>NC_134137.1:352772500-353397500 GCF_033958435.1 Carettochelys insculpta
CTTTATTGGTAAAGCCCATCAGAACAGAGGCTCTTAGAGTTACCACCCCACTGAGATGAATAGAGCAATATACAGCTCTGGAACAGGATGGTCAGATGACCAGATGGCTTAGTGCTTAGCTCACAGCCTTACAGTTTCTCCCAGTCTGTTCCAAAGAGGGGGGGGGCCCTACTGCAGCTTTAATCACTCACCCCCAGAGTTCAGTTGCTACAAATGAACAAGGCAAGGGGAGCCAGACCTGTCTACCCACTCCACCAGGGCCCTAGGAGTTTATCCAAGTGTTCAGTCCTGTTACTATTCTACTCTCAGATCTTGTGTCCCTCAGGTCACTTCCTACTGACTGGAGCTCCTCAAATTGGGGTGTAGTCACTGGCTTAGCAGCCTCTGCTCAGTATCTTGGTCACCTGTTCAGTTTGCAAATCTCTTTTAGGGCTTCCATCTAACAAAGAAGAGGGGAATCCAACACCCTAGTGATGGAGTTGCCTTCACAAATGTACTCACATGGCTCCATGGCCCTGGACACAGACATAGAGTATTTCAGTTTTAATTTGGCCCTTGATGCGTTTACCACTCAGTCACCTTCCTCCCCTCTGCCCCATCCAGAATTCCTGACACACTGCAGAGCTCAGGAAGGACGGAAAGCTGAAGTACAGCCTGGAGTACAGCCAATTGTCCCAAACCTCCTTCTTCAGGCCCTACTCAACCCTGACTGTCAGCCTGAGAAGGACGCCATTTTACTCACTTGCTCCATACTACCCTAAGCAGCTGGGGTAGTAATTTTTACCCATCAGCTCCACAAAAGATGTTACTGTACCCACAAGACAAGACTCAATACTATGCTAGATAAAAAATCAGAACATTAATATAAGTAACACAGGCAAGGAGCTGAGGGCTTTCTGAAATGGAACTGAAGCAGCCTAGCAATGGAACCAGGGTTTGTTGTGCCACAGAGTACAAGGGGCGCTGTCTAGATTATTTCAACTCTGGGCAAATGCAAATATTTTAATGTTGTTGTAATTTCTGGGTGTTCTTCCTCCAGACAACTGGAATGACTATTTTATAAACTACGTGAAATATCCACTGCATGTCATATATGTCAGGAAATCATGATGGTTGTACAGCTAAGGAACTGTCATGAACTTAGTTAAAAATGAAGGCTAATTTTGGGTGGAGAAGAATAGTTCCTGAACAACCTTGGTTATCTCATTGAGACTTACAGGCACGTGGATGAGGGCTATGACAATTGAACATAAGATTCTTAGGTTGCATTAGACTAGTAGACCACCTAGTTCATTATCTTGTCTTTGACAGTGGCCAGCATAAACATTTCAGGGGAAGATGCATACCACCCATAACACTGTAATATGCCCATGTGGGGAATTTCTTACTATGCTGTTACTGAAAGTACTCCCCTATTTACACCCTATACACCATTGTAATAATTTGTGCAACCTATGACTTGTGAGGTATTGTTGGAAGACTAATAACTCAGTGGTCATTTATATCATGGTTAAAGATTTGTAGCGCCATTATACATAAAGTTATGAATCCCCCCGAATGATGTTAGCAGCACATGTTCAAACTCACATGTTCAAACTCACAGTTAGGTAGGACTAATTAAACAGGACTTACCGTAAGGGATATGTCTTTATATCTAAGTTGTAAACTGGGTCTTGAGGCAGGGGGAAGAACAGAAGAGAAGGAAATTTCTGCTAAAAAAAGTGAGAGGAAACCTCTCAATCACCAAACTTCATGTCACCTTCTTTAGTGTTAGGAAACTTTAAATAGGTGTGACCCTTAAAAACATGCATTTAGAAAGGTGACTGAATTTTAAAAGTCAGAGGCAAAACCACCCCAATTTCTCTCTCCTTACCCATCCCTCTCTCTCTCATTTCCACCTAAGAATACAAAAGAAACAGCCTCTGAACTTTGGGAGTGGATCATGACCTGGCAGTTTGTCAGCCCAATTACTGGAGACATTTGGTAAGAACTTCACCTAGAACCAAGTCTAGTTTATTAAGTTTGGAAAGCATTTTAACATTATATCTCTTGTAACCATTTCTGACTTTAATGCCTTATACTTGTGCTCACTTCAAATGTCTCTCTTCTAGGTAAATAATCTTGGTTTACTTTTTAATTAAAACTAATCCAGTGTTGTGAGTTGTTCACATAGCTCCATTTAAAAGTAGAAGACTGCTGTATATCAATCCCTTCAAGGGATCTACAAACCTAATACAGACATTTGAGGTGCTACCTGCATGATGTTTGTGAGCAGCCCACCTGGGCGCTAGAGCCACAAAATATTGTACGGCATGCATGGTTGCAGGGCAGGTGATGACACAATTACCCCTCACATTACAAAGACGGCTTCCCCATCTTTGATATTCATAGTGATCTCAGGCAGGACACTTACAATAAGTAATTCTCTCCCATCATTCTCACTTACCACTCCCTCCCCTTTCTGTCCCATGCATCTGATTTGTCAGTTTTTATTTCATTTTTTGGATCTCTGTGTTATAAAAACATCATGCCATTTCCAGTACAGTACTAGCTCCAGACATGAAGAAGCGGGTCTGCTCCAGGAAAGGTCATCAGCTAATAAATTATTTTGTTAGTCTTTAAAGTGCTACATGACTGCTTTTTTGTTTTGTTCAGCTGCAGACTAACATGGCTGCCTCTCTGTTACCATTCAGCCCCCTCACTGGTTCATGTTACACCTCCCAATGTCATATCCAGACACTAGGTACTTAGCTCAGATCCTGAAGCATGAAGTTGTATATTCCTGTATCAGTGGTGATCATTGTGAATGTACCTGCATATACTTTTATTAGTAACAAATTTCTGATCATATTTTGAATACTAATAATAAACTCTTTGCCTTAATATAACATAATGCCCCCTTCACACACTTGTGAAATAAAGTGGTCAAGAAGTTCTCCAATATTGGTTACACTGTAGCTCTAGGAGCATTACTGACCCTTGCAAATTATAATGTTACCGTAGAGGCCAAAAAAGCATCTGTGACCTTTGTAACGTGAAATCAAAGCAGAGTTTGGTGTGCAATTTTATTTATTAATTAGCTCATTGGGCTGCATTCAGATCTCTTATGTTCCTGAAAATTGACCTGCATGTGATTCCAGCACCGTTATTGCACTGTGTCCAAAATGTCACATCAACCACACCCTCAGGGGCTCTTTCACTTGCACATCTACTAATATAATATATGCCATCATATGCCAGCAATGCCCCACTGCAATTTACAAAGGCCAAACTGGACAGTCTCTATGTAAAAGAATATATGGACATAAATCTGACAGCAGGACAGGTAACATACAAAACCCTGCAGGAGAACACTTCAATCTCCCTGGACACTCAGTAACAGATTTAAAAGTAGCCATCCTGCAACAAAAAAAATTTCAAAAACAAAGAGACTGCAGAGCTGCCACTCATTTGCAAATTTGACTCCAGCAACCAAGGACTGAACAGAGACTGGGAGTGGCTGGCCCATTTCAGAAGCAGTTTCTCTGCTCTTGATGTTCACACCCCTAAATTAGCTACTGGTAATGGGCCACATCCTCCCTGACTGAACTGGCTTGATTTCTCCTATCTTGATGTTCACAACTCCACATGAATTGCTGATCATGGGTCACCTTGAATGAACAGACCTTGTCAACTGTGGCCCTCCTCTTGACTGAGATTCCCTCTTTATACCCTCCTCTGAACCCCCGCCTCCCCAGCCACTCATGCATCTGATGAAGTGGGTCTTTGCCCACAAAAGTTTATGCTCCAAATTATGTTAGTCTATCAGGTGCCACAGGACTTCATGTTTTTCACTTGGCTTACCTCACTGATCCTTCTCTTTTGTGGATCTGAAGATTACTCTAGAATGGCTACAGCTTTCTCTAAATTTCTCTGGATTAGACAGCTGCCTTGTGCTTTCCCATCACAGTGCTATGGAGGGCCCTGACACCTCACATGCTCGCTCAGTAACACTCTTTGAAATGACAAGGTCTCCTTCCTGTGGTTAGGATGGTTTTACACAGAGAAGCCATTTCTGCTATCAAATGTGCAATTTTTCACGATCAGTAACTCTCTCTTTCCAAAGCACCATGCTGGGTAAAATAGATTTGCTGGTACTCCTGGGGCTGCTTTAAGGTATTTCTTGCTATGAAACCATAAAAAAAAGTATATAGTTCTCTTTGTCTGTTTTATTTTAGTGCCATTTAACACCCCTTTCCTCCACCAGCAGTTCAGCATGTATACTTCAGGCATATGTGGTGCCAATAGCAACTGCATTCTTATTTTCTGTTTGTTCTCATCTTTGGACAGGACACCTTGTTGCTGGCGTCAGCCTAGACAAACTATCTGCTTAGCTGTAGCACAAGCCTTGTTTCCACAGGCCTGTAGAAAATTTTTAATATATTAGCCGTCTCTTTTTGTTCAATTCTGCAATAGCTTGGCTGAGTAAGAACCTCTTCCTGCAAATATTTTAAGCACATGAGCAACTTTACTGTCCTTATTATTACTGTGAGGGCAGGTCTACACTAGACTTGAAAGTTGATTTCAGATACATGCTATGGCAATTGCATAGCTAGAATCGACATGTGGGTAATCGACTTGACTCTCTTCACTAAGGAAGGTTGACGAGCCGAGAGCATTTCTCACATCAACCTCCCTTACTCCTCGCCATACCGAGGAGTACAGGGCTCGACTGCTGACCCCAGAGAGATTGATTATGCACGTCTTTACCAGATGCACGAAACAGAACTCTGACTGGGTTGATATTTTCGGAAGTGAACACAAGCCCTTAGTGTCATAATTTTCCCCAGGAATTGAGATTGGGGGAAAGCGGGGAGGTGTTTGAAAATGTGCCTGAGAGTGGAGTGTAGCCTGATGAGGGGTGAGACTGCTAGGGCAAAGGTGGACTGTATGGCACCATAGTAAAAATGGGAAAAAATGTTTCATAACCATTTGATTAGCTGTAACTCATGTTCTAAAACCATCACAGAAATTCAAGGTGGCTCCACAAGCCTACTAGGCAGCACTTTATCTCGGTCTTCTTGGTTTCTTATTGTAATTTTGCACAACTCTTTCAATAACATGGGTGATGTGGGCAGGCATGAGGGATCACCTCCCCCCGCAAAGATGGGAAGGGCCAACCAGCAGCAGGTAGGGGGCATTACTGTGGATGGAGGGCTGATGCTGGCAGCAGGAGTCTCCCTGTCCCCCTGCCCCGACTCCCTGGCAGCAGTGGAGGAAGAAGAGCAAGGCAGCCCCCAGCTCTTGCTGTTCTCCAGCCGTGCTGCTCTCTGGAGCAGGCAGGACTGCTCCCACACTCCCTGGCAGGAGTGGGCTGAGGGGTGACAGGGGTGGATGGGAGGCAGGGTGCAGGATGAGGCTGGGGGTGTGGGCTGTGGGAAGGGCAGGGGATTGGGGTACCTACCTGGCACAGATCCCATTTAGCAGGGGAGACCAGGTGGTTCTGTGCCACCCTGCACTTGCAGGCACAACCTCCTGCTGCTCCCATTGGCCATGATTCACAGCCAATTGGAGTAGAGGGGGAAAGTCTAGAAGTGAGCAAAGTGACAGAACTTCCTCTCTGCTTTCGTCAACACACATGGCTCCAGGCAAGGCAGGGGAGGCAGAACATCAGTGCATGGCGTGACCTCTACACCCATATCCCACCCCTGCCAGGCAGAGTCAGCCAGGAATGCAGCACTCAGGGGCTTTAGGGGCTGCATCCCAGGACTCTCATAATAATCTGTCCCTGCTTCCTCCTGGCGGTACCGAGGCTCAGAGAGTTCCTGTGGGGACAGGATCCAGGTAATCCAGGCTGCACGCCTTAGGTTCCCCAGCTGTGATTTAAGGAGTTAATATAAGTAGTCAACTTCTGAACTAAAGTCTTTGCTTCTTCCAGTACATTTTCAATTGATCTCTCTTGGATTAATACAATTATAGCTTCCCTTCCTGGACAGAGATCAAGTACTGTTGTAACAAATCTCTGGTTCGCTTTGTTTAATGGCCCATAATTTGTCAGTACTGGCTTTGCTGATTGGTCTGGCAAACTGAGCTCCTCCACTTTTATGATATAAATCCATCCTATGCTCATACCTGGAATACTGTGTGCAGTTCTGGTTGCCCCATCTCAAAAAGATATACTGGAGATGGAAAAGGCGCAGAGAAGGGCAGCTAATGTGATAGATAGTGCAGGAGAAAAGCAGATTATTGCTATCTTTTAGGGTTGCCATCTTGGTCAAGAAAGTGAGCAACCTGGCCTCCATTTTGGTGCCCATTTCTTCTGCAGATTTTTGGCACCCTTTTCCAGCTTGGTGCCAAAACAGGGCCAGGACCAGGACCAGGACCATGGAGTGCCATGTGAGAACAAATCTGCCTCGCAACCAGAGTAGTTTTAGGGGAGAGGGTGTGACACTGAGTCTCTAGATGCTGCACTGGCAGGTCATCCCAGTGAGAGACAGGGACCCTCCCACTGAGTTCCAGCCAGCTGAGAGGAATTAAAACACAGAGGGATCCTGTATCTTATCTGCATGCACAAACCACATAGGTAGGGTTTACTACACACAGGATGTCAGGTACACATCTCAGAGCTGGAAGGGACCTAAGGAGGTTATGGAGTCCAGCCCCCTACCCTCTCAGAAGGACCAAGCACTGTCCCCCATTTCCCCCTCCATCTTCCCTTATTTGCCTCAGAGCCCTAAATGGCCCCCTCAAGGGTTGAGCTCACAACCCTGGGTTTAACAGGCCAATGCTCAAACCACTGAGCTATCCCACCCTCTCTCACTCACTAGCACTGGGAAGTGAAATTACATGTTTGAGAGTCAGTGGGGAGGAGCAGAGCAAGCAGGGGACCTCCCTCTTCCCCCAAGTGACATGGCTCAGGGGACTAGGGGGTACATTCCACTTCCTGTCCCCTGGTGAGTGTGGGGGGACACTTGCTTGAGTCTTGTCTTTTGTTTCATACCGAGTCCTTAAACTGAAAAGGGTGTGAAAGGCAATTTGTGGAGTTTTAGACTTAAGTATAAAAATTTCCTCCTAGCCGGGCTTTGAACAACATTTTTTTATTTGGCTGAGCCTCAGTAAGGGGAGGGACTTTGAGGCAGTTCAGGGCTTCATAAAGCAGTGTCCAGGCAGGTGAGCTGGCGAACAGGGAGTTAGAGAGGGAGTTCTCCAGGTAAATGAGAAGCAAATACAGGCTTCTAAGGGGGAGTGATAGCTCAGTAGTCTGAGCATTGGCCTGTTAGACCCCAAGTTATGAGCTCAATCCCTGAGGGGGTCATTTAGGGATCTGGGGTAAACCAATTAAAAGAGGGATGGTACTTGGCTCTACCAGAAGGGCAGGGGACTGGACTCAATGATCTCCCAAGGTCCCTTCCAGCTCTATGAGACATGTAAGAAGTCACATACATGCATTTTTTTGAATTACTGGAGAAACAGAAGACTGTTTGAAAAAGAATTCCATTTATTGTGTGATTTATCATCAAATAACTGACAGCTCATTTCAGGATTACAGAGCACAAATCTGAAAAACCACATTACAGACACTCTACTCATTGTATATTTCACACATCAGCATGCTTTTAAAACCATTTTGCACAGAGGTCATGATGTGGCAGAAGATAAAATTTCACAAGACTCAGGAATTTTTGACTCCCTTTCAAAATTTATTTTATACATCAAAATGCCTTTGAGGAGAACAATTAAGCACTTACATTTAAAAACAAAAAAGTCTATATAGAAAAGTCTATATAATCGATATACCAACTACAGTATATTTATTACAAATCTTTAAGGGTACACGCAAAAGTTCTTGCTAAAATCTGAGCAATAATTTGAAATAATGGATTCAAACAATAACAAAAATTAGCAAATCCAGTTGCATCTGAATTTGATGCAGATCCCAAATCAGTACACAACGAAAGAAGCAATTAAATAGGCACAGTGCAAATAAGCCATACTGTAAAAGTCTTCTTTCTTTGGTAAAAATCAATCAATCAGCAGGGAGAGAATTTATTAACTTCAAGTCAGAAGCAAAATTCATGATATATGTTCTGTTTTGCTTTTCCCTACATTAACAGGGTCAATTATTTTCAGATATGCTCCTCGAGAAATACTTAAAATATATCTACTATTTGCCTCAGTATTTCCTTGTTAGATACAGTTTATATTTAAATTAAAAATATACATTATTTCTTTTAAAAATAACTTCCCAATAGTCAATTGTTTTAAAATAACTATTAAAATAAAATAAACACTATAAATAGCAAAATATACATAATTTCAAAGATTACATTTTGTTCCCAATTGGTATATCTTGAAAATATGTCGCTGAAGAATAAATAACCTTTGGGCTTTTCAAACATTTGGTAAAATGTCATTTTTTCTTAGACAAGATTCTTTTGAGGAACAAGGATGTTTTTATAAAGTTTTTATTATACAGGCAGAATTTCAGTCATATAACAATAGAACTATATAAGCATAAAGATTCAATATATCCAATGTTCATTTAAAAAAGGAACGTAAAAGTGCTCACTGAAACACTTACACCTAAAAGAAAATTATCAGAGCAAACCAGGGAACTTTAAGGTAAAGGAGATATTCTGTGGCAACTTTTGTAGAAGGGCCAGTTAGGTCCTTGGTTTCATGATTCAGAAGCTATACCAAAGGCAATGCAAGGTTCTCCCTAGACCATGATTTCACAACCCATGACAATTAGGTCACCAGAATGTTCAGGGTCACATGGCTCTACTCTCACTGGGCTGGCTCTGCTCCCAATCCTCCTCCTGGCATTGCACATTCTGGGTGCCAACGCCACTCAGGTTTGGCCCAGTTACCACCATATCAATGGGAGTCTGTATAGGCACAATTTGAGTGAATGGCACTGCAACCTGCAAGCCAGGTCACAACTCCACTCACACAACTTTGATCCAGCCAGGGAGGCAAGGCCACACGTTAATTTTGGAGGCTGCAATACCTAGAGCTGGAGCCAAGCCCAGCCAGCCCCACAGCAAAAGAGACACAGGAGCTACTACTGTGGATAAGTGCCAGGCAGGACTCAAACCCATTCCATCCTCAACAGGTAAGATCCAGCCAAAACCACCCCAGTGCATCTTCATCTGCATTATTTAGTGGGTCATGACGAGCCATAAACATTTATAAATGGGCCCTGAACCCAAAAAGGTTGAGAACCACTGCCCTGGATGGTGGAACCAGTAGTCTGCTACTGAGATACAAGACTTAGGGCATGTCTACCCTACAGCCATTGCAACTGTACCATTGCAGCGCAGATGCTTCCTATATCGATGGAGGGGCTATTTTCACCAATGTACTTAATCCATCTCTCAGAGAAGGCAGATAGGTCATTGAAAGACTTCTTCCCACTGACCTAGCTGCAGTTACACTGGTGGCTAGCATGAAATGGTTCACAGCCCTGAGCACTGCAGCTAGGTTGATCTAATTTTAAACGTAGACAAGGCTTGAAAGACAGTCAGGAACAAACAAGGAGTTAAGGAAAGCATGAAGAAGGAGGAGGGTGAAGAATGATTAGCAACAAAGTCCTCCTCAAGAAGGATGCTTCCTGCAGGAACACTTAGAATCCTGTTACTTAAAATAAATAAATAAAAATATTCCGGCTCTTGAAGGGCCTGACAAAATGAATAATTGAAGAGGAAGTCATGGGGCAGCCATATTTCAGTTCCCAGGTGATCATCATACTCCACTCCCTGCTTTGTCATTCTCTGAAGCTACTATCAAGGCAAATGGGAAAATTACAGGCCACACCAGCAAAGCTACTAAACATGTAAAAAACCCAGCTTTTGCAATGCCAGCATTGCCAGAAAACCTCTAAGAAAGAGGCTGACTTTCTTGAAATTCAAGACAAATCAGTTTTCCATTTTTAGAAGTCCCATTTAAGCTGCCAACAAGTTACAAGGCAACTGACCGTTCCATTACTAGTAAGCCGTAAACGAACATCCTGACCATAGGTACCTCCTCTGGGTGCTCTGGAGCTGGTACACACAGGGGACAAATTTGTGGGTGCTTGGCATCCACCAGGTGCCAAGCTTTTTCTGCCTCTCTCCTGCCCGTGCTTTTCAGCCACCGGAGGCAATGCAGACCAACAGCTGTTTTGCAGTGTTCAGGGTGCTTTGGGAGGGAGGTGGAGGAGTGGAGATGCAGCGTGCTCACGGAAGCGGCAGCGCAGGGCTTGGGGAAAAGGGTGGTATGAAGTGAAGCTGGAGAAGGAAGTGGGGATTGCGCACTCCTTGGCTAAAGGGGAAGTTGTCACCTATGACCCAGCCCTGTTCACTTTCTCTCTATATCTAGGTGCAACACTAGGCAGAATGCTTTTCTACTCCTTGTTTGATTCCAAGCACAAGATGTAGAAACCAGTTAAACTGGACAGTCCAGCCTTTATCTCTGCAAACCTCAATCTGATCCAGGAAATACTTTTCAGCATCTTCCTTGCTTTTACCTACAGTTAAGGCATCCCGGATATATTCAATATCTTCTTTGCTGGTTAACTGGGGCATTCCAGTCATTAGCATCATGGAAAACAGAATGATCAGCAAGTTTGTGTGATGTCGAAGTGCTAAATAAGCCTTCACACAAATATCCTACATGAGAAAAGAAAGGTTCTTTGTTAACTGACTGAGCAGGCCAAAAATAGTTTTAGGAAGCTCACTTAGAAACTTCCTTAAATCTGCATTATTCAATACTAACTAATCAACCACATTAAATTATGTATGTAAGTCTAAAATAGGTTGACACTTCAGCTGCTTCTACACATGCTACCTCCTGTCAGAGGTGTCATGGTAATGAGGCAATTCGAAGCAGGCTAATGGGGCACTAATGTGGATATGCAGTGCCTCATTCGCCTTATGGCAGCCATGCGAATTTCGAAGTGCAGACTTTGAATTGCAGCTTGACAGTGTAGATGGGGGCAGCTTCGAAATAAGCACCCCACTTTGACATTCCCTCACTCCCACAGAACTAGACTGGAGTAAGGGAATGTTGAAGTGGGGCACTTATTTCAAAGCTGCCCCCCATCGACACTGTTGAGCCCCAATTCAAAGTCTGCACTTTGAAATTCATGTGGCTGCCATTATGCTAATAAGGTGCTGAATATGCAAGCTAGTGCCCCATTAGCCTGCTGCAAATTGCCTCATTACCATGCCACTTCCAACAGGAGGTGGCGTGTAGAAGCAGCCTGCATTTCACTACTAGTCGTTTTGGCTATGGTTACCCTGCAACAATCTGTCAACAGAAGTCACTTTCAGAAGAGATTTCCCAACAAAACTTCTGTCGCCAGAGTACGGCCACACACAAAAGCCAGTTGGAACAGCGCTCTACACTGCTGCCAGAACGGCCAGACTGCCTGGCTGCTCTCTTGACATAACAGGCACTCAGAAGCACAGCAGACAGGGCTGCCCATTGTTCTGGATGCCCTGTCTGTCAAGTGAAAGCCCCCCAGCGCACCCACACAGACTTTTTGTTGACAGAATCCATCGACAGCTGCGTTATACCTCATGACTGAGAGGATGTTCCACCAGTTTTGTCAACAAAGCTGGGGTTTTGTCCGCAAAACTCACTAGTGTAACCATAGTCTAAGTATCAGAGCGGTAGCCGTGTTAGTCTGGATCTGCAAAAGCAACGAGGGGTCCTGTGGCGCCTTACAGACTAACAGAAATGTATGAGCATAAGCTTTCATGGGCAAAGACCCACTTCATCAGATGAAGATGAATTGTATTTTTCCCTGGGAATCATCTTTGATTCGGTAGCCAAAGGGCATCTCTTGAGAAAGTTGGTCAGGCAATTGTAGAAAAAGAAGAGTGCATTACCAAGTCTGCAGGGAGAAGCAAAATGCTAGGAGGGAAATATCTAAACTATTGGGGGAAGAAAAAACCCAAACACCTAACACTCTGGCAGACAGAAATCAAGATGCTAAAAATACAGGGAAAAAACCAGAAGATTTTTGAAAAATATAAGGACCAAATCTCTGATTTTTGGACAATTTTGGTTTCTGAGCTCTTGAAATTAAATGATAATAGAGTCCTCATATATATGAAAAAGGGCTTGCAAGATCCCAGCCAAAAAAGCTAGAAAAGAAAAATTCAGGTAGTACCACTGTCACTCTCTTGTACATTAACTACAATGACAGAATTCTAGAGGCATCAAAGGCTGCCACAAAATTCACCTACAAAGGTGAGTCTGAATTCTGGTCTGCTACAATGAACTCTTGTATTACAGGCACAGAAGCTTCAATATTGCTTTCAGCCAAAACAGGGTTTCAAGATATAACTAATATCCTTTTACATCTTAATACCACTAAATAACTACCAGATAACACAAAATGCAAAGCTTAGGCTAAGTACTAATAGAAATTAGTGAGGAAAGACAGTATTGTAGGTGTTTGTTTCTAAGTTTATATGTTTACTATGCTGTTTGGAAGTGTGATAGCTAGCTGTGTGTTATATTGCATTACTTTTTAATCAAAGATATTACTTTTGAGATCTTTAAGATCATAAAATCAAAGAATCTGCAAAACGACCTGTGGATATGGTCTTCAACAACTGCAAAGGGGCAAAATCAGACTTTTAAAGAGAAATAACACCAGAACAGTATACTGCAGAAGATTTCTCTGAAGAATAAAACTACTGTACATTTATTTGGTATTCAGCGGCATTACAATCTTAAAAGTTAATGAAAGACCAATACTGAACATTTCTATTAATACCTAGTAACCAACAGTCACAACAAATGGAAAATTATTACAAAAGGCGATGACTAGCCCTGCAGAAATTTAAAAAGATATTGCACCATTTTATTCTTTTTACAACTGCATAACTAAAAATATGCCTTTAGTATAGAGAGGTATCTTACATAGCATTCTCATTTTATTTTTAACTGCCTTTTTATTGATTTAAAGGGAACAATCAATGTAAAGTGTTGAAAATAGAAATTTGGAGACAGTACTGTGATACTGCAGAACTGCATAAATGCAGTTACTTTTATTTTCTGTTATTATAGAAACTTTTCTACAGCCTTTCAATTCTGAACATTTTTGAAAAATGAATAATTGACCAGTTTATACTATCAGGATTGTAGTTCAAGAGAACATGAACTGGTTTACTACTTTTTATTGGCAGCAGTGGAAATTAGACTGGCCATTTTATATACCACCACGTTTGCATGACCTAGAGCAGGGGTCTGCAACCTGTGACTTTTAAGGATTTCTTTGGAGTTCCCAAAACTATAATTGCAAAATAAAACCAAAACCAAAAAAGCCCTCCCAATTATTTTGATAAATGGTAAATGTCTAAAAGCCCAAAAATGAACAATTCATATCTAAATCGGAAATTACATGTGATCTTGAAATGTTGGCTAGCCCCCTAATGTCCTTCAGAGAGAGAGAGAAAAAGTCAGGAAGACAGTGGTACAAACACACACACGTGAAGTGTGAGGAAACAGAATATGTAAAAAGTTTGTGAGCATCCTGCAGTAAACATATATCACATTACAAATGATTGTGTATGCGCTGTTCTTAAAATAGGAGTTACAAAAAGTATGGTTTCATTTTTTTTTTTTATTAAGGACCATCTCGTATTCACATGCACTGTGGCTCTTGAATTATTGAGTTTTTTACCAAATTGGGAAAAAAGGCTCTTCTTGCTATTTCAGTTGCTGACCCCTGACCTAGAGGACTGCAATTTAGATCGGGGGCGGGGGGGAGAAGAAGGAAGGGGAGGGAAGGAGATTGTGATGCAAGGACTGCAAGAGTTCAGTCTTGTCTACATTACAGATTTTTGCAGCAGTGTAGCTTCCCAGATACTGGGCAAAGTCATACTGTTATGTGAGCCACATGGTTCTCACAACTTCAGCACACCAGCACTGGAACATTGAAGTACAGTGCAGCTACAGTGTTTTCCCACAGTTTCCTTGGGGTGTATTTGCTTACTATCAATATCTACTCACTGCTACGCCTGCCAAATGACACTGGCATTTGAAGCCTGCATTCGTGCGTGGCTTACCGCATCTGCAACAGCACTTCTGATTTGGTACACAGCCCTAAGGTTCAAATCCTCCTTTGAAGGAGGGCTTCAACTGTCTTATCTTCCAACGGCTAAGAAAGGCCTAGCTTTATATGATGCTTTGCCACAGTTTTCACTTTTAAATGTTCTATTGCTTTACTAATATGATGGAGTTGCAGGTGACCTGGAATTCTGCACTGCTAGAGCAGTGAAATACCCTACCTTGATATGCTGCTGGAACAGCTTTTGATTCAAAATACAGGCTGAAGACCAGCAGCATGTTCTTTTA
The DNA here is from genome assembly GCF_033958435.1 of Carettochelys insculpta. Lineage (NCBI taxonomy): Eukaryota > Metazoa > Chordata > Testudines > Carettochelyidae > Carettochelys > Carettochelys insculpta. Next base: position 352,786,832 of record NC_134137.1, read on the forward strand.
GAAGCACAGGTTTGAAGACGGCAGCTGCCTTGTGTTCAGAAATGGGTATTTTGTTTCAGAAACCCTTATATGAAGATGGAACAAACATATATTCAAATATAGATTTTACCAAACCCAACTTTTTTACATATCCCAGAAGAGCAGCAGGACTGGAAGCCATTATTTTGTTATCTTTCTTAAGCCTACAAAATCAGTTCCTTCTGCAGGTCTTATATAACATGGTAAAGTCATGTGCTTAGCCATTTTGGAAGGACTCATTTCTCAAGTGATGACAATTCAGAAAGGGGAACACTGCCCTTCTTTTAGGACATATGGAAATAACACTACAGAACCTGCCACAGGTTGACAACTGGAAATTTCTATTCAGAAACAAAAGTCCAGGGCTCAAATAAAGATGCTGCTCAGGAATTAGAAGTAGGCACTGCACCTGCTCACACTAGAGCCGATGCTACATATTCTAATAGTTTAATTTTATACATCTATAAGCTTAATATTGAATGAAAATGATCTAGTGAAAATGATTCTGTTAACTGCGTCTGAGAAAATGATTCTGTTAACTGCGTCATGCCCTACACACTTGTGTAGTAACTTTGTCCAAGGCAAGTCGTCTAAGGAGTCACCAGAAAACTCTGGGCTGTTATTCTGGTGCAGCAGCGCTCTGCCATATTTTTTAGTGGTGCTGGCACTGCCATTTCTAAAGCGCTCTGAGTCACGTGTGCAGCTTCTGCTGCTGAAGCACAGACTCAGCTTAATTGGTTTAACAGCTGGCCACGAAGCCAATTAAACTGAGTCCTTCCTTCAGCATGGCAGGGCGCTGTGAGCTGCCCCTGCTGTTTTAAGTGGGGAACTGGCGCAGCCACTATAAAAAGCAGAGAGATGGAAAAAATGATGCGGAGCTCCTTCCTAATATATGGAGATACACATCTCATGGAGCTGGAAGGGACCTTAGGAAGTCATTAAGTCCAGTGCCCTGCCCCCTTGGCAGGACCAAACACCATCCTTTTTTTTTGGCCTCAGATCCCTAAATGGCCCCCTTGAGAACTAAACTCATGACCCTGGGTTTAGCAGGCCAATGCTCAAACAACTGAGCTATCCCTACCCCCACTGCATAAGGTGAGTTAGTGGTAGGGGGAGGGGACAGTTTGGGGATGCACAAGGATAGGGGATGGGATTAGAGGGGGGTCTGGAGGTGCCTGGCTCTGTGAGGGGGAGGTGATAACAGTGGGGGCTGTGGGTATCTGGCTCGTGGGCGGGCAGCTGAGGCCCTGCATAGGGGGTGGTGGCTTGGGCCCCACATGGGCGCCTAAGCCACCAGGGAGTTGTCTGGGCCCCACATGGGGTGACTCAGGTCCTGATGGTTAAGCTGCTTGGGGTGTGTGTGGCTTGGGCCCCATGGGAGGGGGGGGGGGCGGCAGCTTGGGCCCCGCACAGGATGGCTTAGCCACCAAGAGGCAGTTTAGGCCCTGCATGGGGGAAGGAGGGAGGAGGCAGTTTGGGGCTTGAGTTCTACCACCTTTTTTTTCCTAGGAAATAAAAAAGCACTGGGAAAACTTGTAATTTGCTGTTCAGTATTGCCCTGATAAAATATATGAGGCAAAATTGTAGGTCAAGTTATGAGTACTCTGTATGATGTTCTTGACATACTTTCTAAACCCCACAGCTCTGCCCAACCAGAAATGGTTAATTTTCTTGGAACTATTTCTGACTTTCATGGCTCACTATTTGCACCTGCTTAAAATCTTTGTGGTTAATAAATTTGTTTTATTGTTTTATCTAATCCAATGTGTTTAAACTGAATTACATGAATCGTTATTTGAGATGAGATGTATTTTGCGCTGTACAGGAAAAAGCTGGGCAATGTGTGATATACCTTTTCTAAAGAGAAATCTAAGACTAGGGGTATGTTGTGGTCAATATGAAGTGTAACCAAGGCTTCTGAAAGCTAATCGAGGTGTGTGTCACACACAGATACTCAGCGGCTATGTCTAGATTGCAACAATTTGTTGACAGAAGTTCTTGCTAGAAGATATGTTCTGACAAAACTTCTGTCAACAGCTTGTGGCCAAACTGCCAAGTGGATCACAAGACTGATCCGCTCTGTCGACAGAGAGCGGGCGGACTGCCTGGCTGCTCTCTCGACAAAATGGCCAGACTGGTGTCCTGAAAGCCCTGTCTGTTGACAGAGGGCCCCCCAGATTGCCCAGACTGGCTTTCTGTCATAAGATCTCTGTTGACAGAGGTGTTATGCCTCATGAGGAGTGGGATAAGCGTCAACAAAAGTGCTGCATTCTGTCGATTTACTGTCAACAGAACGCCTTGGGAATCTGGATGCTCCCCGGGTTTTGTCAATAAAACCCTCTAATGAAGACATGGCCAGGGTGTGGCTTATATGCTGGAAAGCTGTTTGCGAGTGGCCCAGGTGCGAGCTACTGCAGCAAGGCACTCAAGCCTGTCCAGCAAGGATGTCAAAGCTGCACATTTGTCTGAACACTGGTACGTCATACGGGCTGATCCCATTCAAAATGGGATATGGAGTAACAGGTCTTCCCATTTATTTCCATTGCACAGTCATGCTGTGCCAATCAGTGCCGTATGTGCCTTTTGAATTCTAGTTCCCATAATCACACAGGTAATTTGAGAATGTAGTTAGGCCTAAAATAGCCCAGAATTTTATTTTGATCCAGTTCATTCTGTTCACAGAGAATTTACTGAATACAAATTGAAGACCTCCATTAACACACAAGTCTTGAAGACTAAGGCACCAAATACTAGTCTCAAAAAGATAAAACATTAACTTATGACACTAAAAGATTGACTCTTTACCTGAAATTCATGGAAATGCACACTTGTCTTCTTTCCAGCAGTTCCCATGACAAAAAGAAAATCTGGTGTTAACACAAAAGGGACTCTTTCCTTATTAATTCCAAGGAAGCTTTTGTAGTTCCCAAGAATATGGCCAAAGTCAATGTGAAAGAGGTTACCTTTATAAGAAAAACAATTCAGGATTAGGTTGAAAAATGAGTACCAGATAAATATTTCCACTGGCATCCACAATACTATGCATAGAGCCCGGTTTTTGGTTTCTCTTGCATTAGTTTACTATATAATGGGTTTAACAGAACAGACTATCAACCTATCCTCTTAAATCCAAATAGTTTTTGTTCAAATTTTTCTTCTGCCCACTTATTAGGGAATGCAAAACTGCTGAATCCACTTCTTTTAGTGGCTTTCTTACTACTATGTTCTTACAACATACACATCACAAGTCACTTGATAAAAAACAAGTTTATCATGAAAACTTCTCCTTTAAATCCAAATCACTACGTACCCTTATGCCCCCCCCCCCCCGAATACATTAGGAATGAAACTAATAGGGCTGCACAAAAATTACTCCTTTAGGATTTAACACAGGCTGCTGCTACACTACCATTCTCCCGTCGGAGGGGGCATGGTAATGAGGCAACTCAAAGCAGGCTAATAAGGCATTAACGTGCATATTCAGCACTCATTAGTATAACAGCAGCTGCGTGAACAGACTTCAAATTGCAGACTGACCGTGAAGATGGGGGCACCTTCAAAATAAGCACCCCATTTCGACAATTCCTTACTCCGATCTAGTTCTGTGGGAGTAAGGGAATGTTGAAGTGGGGCGCTTATTTCAAAGCTCCCCCCATCTTCACTGTCAATCTGCAATTCCAAGTCTGTTTGCATGGCCACTATTATGCTAATGAGACACTGAACATGAATGCTAGCGCCTCATTAGCCTGCTTCAAATTGCCTCATTACCATGGCACCTCCCACGGGAGAATGGTAGTGTAGCAGCAGCCACATAATGCAACCCCTTCTGCAATTATTTTTTCATCATTATACAGATATCTATAACAAAGATACACTATATTCTCCATTCACTAATTCTGCAGGATCCTTCCAAAAAGTGTGTAAGTTCAGTGGAAAGCAAGCCAGGACATTTCACTAACAGTTCAACTCTGTCCTCAGACACACACATGCAATTGCCACTGAGCTCAACCAAAGTTGCATCCATGTATCTGAAGGTAGAATTTGGGTGCTGAAGTTTTGATTTTATTTCACTTTTTTGCTCTTTGGGCTTTACACACATTTACAAATATATACAGGAAAAACAGCTGAAATCAATGTCCAATAACCTACCCCAGTATTTTACCATCTGAATAGCATAAAATCCATACACTTCCAATAAAAATGTTATCAAGCCCATTTATGTTCCATAATTAAACATTTCCACCCTAATTTCTATTCAGTGCCATCTTACAGCTGAGAGTCAGTTCAAACAGTAAATGTTAATAGATAATAACTACAGGGATATAATGAATAATGAGTAATATGTAAATACCAATTACATACCTGTTAACACACGTATCTAACAAACATACCCAGTCTCTATCTTAAGCATGTCATTCATAGAGCACCTCACCTGATTCCGTAATCATAATGTTGTCATTGTGTCTGTCTCCTATTCCAAGTACAAATGTTGCCACACAGTAACCAGCACAGGAATAAACAAATCTTTTCACAGCTGCCTGAAACTAATTAAAGAAGAAAAAAGTAAAACCATTCTATCACATACATAGAACATTTCACTCTGAAAGCTTGGTATTAAGCATTAAGAGCAGGATCCTACATTGCACTCAACACCATGTAAGACCAGGCTCTTATCAATTACTTGTCACAACAGATCTGTGAGCTACGTTGATATTGTTATCCCAATTTTACAGAAGAAAAAACAGGGCAAAGAAGGTAATGGTTTGCCGAAAGCCACACAGGAAATGTTTGTGAAAACCAGTTAGCTCCCAGTCCTGTGCTTAACCACTAAATCATGTTGACTTTTACAGTCTTCCTAATAGTGCTTGACTTAATCAGCTTCCCATGCATCACTTCCAAACCCCATCAACAAAACAGACAAAAAAGCACCTTGTTATTTGGGATTATGACTGTTAGGTTTCCTCTTGCCCTTTTACATGATTCTCTGCCATACACACTACAGTACTTGTTATGCAAGAGCACAGAGCAACATTTATTTTTAAACAAAAGAACTATGTTAATGAAACCTATAAACCAATTTAAAACAACAGACTCAATTATAAACAAAAAAGGAGCACTGTGTGTTCTACTGAACACTTGCAACTTGAGTTCCTAGGTGACTTAGGTGCTTTTGATACTCCAACTCAAGATGCCTAAGAACTCACCTTTTCTTCAATCACACATCTTTCCTTCAGCCACTGATTTAGTATTTCATCCTTAAATGCACCTGTGTTGCCAACTGTGCTTTGCTGAATTTTGGCTATTGTTGTAGCATCTTTTACAATTTCAATCATTCCTACAAGGAAAGAAGAATTTTATTTTCTAGAACACTCTGGTATATCAAAACAAAAAGCAGTCAAGTAGCACTTTAAAGACTAGCAAAATAGTTTATTAGGTGAGCTTTCGTGGGACAGACCCACTTCTTCAGACCATAGCCAGAGCAAAACAGACAGTGGGTCTGTCCCACGAAAGCTCACCTAATAAACTATTTTGCTAGTCTTTAAAGTGCTACTTGACTGCTTTTTGTTTTGATAGTGTATAGACTAGCACGGCTTCCTCTCTGTTACTTTGGTATATATTCTGGATATTTTTTCCACAGACCTACAAAGTCACAGAGTGAAGGTCATAGTCTGTTGTGATAGTTACATTAGGAAACTGCACGGTCACAACTCAAAGTCATTCTGTCTCAATGCAACACTACAGTATAAATACTGCAAATGTAACATCAGGTGTTTTCCATGGCTTTGCAGACTGGGGCTACTATCTGACACATGATCGCCCTTCTCCCCTGCTCTGACCATGACACTACTAGGAAGGAATATGGGGATATCTTTCTTCTCTCTTTCTGTAACAGATCCCTGGGAGGAAGCCCGATGGCTCCAGTCCTTTTGTGCTGTGCTCGCTGCACTGCCTCAATTTTCTGGCAGCACGGGGAACACTCAGCACCCTGCCTGGTCTGCCTGAGAAGGACATATCTCTACCTGTCTAGGTTCTCATTCTTCACTTGCTACCATCGTCTCTTCTTTGTGATGTCCTCATAAAAGACAACACAGCAATCCTTTACCCCCTCCAATAGCTATTTTGTCCTGAGCTTGGGTATTTTTAGAAATTATTGTTCAGAGACTACAGTCAAAGAATAATGAATTCTGCATTTTGCTTTGCCTGTGGTGATCAGGGGCTGTTTAGGCACTCAGGAGCAGTGAGGACTGCAGAGGCCCACAAAGGCTGAAAACATAACAATCCTAGAGCAGATGCCCCCAGTAGATAGAGGCAGTACTCAGGAGAGTTGTTAATGGTTCTCAATCCTGCTGGAAAAGTATAATAAGTGGGGTTCCACAGGGGGTCTGTGTTAGGACCAGTTCTGTTCAGTATCGTCCTCAACGATGTAGATATTGGCATAGAAAGTACGCTTATTAAGTTTGCAGATGATACCAAGCTGGGAGGGGTTGCACCTGCTTTGGAAGACAGGGTCATAAATCAAAATGGTCTGGATAAATTGGAGAAATGGTCTGAGGTAAACAGGATGAAGTTTAATAAGGACAAATGCAAAGTGCTCCACTTGGGAAGGAACAATCAGTGTCACACATATGGAATGGGAAGAGACTGTCTAGGAATTACTACAGCAGAAACGAATCTAGGGGTTATAGTGGACTACAAGCTAAATATGAGTCAACAGTGTGATGCTGTTGCAAAAAAAGCAGACATGATTCTGGGATGCATTAACAGGTGTGTTGTGAACAAGACACAAGAAGTCATTCTTCCGCTCTACTCTGTGCTGGTTAGGCCTCAGCTGGAGTATTGTGTCCAGTTCTGGGCACCGCAGTTCAAGAAAGATGTGGAGAAATTAGAGAGGGTCCAGAAAAGAGCAACAAGAATGATGAAAGGTCTAGAGAACGTGACCTCTGAAGAAAGACTGAAATAAATGGGCTTGTTTAGTTTGGAAAAGAGAAGACTGAAGGGGGACATGATAGTGGTTTTCAAGTATCTAAAAGGGTGTCATAAGAAGGAGGGAGAAAACTTGTTCTTCTTGGCCTCTGAAGATAGAAAAGAGGCAATGGACTTAAACTGCAGAAAGGGAGGTTTAGGTTGGACATGAGGAAAAAGTTCTTAACTGTCAGGGTGGTCAAACAGTGGAATAAGTTGCCAAAGAAGGTTGTGGAATCTCCATTGCTGGAGATATTTAAGAACAGGTTGGATAGATGTCTATCAGGGATGGTTTAGACAGCACTTGGTCCTGCCATGAGGGCAGGGGGCTGGACTCAATGGCCTCTTGAGGTCCCTTCCAGTCCTAATATTCTATGATTCTAAGTCTCCTCCACTTCACTCTGTCTTGGGACAAAACTTCAAGCTGATTTCAGAAGTACCCAACTCGTCGTCCTTCAATCTCAGTAGATCTCTGTGTTGCCTGAGGCCTTCCTCTTTTGTGTTTTCCTTGCAGGTTCCATGTGAGAGCTTAATGGACTATGCCGGATGATGGTTTTCTGAGAGGGTGGCCTAGCTATGACACTTTCTTCTCTGGATTTGAACGTCAAGTGGTTCTTGTCTTGCTCTGTTCCAAAGCTCCTCAGGTGTGACAAAGTCTTGCCATTTGACGCAAAGGATGTACCTCAGGCATCTGCATATAAATGTCTGTAGCTTATGATTTGAAGATAAATATACGATACTTTGCTTTCAAGAAGCTGTTTGGTGTCATTACAATGTCACACTAATCACAGTTTCTGAGAGAAAGTGCATAGCAGGGATCAAACCCAGTTTGGGTAAGCAAAGGGTGATGATTCTACTCAGACTAGTGCAGACGCTGGAAATATCACTTCAAAGTGGTGCTCAGGAATGGAATGAGAGGCGTCAAAAGTAAGACTCACCCCAAAGCTGTGACTTACACAGACACATAAAATATAAACTTTATGTACAACTTTTGTGATTTGTTACCACCATGACATTCTGCAATATAGTGATCTCATTAAGTGTACTGTACCTATTTTGTTTCCTGTAGAAATGCAACCATATGGCAACAAACACAGGTCCAAGGATTCTGCTTCCCAAATAGATTCCATAATTCGAAGAATCTAGTTATAAAAACCAATGTACATTTCAATAGAACTCCATTGTCATGAGCGCTTTATAACCAACCAACCAACTCTGTCCATAATCTTGTAAGACAACTCGATAGTATTATCCCATTTTACAGAAGGCAAAACTGAGTTAGAATGAATAAATAAGTCATCTGAAGCCATAGGGAATCAATGGCAAAACTGGCATTAGAATGCTATTTTCCTTGGCTCTGAGCCCTGTCCTCACATCATGCCTGTCTCCCTGACATACATGCACATTTACACCATATTTTAACAGAGAAGAGCTGACCACATTCTTAAACACCAACTTTTATGTAAATCCTCAAAAAATGCTAATACTGGTTAACTGGTCTATTGAAAGAGCATCACCAGACCAACCAGCAAGGTCATATAGGAGAAATACTATCTGTCACTCTCTTTTACCTTTGTAAGTTTACAAAAAATATGTTTTTTCTTTACTGGGAATGGGTCATGCTGGCCAAAATGACAAATTAATTTTGTAGGATAGTGAAGGTATGAAATTAATGAAAGAAACTTAAGAATCTCAATTTTATCATCTATCCAAATGAAATATCATCCAAATGAGTATCTCCAAACAACACCATAATATGATTTTAAAAGTATTAAATTCATGCTTCAGGTGTATCATAAATATAATTTACTTATATTTATTATTGAAAAGTATAATAAATATAATCTACATATATTTATTATTGAAAAAGCTTTTTTTTTAAAAAAAAAAAAGTAAAGGAGTTTATGCATATTACATAGCAGTTTAGTAACCATACTTGTAAAATGAGCATATCCTGGCGAAGATCATCTCCATGTTTGAAGATAATGCCTATGGTTTCATTTGATAGGGCTGTTGGGTCTGCACATTTAAATTCAAGCCAAAGTGGCTTCTTCTTGGATGCCATTACTTTGCATTTTTCAATCTGTAAAAGATTAATTCATTTCTAAGTGTTTACTCCTGTTGGCAAAACAGAGTCAACACAGCTAAAATACAGATTTAGTTACAAAGGCTATTCTTTTTTATGCATCACCATCATGTTTACTAAATTCCAATCAGTTAGGTCTGTGACAAAACATTGAAAGGTTGGGGGAGGCGGGTGTAACTCAGTGGCCAGAGAACGCCTAATTTGGCTTGCAGAATTTTAATACTGGTTTTGATGCAAGATTAGGAAAGAACCTAGCTTGACTCTCCCTGCACTGCGTAAATTTATATAATTGTCCATTAAACAAATAGCACCATCTTCTGAACTGTGAACCAAGAATGAGAGATCCTGAAACAGTAGGAAGACAATGTGATGTTACCAGATTTCTACAGGTATAAAAATATTTCTGTAACCACTGTATTAAGTTTGCACCAAATCTCATGCCAGGTGGGCCACGTGAGATGCCTAATGAAAGCTGCTGACTCACTGAGTATGTTCATACTACTTGCATATCTGTGCCATGTTTGTATGTAAAGTTATAGATATTGGCTTTATACCAGCATTAGAACTATTTTAGTGCTGAGATTCACAATGGAAAGTGTGATCACCTCCCCAGTCAGCTGACATGGGGTGAACAAAGGAACAGAGACCCAGACACTGAATCCACATTGACTAAGATATGCTGTCTCACCCAGCAGCCAGTGGCAGAATGCCACCACAGGCAACCTGATCAAGTGTTTCTCCGTTACCTACATGAAGAAGAAAGCCTATTTCCTTCCACAGGGCAACTCTCTAAGTATGGCCCTGGCAGTGACCATCGTGTGTTCTTCAGTCCTCATGAAGTAAGTCTGGGTGGACAGGAGGCCCATCCCTCAGATGACTCAAGAACAGCAGCTTGTACCATTGCTGGCCTGCATCAATAATTTTAATTGACGTAGGAAATGTACCTTTTTAACACTTTTCTCTCACCCTGTTCTCTCTTTATAAACAAACTTTTAGCCTAGGTCTACACTAGAAGCAACTGTCTGCAGAAGTTACTGCCAGAAGCGATGTTCCAACAAAACTTCTGTCGACAGATCACTTCTACACATAGAGTGGCTCAAAAGATCGATCCACTTTTGTCGACAAAAGGGCCCCCGGAGCACCTACATGGCTTTTGTGTCAACAGATCATCGGAATAAACTGATGCTAGTGACAAGGGACAAGACAAACCTGGGCTTTAAATATCTGGTTCTACATGAACAGCACATGGACAGAACATGCTGTGGATCCTGAAAACCAACCATGCCGCTCATGACACACACAACGTAATGTGTGGCTAGGAACGCATGTGTAGCTTGCATTAGTGACAACGTACAAAAGTGAAAGTTTTGCTATGTAACTCTGGATGTGTGTTAAGCCCTGTAATATACTCACTCCCCACACCTGCCCTCAGCCTAGGTTCCTTTATATGGCATACAGCAAAACACAGTCACAAGCCTGGCATCAAACGGAGTTCTTGCGGAACTGAGCAGGAGAGGTCTCAGGCAGGAGCAACAGGTGGGGGGTGGTCGGCAGAGGGACAACACCAAGAGTCAAGGTGCCCCAACGCTACGGGGAAGGAAGAGCAAGGGGCGAACCATTTCTAATGATGTCATGTCCATTGGATGGTTTGGGGGAAGGCAACTGCCCATGCCCCATGCTTTAGGGGGAACATGGAGGGTGGGGGCTGACATCGGCAGTAGGGATCAGGCCCACCCCGGCACTCAGGGGTGGCAGGAAGCAGAGCAACCTGGCCATGGCCTGGCTCCAAGCCATGTTGCTCAGGGGAGGAAGCTTGAAGCAAAGGGTGCAACCGCCCCCCACCCACCCATAATGGGAAGCAGAGCGACACAGCGAGGAGCCTGGGGAGTGGGTGGGGCTGGGTTGCTTTGCTCCCTGCCTGCCACTGCTGATGAATATGGGAGGAGGGAGGGATCCCTTCTGCTGTCCACACCGCCCACCCCCACACTAGTCCCCATGCCACATGGCCCATGACGTAGCCTGGAGGAAGGGGTGGAATGGAGAGGGCTGAGGTGGAGTGGAGCAGGTTACGGGTTTGGGGGAAGAAGTGAGGCCTGGGGGATTGTCCTGGCCCCTGCACCCCCTTGAGCTGGTCCTCCTACAGGGGAGGAGTAACTTACCTACCAGTGCCCTCCCTCTGTCCCTCCCCAGCAGTCACCACTGATCTAAGGAGAACATCAGTACAGCAGTGCACTTACTTGGATTCCTTCCATCCGGAGGAGGTAATGTATAAAGCTTATTACAGTGGGTTTTTTGTGCCGGTGCTTAGTATCAGCACCTCATGAGACTGTCTGTGGGGGAGGGAGCCAGCTGAGTACCTGCCTCCAAATGTACCAGTAGGGAATATAGTCATGGTACAGTTGTGTAAAATATGAGAGCAAAACACGTGATGTTGATCAAAATATTTAAAATAAATGAAAATACGTTCATGTAATTTCATAAGGTTTTAAGGATTCAAACACACACTTTTGGCTTGTAAAAACCTTCATGTGTCTAAAATTAATTGGCTTTTAAAAGATTTCCCTAAACATTCATTTCAACCTTTCATTCAAAGTTGCAAAAGCTGACAGGAACTTTTCCCTTTCTGGCTATCCCCTCTTTAGAAAGGTCAGATATGGTAACCTTAGTTATTTTAATTAAAACTATATAAAAGCTCCAAAGAAGAGCCATAAATAGATTGTGTTTTCTTTTTCAGATGGCTGTTCACTCTGGAAGAGGAAAGCAACCGTTTCCAGCATCAAGAAAGATCAGTGAATAAAAGAAAAGAATTTTAACCATTAACATTTTTATCCAAAAGTTCTGCTTAACTGTAGCCTAAAATAAATTTCATTAGGAAGTGAAACCTATATGGAAGTCATCTGTAAATGGAAGAAGAATAACTGTATTAAAAATAAGCAAATATATAAAAATATAGCCTAGACTTGACACAACTCTAACTAATGGTTTATGGATAAATTAAGGAAACATTGCTTGATGATTTTTAGTTTATTAATGTGCCAAGTGTTACTGAATTTCACCAATCTGCAGACACTGGAATTTGGTCAAAAATGGTTAAAAATATTGTAAGGTTTTTAAGGACAAAAAATAAATTTAATATGCATAAGCCTGCCACAGTCAGTCAGCAAGAAAACAGAAGGGAGCATAACATGGGAGTGGAGTTTTGTGAGAATGGTATGTCACAGTGGCTGGGAAGGGTCCCCTTGTGGTCCTGGTACTGAAGGAATCCAACTGGGAGCTGCAGGTAGAGGGAAAGAAGGGATGACTGGCTGCAGATCCATGCTAGAGGTGGCAGTTGGACAGCTCAGGGGGTGGTGGCAGCCGGTCAGTTGCAGGGTGTCCCACCAGGTGCAGCGGCAGGGTACCTGTGGGAGCATCCCCTGCTGCCTGTATAGGCTAGGCTGTTGCAGGATCTCTGGCTACTCGCAGCAGCTGTTCAGCTGCAGGGCTCCCAGACGCACAGTGGTCACTGGAAATCCCAGATTTCATCACTTCCATGCCATCATCTTAGCCTTAATTATATTCAGTTGGAGGAGTTTAAAAAGCACAGTCTAGTCAGCTTTAATGTTAGAGCTTTGTAAGTTCCTTGAATCTAAACAAAAACAGGAGTTTCCAAGACTCCTGCCTCATGCTCCTGCACAACTAGATGGTATCTGGTTTTTGGAGATAATAAAGGTTTCCTTAATTCAGCTACTCTTAAAAATGTGAAGTAAATTAACCCTCTTTAATAACATAAGGCTCCCTAACCTAGTCAAGACAGTTTACATTTACAACTAGTTCAAAATTAAGGGCAGTTTAGTGATAGTCTTTGATCAAGAGCCGCTTTAAAAGCTGATGGAGACTGGTGTGCTGAAGGCAGCTTAGCCTCAGCATTGTCTAAGCAAGAAAAGGGTGCTTCAAAGCTCATGTGATTTAGTGTCACCATAAATATTGCAAATTAAATAGCTACATGTGATACTGTCAGCCTCAAATTTTAATCACTTTAAACATACCGAAAGGACTGCCCTCAACAAGTTGGGCTGCGGGACTAAATGACTACTTATTGAAAATTTAAGACCAAAAAGAGTTTTAAGTTCATGAGCAAATAGAAAAAAGTCTGTCTGAATAGAAGGTGGAATTTAAACTGAACTAAAGTGACCATTATAATAACCATTTCTTTGTTCACATACTTCTTTGAGTTTAGTATTCAAAGAATGAAAGGAAAGACAGCTTGTGAGTAATTGTCTGCCTTCTGATGTTGCACTAATAACAATTATCTCCATTATCTAGGGAAGTGCTGGCAGACTTGTATGCTTCAGGGTCTGCAGGGATAGCATCAAATGCACTGCTGCAGCCAAGCGAGTAAAGAAACATAAGTTAGACTGCCATCAAGCCAATTGTGACTTCTATCTACAGCATCAGAATAGCTCATCACATACTTTATTGAATCTACAGGCACACCAAATCAACCTCTGCATCCAGTACATGAGTATCTGTGATCATGTTGCAGTGCCTGGTATTTTACTACCTACCAAGGCATTTAAAGCACACAAGATTTTCATTAACAAGGTATGAATGAAGAGACTACACAACTAGCCAGTTTACACAAAATAGATTATGAGACCAAATTATGTATGTTACAAGGATGATCGCTTTTGCCCAAATGCAATAAATGTGACACTTCTGTATATAAAAAGCCATCAGTGCCTCTCTTCCTGTATTATACAATAGACTATTTCTCCACAGTCTATCCTAAACTGCCTGCAGAATAAAGGATAGATACAAAAATAAGGCAATAACTCAAGGCACAGAGAGAGAAGAAAAGCATTGAAAAGAACTTGCTGAGATTTGAAATAAAACAGCAATTTGGTAAGTTAGATACAGAAACTCTCTTCTAAATGGCAGAGACCCACTTTTGTATCAACAATAGCTCAACGATAAGGAGATGCAGAGGAGAGGTCAGTATTAGATGGGTAGTGAATGAGCAGTCACACCTATTGGCCGGAGCTGGAGACAGAGTCAGGTGCTAGGCAGGGATCAGAATCAGAGTCAGCCCTGGGGGGTAAGGTAGAGCAGGACAGCAGGAAATGGGAGTAGACAAGGGTGTGGGAAGAGAGGACATGAACTAGGAGCAGCCAGGGAAGCAGGACCCAGGAACAGGCAGGAATGCAGGAGTCAGGCAAGTGCTCAGACAACTTCCTGTTTTATGTTGTTGTTCTTGGCCAGTCGGGGGTCTGGTTGTTTCTCTCCATGTTTTGGGGAACGGTTCTCTGCTTACTAGACCTTCCCTGGACTAGTATCTAGCTGTTAAGGTGAAATGCTGGCAGTAGGGTCAGAGCGATGCCTGGTAACAAGTGGACCTAGGTGCGAGGCCTGTGATCCACCCCCAGCCAGGAAGTAACTGCGGGACTAGGCAGATACAAAGCAGGTGAAGTAGACTGGAGCAAGACTATAGAAGTTTTTAAGATATAAGAAACCCTGATTTTAACTAGATACTGAAATCAGGCCTGTACACAGGAGGGTACTAATGCATTTCCCCCTTCCCTCTTCCATGGGCTCCCTGTGGCCTCCCTCGCCCCCTTGCACTCACCACAGGGCGCTCTGGCGTGTCCTCCCAGACTGCTGAGCCCCACGGGGTTGCTGGAGGCCTCCCAGCCACCTGTGGAGAAGCGGGGCTCAGCAGGCCGAGAGGCTCAGGCAGAGCTCCAAGTGGTGAGTGCTGGAGACAGAAGCTATCTCCTGTGGCTGCTCCTGGTGTCCCCTGCCCCAATAACCCTCCCCCTCCTGGTCCAAGGGGGCAAAGGGGACAATCTTCAGGATGAGCTGGAACAGGGTCCTTGCTTCACATGGGGAGGGGGGGTGTTTGGACAAGGAAGGGATCAGCCTGAGCTGTGGTGAGGGTGTTTCAGGCTGAACCAAGGTGGGATGAATATTCAGGTCCTTGGACCAACTGGGAGGTGAGATGTTTGGGTCAAACCGGATGGGGGACTCTTTGGGCCTAGCTGGGCTGGGGGGGGGCATGTTTGGGAAGTGGGGAGAGCCAAATCAGGGTGACTGGAGGGGGGCTGGGCCAGCTGGAGAGGGGAGGATGGGGTGGTCCACATTTACAAAAAAAGCAGCCCCTCCCAAAAATTCTTGCATATGGGCCTGTGAAATTAATTAGGAGCCAGAATTGCTGTTTGAGGATTAGAGTTTTGTCATCATGTTTCTTCTCTGAATAAGAGGTAAGCAGCAGGTTCTTGCTTATACTAGCTTAGGCTGAGAGCAATGAATCAAAGACCACACCAAAGATAGAGCTGTCAAAGTGAACTGAGGTAAATCCACAGAGAGTATCTGTGGCAGAAGTAAATTCAATACTTTTGGGTGCATGTTTGTGCAAAGGCAGGTTTGTAAATCACACATACTTGCAAATAATCAAATATATTTACCACAAGTGCTCCTGCTCTCAGACCAGGGTCATACGGAACTCTAAAGCTTTCCGGAAGTTTGCTGCTCTGCAGTTTTTCAAGCTTTTGTTTCAGCTGAGTGATAACTGAAATTGCAAAAAAAATATGTCAACACTATTGGAGTTAAAAGTGGGAAGCAGAAAGTTTCAGGTAATCAGACGTTTTAAATCTCAGGAATTGAATTTAGCTCCTATTTTTAACTATCTTTTAAAACTGCTTATGCTTAGAACCTTCTAGCAGTGTCCAACCAGTTCTGAATCAACATAGCAATTAATTTCACAGCAATATAACGAACTAGCCACACAGCCTCACGTCGCTTGTGGTTAGTGTGTTGGACACCACAGTTCTAGCAGATTCTCCTGGTTTGCTGATCCAAGGAGACTAACGCTCCATCTCCTGGACTCAGCTGATAAAGGAGAATCTCTTTTATTAATTTTGTTTTTTTAATCTCTCATCCTCTTCCTGCTCAAAAACACAACTCTGTACAGTCTCAAAACTAGACAGTAAATAAAAGAGCAAAAAATGTTAAACAAACGGTGATTTTGAGCCAACCTTATGATTTTTGGACACTGTGACTTACACCGAAACCATGAAGACTTTATCCAAAGATGTAGCGTAGAGCAGAGTTCCCCACAAACCACATCTGGCCACAAAATTTGAGCTACAGCTAGAGGAACAATGGCAGTGCTCTAGCTCCCCTCACTGTGACCTCAAGGGCTTTCCAGCCACAGCCGGGCAGCTGCAGCTAGAGCTCCCATCCTGAGAAGCAAGGGTGCAAGGAACAGTCACGGCCAAGAGCTAACAGCCCAGTAACAGTATCCCCAAACTGACAGCAGGAAGCAGCAGATCCCTAACTCAGTCCAGGAGTGAGCAACCACCCACGCACCCCTCCCTCCGGTCTAAGGCAAGAAGCAATCGGGGCACTTCCTCATGGAGCCACGAGTTACCTGAAGTCGGGCAGGGGCAAAACAATTAGCGTGAACTCTTTCATACCTGGCATTCTATCACCCTGAACTCTCACATAACCGGCATTTTAACCATAAGTAACTTTTAGTTACATTTTCCGTACGTACAGTATAGTGAGAGTAAATACGGCAAATATAAGTTCACAGTGTACAATGCTACTGTTGCTGGAAAATAAAGTACTCTGTATACAGTTTTGTTTGTTTCTAAACAGCTAATATAGTTTTTCTTTCATGTTATATATTGCTAGGTATACCTCTCTATTACCCAGAATATTTGAATATCTGGCAACCTTACTCCTGAGCCGGTCAGGTATGAAAAAGTGTTCACTGTACTGTATTCTTAAAGAATAATCAATACTCCAACTCTGTCTGTTTTAAATTCTAGCCACAGATCATCTGCAGGTTATGTGAACAAGGCAATGAATATTCATGCATGTAAACCCTGAGATTCATTCATAGTCTCCCCAGATTTCTGCTCCTTCAGTTTCAATACAAAGAGTTAATGCTGTATGCAAATATATTTTTCCATTTTAGCTAGTCAGTCACAAGCTTTCTCTGCAATATGCTGGAAAGTACTCTTCTTGCATATTAAACAAGCAAGACACCAATTTAAAAGAAAAGGAGAGTAAGATATGGATTTCTCTATGCACAAGTTCTAGCTATAAAAGTGCCCCCCATACTGATGGCACTGCATAAATGATTATATGCTGTGGCTATGTCTACACGTGCCCCCTACTTCGAAGGGGGCATGGTAATCAGCCTGATGGGAGAATACTAGTGAAGTGTTGTGATGAATATGCAACACTTCATGTGGCTAATTCTCCCACGGGACAACTTCCAAGTGTCAAACTTAGAAGTGCTGGCATGCATGTAGCTGCAAACACTTCCAAGTGCCTTTACTCCCCAAAGTAAAGGCACTTCAAAGTAGCCTGGGCATTTCCAACTGCCCATGGCTACATGCATGCCGGCACTTCAAAGTTTGACACTTCAAAGTTGCTGCAGGGGAGAATTAGCCTAATGAAGTGCTGCATATTCACCGCAGCACTTCATTAGTATTCTCCCATCAGGCTGATTACCATGCCCCCTTTGAAGTAGAGGGCAAGTGTAGACATAGCCTAAAACAGGAAAATGAAAAGGGAAATAAAGGAGCACTGCAAAATGAAGAAGCCAGACACAGCATTAATGCACCTGAGATATTTAAAACACTCAGAGAAAAAAAAAATCTTACAATTGTGGCTATAAAAATCAGTGAAATAAGCATTACCCAGGACATGCGGGGGGAGAGCAAATGACACTTATCTTTGAGACTTTTAGGAAAGAAGGGCCTGGAAAATCCCTGATGACTAGTGTGATGCCTATTCTGGGAAAAATAGCTGAGTGCAAGATAAAGGTGTCAAAATGTGAAGATCATAATTAGACACCTTTCTTAAAGGAAAAACTAGGACTTCTTAAAATAGACTGTCTCAAATAAATGTAATAGCATTCTACAATGTAATTACTGATTTACTACACAAAAGGTGCTCAGGATAGAATATCTCACTTTTCTCCATGAGGTATCAGATATAAAACCACATAATTAAGAAACTGAATACCAGCTACTTAAAAAGGATCACAGGAAAGTTTTGGAACTAGATGATTTGACAAAAAAAGACTGAACAGAAGTTTTTATAAATAATAGCATTTCCCAACTGATCTGGTTTAAAAAATTCAGAACTGGCAACTAAAGAGAGGAAACAATTGCATAGATATCTATTTTGAAGAATAGTTTATGAAACAATTATGCATATCACAAAACAAGTATAATATTGAAGTGTGTTGCCCCTTTAGGAAAAAATTCTGGATGTAAATAATAGGGTTCTGACATGAAAAATGAGGGGGATATTTGCCTATGTAGCCATGATGATACTACACTTGCAATACTACGTGCCTAAACTGAGGGAAGATTTTAAAAAATGAACTAAATAAAAGTACTGAGAAAGACAAAAAAGAGATTCAAGTGTCAGGGAATAAAACTGAAAGACTGATAAGACTAGAAAAGACAAGACATGCATGATCCAACGCATTCATGCTGACTGTAAATAAAGGCAGTCAATGGAGATGGTGGGGAAAAGGATCAAACAGGCTGAAGTTAAAGGAAATAAAAAGTTTAGGAGTAACATTAGGAAACATTTCTTAGCAAGTAAGTGCAACTAGGCGGCAACACACTTACAAAGGTGGTGATGAAGGCAACATATCACATATTTTCAAAAATAAATTAGATGAATCATTAGTGGAGCAGTCAGTCGTGTGCAAGATGCAGAGCAATCACACTTCATCACCCATGTACTCTTTTCATGTTCAGTTACATATTATACTAGTTTTGGAAAGAGTGGAGAAGGAAAAAAAAAAAAAATCACATAAGACACCTTGCTGGACATAAAACTAATAGCCATGGCTGAATTTTCAGTCTCTCTCTAGTTGCAGAAGCTTCAAGTTTCCTCCTAAAAAGCAGATATTTTGATCAATCAGGTTTGGGGAAGCCTCCCTATGCATTCTGTAAAATAAGTTAAAAAGGTCTCTTCTACAATGTACAACTTTTTAATGAGGTTTGTCAGCATCACAAACCAAATTAACACCATGTTGAACACCAGCCATCAGACAGGACATTTTATAGGTTATTAAATACTATCACCCTAATCCTACAGTCTTTAAAACAACAAAGCTCCTTCTGAATTCAGGAGTGTAGGATGAACGTGAAAACAGCAGGACCTGAAAAGAATACCTAGATGACGCAGGGTGAACATTATGCATTTTTGCAGGTTGACTCATGTGACGGATTGCCCCATCTTATCTAACTTCTTCTTGGAAATGTCAACTTGTACCGTGGAATTAGTGGATGGTGAGTTGGATTGAGATTTCAAATGGAATGGAATTTGGAATTTACTTTTTAATTAAGAACATCAGGATCTTTGGGTTAAGGGAACACTTTCTGGGATTGCTATGGAGTCACAGGAAAACCCACCATGACTACAATTGCTGGAACCAGTCATGTTACAAACTCCCATTAGTGGTTGATTCAGCATGGTAAATGCTGAAAAGGAACTACATGATGTCACAGTGCTGGTATAGCAGGGAAAGTAATTTCTCATCTGCAGGAATGAAGTATCTGGAAAGTTGTTCAAAAAGCAGGAGGCATGTTCATAAATTAAACATTTCTTTCATTCTAAGTAAGAATGATCCAAGACTTTTCAAATGAAGCCTCACCCTTACCGAAGTCCAAGATACTGTTTAAGGACTTTTAGTTTGGAGCATAAACTGGTTTATGAGATACACTGAGGAAGAGGCTTAATGAAAAAAGTTTGACTTCACATTAAACTTTATTATGTGCTCTTCTGCACCATATGCAAAATTTTATAAATCTGAAAAAGGTGCCATCCTTTAAATCGGTGAACTGAATTAAAAAATCCCTTCTCTTTATATTAACATAAGTATATTTTCATTTAAATTTGTCCCTATTTAGGGTGCCAAGCACATAATACATACACACAACTGTAATACAACTTTAATACAAGTTGTAATTAAAATAGGGTACCTAACCCGGCTTATACCCACAGATCATTTCTCTCTCAAAAATATATACACTCATCCTTCATTTAACAAGTATGATTTATGAGTACTCGCTAAAACTAGGGACATACATACATACCTTTGTTCACTAAAAGAGTGACCTTCCCCCACGTATACAAGCCAGCTGCAGGGTCCCTGGCTGAAGCATGGCGAAACCTGCAGCCCCGCCCAGCTGGCTCTGTTGCAGCCACAGGGTCCCTGGCTGGGGCACGGGGAAACCCACAGCCCCACCCGGCCCGCTCCCAACACCCCTGACCCGCAACTCCCCATGCACTCCCCTGCCCCACCTGCTCCCAACACCCACCCAGGCCCGAACCCCCCAGGCCACCGCACTCCCCCACAGGTACTGCTTCTGCAGCTCCAGGAACCAGCTGCCACAAGGTTTTAATCCTTCCTCCCGTTCATGGCCCCAAACTGCCCCCAGCCTTTAACCTTATCCAACCCCCCTCCCAGGTTCACTTACTTTTCAAAAGCAGCTGCCTGCTGCCACTCCTTTCCCCAACTGGGATCACTAGGAACCAATCAGAGACTTTAACATATTTAATAGTAATTTAGTGTCTCTCTTATGAGTTTTCACCTATGAGCAGAAAGTTGGGAACCAGTTGTGCTCGTATAGCGAGGGATGAGTATACAAGCATGAAAAGAGAAAGTGAGACCTCCACCAACAGAAGGAGGGCAAAAGTGGAACCGGCAGCAGGGAGATACAGCAGACTGGGAGGCTGGAGGCAGAGGACCTCCCTTCGGCAAATTCCCTTCTCCAGGACCAGTCAGGTCCCAAGGGTGCCAGACGAAGGAGGTGCAACCTGTACCTGAATTCTGCATTTTTTGGTTTTATGTTTGAGTTCTGGAAGTTACCCAGGAACACTGCACACAACTGAATCCCACCAACCTTAACTCTATACAAACTGAATAAATTATTGGCTTACTTTGACACCCACAACTAATGTGGCTATTGAGAAGAATTAACTGTGATGCTCAGTGGCTGAGGTTGTAATTTACTCTCACAGACATTACAGAAAACAGTACTGTTTGCTGCTTCCCTTTTACTGCACATGGAGCAAAAAGACACACAGATTACATAACAAACAAAGCAATACTCATGAATACATACCTTGAGAAGTGACATCGTACTTTTCAGCAGAAACTGATTTTATATCCATTGTGACTTTATGCAGCAACTTAATTATCTGAACCTGTTTCATGAAATCCTGTAGCATGGCTTTTCCACAGCCTCTAAGATAGGCTTCTAGGATCACAGCAAACCTCTGCTGGTAGTGCATGGACTGAGCAATCTCACTTCTTAAAAACCAAAATAAAAAGTGACCGATTCTTTTGTTCTAAAGGCAGAGAAAAGGCTAGAATTAATATACATGCTATTATCTTGAGAAAACAGTCCATTTTACCAATGCCTCTAACTTCAATGTAACAATGTTGAAGTACTTACTCTCAAACCACGTTTAAGTAGAAATCTGGCTAGTGCACTGTCGTGATAGGGCTCAAATTTCACAGCCTAAAAATGCACATAAAAATTAAAAAATTATCTCTTTAATTTAAAAATGTATAATACCTTGTTTCATTTTCTTATACTTTACAGGTAGCATCAACAGAATAGAACTCTGTCAGAGCTGTGATTCTTGCATTTTATGATTGTGCGCTAGCTATTTTTTGAGCCATTACTATTGTGACGGATGATTAACAAACAAAAACCACACGGAGAAGAAGCCATCCATTCTAAGTTCATGCTCATGACCATTGGTGCTGTCACTATACTTCACCAAGACAGTAAAATGAGGGGTGGCAAAAAAAGTCCCCAAGACAGATAACAGACCACTTCTTCACTGCAATCAGTTTTCTCTGTAAGCTGAGCACTGGGGCAAACTCCCAGGAAAGATTCAGGTGCTGCCCAGATAATTAGCAGAGCACCCACAGCGGGCAGCATGTGTTCATATTGGTGGTACACATCCACACATGCCATGGCACAGATAAAATTTATCCCACTCAGATAGAAAAAAAGTGGGAACACAGATGGCAATCAGGAAGTGTGATAGCAGCAAATGGGGCATACTGGAGCTAGCTCTGATCTAGAAAACAGCAAGCCAGCAGCAACATGGGCCAGCTACTTGAATCCATACCCAGAGTTCTGGGTGGGCTTGCACTCTTCTGAGCACCCCATGCCACTATCCATACTGATGTGGATTTACTGCTCTTTTTAATAAGCTAGCTCGATTGAAGTTTGCTCAGGGAGGCACACACACGAAGCATTCACTCCCCCCAAAAGCTGCACAGCCCCACGAACGCTGTGTTTTGGTTTCTCGGACAATGGAACATTTGGTTTGAGTCGATCACAGAGCAGCTTATTCATCATACTGTATTTTAAAGTACCTTTTTTGGGGAAAAAAAAAGTAAAGCTAATTATTGATAGGTTTGAGTTCTGGCAAACTAATCATCAATATTTGATTGCTGTCTGAACCTTAATCTGATTCACTGGTACCAAGAGCAATAACCGTGACAAGATGAGCTGTGATGTCGGTAGTACATACCTTGAATATGTACTTCATGCCTTCTACCACCTAGAGAGTACACCAATATACCACAGCCTCCTCTGATACCTCTGTAATGGCTTACTGCCTTAAGACTGAGAGACTCATTAAAATCACACAAGGCCGGCCCGAGGGGGGACAGCCTAGGGCAACAGTGGCCCAGACAACCCCTCCTGTGCTGCAGGCCTGTCCCCTGCTCCACCCTCATCCTGCTCCCATACTCACTCCCTGACCAACCGGGCCAGGGATTACCTGGCATAGGTTGTTTGGGTGGCAGCAGAAAGGGGTTGCCTCTCCTCAGCCGGCCCCCCACGCCGCACTCACCATGCAGGCTCCACTCTGCCAGGCAGCGCCCTCCCAGCCTGTGCAGTCCCACTTCTACACAGGCAGCAGGGAATGGAGACTGCTTCCCGCTACATTGGCAAAGTGGGGCTCAGTGGAGCAGGCTGCCACCCACACCACCCACATGGTGAATGCAAGGGGTGAAGGGAGGTGACCCCCTGCTGGTTCCAGCACCTACCACTACTGCTGCTTCACCCTGTCCTCAGTAGTCCTCTCCCTGCCCATGCATAGGATGGCTGGGGTGTCCACTGTGGGGCCCCCAAATGCAAGGGGCCTGGTGCAGCTGCCCCAGTTCGTCCTATGGATTGGACGGCTGTAACATTACATTTCATTGGGGGAAGAAAGTGGGATTATGTAGTATACCCTTTTCATGAAGAAAAACGGTTCCTAGTAGAAAGACGAGACAAATCGTGAGGAAAGACTACGTACATCTGTTCTGAACTATTTTCAATACACATTTGTTGCTAACTCAGTTTTTCTCCAATCACTTTTTTAAAAAGCGTCTTTACCACAGACATCCCTTTCCCTCTTCCCCATACCAGAAGAGGAAAGAGCATCTTTGCGGGCAGGCTTGCAAACCTAGTGAGCAGGGCTTTAAACTAGGTTTGTCGGCGGAAGGTGACACAAGCCCTGAGGTAAGCAGGGAGGGAGGAGGGAACAATCAAGTGGGTTTCCTGGGTGAAGAGGAGAAAGTGGGGCAATTGGCCCCTTCTCTAAGATGTTTGTTCACTAATGCCAGAAGCCTGGGGAACAAACATGAAGAATCAGAGGCCCTGGCACTGTCACACAAGTACGAGGGGTTGGAATAACGGAGACTTGGTGGGACGATCCGCATAACTGGAGCACGGTCATGGAAGGGTATAAACTGTTTAAGAAGGACAGATGGGGGAGAAAAGGAGGAGGAGTTGCGCTCTAGGTGAGGGAGCAATTTGACTGCTCAGTGCTCCAGTATAAGGAGGGAGAGATCCATCTGAGTGTCTTGGGGTTAAGCTTAGAGGTGGAAGTAACAGAGGTGATGTTGTCGTTGGTGTCTGTTATAGACCGCCAGATCAGGGAGAGGAGATTAGATGAGGCTTTCTTCAGGCAGCTAAGTGAAGCTTCCAAATCACAGGCCCTGGTTCTCATGGGAGACTTTAATCATCAGGACATTTGTTGGGAGACCAATACGTCAGCACACAGACAATCCAGGAAGTTTTTGGAGAATGTTGGGGATAACTTCTTGGTACAAGTGCTGAAGGAACCGACCAGGGGCCGTGCGCAACTTGACCTCCTGGTCACAAACAGGGAAGAACTAGTAGAAAAAATACAAGTGGAAGGGAATTGTAGATTTCATGATCCGGACAAAAGGAAGAAAGGTGAGCAGTAACATACAGACCCTTGATTTCAGAAGAGCAGACTTTGACTCCCTGAGAGGACAGATGAGCAGGATCCCTTGGGAAATGAAGATGGAGGGGAAAAGAGTTGAAGAGAACTGACAGTATTTTAAAGATGTCTGACTGAAGGCACAGGAACAAACAATCCCGCTGCATAGTAAGAAATGCAAACATGGTAGGCAACCAGCTTGGTTTAACAGGGAAATCCTTAGTCAGCTTAAATTCAAAAAGGATGCATACAAGAAACGGAAACATGGACAGTTGACTAAGGAGGAGTATAAACATAGGGCTGGAGAATGCAGGGCAATAATCAGGAAAGTGAAAGCTAGCTAGCTTTGTGTGACTAGTTTGGAGTAAATGACTCAGGAAAAAAATATATAATTTCAGATGATTAAAAATATTTCAGAAATATTGCAGTTAAATCTTTCATTCCACAGTTCTTTGCACACTTGTTTCAATAATGAACTTCATATTAGCTAAACCAACCACATAAAACCAGATTCTAGGCACCATTTCAGCAGCCCAAAGGGAACGTAAAGATACCCTACGTGGGCAAAAGGGAATTCCTTGGTGTGGGGCAATCCTTTCAGGAGAAAGAAGGGGTACTCAGATGTACTGCATTCTATCTTGTTCTCACACCACCCAACTCAAAAGTATGTGGCTGAAATGTACTGTAATCCCTCTACTACAATGGCCCTGGGTGGCTATTACAACTCATTAAATTTAGAGCAGCATTTAGGCTGCTCCAACATAGAGAGTCTGACAGTCTAATGCAGGGGTCAGCATCCAAAATAGCAAGAAGAGCCTTTTTTTTCAAATTCGATAAAAAACTGAATAATTAAAGACCATAATGCATGTGAATACAAGACGGTTCTTAATAAACAACATCAAACCAGATTTTTTGTATCCTCTGTTTTAAGAACAGCGCACACGATGATTTGTAATGTGACACATGTTTACTATAGGACATTCACAAACTTTTTACATATTCTCTCAAGGTTGCATTCTTTGTTGGTGGTGAATTTCTCATTGCAAAGGAGACATAAAGGAAGCCCAGGTGAATCTGATACAAATGCAAAGGACTGGGTTTATTCACTTTGAAATTCTCTGCTTTCATTTTTGATTTACTCTTTTTATGAAGCCATTCCAACTGCACTTCAATTATGCCAGTTTCATTTCATGTTTAATTTCAGTGTTGCCCTTCACAGCAGGAATGCCACAAGTTTCCTTTTCCTTATCAAAATTAAGACTTTATTGGCAACACAATCAAAACTCAGATACAGTATGAGATCCCACAATGCACTGTACATATTAAAGAGGGGTTTATCCAATATTTTGAGATCACATACTGTTTGTTATTTAGACATGAGGTGTTCATTTTTGGACTTTTAGACATTCACCCTTTATCAAAAATAATCATAAGGGTTGTTTTTTTCTTTTGCAATTACACCACTAGGAGCCACAAAGAAGTCCTTAAAGAGCTGCAGGTTGCAGACCCCTGCTCTAAGGGATCAAGGTGGCAGAAAGTCACCTAGGTTCCCATACACCAAACACTGCTCTGAAATGGCAGCTTGGGATCAGTTACCAGACCAAGATATAAGCTTTCTTAAAGAACAGCTTTCTCAACATACCAAATACAAATCTAAGTACTGTCACATTATTTTTGGAGGGCAAATTTTATCACTATTGTGCAGACTCCAAATATAGTCAGTTCAACAAATAACAGCCATGTTGGATTTTTTATATTGTAAATCAAGGGTCGGCAACCCTTGGCATGTGCGCCACTCTTGGATAGATTGGAGGACTGGGCCAAAAGAAATCTGATGCGGTTCAATAAGGAGAAGTGTAGAGTCCTGCACCTGGGGCGGAAGAATCCCAAGCACTGTTACAGGCTGGGGACCGACTGGCTCAGCAGCAGTACGATGGAAAGGGACCTAGGGGGTACGGTGGATGAAAGGCTGGATGTGAGTAAACAGTGTGCCCTTGTAGCTGTACCTTCTGCAGCTGCTCAGGAGAGACTCGAATGCTGCCCGGCTGAGTAGCAGAATACCAAAATCCTTTCCCATACCTCAGTGCACATTTAAAAAAAAACTAAAACAAAAAACTTACTCCACACATGGATGGAAAAAATCTGCACATGGATGGAAAAGATTAGAGGGAACATTTTTCCCCCCCAATAGAAATTAAAGGTTGGAAACAGAGAGAACCGAGTTCAGAATTTAATTATGTCCCCTACCCTCAAACAGAAGCTGAGGGCAAATCTACACGTAAGTGGAAAGTTGACTTAAGATACAGTAACAGAGAGGGAGCCGTGTTCGTCTATATTCTATCAAAACAAAAAAGCAGTCCAATAGCACTTTAAAGACTAACAAAATAATTTATTAGGTGATGAGCTTTCGTGGGACAGACCCACTTTTTCAGACCACAGCCATACCAGAACAGACTCAATATTTAAGGCACAGAGAACCAAAAATTGTTATCAAGGTAGACAAATCAGAAAAAGTGTAATCAAGGTGGGCAAATCAAAGGAGCAGAGGGGCGGTAGGAAGTGGGGGGGAAGTCAAGAGTCAGATAAAGTAAAGTATGTGAAAGAGTCCTTATCATGGGCCAGGTAATTGCTGTCCCAGTTCAAACCACGTATTAACATGTTGAATTTGAATATAAATGAGTTCCACACTTTCTCTCTGCAGGTGATCATTAAAGTTCCTTTTCAGTAAAACAGACTTTCAGGTCATTAACAGAATGGCCCACTCCATTAAAGTGCTGGCAGACAGGCTTTTTGTTTCGACTTAAGATATCTAACTTCAGCTTTAAGCATAGCATAGCTGGAGTCGATGTATCCTATGCTGAATTTCTGTGGCATCCCCACAGCAGAAAGTCAATGGGAGAAACTCCCCCATTGACTTCCCTTACTCCCTGTGTCCCCAGGGAGTATTATAGTTGATAGGAGAGCAACACGTGGTCGATTGAGTGCATCCCTATTAGGCCCATTAAATTGACTCCCAGGAAATTGATCTCCAAACTGCCAATCTCTGTAGCCAAGCCCTCAGTTGGAAGGGGTTGCTGAGTTATTGCCAGTGAAGTGGCTACCGCGCTTCTGAGCAATGCAAAGCAAAGTCCTGCACTCAACTTAATGGTCTTTTGCTGTTTTTCTGTTTGTAATGACATCTCCTAGACAGGAAGGAAAGTAGTAAGCCTGGTAAGGGGGAGCAACAGGGGAGTACACAGAGTCCCGATATGGAGGTTGAAGGAGGGACACACAGCACCTCTACTGTAAAGAATGGAAGAACCTGGTATGGGAGATGGACGAGGCGGGAGGGGGATTCCTGAAATAGAGGTGCATAATAGCACAGCACACAGGGTGTTTGTGGGGTGAGGGAAGGGGGGATAGAGAGATGCAATCAACCTGAAGATGCAACAAAGCATAACCCTCCAGTAATATAAAACAGCAGAAATGTAGCACTTTAAAGACTAACAAAATTATTTATTTGGTGATGAGCTTTCATGGGACAGACCCACTTCATCAGATCAATCTCATTTCCAATACAGACTGACATTTTTAAGTCTAGAGGACCACTGCCAACCAAAAAAAAAGCAATAAAAACTCACAAATCAAACACATAAGAGGAGGATGAGGTGTGGGGGATGTTAATTGTCCTGCATGAGATAATTCTGAGTATCAAAGAACGTCCTTGTAATGCGCGAGGTAATTCATGTCACTGTTCATACCATGTGTTCATGTGTCAAATCTGAATATGAACTCTAACTCTCAAATTTCTCGCTCTAATCTGTTTTTAAATTCTTTTTGCTCCAAGACACAAATTCTCAGGTATTTAACAGAATGGCCCACTCCATGGAAGTGTTCACTGACCACCTTGTGTGTCTTGGGTTTCCTGATGTCTGCTCTGCGTCCATTTATTCTTTGGAGAAGGTTCTGTCCATTCTGTCCAACATATATGTGGCAGGGCATTGTTGGCACATAATGGCATATATAATGTTGCTGGAAGTGCATGAGACAATGCCTTTGATCTTGTGACTAACATGATTAAGTCCAGTGACGGTATGCCCTGAATCACTATGTGGATAAAGTGGGCACTGGGGTTTGTTGCAAGGAAAAGTTCCAGGATTAGTATTATTGTGGCATAGTGTGTGATTGCTGGTGAGAATCTCTCTTATCTTAGGAGGCTGTGTATAGGAAAGGACAGGTCTGTCAGCTAGGGCCTTCTGGACTTCAGCATCATGATCCAGAACAGGTGGTAGGTTTTTAATGTTGTATTGCAGGGGTCTGAGTTGGGGCTACAGGTGATGACAAGTAGAGTTCTGTTATTGATCTTCTGGTCTCTATCTTGAAGTAGACTGTTTCTGGGTTTTCGTCCGGCCCTGTTAATTTGTTTTTTTTAACTTCTCCTGGTGGGTAATTAAGTTTTATGAAAGCTTGGTAGAGGTCTTGTAATTTTCAGTTTCTGTCAGTAGGATCAGAGCAGATGTGATTGTACCTAAAGGGCTTGACCATAAACGATGGATCGTGTGGTGTGAGCTGGATGGAAGCTGGAGCCATGTAGGTAAGTGTAGCAGTCAGTGGTTTTCTGATGAAGAGTTGTGTCAATGTGGTCATCAGTGATTTATACTGTGATATCCAGGAAATTTATTTCTCGTGTGGAATAGTCAATGCTGAGATTGAAGGTAGGATGCAGATTATTAAGATCTCTGTGGAATTCTTCCAGAGTATCTTTACTGTGGGGTCCAAATGATAAAGATGTCATCAATGTAGCATTAGTAAAGGAGGGGTAACAAGAGATGAGAGCTAAGGAATCGTTCTAAGTTAGCCATAAAAAGGTTCGCACACTGTGGGGCCATGCGAGTGCCCACAGCGGTGCTGCTAATTTGGAGGTGTAAGTTGTCCCCACATTGGAAATAATCATCAGTGAGAACAAAGCTTCATAGGTCAGCCACCAGATTTGCTGTGGTAACATCAGTGATGGTATTCCTGATAGCTTGTAACCCATCTTCATGTGGAATATTAGTGTAAAGAGCCTCTATATCCATGGTGGCAAGGATGGAATTGTCAGAAAGGTTTCCAATGGTTTGTAACTTCCTTAGGAAGTTAGCAGTAACTCAGAGATAGCTAGGAGTGCTGGTGGCATAGGGTTTGAGGAGGGAGTCTACATAGCTGGACAGTCCGGTACTAAGGGCACCAATACCTGAAATGATAGGGCGTCCTGGGTTTCCAAGATTTGTGGAATTTAAGCAGTAAATCCAGGTTGGGGCTCAGAAGGCTTACCTGAGGGAATTTGGTCTCAAGCAGAGGCAGGGAGTTCTTTAAGTAAAATATGTAGTTTCTTTTGGAATTCTAAAGTGGGATCTGAGAAAAGAGGTCTATAAAATGTGGTGTTGGATAGTTGTCTAGATGCCTCCTGTTCACAGTCTGACTTACTCAAGATGACGATAGAATCCCCTTTGCCAGCCAGCTCGATTATGATGTCTGAGTTATTTTTGAGAATCTGGACAGGACAGTGTTCAGCACAGCTGAGACTGTATTTCATTTGGCGGCGTCTGCGTACAATGTCAGTCTGTGCATGGTTGCGGAAGCACTGTATATAGAAATCTGTGTACTCCATAGACCGTAAGGACTCCTGAGACCATAGCAGTCTGACTGGCAGCTGCATAGAGCCATCAGCAAGAAAGTCTGCCAACAAAATGGGTCAAGTCACAAGGTTTGACAGGAGCTAGAGACAGGCAGGTGCCACGCTGGCACACTCCCACTCTGAAACTTTGAAACATTATTGTTGGTTCACCTGGTCTTGTTCCAGTAAAACATGAAGCTTCTCGAGATTTGAAGCACAGTCTCAGAGACTTGCTCCTTCTGAACGCTGACTGAAACGGCAGCTAAGAGTAACAAGCGTAGGACTTTGGGATCCCACAGACCAGGATTCCATATAATCTTGTGACTATAATATTTTTAAAGTCGAGCAGCACCATATTTAATGAAAAAGTTAGCATCCATGTACAAAAACTACTTCACAAATATAGGGATAACTTTATTTTTTCAAAATATTGGGAACTGTTAGACTACATTTGGGATTTGCTTACATCAGACCCCCGACTTACACAATTTTAACTTGCACATTACTTGGAATAATGCGAGTCAAAATCTACAATTACTGCCTGGCTGCTGCACCCTCCTGCTGGGCCCTGCTGTACCCCCACCACCCGCAGTGTATCCCATCCACCCCCTGCTGCACCCCAGGTCCCCCTCTGCTCACTGCTGTCCATCTGAAAACTTCAGGGGCTCTGCAGCTGTGGCGAAGATGGCGTCGGTCCTTGGCTGGCACGTCACAACTACTCACAGCATTCATCCTGCTGCATTCAGGGCAGCAAGAGCACCAGGGTGAGTACCACAAACAGCGCCACCGTGCCAGCTGGCAGGTGCCCGGAGCTGCGGACCAGGGCGGCGAGAGCAGCAGGGCGAGTGTTGTGAGCACCTCTGCCGTGCCAGCTGGTGGGGCACACGGTGCCAACGCCATCTTTGTGCAGCTGCCGAGCCCCTCCACCACTTACAGCCCCGTCCTGGGGGGACTTGAAGGCAGCAGAGTGCCCCTCTCTTTGCCCCTGCCCCGGCCAAACTTACAGGAAATTTGACTTGTGTGTGATTGCTCAGGAACGCAACTTGCATGTAAGTCGGGAGTTTTACTGTATTCCTTTTAACTACAATAAAACTCCTCAGGCTAGTAAACTACAGTATGTGTGATCTGTACGAAATACCAGCCACACTTTTTTTTTTTTTAATTTGAAGAAAAGGAAAAAGGTTCATTCTGCTGCAAATTTTGATTGCCAGGTATCTCTGAATATTGTTTAAAAGAGCATTGCTGACAATAAACCATAGCTGAACAGACATTACTACAATATTTAAAAACTCATATTGAACAGAACATACACCCGTACTATAATGTAATGTCACTTCATTAGAAAAAAAATCCTCCCAAAAATACTGAAAGTCAGGAAACCTTCTGTTGTCTAAAACAAAATGCTTGAATTACTAAGTTCCAACACATACCTTTTTGCCCCTCTGATTCTACTACTGGTGGAAGAACCCTACTTATTTCCGCATAAAAGAAAATCAGTCTTCCTTATTGGTGTCTGATATACAACAAAATACCATCCTGCTGTACAATAATCTAATCTGTACCCCACCTCTCATTTTATATCACGCACAAGAATTTCAGATCTTACTTGCAAGGCTCTATAGGCTATTTAAAGCACATAGTATTTATGTTCAGGTGAATTTGAAGGAAAAGATCATTTGGTTTCTGACAGCTATCAGCAGGGCAGTCCCCATGGGGGCACAGGGCCTACGACAATCCCCTTCCCCTCAGTTCCCCAGGTGTGGGGCCCAGGGCAACCCCCCTGCGGTGGGCCCCACTCTCCTCACCTCCACCCTTGCTCTGCTCCCTTACCACCCTCCCCTGAGCAACACAAAGCACGGATTACCCAGGGCCTGGTGCAGGAAAGCAGCAGCAAGGGTCTCTCTCTCCCACACACACAACATGGGAGCCGGAGCAGCCATAGGGAAGTGGAGCACAGTGGACTAGAAAAATGCCAGGTGGGGCAGAGCAGAGCAAGCTGTCAGGTAGCTCTGTCTCCAGCTACCATTGGGAGTGGGAGGGGTGACCCCTGCTGTCACACACCTGCTCATAGGACAGTTCAAGCAGTTGCTGCAGAGCCCTCCAAAGCACAGGGCATGCGGCAGCTGTCCTGAACCATCCTGTGGATGGGATGGCTCCGGCTACTATGAGGGTGAATGACAGGAGAATGGGAATTTCTTGCCCGTGGTGGAGGCAGCTCACAGAAGTCTTTTGTGGCTCATATGTGAGAGGTAACAGCTGTGAGATGATGTGGCCCCTGAACTGCCCTAACAGGTAGAGGAACTTGGGCAGGGGTCTGCAACCTGTGGCTCCGGAGCCACATGAGGCTCTTTAAGGAATTCTTTGTGTCTCCTGATGCTATAAATGCAAAATAAATGAATAAATAAAACCTTCCTAATTATTGAGTGAATAACTCATATCTAAATTGCAAACAATATGTAATCTCAAAAATTTGGATAACTTCCCCTTTAACATGTGCAGTGCATTGTGGGGTATGCGTGTGCACTGTTCTTAAAACAGGTATTACAAAAAGTACAGCTTGATGTTATTTATTAAGGACCATCTTGCGGTCATGTGCTTTGTGGTTCCTGAATTACTGAGTTTTTCTTTACCAAATTCAAAACAAAAACAAACAAACAAACAAACTAAACGCTCTTCTCTTTTGGTTGCCAACCCCTGAACTCAAAGTTCTGGTCTTCACTCTCCAGCAAAACCTTTCAGGTAGAAAGCCAATATATAAATTTTGCTCTAAAATAATGAGCAACTGTACTTACATGTTACATGAAGGAAGCTGGTCAGGGAAAGAGGAAGAGAGAGAAGGTTGGTATCAAGTATTCGCAGACTAACATTTAAGGTTTATGGACTACAGTGTCCTAATTTCTTCAATTTCAAAGGAGCATTTAAGAAAAAAAAAAAGTCCATCACTTCAATATTACTTTACATTAAACTATTTACTATGTATGTTATAATTTATTAAAAAATTTATCCTATCTTTTTTCTTTTGTTTTAAAAGGAAACTAAAGATGCCTCAGCTGTTTAAAAAGATTTTAGGAAGAAATAATATATATTGTGTTGAAGCAAATTATTTAAGAAAATGAACAAAGGAAAATACAGGTTACACCTCCAAAAATCAGCACGCTCTGGTCCAGCAACATCCCACGTTTTGTAGGAGGAGGGATGCTCCTGGACCAGAGGGCTGGGACAGGAGGGCAAGCTGAACTGGCCTCCTGGCAGCCCAGGACCAGAGGCAGCATCCCTGGAAGCTCGGCAGGGAGCCAGGGACAGGGAGCCAGTGTCCCCCCAACTGCCCAGCATGGAGCTCAACTCCAGGGAAGAGGATCCCGCTGCTGCAGTGAGCTGCAGCAGGCCAGCAGGGGCGGCCAGGGACTGGGGAACATTAACCACCTAGGTCCGGCAAAATCCGTTGTTCAGGACCACTGAGGTTGAGTTTATAACCTTTACACAGAGAGAGCGAGTGCGAGGTATGAAAAGGTGTAGAACCAGACCAGAGTTGCTGGATATGCATTTACACAATAGAATTGCCCTCAGTTCTACAAGTTTCAATGATACAGTGTTCCTACCCCAAAACAAACTATTGTGAAAGTGAAAGAAACCTCTCTTTTTAAACTCAGATCTCTGAAATGTTGTGTCATAACTGATCTCAAGCTTTCAGTAACACCTGCCAAAGCACCAGCTACCAGGAATCACATGTATCATTTACAATCCTGTTTGCTTGAAGTAACTCATGGTCCATTATAACCCTAAGTTTCACCCTTCTATTTTAAGTACTTGCTATGAATGAATAAACCCTACTTGTTGTGCCCTTTTACACTTTTTAAATTTTAGAAGTGTAGTATTCATAACAGAACACGATTGATAACATTACCACATAAGATGCATACAAAAGATTCTTCACACAACTCTGCAAGCAGCCCCTAACCACAACCCAAAATGTTTGGATGAAGTCTTATCTAAACTAGCATTTTCTTTAAAACTTTCATTGTTTCATTACCAACACTTACAACAATAGCATGAGCACTTGTACTGGTGTCTCAGTCACAAAGCAAGAATCTGAACACAGATTAAGTTGAAGATATGTCTGTTAAATCCCTTGGGTTGCTCAGACCATATAGCTGTCTTGCTTCCAGCCAAATGACCCACATTCTCCCTGTTGATAAAGTCCCCCTTGGAAATGTGCTCCAACTGCAATTATACAACTGGTGCTTTAATTATCCTGTGATCTAGATCTGCTTTGAGCACGATTAGAAAATCCAGACGTGGTTAGGACATGCTTCCATCATTAGCACTAACCCGGTGGTAAAATGACTGTGGGAAATCTGAAGAAGGCTGTTAGTGTAGACACAACTTGCGAATGGTAACAAAGGTAAAATACATCAGAATGTTACCAAGTTACCAAATTCCTTTTACTAACACTATTGAGATTCACACTGAAGACTTCAAACAGTAGAGCATTCATAAAATTGGAACATTTCTGTGATCATGCAAATATTCAAGGAAGCTAATGTTCAGGAATGCAAATATACCTTACCTGTACAAGCTGCAAAAGGTAATGCAGAACATCATCATCTTCTAAGCTCTCCAGCTTTTGAACTGCCATTGCTCTTACATTTTCATCTGAAAAGTTACAGTCCAAAAGTTGCATCGTTAGTCCAACATCCAAAGTGCTATGATCCCAAGCTTCTCTTTTAGCTAACAACTGGTATGTCTTGGCCACTATTTCTTGCTGTCCCCACTTCACGGAGTTAAGCAGCTTAGGATATGCCTTGGGGTGCTTTATGCTTTCATATCTAAAATGCCACAGTAATTCTTTGTCCTCGGGACTAAGTGGATTAAGGGGGTCAGAGTCTACGATTGCTTCAAGCTGTTTGCGAAGTTGGTTGGGCATTTCAGCTCTTATCCTATCCCCTTGGGGATCAGAGGTTATCCGATGTTTGGGCAAAGCTATTGGGTGGCAATATTTATCCAGAACAATAGAGATAGCCATTGAGTTTTCTTTATCAGGATTGGTTGCTGATGTAAGTTTGTCAGCATTGATGCTTCCCTGCTCTTCCCCCTTCCCTGAAATCTTCCACATATGAAGCACATACTCCCCACTACGCAGCAAGGAACGGTGATCAATCAACAAAATATTTACATAATAGAGTAGTTGGGTTTTGCATTTAGACTCAGAGTTGGGGGACTCATGTGACGGAATGTTAGCCTTTGTGGATAATGCCTGTGCTTTGCCACAATATATCTGTAGATTCAGTAGTGCTCCTTTAGGCAAATCTTTAATTTTAATATCAAATTCAACCCAAGTATTCCATAGAACCTCCTCAGTAAAAGGCTTAGATGTGGTCCTTCTCTGTGAAAGGAGCTGCTGCCCATGTTGAATATTAGCCTCAACAAACACAGTCAGTTCGGTATTTCTTGGAAGTACCGGGATATCAATGCCAACTATCTTGACCCTGAATTTTCTATTACAGTCCCACAAAGAGATAGTGAACACCCTCTCGTGATCTGTTCCATCTATTGTCAACTGTTCGTGATATCCTGTAACACCTGTACAGTCATCCACCAAGGGCCATTCTTCTTTCTCAACCTCGTCCTCTTTTGGGTCAGGAGGGTGATCCAGAAGGAGATGGATCTCTTCCCCATTCTTCAGGCACTGTCTTATCCAGTGAAAATCTTTGATTAGTGTCTCTCCTGTGATATATTCATCTCTGCCACAAACCCGGAGAACAAAATCCAGTTCACTGTGATCCTCAGGAATATCCATCAGAGACTTCTTCTTTGCCATTTTGGTGAAAAATCTCTGAAGGATCATATCTGGAGTGTCATCAATTGAGACTTTGATTTTTTGGCTAGTTGTTCCTCTATGTATGATTATAAAAATATTGTTATTAGTAATATGTTTAAATAAATATTCAGGGAGAGGCTTGGAGGTAATCCAGGGATGCATTGAATACAATTTTGGATCTCTGCAGGCTACTTCAATCATTCGTGGTGTAACTAACCTGCGACGAGTAAATTCTAGCTCATCATCATGCACATTACTAACATCAGTGACATCATAGCCAATTAAATCATTAAGCTGTGACTGAAATTCCTGAACTGCCTCTGTTGGTTTTTGCTTCTGGACCACAAAGATTTTGCCTACCTTCTTCTGTAACACTTTCCAGTACAGAATACAGTCCAATGTCTGTATCACTTGATGTTTGTCATAAATTTCATACCACTGTCCCTTCTTTTGATATTGAAGAATACAATGATCTGGGGTGAATTTATGGTAAAAATCTGTGGTTAGGCTCATCTCTATCGCACGCAGCCAAATCTGTGCTTTCATTTGCTCAACAGTACAGTTGCCAGCTATTTCGAGTAACAATGTTTCCGGCACTTTAGTTTGTTTATTGCTTGTAGGCAGAATGAACTCAATGGATATCAAATCCATTGAAGACAAATTACTTGCTGCACTATACGGCTTCATTCTTCTTCTCCTTCGTTTGTTTTCCTCTCTCATTACAACAGGCTGTTCATAGTTCCCCAACTCCATAACAGAAGAAATCTAGCAAGACACACAAAAGGCTTGATCACTTTCTCATTTAAATTGTTGTGTGTATACTCTAAAGATGCATTAGTTCTTTTTATTAAGTTTGATAATAAACTTTACATATATATATTCCCAACATTTCTGAATATAAAACTATTTTTGTTCAGAATGGGTCATTCAAATCACTATTAGTTTTAAAACCAAAACACTGGGTACAGCAATAACTTATTCAAGTTATACATTTATAGAACAGGATCCACCCAAACACAATGAATTATGAACCTGATCTTGTGAGGGCATCAGGGGCCTAAACTCAGATTTCAATAGAAGATGTGAACTCTAGAGCTTCATGTTTTTTGCTCCAACTAATTTTTCTCTTTCGAAATTTGGCAAACATTGTCTTTACCCTCTTTTGTATTTTGGACAATACTGCAGTTAACACAAATGGATTTTAATATTTAAATTACATTTTGCTGTTGGTGAGCCAGTATCATGGAATGATGTCATAGAAAGCCCCGCAGAAAAATATGTCAATTGTAGAAGAGGAAAAACTTATTGTTTCCTGTGGACCCCACAGAAATCGAAGCATTTAGTTATTTTAATTTTAAAAATCCCATATATAAAGTACATAAAAATTTTAGTGTAATATCCTTCAAAGTGTTCCTTTAATGCCAAGCATCATAAAACTGGTAACATCACTGGTTCTGAGACAAGCATTTTTTCTAAAGAAATTACAGCTGGTTACAAATGAAAACGCTCACAAGCCAGTGACGCTGTAGTACAGTGTAGCAAGTTAGAATACCTAAACCAGCCAAAACAGACAGAAAATTTGGAAGAAATTTTAACACAATCTTACTGATTTTAAGAAAGCAAAAATGTTATTCCTCACAATTAGCCTCTGCTCTATATCAAAGTGGAAGTTATTTGCAGAGTATTCAGTTGAAGAAAGCAAAGTTGACTGTGTGACTTGTATTTGTTCCCTTTCAATCATTTCCTCACAAATTGTTAGAGTACTTAATTTCAACTTTTTTTTAAGTATTTTATACATAAAACCTCCCTCTATTTGCTTACCAGAAGCACCAGCAAGCTGATGGTGCCCGTGCAAATATTAGAACAAACAGTAAAAACATACATCAAAACTAAACTGAAACAACAGATCACAAGGTGACTACAATTTGTTCTTAACATTTTGGAAAGCAACTAACGGTGCACATGATGTTTACAATTATGGAAACAAAACGAAGCATTACCTGATTACAAAGCACAGGATGAGTCGCTGAATAAGACTCATTTGTTTAATTTTAAAGTATTTTTTTTTAAAATGAGGATCATTCACAAGAAAGTTGTTTGTTTAATAAGCTGTTCTGCTTTTCTTGCTCGCCTTCATATCCAGATGCAAAGGAAGTGCTGCACTTACCAGGAAGGAAGTTTTAACCAAGTTGATTATACATATGATTGCTCATTTTAAAAAAAGTCAGAATGCTTTTCCTGTTAGAGCAGAACAAATATATTTACCGTACTTACAGCCACAAAAGCCTAAACATATTTTTGAAACTCACAGGTGGAAGGGATGTGCTAAAAATTACCCACTTAGATAAAAATATTAATAACAATTAAAACTATGACATGCATAAAACTAGCTGACTAGAAGAAATGCTTGTCTAAAGAGGAACTATATTTGAAAGAGCCAAATTATAGAGGCTGAGCTACCAAAAAACAAAACAAAACAAACATTTAACAATCTTCCTTAGGGGAGGATCTGTTCATGGAGATTCTCTATATTCTAATAAGTATGAAAGGATGGAAGATAATACAGATACAATCTGATGAGACACAGCCAAATGAAAGAGTAACATTCAATCATATCATGTAATGGCAAACAGCTGAAAAGTGAAAAGTTTTTGAAGTGCTTATATAAAAACACTAGAGCTGCATCTACACGTGCACGCTACTTCGAAGTAGCGGCACCAACTTCGAAATAGCGCCCGTCGCGTCTACACGCGTCGGGCGCTATTTCGAAGTTAACTTCGACGTTAGGCGGCGAGACGTCGAAGTCGCTAACCTCATGAGGAGATAGGAATAGCGCCCTACTTCGACGTTCAACGTCGAAGTAGGGACCGTGTAGACGATCCGCATCCCGCAACGTCGAAATTGCTGGGTCCTCCATGGCGGCCATCAGCTGGGGGGTTGAGAGATGCTCTCTCTCCAGCCCCTGCGGGGCTCTATGGTCACCGTGGGCAGCAGCCCTTAGCCCAGGGCTTCTGGCTGCTTCTGCGGCAGCTGGGGATCTATGCTGCAGGCACAGGGTCTGCAACCAGTTGTCAGCTCTGTGGATCTTGTGTTGTTTAGTGCAACTGTGTCTGGGAGGGGCCCTTTAAGGGAGCGGCTGGCTGTTGAGTCCGCCCTGTGACCCTGTCTGCAGCTGTGCCTGGCATCCCTATTTCGATGTGTGCTACTTTGACGTGTAGACGTTCCCTCGCTGCGCCTATTTCGATGTTGGGCTGAGCAACGTCGAAGTTGAACATCGACGTTGCTGGCCCTGGAGGACGTGCAGACGTTATTCATCGAAATAGACTATTTCGATGTTGGCTGCACATGTAGACGTAGCCTAGATGTCTCAATAATATGATGGGTGAATTAGAGTGCCTCATATTAAATGAGAATACTGATAACAACAGGCATCACAGAAACTTGGTTGGATGCAAATAATCAATGGGTCACAGTAATACAAAAGGTACAAAACATATCGAAAGGCCAGAACAGATCATGCTGATGGGGAAATGGCAAAAAGGGAAAGTGTAGAATCCAATGAGGTAAAAACCTTAAACCAAATTGTGTCCTAGACTCTCTATGGATAGTAATTCCATGCTCTCATAATAAGAATATTGGAGTAGGGATATATTTACTAAACAACTGATCAGGACAGCAACAGCGACTAAAGTGCTCAGGGAGATGAGAAAAGCTATAAAAATTTTTTAAAAAAGGGTGATTTCAGCTATCCCCACACTGACTGGGTGCATGTCATCTCAGAATGGGATGCAGAAATAAAGTTTCTTGATACCTTAAATGACTGCTTCTTAGAGCAGCTAATCCTGGAACCCAGAAGGGGAGAAGTGATTCTTGATTTGGTGCTAAGTGGAGCAGGGACTCTGGGCCAAGAGGTGAAGATAGCTGGACCACTTGGTAACAGTGACCATAAGAGAATTACATTTAACATCCCTGTGAGGGGAAAACATTACATTAAGCGACACAACACTGTAGCATTTATTTTCAGAAGAGGGGAATTATTCAAAAATGAGGAATTTAGTTAAACAGAAATTACAAGGTACAGTGCCAAAAGTGAAATCCCTGCAAGCTGCATGGAAACGTTTTAAAGACAACAGACTAGAGAAGTGATGCACAACCATCTTGGAAGGCCACATGACTACTGTAATCAGGAGGGCATCTCTGGATTAGAGTGCTAACTGCACTTGTGTACCTACTATTTGCTGAATGAACTGTAGCAGCGATTTGACTGAACGCAGAGGGAGTGCATATCTCTCACAATGTTGTCTGTAATCGGCACACACCTCACTTAATATAGCCCTACTTTAGGCGTGTGTCACTTTAGTAATGCTGGTAGGAAGAAAAGCTGTGCAGAAGGCAGCCAGTGGAATCTGGCAACAATGTGTATGGGCAATGGCAAACAAAGTGTTTCACAGGACAGACACAAAACCCTAATGGCCAGCAGGTTGCCCACCACTGTAATAGAGGCTCAACTTACATTTATATGCTCAAATTAAAAAACCAAAGCAAAAGAACCAAAGAAGTACCATCATTGTTAAATGAAGCAAAAGCAGCAGCGAGAGGCACTGGAAGTGGAAGTTAAATCCTAGTGAGGAAAATAGAAAGAACATTAACTCCAGGAAATAAAGTATCAAAATAGAATCAGGAAGGCCAAAAAAGAAATTTGAAGAACAGATAGTCGAAGACTCAAAAATAATAGCCAACAAAATTGAAATACACCAGAAACTGGAAGTCTGCTGACCATCCAGTTGGGCCAGTGGACAATTCAGACGGTAAAGGAGCACTCAGGGATGATAAGGCCATTGAGGAGAAACTAAGTGAATTCTTTGCATTGGTCTTCATGGCTGAGAACGTGAGGAAGATTCCCAAAACCAAGCCATTCTTTTTGTAAGAAATCTGATTTACTGTCCAAGAC
The DNA here is from genome assembly GCF_033958435.1 of Carettochelys insculpta. Classification (NCBI taxonomy): domain Eukaryota; kingdom Metazoa; phylum Chordata; order Testudines; family Carettochelyidae; genus Carettochelys; species Carettochelys insculpta. Next base: position 352,827,579 of record NC_134137.1, read on the forward strand.
TGAAGTGTTATTTGAGGAGGTTTTCAAGCAAATTGATAAACTAAACAGTAATAAGTCACCAGAACCAGACAGCATTCACCCAGGAGTTCTAAAAGAACTCATATGTGAAACTGCAGAACTACTAACTGTGGTTTGTAACCTATAATTTCAATCAGCTTCTACACCGGATGGCTGGAGGATAGCTGATGTGATGCCATTTTTAAAAAAGGACAGCAAAGGTGATCTGACAATTACAGTAGCCTAATGTCAGTGCTTGACTAACGGGTTGAAACTGCAGTAAAAAGCAAAGTTGTCAGACATACTGATGCATATAATTCATTGGGAAAGAATCAATGTGGTCTTTGTAGGGAAATCAGGCTTTCCTAAAATACAAGGATTTTTGAGTGGTTCAACAAGCATGTGGACAAGGGGAATACACTATACTTAGATTTTCAGAAAGCCTTTGATAAGGTCCTTCACCAAAGATCCTTAAGCAAAGTAAACTGTCATGAGATTAAAAAGGACAGTCCTCTCATGAACTAGTAACTTGTTAAAAGACAGGAAACAAAAGGTAGGTGTAAATAGTCAGTTTTCAGAATAGAGAGAGGTAAATCTCCAGGGGTCTGTATTGTGAACAGTCCTATTCAACATACAGGCACTCCATGAGTTACAAACATCCAGGTTATGAATGAATGCACAAACAACAAATGCTCACTTGCCGCCTCAGGGGAGCAGCAAGAGGCACAAGTGGCAATAACTGGCCTGAGAGAGGGCCAGAGGACTTCAGCCAACCCCATATCTCAGCTGCCCTCCCCCATCCATGGGCTCAGCACAGCTCTGGAAGCTCCAGCCTGCAGACCCTTCCCCTATGCCCTGAGAGTCAGACAGCCTACTCTAACAGCATTTGGTGAGGGACCTTATCAAAGACTTTCTGAAAACCTAAGTATACTATATCCTCTGAATACCCCTTTGTCCATGCACTTGTTAATCTTCTTCCAGCATAGGACCAATGTGAATTCCTTGTGTAGACTAGCCCTTGGACATCCAGACCTACGGTATGTCTATATTATGGGGTGGGAGACTATAGCAGCTGAGCTATGGTGCTACAGCTATGTTGGCATAACCTGTAGCGAAGAAAGTGTTTACAGCAACAAAAGGAGTATATCTGTCAGCGGAGGAACACGTTCTCCCTCACCAAGGCTAGTTACCATGAACGGAAGCATTTGTCCACAGACCTAGTTGAATCTACACCAGGAGGTAGTTCAGTATAACTACAGCATTCACGGATGTGGATTTTTTACACCTTTAAGGGCTTTTAGTTGTGTCAGTCTGGGGCCATGCCTACTCGAACTGCGACCGTAGTACAAGCTGCACAATTGTCATGCTTCAGTGCAGACACTACCTGTGCCAATGAGAGGGAGTCTCACACTGGTATAAGACAGACGCCTCTTGTGAAGGCAGTGGTGAAATCGGTGGATGAATTCTTCCATTGACCTAGGACAGTCTACACAAGGATATGTTGGTATAGCTATGCTGTTGTAGATTTTTCACTGTAGAATTACAGTGGTGCAGTTGCATTGTGGTAGCTGTGATGCTGCAGCAGTTTCAGTGTACACATGCCCTTAGGATCTGAAATTAACACTTCACAGAAGCGAAAAAAAATCTTCACAGTAACTAATTCTCTCCATTTACAGCAACATCACCCTGGTTTAAGACCTAAAATAGTAATTCTGGTAAACAACACAAGGAGCCATCAACTCATTTGCTACAGGCCACTGAAAAGTCTTTAGCTAGTAATATGCAGTGTCATTGCAGCACTGTCTGTACCAGGATACTGGAGAGACAAGGTGGGTGGGGTGATACCTTTTACTGAACCAATTTCTGTTTTTGAGAGAGAAGCTTTTGAATGACACAGATCTCTCTTTTTTATGCCTGGGAAACTTTTCTACACTGGCCTGTATGTTGTCAAAACATTTGTTGCCCAAGGATTGGGTGGGGAGGCAGAAATTGACACTACCAACCTCTCTGAGTGACATAAGTTCATAAGTATCAGAGAGGTTGCCGTGTTAGTCTGTAGCTTCAAGAACAACAAGAAGTCTTGTGGCACCTTATAGATTAACAAATATTTTGGAGCATAAGATTTTGTGGGCAAAGACCTGTGTCGAGTTCATAAGTTTTCCCAGCATTAGTGCTCAATAACACAGAGTTATGTTGGCACGAGATACTCAACAACACAGCTGCCACTGCTCTTTGTGTTAACTTTATTTCATTAATGGGAGAGCTCTCCCAATCTACAAAACACAGCTACATTAGCACACTTACAGGGGACCAGCCATATTGGTACAGCTGTGTTGTTGTAAGCTTGTAAGTGTAGAAATGGCCCTACTCAGACGTTGCAGCTGTATACAAAACAGTTCATCTTGAATGGTCCCTTGAAATACATATTATAACTGCTTATACTAAACAATGTATTCAATCTTGAAGTTAGCTGGTGACATTTTGAGTAAGTTTCCAAGACCTGAAGAACAATTCTGTAAGCTTGAGAGCTTGTCTCTCACCATCAGAAGTTGGTCCAACAGATATCACCTCATTCAGGGACTAATGGCTTTTGGCCATTTTTAGCTATTGTATTGATTTGTCTATTGTAGGCAGAGCAGACAAGGATGCAAGTGATTAAGGTGGCCTAACACGTTCCTTTATAAGATGATCTTTTCAGTTGCTTTTAACTTTGCCAGACTTTAAAAGGTGGATCTGAAATTTTCCATGCTGGATATCAGATTCAGACTGACTTATTCTTAAAGTTCAGCTGTCTCAGAGAAAGAGTCCGGGGAAACTATATGGTTTTTCTAATTGCAGACCCGGTTCGACGTAAGCAACTTGCCTCATTTCTTAATGGACATAATTGGGAAGGGGAATGGAAGGTTAAGTTGCAAGCTGGAGCTTGACAAACATTATGCCGTAGTCAGGATGTCTGTGCTATCCAAGATAAGCAAAAATACCTTGATAATAGGGACGATGGATGAAGTAATCCTGGAACATAAGCATCATGTACCACGTGAAAAGCACACAGACAGAACATGCTGTACAGGGATTGACTGGTTCCTGCAAAAAAACCAATCCAATCCAAAAATGTATGACTTAATACATAGCAAATGCAATGTAAGGTATAAATATGTACTGTATCAAAGAAGATGTCTGCGTAACTTTGGCTGAGTGTTATGCCCCATACCTACCTCTTATGCAGGAGTCTGATCAACTCAATGTAGCTTTTCTGTCACCACAATAAAGGAACGTAAATGATGAAATCCAGAATCCAAATGAATGCTTTGGATCCCAGAGAACTGGAAGAAGTATTCTGCCAGAAATGGACAAGGTATTCTGGATAAGTTGAGTAGAAAATGCCTTGGAGAGACCCCTAAACGCTAATGTTATTTTACATATTATAGATACGCACACACTATACATACAATGATGTCACATACATTTTTACAAAGATAACAAAGCTCAGCAAACTGAGTTTTCAAATGAGGCCTCACAAGGCATAATTTGTACAGAACTGATCACAGTCTTATAAAGAGGATGAACACAAGCATACAAACTTTTAAAGTTTCCTCCTCACCCTATCTACTTCTGTCCCTGTCACTGCCTGCTTACCTTCCATTTGCATGAGTCAGGGTGCTTCCCTGCTTTCAGTTCTCTATCCCAGCACTATCATGGCCCTGCTAGCTAGAAGAACCAATTGCAGGGGAATTCTGGCTCCACCCTCATAGAATCGATAATTTAACTACTGAACTCCACCAAGCCTCACGCACAAATGGTGATTTTTCAAAGGCTTGTTTGGCAAACCTGAGCGACATGTATGTGTGTACTCTTTTTGGTTAAGAAGTGGCAGCACCTCAAACCTTTGGAACAAGGTTTGGAATTTGGCAAGAGGGGGAAGAAACCATCCTAGGGTCATGGAAGTACCTTTTTAAACTAGCCCCATATGACATAATTGTATGTAAAGTTGTAAGATTCTACAGTATGACATCGCTGAGACATGCTCCAAGTTTAGAAAAAGCAGGCGCAAATCCGTTCTGCAGAGATAAAAGTCAAACTGATGCCTTGGCCAAATGGACTATTACCTGGTTAAGTGGCCATTCTTTGATGGGAAGAAGGGTCTGAGCGAGAAAGTGACATGTGGGCAATGGAACAGCTGGAGGTTCTGGACCAAAATGAATAGCTGCTGCCTGAATCTCAGCTGGAGATGAGTCTCCAATTAGGGAAAGATATAAAAAATTAGGAACAGAAGCCCCAAACCACCTCTCTCCCCCACACCTATATTCATGGCACCAATAATGCTTGAAAGACAAAAGAAGCATCACTGAACTGGGAGAAGGGTCCTGACTGAAAGAAATCCAGCCAGACTGCTGTTAATATGTGGTGAGAGAAGCCTTTTTACTTAAGTTCACTTAGCTTGTTAAGTTAGGTACTAGGTGGTGTTTTACCTTTCATTTCTTTATAGCCAATTCCAGCTTTTATGCCTCAGTACTTGTAATCCTTCTTCTGTAGTTAATAAACTTGTTTTAGCTAGGACAGTGTGTATTTGGCTTAAAACGTTTGGGAAAGTCCATTTCAGAGAACAAGGCTTTTGCACATCATTCTCTATTAATGAAATGATGGACTTTATAAGAGCTTGTATTTTCCAGGGGAGTACTGGGCAATACAAGACCTGCACTTCTGAGGGGAAGTCTGAACTGGGAATTTACTGGTGTTGCCCAGGGTGGCTGCCCAGCTGACCAAAGCACACCTGCAGTATAGCTGGGAGTAGTTTACATGCCAGAGGCTGGGTGTGAGCAGGTCCGGAGTGGTTGCTCTCATAACAAAGCCGTGTAAAAAGCACCTCAGGTTGGAGAACTGAGTGGATGCAGCTGCCCAACAGCCCAAATTAGACCCTGGGCAATGTTACAGAAACATAATGAGGTAATCTTAATGCTAGCATTTGCTAACTTCTGAGTGCTTCACTTGCAGCCTTAACACTCTTCTACGTAATTTTAAATTATTATGCACTTTAATAAAAAATCTGTGTCTGCACATCACAGATAAAGAAAAGTTGTAAAATGATAGACTGTGTCCTAACCATGAGCTATTAGCTATGTGTTTTTATGTCAGTGGACCCATACGTGTTTTACCTATCCACTCTTCGATCTCATGGAATACCATTGCCCTGACCTTATTAAATATAATTTGGATTCATTAAGATAGCAATATCTGTACTTCCTTAGATCTGGCAAAAGTGAGCAAGAACCAGTCCCAACACATCAGCCAACTGCGACTGTGTTTAAAGATTAATTCCTTCAAAACACACACACTATTTCCTGGTCAACTTCCTCTAAACATCAACCAGCTGATCAGACCACTTGCCATCTTACATAACAGATAGTAAACCTATGCACTGTCAAGCCATTCAAAAAAATTGTTTGGACTCATCCATCTGCAAAAGACAGCGGTGGTGGTACTGTGTGATAATTTAATATTCTTATCACCCATTGTTTCGGTTACAGTGCATGTACGACATCATTGCCAATTGCCTAGTCTAGGAGTACCTCTTTCCCAGTTCCATTTGGGCCCTGACCCTCACCTTCAGGTCATTTGGGTGGGAATTGTCTCTTTTCTATGTACAGTGAAAAGACGAATGGCATTCCAGTGACCTTAGTGATACCATGCATAATATTCTTATAATTGGAACCTTAGTGATACCATTGTATCATATTTAATAGTAATCCATCCTGGATGCGGGCGCATGTTGTATTGACTCATGTACAGGTTGAACCTCTCTAGTCTGACAACATAATAAGTGGACACATGGCTAAGATTCCCACTGTCCCATAAAGTTTGTTTATAGCCACCAGTCCTGGCTCTCAGTGCTCTGTGCTGTTATTTAGCTGTAATTTACCTCTAACTCTCTTCTAAGAGCCCAATAAGCAGTGGAAGTGCTGATAATACTGCTACACAACACTGACCTTCCATGAGTCAGCAAAGTCTCATTTGGCATGGGTCAGGTACAGAGTGCCAGACTAGAGAGCTTCTACCTGTACACAAGAACAGCCGTACTCGGTCAGACCAAAGGTCCACCTAACCCAGTATCTTATCTTCTGGCAGCAGTCAATAACAGGTGCTCCAGAGAGAATTAACAGAACAGGTAATCATCAAGTGATCTATTCCCAGCTTCTGGCAAAATAACAGAACCTGAGTTAGTGGCCTTTAACACCAAAAAACATTTCCTGCAAACTGAGTTACTCTGATGGTTTTCTCTTCTTTTTTTAAAAGCACACATTTCCATATGTACATATTAATAACAAAGGTACAGAAAGTCAAAAGTACAAAAAACAGTTATTTTAAGATCACTTTTTCTGTTCTGGTCTGGCTGTGGTCTGAAGAAGTGGGTCTGTCCCACGAAAGCTCACCTAATAAACTATTTTGCTAGTCTTTAAAGTGCTACTTGACTGCTTTTTGTTTTGATATTGTACAGACTAGCACGGCTTCCTCTCTGTTACTATTTTTCTGTTATGTAAGCAGAATGTATAGATCACTAAGGATTAACAAGCAGCTTCGGAGACATATGTACAAAGCCACACCTTGGCTGGCATTCCCCCCAGCTCCAAAAAAACAAACCAACCAACCAACCCTGGGTTAATGCTTTATTAAATTAAATTAAATTTGCAAGTGTCTGCACTTCCTGGTTTTCTTTGGTACTGGAAATATCAAAACACTAATGAAATGTTTCATCCTAAATTTTTGATCCTGCTATGAAGTATTGAAAATACCCTACAGGAACAGATTTTCAAAAGATTTCCAGTACAAGTTTGTAGTTGGGCTATTCAAACTTTTAAGTCATCCTCCAAAATGAAATGAAGGATTCGGGGAGTTTTTGGCTGGGGGTTGGCGTGCAGAACAGGGTACAGACTCTGGGCTGGGGGCATGGGCTTTGGGCGGGGCCAAGGATGAAGGCTTTGGGCAACAGGAGGATGCTCAAAGCTGGGCAGGGGCTGGAGCTTGAATTTACACGGACAGCTTCATGCTGGGCCCAGCATGGAGTGGTGCCTCCCCTTGTGATGTTATTGGATTTGAAAATTAACATGAAAGCTGGTGGTTCACTGAATCTGTTAATGCTGCTTATATGTTCGTATCATTTTAATATGTGGAGTTATAAACATTGGCTCTGTGCTTGTATTTGAAATTTTACTGTCTGGGAGACCCCAGTAGGAGGCATGACAACCTATTGTGAAAGGGTTCCTGGTCAGGTGAAGCAGTACTTGACAAAGAAAGGACCTTATCAAATTCCATTCAACATCTGAGGAATTTAGCTGAGAGCCATGGCTGATTGCCTTTAAAGGACGTGGACAGGTGACCTGCCCATGTGACAGGCTCCATCTCAGATGTGCTTCTACACAGCAAGGAACAACATATTTCCCTCCATGTGGGAAAGGGTATAAAGGGGACCCTGAGGTTCCTCCATCTTTGTCTTCAATCCAGCTCATCACTTCAGGAGCATCTTTACTGTGAACTAAGCCCAGAAGGACGGCAGAGCCCTCCTAACGAAAGGTGTACTCCAGAGACTTTTAAGATAGCAACCTATTCCACCACTGCTGCAAGCCTGCATTAAGAACTTTGTGATTGGTGTACATAATGCCACTGCTTTAATAAGTTTACTCTCACACTGTTGTTTCTTTTATTAATAAACCTTGAGATTTTAGATTCTAAAGGCCTGGCACAGCATGCTCTTTTGGGTAAGATCTGAGGTGTTTCCTGGACTGGAAACGTGGCAAATCCTTTGGGACAGGAAGAACCTGTTCCAATTTGGTTTACATAACCTCTCATCTGCTTAAGGAGGGATACTAATTGGTGGCACAAGGGAAGCTGGAGAGGGTGCCAGAGAATTGCTTGTGGAACTTCCTGATGGCCAGTTGGTCAACAGAAGTGATCTTTGTGACAGGTTTGGTGTGCCTTATAGTGGAGGGTTCCCAGCCTTGGGCTATAAGTAGCCCTGTTTTAAGCAATTTGGCTTGATTTGTTTCTCTCAGTGGTGCATAGAGAAACCTTCAATATTATATCCCTCCACGGCCCCTGGCAGCTTCAGGGCTCAGAGAGAGACATCCCTCCCCCCTGTAGACCTGAGTGGGGCTTATTTGGAAGCCGTATGGCCACAGAGCTGCACAGATTAGGGGAAACATGGAGAGTTATATTGGCATAACTACTTTGGTTTAAATACACAAATTAAGTTGTTTTCAGTATAAACTTTCCCACAAAGACGCTAAAAAATTTAATATCCAATGCATCCTGTATCAGAGGACCATACCCTTCCCTTGGGGTATTGACTTTTCCATATCTGTTATGATCTAATGCTCAATTATGCAAACAAGATGTTGTAAAACACAAAACTGTAGGCACTCAAACCCATTAGAAAATTAGTAGCTCTCTCCTGGGCACCAGCATTCACTTGGTTCATCTAAAAACATGCTAGACAACTGGCATGCCCACATTCATGCTACTTATTAAGAGCATTCTCTTTCACAGAAAATCCTATAGCATCTACGACAGTTCCTTGGCATATCTGATAAGCGATCTAAACATGTTTAAATCTCCTGTGAGTGCAAAGGGGAGGTCTGGTGGCAGATTCTGAAGAGATCTAAAACTTTTAGATGCCACCATAAATTTCAACAGGACTTTTGAATAAGGCTATAAATAACTTTAACAATAGGGTAATATTGCACAAAAGCAAACATTAGTTTGAAAGTATGGAAATTCACAACAAAGGGCCCTCTAGCATTCAACTTACTGCTTACCTCTTCCAATTGAGTATTTTATTTCCATTACTCCGATCTTTAAGTGTATGGTTATTTAAACTGCACCCACACCCTGCTCTGATGCCAGTCACAGGGATATCTAACGGGTGTGAAATAATTGGAAGATTTTATGGTCTCTACACATACTATGGACACAACAGACAATTTGTAAAATGAGAAAAGCCATTTAGCACTTATTATTATTTATACTGTGGTAGGTCATATTAATAGATTGTAAGGCCAGAAGGAACCTGTATGATCAGCTAGTCTGCCTGCACAACACAGACCAAAGAACTTCACCCAGTAATTTCTGTATTGACTTCTGATTGAGCTGTTACATATCAGGATTAGGGCCCCATGTTATCTGGCACCATACAACATACAGGAAGACTCAGTCTCTGATTTGAAGAACTTCTCTACACTTCCAGTTCTGCAAATACTTACTTCTATGAGTAGGCCTTTGCGTAAAGTTATGTGCACAGGTAAGCATTTGCAGGATCGGGGCTTAAATAAATTGAGAGTAATGAAAGAGAATTTAGGTGGTTTTAAGACTCTAATAACACATTAATGGTTAACGTGAATGCCACTGTAATTAGCCTATGAATTTTCCTAAATCTCTAACAGACTAACGTATTTTATCATTTATACTGAGAGATTTTTACATGTTTCTGTATTAATTCTTCTGGAACTTAGAAGGGCCGTGTTTGCAGCTACAGAATTTGAAAACACCACTGTGGTTAAACCACAATTCAAATTTTACAATGGGCTCTGTGCAGACTTAGCAGAAATTCTTTAGATTCTACAATATACAACTCATCCTGAGTTGAAAAAGTACAGGTATCTGCTAACCACACGAATGGCCAATATGGGTGCAGGACACATTTCCAGGTCTTCTGCATCAAGGCTAAACCAACCCCATACTGAGCTACACCAGGGTTAGAAAACTCAGGGCCAAAAAACCGCAACCTCCCAGCGCTGGCGCTGCCCCTTCGGGTTCTGGCTCTGAGCGGCTCCGGCTCGATTAGGGCTATTTAAAAAAGTTTTGAAGTGACGTTGTGATTCGTTTCTAGTGACACTGCCGCCATTAGTGGGACGGGAAGGCCGGCTCCGGCGACGGGATCTGCCCCTAACTTCAGTGGGGCTGCGCAGCGGCGAGCGCTCCCGCGGCACGGAGCCAACTGCAAGGCAGGCCTGAGACGGGGCACTCCCGGAAGGCAGCCGCAGGCCTGGGCGGCAGCTTTCGCTGCGGGAGAAGTGACTCACACGAGCACGCGGCCCCTCCGCCGAGTGGGGCTGGAGACGTGGGTCGGCACCACACGCACTTTCCCCAGGCCCGCACCTGCCCCGTGCGCCCCGAGCCCCGCTGCTACGACGCCCGCCCCGGTCCGGCTCGGCCCCCCGCCGCCGCAGAGCCAGCCCCGCTCCGGCTCGGCCCCCCGCCGCCGCAGAGCCAGCCCCGCTCCCGGCTACTCACCAGCTCGCCGCGCTCGGCGCAGGTGTTCCCCAGCCGCGCTCCAGCCACCGCCCGTCCCCTCCCGGCGCGCAGGGCGGCCCCCTGCAGCCGCGGCGGGCAGCTGCGCCGAGTCCCCGGGCTGCCGCGCGGCTACTGCTGCCAGTCCAGCGGCGGGCCTGGGGCCGAGCGCCCTGGAGGGCAGCGGCAATACCCGGCGGGAGGAGAGCGGGAGAAGCCCCGGGAATCCCCTGTGCGTCGGGAAGGGGCGCTCAGTGCGTGGGGCAAGGGGTGTCAGGGGTGCGGCCCTCGCCAAGCTCTCCGTCACTGAAGGCAGCCCAGTGGGGGCACAGCAACGCACGTACCGGTGCCCCTCCACCAGTGTAGTTCCCCCTCGGGAGGCGGAGGCGGGGCTTGCACCAGAGCGATTCACCTGCGGGGCGACGTCAGGCTGGTGCAAGCCGCGCTGGGGTTTGTTAGCTGGTGCTAGGCTCCTGTGGTGGCATCCGTGCACATAGGCAAATCCCCTGAGGGCAGGCAGAGCACAAATGTTTACATCAGGCCTCACTATTCCTCCGTGCTAGCAGGGGTCCCCCAGCCTGTCTAATGGAATCCAAACCCATGGGAAATCTGGTTCTGTTCATATGGGAGGAAAAAAAACTTTTGGCAGGTGTAAGGAAATGGAAAACTTTATTAATCAGTCTATGAAGGTGAATACGTGTACACACAACCAGTCATGTATTTCAACATTTGTAATGAGAGGGATGAGCCTGATATCCAGTTGTGCTGTGCCCCCTCGCCACAGGAACTTTCACACCTGCTGAAGGGTCTACCCCCCCACTTTGTGCGCCTCTGCCCTAGAATATGGAAGACCTCCGTGGGGAAATCATTTCTCCCTCCTAGAACTAGCTGTTGCAAGATGGAACTCATGTGTTGAGAAATTGTTTCCCTATAACCATTGTGACATTTGACCAGATTATATATGGGTAATCAGTATTTTATTAGACTTAGATGCCTCTTTGATCGCTCTCAGCGTTAGGCAATCAATAGCTTTTTTTCTGATAGGAAGGTCAGTAATATCATCCTACTGATATAATGAATTGTAGCAATTATTTTTGGCCATGTGCCTAATTTTTATTTCTAGTTTGCTCTAACACCTTAGTAGCTGATCAAAATTTATCATTGTGGCCTGAAACCATCCCTCTTTCAGTACAGTTACAAATTCTGTCCTATTCTTTAATGAATACAGATTATTTTGTAACACAGCAAAGTCTGTTTGACTCATGAGTGACTTACAAATTTTCCCCAGTAATCTAAATTTTATCCATGAAAGCTCATTACCCAATAAATACATTTGTTAGTCTTTAAGATGATACAGGACTGCTTGTTTTTCCTGCACCTCTGTATGTCATACGTATCAGTACATAGTACAAATACAATGGGCTTGTCTATACACAAAAGTACAGCTTTAATTATACTAATACAGTTAAAGCAATGCAACCTGCCTTGTGCAGATGCAGCTGTAGCACTATAGATATACATGTACCAGTACAACTTCTTCCCTTTCCCTTATAGGAATGCACATTTGAACCAGTATAAATGCATCTACATTGAATATTTTGCTGGCCAAATTATTTACAACTCATAGCCCTAATAGAAGTAGTTTATGTGCTAATATAACTTTGTGCAGATCCTGCCTGAGTCCTCCATAGCAGTTACCAAAAATGTTTCTAGATGACTTCTGAGAGCCACTACCTTTGCCCCTAAGTCACCATACAGTTCTCATGAGTCTTACTCAGGCTGGTGATATTTTTAATGATCAAATCCAATATCACCACAGGATGTCTGACTCTTCCTGCAGCACCCTTCCAGGAGTATATGTAAGAATATGTAAGAATCATCCGCTTCCCCTATTTGTGTTGGAAGGCAGGTCCTGTGTAAGAAAGTTTGTCCTTCTCTTCCAGCTTAGTTCCCTCTTATCATGAGGCTGGTTTCATTAGCAGGAAGAATGAACAACCAATTGGAATGCAGACCCTCTCTGCAATACTATCAGTATAAAATTTAACTTTCTCTACTCCTGAAGTTCAGTAGCTCAGGACTGCAAGGTGCTGTAGATCACAAACTGCAGGTACTGGTTATGAAATTCTGATTTCTTCCAAATTGTTGGAAGGGGCTCAGTTTTTTTGTTAGAATGCCCGCACCAGCTGCCCACCCACCTGCCCACACATCAGCTGCTTGGGCCCTGCACTGCTGGGGCCAGCCTTCTGCCTGAGCCCCACACTGCCAGGGACAGCTGCCTGCCTGCCAGCCTGAGCTTCCTGAGCCCTGTGATGCTGGAGCCAGCAGCCCAAGCCCTGCAAACCCCGCTTCAAAGCCCTCTCCCATCCCCCAAAGCCAGGGACCACCAGGCTCCCTCTCTCTCCCCATTCCCCTCCCCTGAGCCAGGCACCGCCAGGCCCCCATCTAACCCCATCCTCCTCGTCTTTCTCCCCCCAACCCACTCACTCCCATTTGCAGGAGGCAGCTAGCTCCACATGGGTCTTTGCCAGCTGCCTGCTTTTTTATAGCGGCTGCGCCAGGTCACCCATGTTCAATGGCCGTGGCTGAGAGCTGGAAGCAAAGGCCGGCTTTTTCTTTGGGTGGGGAGAATGATGGGGGGGGGGCTGGGTCACCTCAGAACCCCCCCCCGGAATTTCTTCACACACCCTCAGGGGAGCGTGCCCCCCAGTTTGGGAACCCATGCTCTACTCTTTCCATCCATGTGTGGAATATGTTTTATGTGTACCAATACGTGTTGATGTACCCCACCAGCAGGAACACATGGTGCCAGCTGTGGGCACTCTGCTAATCAGCTGGGCAGCATTTGGCTCTCTCGGTGGTGGCCACCCAAATGCTCAGCTTACAGAGCACACTGGTGTCCAGTCACATGAACCATCACGTGGGCAAATAACCTGTCCATGCATGACTCAGCTCTTTACAGGGGAATGCCATTGCCCCCGTGATAGCCTGAACATTCACATGAAGGCTCATCAGATGTGGATTGCACTTGCCAAGGCCAATTGTCAGTCGAGTACTTCTTGATGGGACAGTGAGCTTGAATAGTATTTTCGCAATAGGCTCACCAAATGCTTGAGGGATGCCTCACAGGCTCAAACAGATTGAAATACAAGTACATAGCCAAAGGCTATAACTTCAAATACACCAATGGTATAATCCTGACCAGTGAATTATAATTTTTTCATAGACGTCTCATATTGCAGTTTATACAAGGTGAGTTGCAAATACATAACAGTGGCTGCAACAATGGTCTATATGATTGTATTTTAATCAGATAGCATCACAGGTGGTTAGTCTCAGAGGGGTAGCCATGTTTGTATGTAGCTTCACCAAAAAAGAAAGAAAAAAGGCCAAGCAGTCCTGGAGCACCTTAAATACTAACAATGTTATTTATTAGGTAATGAGCTGTTGCGGGTAAGACCCACTTCATCAGAGTATGGAAGAGAAATAAGCAATCAGGGAAATATAAAGCAGCTTCTCTCGTGGCTTATCCATCCAATATTGGATTTGCACGGTTGATTGCAATAGCTGTATGTCAGTCTATTTCTGAATTCTTGAGTCTCAGAGCTTTTCCTTCTAAGACCAAGTTCTTTTGCGTGGCTTGCACATATACTATCAAAGAATGATATACCCTATTGTAGCAATTGTCGCCAGGTATTTTGATCTGATGATGTAGATTCCCAGAAGTTTAGATAGATATTCAATTTTTTTCATGGTGTTTTTGCATATATCCTTGAATCTTAGCTTTGGTCTTCCTCTTGTTCTTGCTCCACATGACAGTTCACCGAAGGAGATTTCTTTGGGAAGACATTCGTTACCCTTCTTCTCACATAACCAAGCCAACGTAGTCTTCTGCTGTTGAGGGTCACTATGAGACTGAGTATGCCAGGTATTGACAGGACCTCTGCGTTTGAAATTTTATCCTGCCAGTTGATATTCATAATTCTGCAGAAGAAGCGAAGGTGGAAGCTGTTCAATTTTTAATCCTGGTTCAGATAGGTGGTCCATGTCTCAGATCCATATAGCAGGATACTCAATTCACATGCCTGGTAGATTAGTATCTTTGTTTTCACTGTCAGCTTAGGATTGTTCCATGCTCGTTTCATAAGTCTGTCAAAAATAGTAGCTGCCTTCCCAATTCCGATATTCAGTACTTCATCCATGGATAGGTTTGTGGTGACAGTAGATCCAAGATAACAGAATTGTTGAATCACATTTAACGGGCTGTTATCCAGAATGACATAGGGTCACTGAGGTATACCTTGAGTGAATACAATTGTTTTCTTCACGCTTATGTCAAGGGAAAACAACTTGCAGGCTCTGGACAGAGAATCCATCAGTGACTGTAACGTGTCTTCATTATGAGCAATGAAAGCTGCATCATCTGTGAAGAGGAGTTCCCTAATGAGAACTTTCTTGACCTTAGTTTGGCCTTGAGTCGTGCCATTTTGTAGAGAGAGCCATCTAATCTTGTGTGGACAAATACATCGCTGTGTGAGTTTTGAAATGTGCAATTTAGTAGAACTGAGAAGAGTATGCTGAAGACGGTAGGGGCAAGAACACACCCTTGTTTGACTCTGCAGTTCATTACAAAGGGTTTGTATGTAGATCCATCATATTGCACTGTTGCTTTCATGTTTTTGTGAAAGGAGATTATGAGCTTGAGTAGGGTCAGTGGGCAGCCAATCTTGACTCTGTATACTCGTGATCTAGTAACTGTGTCAAACGTCTTTGTTAAGTCCACAAATGCTATGAATAATGGCTTTGCTTGTTCTCTGCATTTTTCCTGTAGTTGTTGAAGAGAGAAAATTATGTCTGTTATTGACCTGCCAGCCCTGAAGCCACATTGTGGTTCTGGATAGACTCAATTGGTGAGGTTTTGCAGGCGTTTGAGAATGACATGGTCAAATGTTTTTCCTGTGATGCTCAGTGAAGAGATGCCTCTGTAGCTGTTGCAGTCACCCTTGTCGCCTTTGTTTTATAGAGAGTGATGATGTTTGCATCTCCCGCTCTCCAACATTTTAGGAGTAAGTCCTAGAGAAAGGGAATGAGCACAGCCTTTTTTTGCCCTCAGGACTTCAACTGGGACTCTATAGTTTCCTGGCACTTTTCCATTGCAGAGTGCATCAAGACCTTGAGAAAGTTCCTCCACTATAGGCTCTGCATCTTGCTCTGACATTTCTGGAAGAGTTGGGATGAGTTTGTCAAGTTCAGGTTGTATGGTATGCTTGTGGGAATAAAGGCTTGAGTCGAGTTCCACCCATCTGGACATCTGCAGCTTTTTGCCTGTGATCACCTGTCCATTTAAACGCTTCAGCGGGGTGACTTTGGTAATGTTTGGTCCGAGGGCCTTCTTTGATCCATCATACATAGTTTTCAGGTCACCCAGATCAGATGCCTTTTGAATATTAGAACATAGAGCGGCCCAATACTTATTCACACACCGCCTGGATTCTCTCTGAAGAACAGATCTTGCATGTCAAAGTTGATCTCTTGTGCTTTGTGATGGATTCTTTGGGCTTGTCTACACTACCACCTTCCTTTGAAGGAAGGATGGTAATTAGGGTGTTGGGAGTTTACTAATGAAGTACTGCCATGCACATTTAAGCAAATTCCCCCCCACCGCAACTTCGAAGTTTTAAACTTCCAAGTAGCGGCACGCGTCTAGCTGCGGCTCACCCACCAGTACTTTGAAGTGCTGGGACAACTTCAAAGTCCTCTTACTCCTCAAAATTTGTGCACAGCAGCACTTCATGAGTAAACTCCCAACACCCTAATTACCACCCTTCCTTCAAAGGAACGTGGTAGTGTAGACAAGCCCTTTATGTTATTCAGATGTGCCTTGTGTTTTTCTTCAAGAAGAGGCCTAAGAATGTCAGCATTTTCATCAATCCAGTCTTTGTTAGATTTGGCACATTCGTATATTCTATCTCACAGCATGGACCGTGTTTCATCAACAGTTTGTTGGTCAGATTTGTGTTCCATTTTGTGAGTGAAATCATCTGTAAAGACAGAACATTTCAGTGCATCTCTGGTATTGAGGGTATTGCTCTTTGGCTTTCTGCATCCCTTTGTCATATAGAGTTTCTTGGGAACGATATTCACTCTGCTGATGATCAAGGAGTGATCAGTGTCGCAATCTGTGCTGTGGTACGTGCATGTAAATTTGACGGCATTGAGATGTTTCCTGCATACCAGTACAAAATCAAGTTGATGAAAGTGACTGGATCTGGGGTGGCACCAGGAAACCTTGTGACACCTTTTCAAGTTATAGAAAGTATTAGTGATGCAGAGTTGATTCTGAGAGCTGAATTTGAGAAGCCTTTGACTGTTTTCGTTCATTTTCCCAATACCATGATGCCAGAGGCAGACAGGCCAGAACTAATGGTCTCATCCAACTCTTTCATTGAAGTCCCCAACGATGTACAGTTGTTTGCCAGTTAGAAAGGAGTTGGTAACTTTCTGAAGATTATAATAAAAGTGGTCCTTGTCTTTGGTGCATGACGCCAATGTGGGGGCATAAGCACTAATGATATTGGGATATTCTGACCTGGTGCAGAGCTTCAAGGATATAATGCATTCTGATTCAGCTTTGGGTGTGTTGATAAATTTCAAGAGATTGTTCGGAACAGCAAATCCAATTCTGTAGAGGCCGTGTTCCTCTGAACTCAAGCCTTTCCAGAACAAAGTGTAGTTGGTTTCTTTCACTGACCCAGCATCTGCCAGCCTGGCTTCTTGGAGAGCAGCAATGTTGACATTCAGTTTGTGTAGCTGTTGATCTATGACTGCTGTTTTGCGTATTGAGTCCATGTTCATAAGGTCATATGCAGATTCAAGTCCTGGACACATGGTCCGCACATTACATCTACTGTGCCAGGGGCAAGTTGATTTATTATTTCATTTTATGGCAGGTATGTTGTTTACATCTACTTTTCAATTTTTGGTCTACCCCATGTACCCAATGAGGAAGGCAGGCATGGTGAGTCAGCACTTTATTGACCGGGGGTGCCCGGCTTGAGATAGGCAGTAGCTGACCAGTGGAGCATGGTGACTCCTCCCACCAATGAAAGTGACCCATGGCATCCTCCTCTTCACCAGCTGAGAGGACTTATAACCTGTAACTGCCATTTCCTGTGTTGTTTCCAGGCTATCAGCAAGGATGGAGCATCCTCTCCATTTGGCACCCTCTCACACACTGCATTGCCTGGGCTAGTGTTTGGAGCAAGTGTGTTGCCCAAGCGGCACTATCCCCATCTCAGTTGCCCCAGTTGGATCCAAAGGAAAGACAGAAGTCAGTACATTTGGAACTGAGGTGACTGCAAGGAGATGCTGGAAAGCAGGTTGGACGAATCCTCCCTGCTAACCACCTTAGGGTCTCCACTCTGGATTTTCTGTCTGGGTTTACTCCCATAGCCTTTGGATCTCCCAAACCTACCCACAAGGCAGTGGGGAGTTTTCTGACAGGGTTGTCTTCCCTGGGGTGACATAAGGAGTCACACTCCCTTGGGTGCCGGTGACCAAATCATGGTTCATACACCATTTGGATTAACCAAAATAATCCAGGGACCTAAGTGTCCCAGACCCTCATCTCATGCAGAATGAGGGGGCACTGGCCTTATTTGACGGCGGGCTACATTCACCATGCCATAGCATTGTCATTGGGCACTTGTGATTTTAAGTTCAGATGTTGGATGCCAACGACTGCCCCATCACACCCTGGTAATATTGCTACTGCTGGTCCACGGCTGCATATTTGCACGACAAAGTACACTTATTTTGCAGCAGACCTCTCAGGAGAGACCGTCTCCTATCCAGCACCTGGAGACATGCAGTGTAGCATGCAGCTCTGCTCTAACCAGGGTGGGGGTAATTAAGCATTAGAAAAATTTACTAAAGGTCATGATGGATTTTCCATCACTGTTAATTTTTACATCCAGACTGATCTTTTTTAGAAGATCTGATACAGAAGTTATTTTGGAAAAGTTCTATGACCTGTACTACCATAGGTGACACATTAGGGTGCATGGGAGGTGCGCGTGCACCCTCCAGGAACCCCCTTTCCCCACACACTCACTGTTGGTGCTGTGCTGCTTCCGATGAGTGTGGAGGCAGTCCTGCCACTCATCTGGAGCAGTACAGCCCGAGAGCAGTGCAAGCTTTCCATGTTGCACTACTCTCAGGTCACACCACTGCAGGGGGGAGGGAGAGTGCTGCCCCACACTCACCAGATGTGCTGCATGTTCTTTGCATTACATATGGATGTGTTTAATATAAGCAGTGCATGACTGATCAACGTTGTCCTCAGTGTCCATTTTCTTCATTTGAAATGCTTGGGGCTTGGCAATGGGACCAGGAAGTGCATTGTTGTTGCTTGGCCATCTTAACTAACTTTTGAATGTGGCATCGTTTTGGAATTAATATCTAATACCAACAACCAGTGCAGATCGTGCTTTTCAAACTCTGTGACTCTGACTGGATAAAGAGATTATACTGTGATCTGAACTGAAGTAAATTTGGTGTTTGACTGTGAAATAATGGATAAGATGCTTGTATAGATTGAACGTCTTTAGTCCAGCACCATCGGGACCTGACCAGTGCTGAACAAGAGAAGTTGCCAGATCCATGGGAGGTCAATACTGTCTAGCAGCATTATGAACACTTCCACTGCTTACAGGGTTCTTAAAAGACATTTAGGGGTAAATTAGAGCTAAATACCAGCACAGAACACTGAGAGCCAACACTGGTGGCTGTAAACAAACTTTACGGGATCAAGGGAGATTTGGCCTCTCCCATAACAAGTAGTTGTCAGGCTAACTAAAATCATGCCAGATTATGGATGTTACCAGATGAGAGAGTGCTGGACTAGAGAGGTTCAACCTGTATTTTGCACAGCCTGACTTTTTTGTAATTCATGTTCTTAGCAAGCCATCTCCTGGACTCTGTCTGTTAAGACTATGTGGCTGTTGTCAAGCACTCCAAATTGTTATATAATTGGGGGGAATTCTTGGTACATGCTTGCTGAATGAGCTGCATAATATTTACCATTAAGAGGAGCTGAGCACCTGCTTTCTATTGAAATCAATGACAAAACTCTCCATGATGTCCAGGAGAACAGGATACCATAAAGATTTTGCAGTGAGCAAGCACATGTGAGCCCCTGTACCTGCATTGAGCCCAGTGTCTTGCATTAAATTGTGTGTGGCTCAAGGAGTCTTTCTTTAGGGAAAAGCCTGCGGGATCCAGGCTTTAATGTACATCAAAGTGACCATGACCTTTCCATAGTTTCATTTTTTTTACATTTAAGGACAAATAAGCAGGCATCATCCATGCATTATTCTTATAAATACTAAAATAGAAGAGCTAGCTACAATAACTGTCATCCATGTCATCCGTACTGCCTGTCTTCCTTTAAAATTCAAGTTGCCATTATTAAACATTTTAATTTTGCTTGTAATAAAATTGTAGAGTTGCTCAGTCATTTGACCTTTTTAAAAAATTCTGTGACAATGTTACAGGTCATTATTTATTCATTTTTAATCAGTCAGAAGCAGAGTTGGTCAGGTCATGAAAGTACCTGAGGACCTATAAAATTGGGCGAACAAGCATCATAATTCTGAAACCCTGTACTGCACTGGAGCCAAGGGAAAGTATAACTCTACCCAGGAGCAAGTTCTTTTACCTGCAGATGTGGGAGTAGAGCAAAACGTTTCCCTGGAAAAAATGAAAACACATTGAAGGACCCTCTGCTTTGTGCTGGCTGTCATGTGGATTAATTAGCAATGGTGTCACTAGCCCAACCTTGCACAGCACATGCATTGTGAAATAATCTAAGGATAGATAAAATAGCTGTTAAACAACTTTCATTCTTAATTTTTAAGGGCAAGATCTTTCAAATGGATCCTTCTAGGAGCATCACTGCATCCATAGGGAGCCAGATTGCGTCAGTAGACCTTTATGTGGGGGGCAGGGAACATCCAGGGAGATCTATTTGCAAGATCTTTCTAGCCTATAATGATTTAAAAGACTTTCATTTGTCAAAAATAATATGATAAAAGCAGTAGAAATAATTTATAGTATGAATGACACACATTTATTGCTGACTTGAGCCAGAATTATATATAAATACTTCTAAAAATATGTAACAATCAGCATAATGTGATTGCAGTGTCATACATCAAGAAGCATATTCCATTATTATATATGCAGAAAAGATAGAGTAAAGATTTTTCTGAAAGCATCACTGAAAATTGTAGTTAAAGTAGCATTAAGTTATAGGTCTAAGGAGATTATAAATAAATATTCACCTTTATACAACAGGCTTTGCTCATAGAACACATCTGTCTTTATTTCTTCATGTGAAAGATAAATACCCTTGGAACCTGACATATGCTGAATGAGGGAATTTGCTGGACATGAGAGGTCAGTATTGTCTAGCAGTATTACCAACACTTCCACTGTTTACCGGGCTGTTAGAAGATATTTAGGGATAAATTAGAGCTAAATAACAGCACACAACACTGAGAGCCAGGACTGATGGTTTGTAAACAAACTTTATGGGACTCCCTCCTCAAACCCTGTACCATCAATACTCCCAACTATCTCTGAGATACCACTGACTTCCTGAGGAAATTACAAAACATCAGAAAAGTTCCTGACGCCATCCTTGCCACAGTGGATGTAGAGGCTCTGTACACTAATATTCCACAAGAAAATGGATTACAAGCCATCAGGAATACCATCCCTGATGTCACCACAGCCAGTGTGGTGTCTGACTTCTGTAACTTTGTTCTCACCCACAATTATTTCTGATTTGGGGACAATTTATACCTCCAGATTAGTGGAACTGCTATGGGCACCTGCATGGCCTCACAATATGCTAATATATTTATGGCTGACCTGGAACAATGATTCCTCAGCTCTTGTCCCCTATTACTCTCCCTCTACTTAAGCTATATTGATGACATCTTTATGATTTGGAACCATGGTGTAGAGACCCTAGAAGAATTCCACAGAGACTTTAACAATCTGCACCCCACCATCAATTTATGCCTCGTTTACTCCACGCAAGAGATACATTTCCTGGACACTACAGTACAAATCAAGGATGGCCTAATTGGTACCACACTGTACCGGAAACCCACTGATTGCTATACTTACTTACATGCTTCTAGCTTCCATCCTGCTCACATAACTAGATCCATTGTTTACAGTCAAGCCCTTAGGTACAATCACATTTGCTCTGATCCTGCTGACAGAGACCAAAAACTACAAGATCTTTACCAAATATTCATAAACCTGAATTACCCACCTGGAGAGAGAAAAAAAAACAAATCAACAGGGCCAGAGAAATCCCCAGAGACCAGCTACTCCAAGACAGGCCCCAAAAAGCCAAGAACAGAACACCACTAGTCATCACCTAGAGCCCCCAACTCAAACCACTGGAATGAATTATTAAAGACCTAAAACCTATGCTTAATCAGGATGTCACACTCCAGAAGGCCCTTGGTGACAGGCCAGTTCTCTCCTACAGACAACCTCCCAACCTCATGAGGATTCTTACCAACAGCCACAGTCTATACCCCAGGAACACCAGTCCTGGAACCTTTCCCTGCAACAAAGCCCGCTGCCAGCTTTGTCCACATATCTTTTCTGGTGATACCATCACTGGACCTAACCAGGTTATTCACAGAGTCACAGGCACATTCTCATGTTCTTCAACTAATATCATGTATGCCATCATGTGCCAACAACGCCCAGATATTTTGTATATTGGACAGACTTCAAACTCTCTTAGACAAAGAGTTAATGGGCACAAAACAGACATAAAAACACTCCTGAGCCACAAAACTGTCAGTCAGCATTTTAATGGAGTGGGCCATTCTGTTAATGACTTAAGAGTTTGTGTGTTACTGAAAAGAAATTTTCACAACACTCTTGAAAGAGAGGCTGCTGAACTCTCTTTTATATTCAAATTCGACACATTAACACATGGTTTGAACTGGGATGGGAATTTTCTGGGTCACTGTAGGGGCTCGTTTGCATACTTGGCTTAATCTAATTCTTGACTCCCCCCTGACTTCTGCCCCTCTACTCTCTGATTTGCTCACCTTGATAATTTTTTTTTTTTGATTTGTCCACCTTGATTACTGTTTTTGGTTCTCTGTGCCTTAAATATTGAGTCTGTTCTGGTATGGCTATGGTCTGAAGAAGTGGGTCTGTGCCAGGAAAGCTCACCTAACAAATTATTTTGTTAGTCTTTAAAGTGCTACTTGACTGCTTTTTTCTTTTTAGGGGACCACAGGAGACTTGGCCACACCCTTGATAAGTGGTTGTCCAGCTAACTAAAATCATGCCAGATTATGGATGTTGCCACATGAGAGAGTGCTGGACTAGAGAGGTTCAACTGTAGTGAAGAGTCTCAGAGGGGTAGCCAGGTTAGTCTATAAGCTGTACAAATAGCAAGCAGCGCTGTAGCATTTTAAAGACTAACAAATGGATTAGGTCATGCGCTTTAGTGGGTCAGATCCACTTCTTCTTCTTCAAGTGGGTCTGACCCACAGAAATCTCATGACCTGATAATTTTTTTGGTCTTTAAGGTGCTACAGGACTGCTTATTATTTGTTATAGTAGTGAAGAGATAATTGTTAGTGGATACCGTGTCTATAGATTGCACTGGCTCTTTGGAAAGTATTTTTAAATTAGCACTGCAATAGTTGATTTCCAAAAATTACTTACAACCTTTTCTATAATTTGTCTTCCTATATTCCTTTTGGCAGTCAGTACTGGACATTAAAATGAAATCCACATTTCACCACAGGAGTTCTACCTAAGCAACCATAGCACAGCCTCCTGCAGGAAAATGAAGAACGCAATTTGGTATTTAAATGAAGCCTGCTCAATCAAAATTGTTATGCGAAGAAGCCTTCATTTTGCTAATGTAATCTGGAATGGAGACCAAATGCATTTGTTTGTTTTACGTTTCAGCTGTGAAGATACTGCAAAAACATGCTGTCATTCTATCAAAGGTTTGAGGGGGGCAAAAATGTAGGATTATATTTCTTCTGCCTTTTTCATTAGCAAAAATGAGTTGCGTAGGCTGGACAGATTTCAATTTTCATTTGTATGACTTTCATGGATAATATGCTTAAGCATTTTTCCCATTTTTATGTGGATTTAAATGGTCAGACAATAGTTATTTAATGACAGTAGATGTTGAAATTAAAAAAGAAAAAAAAAGCTTTATAAGGACACACAGTCAATATCACACATTAAAATGTACAAACTAAATGTCCTTAAACTGAGTTCTCAAGCAGCATTTTTCTTTTTGGCTGTCTACAAATTTTAATTATTGATGGAAATATTTTTGTTGATTTGCATGAACAGTGAAGTCAGAAATTACTGACAAAAATCTCATCCTTTCCAGCCTAATTTTGTGCTCTTTTGAAAGACAATGAGCTAAGAGCCCTATTAAGCATTCAGTAACCTAACTTAATCTACCAGCATATCTCAAAACAATGTGTATGTTTTGCAGCATCATTGACTGACTGATTTCATTACAGCTCAGGAACAGTATCTAGTGTCTGGTTATTTTTTAACTTTCAGCAGAGGATAAATAAAATATGCAGATTTTATGGTCTCTTGAAAAAAATCTTCTTTCTTTATGGAATGGCAGATTGGGAAAAAAAAAGACAGTTTAGAAGGTAGAACTTCCCAATCAGATTTTAATTACTTTATGTCAAATCCAAATTTGAGGTCTAAAACAACTGACAGTATCCCTGTTACTATTCACTATGTAACTATTATTATACATATGGAATTCTGTGTATATTTAAGGTTATCTGGTCACTATTAGGACCTCAGCTCCCCCCTGCTGCCCTGGCCAGCACCGGAGATGTGGCAGTGGAGCAGTGCAGTGGCTGCACCCCTGCCC
This sequence comes from Carettochelys insculpta, assembly GCF_033958435.1. NCBI lineage: Eukaryota > Metazoa > Chordata > Testudines > Carettochelyidae > Carettochelys > Carettochelys insculpta. The sequence continues at coordinate 352,851,820 of NC_134137.1, forward strand.
TGAGTCTCCCCACCCCCCAACACACACACACACTCACCTGCCCCCTGCCCTGAGCCCCCCACCCCTCTCAGCTCTCTGCCCTGACTTTTGCACCCCCAACACATCGCCTGAGCTCCCATGCACACCCAACCTCCTGTCCTGAGCTCCTGCCTCTCATCCCACACTTGAAGTTTTTACAGGTACTGTCGTGTTGAAACCTGTCCAGCCTACAGCTCCTGTAAGGAATTTAAATTACTTTCACCCTGCTTATTAATCTCTTCTCATACAGAAGCCAAGGAGCCTGGGGGCTCAATGTACTGTCAGTGCCCGCAGGTGCTGTTCATGCAGCTCCCACTGACATGCTTCAAGGAGCCTGCCTTACTCCTGCTGTGCTGTCAAGTGGACTGTTTGTGGCCCAGTCAATGGTGATGATTGAAGTCACCATGGTCCCTTTTTGAACCAGTGTTCCAGTTGAAACAGGCAAAATATATGTACAGGTGAGTCACGGTCTCTAATTCCAAATCGCTGCAGAAACGACGTAATCTGCTAGTTACCCAAAAGTCTCACAGGGCTACCTAGGGTGTCTGTCTTTGTCTCCTTGTTCAGTTAGTCTGATCTGTTAGAATCCGAATGGTCCAGTGATGAAGGATCTCTCTTTGAAACCATATATATAATATTTTCACCCAGAAAGTAAGCTGACAGTGGACTTTTCCTTTGATGATGGCGCCTGAGTCCACTTGGAGCCTCTGACCTCAGGTCATCACCACAGTGGTCACTTCTTTCAGAGTTAGTCTTTTTCTGCCAAGTCCTTTAAGTCCTTTGTTAGTGGAACAAGTGTTCTTGGATGGGTTACAACAAGAAGTCCTGTGGCACCCTATAGACTAACAGATATTTTGAAGCAGAAGCTTTCGTGGGGAAAGACCCGCTTCGTCAGATGCATCTGACGAAGCTGCATCTGACAAAGCGGGTCTTTCCCCACGAAAGCTTCTGCTTCAAAATATCTGTTAGTCTATAAGGTGCCAGAGGACTTCTTCTTGTTCTTGAAGCTACAGATGAACATGGCTACCTCTCTGATGTTTGATGGGTTATTTAGCCTTAGCCAATGGTCAGGTGAGATACCACCTATGCCCTTGTTTTCATCCGAGTCTTCAACTGCTAGGACAGAGTCCCTTCACAGCGGGCAGCCTGGGCAGGCTGACGGATGCCCCAAGAGTCTGCTCCACGGAGGCAGCACAACTCAGCGCTCAGCTCTCAGTATGCCCCACCAGTGACCAGGCTGCTACAGCTGAAAAGCAGCTGGGCTCTTTGTTTTGTGTTCGGTTTGCACAGTAACAGGAAGAGTCAGGTTACCACTTAACCAGTTACTTGTTTATTTAACTAAAAGAGTTAAGCTCTTATGGTTACAAGGTTACAAGGTTTATACTTTGATTACAAATAGCTAGCATACGCTTTAATTCATAGAGCTATATTTGTTAAATGCGCGCAAAAGCAAAAGGTAAAATACCTGGCAGCTCTTATTCTCACCCCTGTGTTACCAACATGGCGTGGCCAGTGTCTTCTCTCAATCCCTTGGGAAGAAGTCTTTTACGAGGAAATGGGCATCCCCTGGGACCTTGGGAGACAAAGACCCTCCTGTCCGGCAGGCAGAGGTAATTGGAGCTCGAAAAGGGGTCTGCTGGACCCTCCTCTTGGGTCACGTATGCTTCTTCCTTATCTAAAAGGGTGCCAATTGAATTAAATCGTCCCGTGATGCTGGTTCTCACAGGGAGTTCAAGGGCTTAGTTAGCACCTGTGAGGTGGGGACAATTTAGGGCCTTTTTTCTTAATGGGCCGGAGATTCCTCCGTCTGGGACCAAGTGTGGGTGTATCAATCACCGCTACCAGCCAAGGGCAGCCTGAGGCCCTGGCGGTCTGTTAGTCTGTTGTCCTTTGTTGTCTGGTTTCGGCCCATTCAGGGTCAGTTTGGCTCTTGCTCTGGAGCATCAAAGACTTGTGCTAGGAGATAAGCACATCTGTGCTCTCGGGCATTCCAAGACTGGGCTGTTCCTTTCGTGCCTGAAGCATCTAGGGAAAGCAAGATGGAGTATAGCAAAGGTGCAGCAGGGGGGTGCTCTGTCTGGCTACATTTAGTCATAGAGTACACACCATATAAATGTTTGTACATGTTGTACCAGGAACAGACAAGTGAAAACACTACAAATACACTAAAGTTCTCAAGTTTTCATGAAGTTTGGAGATCTGAGTCCACACTTGCACATTTAACAGTTTGATCTATACCAGCCCACAAGTGACTGGACCTGGGGTTCTGACCTGAGCCATTACCTGGTTTGCCAGCGTCACGGGGGGCTTGCAACCTTCACAGTGCATCCCCTCCAGGGCCCTGCAGAGGCTTTTTCACACGTCTCCCTTGGTGCAGGCACTGCAGACCTGACACTTAGGGCAGAGTGGCCATACCTCTTCCTCTCTCTACCCCATCCCTTACCCAAGGCCCTGACCACCTTCTGCCACCTGGTGAGTCTTCCTCCTCTTCTTCACCACCTCCCCAGGGGAGTGAGGGATGCAGAGGAGGGATGCAGCAGGGGAGGGGGGCTGCAGAAGCAGGCAGGTGAGCGAGGAGAAGAGACATGACAAGCAATGGGTGCGGGAGTGTGGAGGGGTCGGGGCTTGGGTGGTCAAGGAGGGCCTGGAGGGGACTAGGGGTTTAATGTGGATGGGACTGCAGATGGAAGGAGGTGGGACAAGAAGCTAACCTCTCCTGAGTGGACCCTCACCTGCTGCCCCTGGTTTCAATTCTTCTGGCTTTTCCCCCACCCCTTTCTTTTTCTCCTGTTCCTGGCATGGTGATTCATGATCTCTTAGGATGGAGAAATTCTAGCCAAGTTGTCTTAATGTTTCCCCATTACCCCTAATGGCTCATCATTAGTCTTTTCCTGGCTCCTGCAACACTGACTGCCTGGCGCTAATCTCATCTGGCTGGGAAGGCAGCCTGGCTCTACTTGACTGCTTCACTGCCCTCCCTGCCCTGCTGTGAGGGGGAGCTGACTGTTGCAACACAAATTATTAGCACAGCTCTACACATGCACAAACTTGCAAGCACAGTCCATGCACATACCTCATAAAGACCACCGAGTTCAGAACACGTCAAACTTTCATAAGAGATCTTACTCAACAGATTTTTCACACAAGACCATAATTACCATTGCACACAACCAGTTGAATTGGTGGCTTATCTTTTGGGGGGGGGGCGGTTGGGCCTCCGGCCTCCCCTTAAGTTATTGGGGCCCTCATTGTCACAGAAGCAGAGGGGCTGATATCAGTACTCCGCAGGCAGTTGAAAGGGCCCAGGACTCTGGCCGCTGCTGCCACTGCAGTTTTGAATTGCTGGTCACTGGATTGACTGCCCCTGTGTCCCCAGCCTCACCAGTGGGCCTGCACAGAAGTTAAAGCTGTTGAATAAGATAGGAATTTCAGCAGCAGGATCTCCTGATGGAGATTGAAATGGTGCTGCCTGGGTCCACTTCTTTGTCCTCAAAGGAAGAGGTGTTTCTCCCTTTTTTTCCAGTGCCAGCCCCACCTTCTCTCTGTGCAGAAAAATAAATTCAGAGATTTGGCATAAATCTTTCTAAATGTCTCAAACTCTTACACTATGGGGAGCTACACAAGGAGTTTTTGAAAGCTCTGCAGATGAGCTCTGTGCAGCCTTCCCTCCTGTTTTTAGTTGATTTAAAATGGCTTTAAACAGAAACCCCAGGTTGTAGTCTAAAAGATGATGTTTACGAATATGGAGGTGGGGAGTCCAGGCAAAGTACCCCCGCACAGCTCTGCATGTCACATACACAACTGAAGTATAAAATAGTGGACAAACTTGTGTGAAGCTGAATTAATCTGAATGCATTAAGAACAGATTTTTATCTGCATTTTTAGTTAGCGCGAGGTATGTTCGTAAGAGAAAGGTCTCATTGTTCAGGATAGTAAATGGGTCTTTTAGGCAGTAAATCCAGAGAGGAACTTAGTAGTTTTTGTGGCTAGCATGAAAGGTTTCACCATTATGTAGTGATGCAATATTGCACATCTCATGGTGCTGGGACTCTGAAAGAGGAAATGAATGAGAACAAAAATGAGAAATATACAGAAAGATCATAGCCCAAGCAGACCTTCAGTCAGATTCAAAATGTCATACAATGGGTTTTTATCTACGATGGGAGAGGCGTCACTAGCCTCTGAAATGTTCTCACCGAAAATGTATCTCAGTCTAAACTGGCTACAAATAAGACACAGTGAAGACCCTTTATTCTGGCTTTCTATTAACTGTGTGTACTCATGTGCTCCGCTTTTAGCCTACTAATTAGGTCTTTTTATTATTATTATCGAGGTAAGCTGAACTGCGCTGTGTTTGTAAGTATGAGGGATGTTGGTATGTGTAAGTATCTCCATGAACACATGTGTATAATGGAGAACACATGGCTGACCTTAGGTAAGAATTTTATTAGAGGATTTGTGATACATTTTCTTACGCTGGTAATGTTAAATGCTTCTATTTTAGGCCACTGTGTTTATCATCTCTATTATTTTTGCTGTGTCCGTCCATCTATCTATCCAGGCAAGGTTCTACCATGTTTCCCCTCCTCCTCCCCTGCACTGTGCTGGCCCCAGCCCCTCCCACCAGCCAGCACGGGGGCCCAGCCCGCGCTACCAATGGACCCCACCCACCCACCATGCCAGCCCCTTCCCCAGCCAGCCCAGCCAATACAACTCCCTTATCACCTGTGCCAGACCGAGCCCTTGCCCCAGCCAGCATGGGGCCCAGCCCATATGCTTCTGATGTGCATTACAAGCTTCTGTCTAGAATGTTCTTCCAGCCCAACTCCCACTTGTAAGCTGAGCTGCAACTGGGCCTCTAGTTTCTTTAGTTTGAGGTAGTGCCCATCCCCTTTCCTCCTTAAATAAATTCTGTACAACAGGTCTAGCCATTCTCTAACTAATCTTGCAACATCTTTCTTGGCTGCTATATGTGTATTACCAATAAATGTGGCATTTTGCCTTTCCTCTGAAAAGATCCCGTGTGGTTCTTTTCAGTACAACGCCAGCCTAGGCGTTGTACTAGGCTGGCCCCCGTAGGCTCTTGGGCAAATGTGCAAGGGGAATGAGGGGAGTGTCTCCTTTTTTATTGTTTTTCAGTGGGGCACCACATCAGTGAGGGTTTTTTATTTTTGCTTCTCACTTGTGTGGCCCCCAACTGATTTGTCTGTGGCTCAGTGGTTCCCCACCCCTGTTTTAAGGGAAAGGATATTGGAGTCTCTGCTGGCTCCATACACTCATTTGATCTGAGTCAACACAGAGTAGGACGATTTAGATGCTCACTGTGGGATTAGACTGCAGCAGCTGAGTGAGCAGAAAAGCTGGGCCTTTTCCCCAGCAAGAAGGGTGGACTCATGGTAGCCAGCTACCACCTCCCTGAAGAGAACCCCATGGCTCCTGGAACCAGGTTAGACACCCAGAGCTGGCCCCTGACAGCTGGCTCAGACTCGCAGAAGTGGGACCAACCAGCTGTTTAAATGCAGTGTATATGCTCCAGCTCAGGCTGCAGCACATTTTTTGGAGCCCTCCTGTCCTCAGGGTACTAAAGCCCAGGTTGCCTACAGCCTGTGCCCAAATATCTACAACACAAACACCCCTTAGCCTGAGCCCCAACAGCAGGAGGCAGAAGGTGCTGAACTTGAGCCAAACCCTGAAAAGGGACACAGGACACCAGCCCCCTGCCAGACACCCCACCTGTTATGTGGCTCCAAACACCGTGTCCACTGTCCTACAGGCTCTAGACCTGAGTGGTTCTGCAACCTGTTCACCAGGTAATGGCACCACCCACTGAACATATCTGGTTGGGGCCCAGATAGTTTTGCCAATTCCAAGGCAGAAAAAGCAACCACTGTCCACGCTACCAGCTTGTCTCTCCTCTTCCCCTCTCAGGTGTACCACTACCAGCAGCCCATGAGCCCCTCCAGACCCACCCACTCCCAAAAGCCTCAGCCCAGAGAGTCCCCTCCCTGGAGCCCCCATCTGCCCCTCCCTGGTCTCTCCTCCTCACCCCTCCCTGTCGGCGTATCTTGGGTCCATTCTGCTTTCTGGCACCGAGAGGAGCAGGAGTTGCCATGGCAGTGTGCTGAGGACCTGTCATGCAAAGCAGGATTTGAATGCTGCACCGGCATTGCTCCCAGAAGCTGTGGGACCTGCTTGCCATAGTGGGAGCAGCAGCTGGTGCTCCTCCGTGTTCACAAAACAATGGTTTCATTTTACAGTGTGCCGTTCCCTGCCTCCCATTTGTAATTTATAAGCAACTTGTAAATGTGACACACGTGTCCCACTCTGTGGCACATCGTAAAGCAGGAGATAAATCAGCCGGGCTGGTTAAAAACTGACCAAAGGGGCCCCTCTGTCGGTGGGAACACTGTACAAGTATGGTCAGTGCACACTGGTTAACGCAGGCCTGCCTGGGGACAATCACTCAAAGACGAATTGGGCATGAGACAGAAATGACTGGTGTATACACAGTGTCACAAAAGGAGAAGTACAAAAAGTGAGAATTCTCTGTTCTGGTTAATGGGACTAAAGAGCCATAGTCACCTGACATAGGCCAGCAGTCCATTTAAACAAAGTGCGTATCTTAAACCACTGCAGATTTCAGAGAATAAACAAGTTCCCTCTTTGTACTGCGGCCCCATGCCTTGAGAGAGGGGAGGGCCTTGTGGTTAAGCTGCTTGAATGGGATTTGAGAGAGTTTGATTTTTGGCTCGGCAGCAAACGTCCTTCTTTGGTGACCTTGGGATGCTTAGAGCCTATCCCATTGTTCACTGAAGTGATTGGACTCCCAGTAACTTCACTGAGCTTTGGGGTGGTGCCCTTAATCTTTCTGTGCCGCAGTTCCATACAAGGCAGAGTTACCCTGCCCCTTTTCTCTCCCACCCACCCTTTGTCACTCTTGATAATTTAAGCTCTGAATTCTGCAGCATTTGCTCCACTCAATGTGGCCCTGATCTCATTGGGGGTCTCTAAGCATTCCTGTACTGCAAATAATAAATAGCAATGGCTCAACTCAAGACAGTTCACTTTTTTATAATGTTATCTGAATGGCTGGTATATAATTTTATCCTCTGTGAAACCCTTTAATTTTCACTTTGCTTTTCTTTTACAGGCCTTTACTCATCAGAGGGTAAAGTATGTAGACTAGGAATTTAATTACTCATTTTTGTCACCCTTCTGCTGGTAGCAGTTGGCAGCAGCCAGGGTCCGGTTCAATATCTAGGGGTTCCTCTTCATCAATCTCATGCAGAGTCAGCCTGAGCCCCAACCCAGTAGCCTGGGAAATTCCAATACCCCTGGGCTCCTCAGAGAGGCAATGCTTCCCCCTTCGCAATCATAGAGTCTGAGCATAGAAAATAAACTTTTAATGAAAGAAACAGAGAAGTCACATGGCATTAGCTTGGGAAAATGCCACACCCAGAGTTCATAACCAACCCCCAAGTAACCGTCTCAGCTCAAATGGATTGAGCACTGTCCTTTGCCTCTCAGGCTCACCAGTCTGACACTTAAGGGTCCCATTCATATACCCAAACTTTCTCCATACCCCTCTTTAAATGCCCAACTTACAGCTGTGTCAAATCCATGCAGACCCTGACAGATCACCCTGATGAATTCCCTCATTGAGCCTGAGGGCAATGCCACCTTTATGCTGGTCCTGTGGTCCACTTGCTCCTGCCAGCCGCCCTGCTGGCCACCTGCCGGTTGCTCCTGCCAGCTGCCCTGCTGGCTGCATGCCACTGCTTTGTGGGTTTGGCTTGGGGCAAAGCCCTGTGATCTCAGCTATCAGTGGCTTCAGCTGCCACACTGTGATTTCATCTCTCAATCACCACCAGGGTGGATTCTCACACAAAAAGAATACAGACTCTTACACAGCCGGGATGACTGCCCTGTGCCTACACAACAACTTCAAGCATTGTTGAGACTCCACAATTCTTACATTGGGTGATAGCAAAAATTGTGACTTTACAACAACATGTTGTTCATAATAGAAGAAACCACGCTGCTTCATCTGCTACTCATCAGGCTTTGTTTGCAAGGCATTACATATGCACACCTTTGCATTTTCATACAAATGATATCTAAAGGACACATTCCTCAAATCCTCCAGCAGCACTGAGCTCCTGCTGACACATTCCTTACATTTGTTATTAATATCTCTTGCCTCGTGCCAAGTAGTATGTATATGTATGGCACCCTAAAAATGATACATCATTCATTGTATTTGGGAGGTGGCTGAAACCGTTGTCTTATAGTGACACCTGCTGGGAACGTGGAAAAATAATAATGGCTGCTTCTCTCATTAATAGTACTTTTCAATTACAGAGGAAATAAAGTACTTGTCTTTCTAACAGGATTTTATTTGATCTACAGAGCAAAAATTTCCTAAAGGGTAATCTTAGTAGTGATGGGTGGTCTAGTGATTAAAGTGTTGGTATATGACTTGGAAGACTCCCATTCAATTCCCTGCTCTATTCTGGAGCAGGTGATCTACATTTAATCTCTCTTGCCATTTTTCCCTGCTGTAAAATGAGGATAACATTAGTTTCTGACTTTAAAATATTATGAGAATAAACACATTGCAGATTGTGAAGTACTCAGACACTAGTGGGGATCTTGTAAATACCTTTGATCGGTGTCTCTCATCCAAATATTTAAAGACTTCCTCCTCTTTTTCTTCTTTCTTGTCACAATTTCCTCGTCACTATTATAGGATGAGGGGGAAGGAGGACAATTGTGTGATTAATCTCGTCCCAGCTCTGCCACAAATTTATGTGTCCTCGATCAAGTCATTTAACCTGTAAACTCTTTTTCTTATCCCTCTGCAAGTAGGGCGTGTGTGTGTGTGTGTGTGTGTGTGTGTGTGTAATATTTAATCACCTCAGAAGGGTGTTGTTAAGAATGATTCATTATTAGTGAATGTTAAGATTTATAGATGGAAGATAATCTAAAAATCCAACATGCACGTAACAGATGAATGACAAAGAAAGCACATTGTGATGTAGCAAAAGCCTTTATCCCTGGGAGTTTGGGATAGCCACATTGAGTTATACCATCCCAAATGGGTGCTTTAACAGCACATCACACCATCCTGTATTCTGTTCTTGCCACATAAGAACCTAGAGTGGTCTATGAGCATGCATTAAAAATGAGGAGGGGAAGGGCACAAGCAGAAGGACACTAATATACTCGCAATGAGTTTTGGATCATTCATAGATGCAGTGACTGACTTGCTGATATAAGCTAAACGAGGCCGGGGTGTGGGGCTGTCTGAGAGCATGCAGAACAGACAAAGTCCTCTAATGCAGGTCTAAGAACAACTTGGAGAAACATGCCAGTGCTAAAGATTATGTCTGATGTTGCATTTGCTCCAGGTCTTCTGTCCTGTAATTAAAATTGCAGAACACTATGCTCCTTCCTAATGTTAAAGATCTTGCACTTTCTGCTGCTTTCCATTCTCCACATTCTATTACTTTGATGTCACCTTTCCATGTACCCATCACACCCCAACATTGCCTGAGGAGTTTCCGACTTTTTCATTGGTGTCTTGAACTGTTCCCTGACTCTGATGCTTATTGCCTAGGTCAGAGATCAGCAACCTTTCGGAGGTGGAGTGCCGAATTTTGACATTTTGACCTCTATGTACGGTCTGCGTGCTGCTGATGCTTTACTATTTAGGTGGTGGTTGGTAGCATTAGTTGGTCTTTTGTTAATCCACAGGTGGCATGGCTTTGAGCATGCTCCCGGCTGCGTGGGGGAGGAGGGGTGGGACTGAGTTCCTGCCTTATGTGCCAATGAAAGTTGGCTTACGTGCCATTCTTGACCCCGGCCAAGGTTCTGTAGAGCTTATTTTCTCTTGTTCATCTATTTAATTTCTTCTGCTATATGAGGGACTGCATCTATGATGCAGATGCAATGAGAATGATGAGATACCCTCCCACACAGAAATATAGCCTCATCCTGCACTTACACCTTTGGCTGAATGAACCTGCCCATGTTTCCTACTGGAAGACCCCCTTTGAAAATGCCAGGTGTAGCCACAGGAGCTAAAATTCTCCTTTTTGACATTCTCCTTGCTGCAAACTTTTCATGCACAAGCCTTTGAAAAATTCTGAACCGTATAAATAAAGTGAACCTACCCAGGATTCAATTGTTAGACAGGTTTGAACATTCACCATACAGATGGAAATCTTAATAACCATATATCATAGGCAAAATAGAACACAGTTCTGGACCCAGATGACTTGCCAACAGAATATTACGAACCACTTAAAAAATCTGGCATGGTTAGTTGAAAAATGGGTTTAATTTGGAATTAATGGAGAAGAAATAGTGGTTTCTATTCAAATTAATATAACACTTGTTCTAAAACTGGAAAACATCTTACAGCGTGCAGGTCGATCTCCTTATTTCATTCAGATATAAAGATTCTATCTAAGAATCTTGGCAAAAAGTCTATATCGGATATTACTGAATTATATCGAGAAAGACCAGACAGGATTTATCAAAGACAGATTTCTTAGTAGTGCATAAAAGATGTGTATAAAGAATATTATGTTCAGCTCAAATCAAAAGGAACCTTCTAGAACTCCTGTCATTACATGCAAAAACATTGATAGAGTTAAATGGAATTATTATAAAATAAAACTAGGAATAGGCCCTCATTCCTAGCAAGGACAGAAATATTATATGCCCATCCCCAAGCAATTATTCCTATGAAAGGTATAGTTCTGATACAGTCTGTCTCCTTTGCAAGAGAACCACTTACCCAACTTATGTGTAATGAATGTTGTATAAACAAAGTGCCACAGTTACTGGAGGACAACATAGGATGACTATCTAGCTGTGGGAACTTTTTTTTCCAACCTGTCTTTTTTGGCTTTTTTTTTGCTTTTGTTTTTGTTTTGCCTTTTTTTTTTTAAACTTGCTGGTCCCTGTGGAATTAGTGTCTGAAAAAGTCTCTAGCTTTGAAGTGAACTGTGGTAAATCAGAAATGTTAGGAGGAAGTATTTAGCTAAAACAAATTAAGAAGATCTGATTTAAAAATCTGGATTTTAATGAGCATGCAATCAGATACCTAGGGGTATGTATAAATAAACCTGGTTACAGATTCACCTGGGACCAATTATCCCATTCTCATGTGTCCTTCTGGGGATAATCTTATGGGAAAGATATATCAGAACACCTTGGTTCTGTTTTATTAGTGTGCCAGTAGGAATCATCTGTCAGAACTGCAGTCATTTTGGAGTCTCACCACTGGGAAAACCACGTTCCTCCAGCTGGACTCCTCCCTGCATGAAAACCATTATTCAGGGGTTGGATCCCCTTGCGACTAGAAGACAATCACAGTTGATTTTGATGACTCTTGTATTAATCCCTCAGGGAGCTTCAGGCATTACAACAGGGCTTGCTGTTCTTTATCTGTCCGTGTCATCTGTAAGCAGTTACTGCTACATGGGCAAAAATGTAAGTCGCATTCATTAAAAAAATTATGATTCCATTGTATTATTTTTCACAATTTGATTTGGATATGTGGAGATGTCTATACTAGTCATCACAAGATGTGTAAGAAAACACCTCTCCCTCCCCGCAAAAAGCTTCCCCAAAAATCACAGGCTGAAGATTGTAGTGAAACTCATTGCACTTCTAGCACAAAAGAGCTATTTACAATAAGGATGCAGGTTGTCTGTGCAAGAGACAGAGCTTTGTCAAGGAATGGCCCAAGACTGGGGAATGACCTCCTCCAGAAGCTAAGGCCTATCAGGCTACAGCCACACCAGAAAGTTATTTTGAGATAACAGCTGTTATTTTAAAATAACTTTGCGAGCATCTATACTATACACACACTATTTCAAAATAAAGTCAAAATAGCGTGGTTGTTATTTCGAATTTTGTAAACCTCATTGCAGCAGGAATAGTTATTTTGAAATAGGCCCTGTTAAGACATAGAATAGCACCATTTCGAAATAAGCCATAGAGGCGTCCAATGGCACTATTTCGAAAAAGGCACTATGTGTCCGGATATACTGTTGGAGCTGGGTGGATGGAAAACAGCAGCTGCTAGCTGGGCACCCAGCTCTGAAGGCAGCACCAGCAGCAGCAGCAGTGCAACACTGGATGGTTACTTAGCAGTGTAGGGTTCTGTACTGATGCCATGAAAGTAATGTCTGGTACCAAGGGAAGGGACTGAGTGTCTGTATCACAGCCTAAAATATTTTCCAAAGAGGGCCTATAAAAGAGTTTGAGAGCCCCCTCTTTTTAGAACAGAATATGACAAAGGAGTCAGAACCAATATTTGCATTTTTGGACACATAAACTTCTTCTATCCTTTCTGTATCTTCTGATAAGAATGCCTTATTTAGTGCAGATTATGCAAAATGTATAATCTATCACATCAGGTGAACTGTTTGTTTTTTATTTACTTTTGGAACCCAATGCTCACTCACTGTCATCTTGGTCAATTGTAGTATTGTTCTTGATCTCCATTGTTGCAGAATATGCCACTTGCCAGTACCTTCTGTAAGAACACAGCTGCAAGTTTTGAAGATGCAAAGATCTATGAAGTATTCCTTCAGTTAGCTATTCAGATAGTTAGGGTGAAAACTGTTGTTAAACTAACACGGCTTGGATTCGTGTGTTGCAGAGCCGGCCCTGGTGAGTGAGGCCAAAGAGGAGGGTTGATGCTGAAAGCAATTGGCATGTAGGGCCCTGACAGTGCAGGGCCCAAGGCAGCCACCTTGCTTGCCTTGCTTTACGGCCAGCCTGATGCAGTGCAGCTTTTATGGATCTTCTGCTCTCTCAGTTAGTGGATTTCCTATAACGCATAGTCCTATGACAGCAACGAAGGGTCCTGTGGCACCTTATAGACTAACAGAAAAGTTTTGAGCATGAGCTTTCGTGAGCACAGACTCACTTCATCAGATGCTGGTCTTGGAAATCTGCAGGGCCAGGTATAAATAAGCCAGAGCAAGGGTGGGGATAACAAGGTTAGCTCAGTCAGCAAGGGTGAGGCTTACCACCAGCAGTTGATCTGGAGTTGTGAACACCAACCAAGGGAAGGGAAGCTGCTTTTGTATTTAGTATTTGTATTTCTGGCTAAATACAAAAGCAGCTTCCCCTCCCTTGGTGTTCACACCTCCAGATCAACTGCTGGTTGTAAGCCTCACCCTTGCTGACTGAGCTAACCTTGTTATCCCCACCCTTGCTCTGGCTTATTTATACCTGGCCCTGCAGATTTCCAAGACCAGCATCTGATGAAGTGAGTCTGTGCTCACGAAAGCTCATGCTCAAAACTTTTCTGTTAGTCTATAAGGTGCCACAGGACCCTTCGTTGCTGTTACAGATCCAGACTAACAGGGCTACCCCTCTGATACTTGAGTCCTATGACAGAAAAAGCTATTCATTTTTGTAAGCTAATAATTATTCCTGAATGACTATAGCCTACAATGATAAATGACAGTAAAATCAGCCTATCAGCTACAGCATGGGTCACTCATTAGCTGTTTCCAGGTGCTGCAGCCAATCAGCTCTCCCCATCTGGCTAATCCGTCTGTTGGCAGCCAATCAGCTACCTCATGGGCAGACTCGTCAGCTGTTTCCAAGCCAATCAGTTTTTCCCCTAATTCTAATCAGCTCTTTTGTGGGAAGCCGCATGTATCATCATTTTGGCTGGAAGCTATTTCAGCTGTTTTCAGTATGTGATGGCTGCAGTTCCCAGCATGGCTGTGACTGCAGGAAGGTGAGCCTTTTTCCAAGGCAGAGGAAGCCAGGCTGGGGCTACAGCCAGCTTCTTGGTGTCTGCAGGTGGCTGGGGCTGGGGCTGGGGTTGGGGCTGGGTGGGACGGTGGGGAAGTTGAATGGGCAGCTAAGCAGATTCAGTGCCTGGCATCCTGTGATGGTGCATTTCATATTACTTATGGGAATATGAATATGCATAAGTGGAATGAGCTTAAAGCAAAATGCTTCCTGTAAGGTATAATTTGAAAAATTATAATCTGCTGAATGTGTATAGTCTATTTCTGTGCATGTAGACATGCTAAGTGAGCAGCCTCAGAGGGTTAACCACATTAGTCTGTAGCCTCAGGTGTGTTAATCTGTAGCTTCACAAAAAAGAAGTCCTGTAGCACCTTAAAGACTAATACATTTATAAATAAATTTTTAGTCTTTGAGGTACTATAGGACTGCTTGTTTTTTTGTGATGCTAAGTGAGGGCCACTACAGGTATTTTGGAAACTTGATGGCTCATTGATAAGGACAATGATCTATAAATGAACTCGATTTTCCTGTGAGCCTGGGAGAGAGAGGCTATGGTTGGCCCTACCAAGATATGTGGCTATGTCACTTGATGCTGGGACCCATTTTGGATGCTGTACTTTCCCACTAAGGCTACGTCTACACGTGCACGCTACATCGAAAGAGCTTATTTCGATGTAGCGACATCGAAATAAGCTATTTCGATGAATAGCGTCTACATGTCCTCCAGGGCTGGCAACGTCGATGTTCAACATCGACGTTGGGCAGCATCACATCGAAATAGGCGCTGCGAGGGAACATCTACACGCCAAAGTAGCACACATCGAAATAAGGGTGCCAGGAACAGCTGCAGACAGGGTCACAGGGCGGACTCAACAGCAAGCCGCTCCCTTAAAGGGCCCCTCCCAGACACACTTGCACTAAACAGCACAAGATACACAGAGCTGACAACTAGTTGCAGACCCTGGGCATGCCGCATGGATCCCCAGCTGCAGCAGCAGCAGCCAGAAGCCCTGGGCTAAGGGCTGCTGCACACGGTGACCATAGAGCCCCGCAGGGGCTGGAGAGAAGCGTCTCTCAACCCCTCAGCTGATGGCCGCCATGGAGGACCCTGCAATTTCGATGTTGCGGGACGCGGATCGTCTACACGTTCCCTACTTTGACGTTGAACGTCGAAGTAGGGCGCTATTCCCATCCCCTCATGGGGTTAGCGACTTCGACGTCTTGCCGCCTAACGTCGAAGTTAACTTCAAAATAGCGCCCAACACGTGTAGCCGTGACTGGCGCTATTTCGAAGTTGGCACCGCTACTTCGAAGTAGCGTGCACATGTAGACGCGACTTAAGAGTGAGAAAAAGTTTGAATTGAACACAAAGGACTTGTGCCTTTGGCAAAATCTATCTAAAGGTGAGAAGCCAAAAAATAGGGTTTGGTGCCTGGCATCAGGACACCCTTTCTTGCCACCCATGATGACTGCTTGGAACATCTAAAACTGAATAGGGGAAAGGATCAAACACAAACAGGGAGGCCGTCCACTCTGCTACAGAAACTTATCAAAATAACTGAAGGTGAGAGAGTGCATGTAACTCTCCTCTGGCACCCCCCACTCATGCATCTGCTGAAGCGGGTCTTTTCCCATGAAAGCTTATGCTCCAATATATCTGTTAGTCTACAAGGTGCCACAGGACTTCTTGTTGTTTTTGAATATACAGACTAACTCGGCTACCTCTCTGATACCAGTTTTTCAGCGTTAGACTTAGCAGGCATGGTTTGTTTTATTTTGCTTACTCTGTTCTGTGTGCTGTTTCTTATAATCCCTTAAATCCTACTTTGTGTACTTAATAAACTCACTTTTATTAATAAACTCTGTAAATAATTATTACCTGGGGGGAGGGTCACACAGCTGTGTATCTCTCTTTGGCTACGTCTACACTAGCCAAAAACTTTGAAATGGCCGTGCAAATGGCCATTTCGAAGTATACTAATGAAGCGCTGAAATACATATTCAGTGCCTCATTAGCATGGGGGTGGCCACGGCACTTCGAAATTGATGCGGCTCGCTGCCGCACGGCTCGTCCAGACGGAGCTCCTTTTCGAAAGGACCCCGGCTACTTCGAAGTCCCCTTATTTAAGATTATAGTTTAACTTGTTGGGAACCACATGGCATTAAAGCAAAAAACACAAGTTCCTTTCCAAAGACACATGCATAATTTATCCAAACAGCACAAGAGTCAGAGCTGAGCAAAACAAAGTTTCTAAATATGGTCTCTCTTGTAACCCACGCCACATCTCATGTCCCTGCCCTGAGCCTCCTATCTCAATCACCTGCCCTGACTTCTATACCCCTCACACCCAACCCCTTGTGCTGACTCATGCATCCCCCACATACCCTCCAACCCCCTGCCTTGAAAACCCCCCAGCGAAACAGCCCTGAGCTCCACTAAGGGGGTTGTGATACAGCACTACCAGCAAGAAATTTAAGTTACTTTCACTTGTGGAAAAAATATAAGAATGGGAACAGAGAGATGATTAATTATGACCCTGAACTCTATTCACAACAAAAAATGCTGAAGATTTTGGTAGGAAATCTGAGCAGATTTAGTCAAAATTCTCCACACATTTCATTCTCTGAGAAAACTACTAAGGACTCATGCTTCTGATGAAGCGGGTCTTTGCCCACAAAAGCTTCTGACCCAAAATATCTGTTAGTCTATAAGGTGCCACGGGACTTCTTGTTTTTGAAGATACAGACTAAGACCACTACCTCCCTGATACTAAGGACAGTACAGAGTAGAAGATTTTGGAAATGGTTCAAAAAACTCCCAATAATCTTATTCTGGAAGATGCAAATGGCTATCATCAAGTGGGTCTTTGATTTATAGACAATCCCTGACCTCAGCTATCATCTGTTAGAGAGGTGGAAGTCTCTCATGGGCCATGGCACTGGGTGAAGCTGTTGTTTAGGGAGGCAAGCGCCTCAGTCTGTGGCCCTGCCCAAACTCCACGCCTGCTCCTCCCAGGCCCTGCCCCTCCCCGCTGCCTCACATGCTCCCTACTGTTTCCTTTTCTCTTTGCTCATCCATCCCAGCCAACTCCCTGAACCCAAATGTAGCAAATGGCATTTGAAAAAAACAAAAAAACAAAAAACCCTCTTCTAAAATTTCTTTCCAAAGAAAATGGAGAATGTTCCCCACAGTATGCCAGATTATGAATACTGGACATGCAGAAGGTACTTTATTTAAAGCACTACATTTGGAAATAAAAATGTCAGTCACAATTTTTTATATATTTTGAAATTTGTCAGAGATTATTTGCAAACTCTTTTTAGTGAGGGCAAGTCAGTTGTCCAGCTGCACACAACATTAAATATTTTAAAATACATGATGCAGACCTTCTCTGATTTCCATTTTCTTCATCGCTATTTCTAAGCTGATTATTGTTTTAAATCTATTGTTAAGCCTTCATAAAATAAGCATTCCCGATTACTACATATTTAAACTCACTGAAAAATTATTTTAAATCAACCAGTCAGAACAGTTTAGTATGTTTATAACAAAATCAATTGTTTTTTGAAAATGGAACACCAATTTGTTTCGTATGATTTTCACTACAATACACTTTTATGAAATTGAACTCTCTCTCTCTCTCTCTCTCTCTCTGTGTTTCCAAAGATTTTAGGCACATCAAAAAAGTTTATATCTTAGTAAGGTACTGATTTTGATGGAGGGTACTCTTAAAACTAATTCATCAAGGTAAAGAGAAACTCATTTGTCCAGCTATCAGGAAGAAAAGGAATCTTATCCCTTTAAGTGTGTGACAGGAAAGTAGGGATGAATATAAAGAACAGGAAGACTTTGGAAGGAAGTTTTTGTACTATCGCAATTAAAACTAAAAGATGTATTTTAAATAAGGGCGGTCTTTTGAAGAACTTATTTAAGAATTATATGTCTGAAGATCCAAGCGTTTAAGGCTAAAGCTGAATATTCAAACTGTGAATCTAAATATCGAGGCAAGGATATTTAGAGATGTGATTTTTATAATCTTGAGCTACAAACTAACGATATAACTAAAGCAAATTTTAAACTAAGGTCCTGTAGATAGAGTAATCCACATAGGGGCTCTTTTGCATACTTGGCTTTATCTAATTCCTGACTCTCCCCCCTCACCCCCTTCTGCCCCCTGCTCTCTGATTTGCTCACCTTGATAATATTTTTCTGATTTGTCAACCTTGATTACTATTTTTGGTTCTCTGTGCCTTAAATATTGAGTCTGTTCTGGTATGGCTATGATCTGAAGAAGTGGGTCTGTCCCACGAAAGCTCATCACCTAATAAATTATTTTGTTAGTCTTTAAAGTGCTACTGGACTGCTTTTTTCTTTTTATTGGATATAGACTAGCAGGGCTATGTCTCTGTTACTAATCCACAACTGTTTTTGTCAGAAAATAGAGTTCGCACATGCCTCTTAAATGATTTAATTACTACTAAAATGGCTCTTTCACAAGTTCCATGTTATGCTAATAGGTAACAGTTCCACTTTGGGGAAAAATCGTCAGTCTCCAAGCTTCAATAGCTGGCTGTGAGAGCCTTCAGGAATGGTCAGAGTAGGCATAGGAAGAGGGAAGAAGTTGAGCACTAAGACCCTTCGCTTCTTTTACCTGCCACCCATTATGATAATGAAACCTCTTTTCCTTCAGGGTAGGAACATTCCAGCTACAGCATTGTAGTTACAGCATGGTAGCTGCTGTAGTATACACATGGCTTTAATCAGCTTGGAGGCACAGAAACCTTACAGTTTCCTCCTCGCTCTGTGCCGATCTTCCCAATCCTTCCCCTTCTCCATTTCTCTAACTTCAGCTATCTCTGTCTCTTCACATTCACATTGTTACATGAGAGCCTTCGGCTGTGAAAGTCCTGCCATCTAGAACAGCCTTCCTGGAATATCTCTGCCTCAAAGGCTATGTCTACACTACCGCAATGTGTCAACTGAAGTTTCTGTCTGAAGATATCTTCTGACAAAACTTCTGCTAATAGATCGTGGCCAGACTGCCAAGAGGACCAGGTGAGTGAGCCACTCTGTTGACAGAGAGTGGCTGGACTGCCCGACTGCTCTCTTAACATGAAGGCCAACTGAAAGCACTACAGACAGGGCTGCCCGGTGTCCTGGAAGCCCTGTCTGTCAACAGAGGCCCCTGAATGTCCAGGCTAGCTTTCGGTTGACAGAAACTTTCAACAGAGGCATTCTGCCTCATGGGGAAGCGGCAGAATGCTGTTGACAGAAATGCCACATTCTATCAATCTACTGTTGACAGAACATCTTTGGGAATATGGATGCACTGTGGGTTTTGTTCACAAAACTCTCTAGTGTAGATATAGCCAAAGATTTTACATCTCTGGTCAAATTTCATTTGATTAGGCATCGTACCAGAAAAATATTTTCAGCAATCATTCAAATTCCTATTGCAAGGTTTGTATATTTTTTTCATCTTTTCTGCTTTCCCTATTTCTCCTTTTGTTGCAGTCCGTTTATATCTATTACCTTTTACTTTTACAACAGAATTATTTAACTCTGTAATCCTACCAGGATATAATTATACAAAATAAATGTGTATTGTAATGTATTAGTCATTGAAAGGAAGTGCGGCATCTGGAAACCGTGACTCATTATGGCGAGAAGTAATAGGAGGACTTGTGGTGATTCAACTTACAGTCATGGAGAGGGACAGTCTCAGAGAAAGGGAAGGAAAAGAGAGAGAAGAAGGACTGGAAGAAAAAGAAACAGACTTAGAGCTCTTAACTTAAAGAACAAATGTATATTCCTCTCTTGTAACACATCCAATCTGTGTTCCAGTCCAGAAATTACAAATTAGGACCTTAGAGTTAGCCGCTGAAATATTTATTTAAACTTCTCATCATGTTCTAATTTTCAGATATTGAGCACCTGGGCTCCCTTTCACTGACTGCAATGCAACTGAGGAGTGTTCAGTACTTCTGAAAATTGGGTCAGACATAGCAAGTACTGAGCATCCAGCAATACCAGTTGAAATCAATGAATTTAGGAACCTCACTTCAAAATATTGGTCTTCAGAAGTAGATATATATAAATAACAAAGTTTAGAGAAGAGGTTGATGGTAATTTATTTGATTATACCAGTGCAAACATTTGTGAGCATGCATTTCTGTTTAATGGTGGCTTATTTCAGTTTAACTTAAACTGACTGGCCATGTCTACATGAGAAGCCTCTGTCAAGATATGTGACTGTCAGAAGGGATTTCCTGGCAGAGCCTCTGTTGACAGAGTGCATCTACACACAAAAACAAATCAAAAGAGCAGTCCACTATGTCGACATGGAGCAGACAGACTGCTCTGCCCCCTCTTGACAGAACAGCTGACCAGAAGCTCTGCAAACAGGGCTGCCTGGTGAACCAGAAGCCCTGTCTATCGACAAAAGGGCCCCAGAGCGTCTACACTGCTGTTTTGTCGACAGACCACTATCGAGAGAAGTGCCATACTTGAACAGGGAGAGGAATAAGGCTGCTGGCGAATGTGCCGGGTTTTGTCCACAAAGCTCATTTGTCATGTAGACGCGCCACATTTTTTTCTGGCAAAAGCCCAGTTTTGCCAGGAAAAGCCACTCATGTAGATGTGGCCATTAAGAATGAGTATAATGCATCTGAAATAAGTAACATGAAACCAAAATAAGAATGTTCATACAGCCATTTGTGACAGCTTAATTATATTGATTCTGATTAAAGGAATGTAATAGGTTCCTGAAGAGTATCAAATCTGAATGGTATTAATTTTTTGATAAAATTTTGCCTTTATTAATACAATTTTTGAGGTATCTCTGTATCTTGGAAAAAGATTGCCACACAATTGTTAGTTGTTTACTTGGATACTCTCATCTGCCTGGATGAAGGTATGCAAATAGAAAAAGACAATTCCAGAAAGATAATAGTATTTAAATTGTTTTAAAAGAGCTACTCTGCCTGGAGATAATGACCCAATGTAGTTACATAAAGAATGAATTTGGCCTGAGTACATAAGAATGGCTATACTGGGTCACATCAATGGTCTCTATACCCCAATGTCCTGTCTTCTGAGAGTGGACAATGTCAGGTGCCCCTGAGGAAATGATCAGAACAGATATCATCAAATGATCCATCCCCAGTCACCCATTCCCAGTTTCTGGGAATCAGAGGCTAGGCCAGGGCATCATCCCTGTCCATTCTGACTAACAGCTATTGGTAGACCCATCTTCCATGAATTTATCTAGCTCTTTTTTGAACCCTCTTATAGTCTTGGCCTTTAGCATCCTGAGGTTTATGAAGAAGTATTTCCTTTTGCCTCTTTGAAATCTGCTGCCTACTATTTTCATTTGGTTTCCCCTGGTTCTTGTGTTTTGAGAAGGAGTAAATGACCCTGCTTTATCTATTTTCTTTACATCACTCATGATTTTATATATCTCTATCCTATCCTCCCTTTCTCTTTTCCAAGCTGAAAAGTCCCAGTCTTATTAATCTCTTCTTATATGGAAGCAATTCCATAGCTCAATCATTTTATTGCCCTTTTGTGAACCATTTCCAATTCCAATATATCTTTTTTGAGATGGGTGACCACATATTCATGCAATATTCAAGATGGAAAACATGGAGCTATATTGGGGCAATATGACATTTACTGTCTTATTATCTTTCCCTTTCCTTATGATTTCCAGCATCTTTCATAATTTTTGACTGCTGCTGCACATTGTGTGCAGGTTTGCATTGAACTATATTCAATGACTCCCAGTGGTGGTTCCCAAAGAAAATGGAATGTGTGGGGAATTTTGACTAAATCTGCTGGGATTTCCTTCTTCAGCATTTTGTTCTGTGTTTATGGAGTACACGGTCATAATAAGTAGTCTGCACGGTCTTGGCTCTATATTTTAGTATCAGTTGTCATTGCGGGCTATAGTCATTCAGAAATATTTATTTGCTTATTAAAATGAATAGTCTTGTCTGCTCTAGGCCTACGTGTCATAGAAAATTGCTTTATCAGTCATTTGTGTTGTGTGGTCTCATAATAGTTGATTGGTGTGAGATCTTTTACAATTGCCTCAAACACTTGACATTTATTGTGGGTATCATGAAAGTGTGCTAAAGACGTTAATTTAACTTATGACTGCACAACTCAATGTCAGACTCCTGTAGAGCTTCATTCACAAGTATTCTGTAGTATGTCTTGAACTGATCTAGCTTCTTAGTGACTTTGCCTTGTGGACAGTTGCTGGTGGTAGTCAATCACTTTCAGGTATGTCTATGAAAACCTGACAAATTTCAGAATAGTTAGACTCACAGAATCATAGAAGACTAGAACTGGAAAGGACCTAAAGAGATCATCAAGTTCAGTTCCCTGCCCTCATGGCATAACCAAACACCATCCCTGTTAAATATTTATCTAATCTGTTCTTAAATATCTCTAATGATGGAGATTCTACCACCACCTTAGGCAGTTTATTCCAGTAATGTAATAGTACAGTAATATTCTAGTTCATATAAAGTGCTCTGGTCACATTGCTCCAAGCTGACCATCTTGTTTCTGTTATGGTTTGTAGGTATTTTGCTTCCTGTTCTTTACGAATTCAGACCATCGCTGGGTGAAGCTGAGAAGAACATAAAGAATGACTGCAAAATCCCCAAAACTCTGACTGCTGCAAGGCAACACTCCACAGCAGCTGATGCAACAAAATTCAGAATATGGGCAGCGCCTGGAACCCATTCAGCCAAACTGTTAACGTCACGAAAAAATGAATGCCACTTATATTGCTGGCGTTATCATCTGACAGTGAACTGCAGCTTGCAATATCAATGCCATGAAATTTGAGAATATCTTTTAAAAGATCAAAAAATGTTTTCCACTATGTTGTTGAATGGGAATGAACTGAAGAAATCATTCATCCTTATTTCCATCACTGAGTACATAATGAAACATCAAGTATACTAGTCACTGTGACTAATATAAGGAGATGAATCAATATTGATTCCATAATACTTTGCCTTCTTGATTTAAGATATTACCTGTGCCATAATTTTGGATCCCAATATATCAATAAATTCATTGCATATAGTTTTTGAAAGATAAGACACATTCCCTCTGCCTGGATTCCCATGTTGTCACATGTGTTCTGACAGAAATGGCTCAAACTCAGATAGAATTTCAATGCCACCAAGGTAGTTTCCATTTTTAGGGTAGCTGTGCACTTCAGTGTTCCCACAAAAGGGTAGTCCTCATCCAGCAAGGAATCTTACTACATCAACTATTCTCATTAAGACTTTGATCTAGTATTTATATGATCTTTCCTTCGTCTTCTCCAGTTCTGCATCAGTTTTCCAAGGATGGAAAGTTTTAGAGATGTTAGAGGGAACACTGCAAGCTTCTACTAAATACTGTTTCTGGTGAGAAATATATGGCCAGCATCAACCAATGAACAGTTATTTCATGAATGACATCAAATGATCTTGAGACACAGTGTTGCTAAGTTATCAGTTCTGTAGTACAAAAAGCATTGTTCTGTGGGTTTTACAGTCATAGTGGCAACATTGCCTTACTTCTCCTTGTGAGTCTATTAGGTACATGCTGAGCAGTATTCCCTCTAAATTTTTCCATTCATGGGTGAAATAAACTTTTTACGTTCACCAAGACATGTTCAGATGTGCACCACCAATAGAAGCACAGGCTGCTCACTGTGGGTGGCTGTGGTTGTTTTGCTAATCAGCTGGGCGGCAACTGAACCTCTGCTAGGTGGCTGCCCAAGCGCTCAACTTACAGGAAACACTGATCCTAAGTATAATCATAGTATACATCAAAATGGCTGTTATTTTAGAATGAAGTACCCTGAATTGCTCATACTGTGCGCCAATTTCAAGAGCAAAAATGAAAGTGTGTGATATTAGGCATGCAGGCGACAGGGCAGTTCTCTTTTATATATTTATACATACAGTAGAACCCTGAGATATGTGCACTTGAATTTCGTGTATCTTCAGTTAACAGACTTTGAGTGGGGGCGAGCTGGCTCCAGGCTCCCAGTCACCAGCTCTCTGCCACTCAGAGGAGTGGGGAAACTGACCAGCTGCAACTCTGGTCAGTTTCCCAGCTCCTTTCAGGCGCAGCAGATGAGAGTCAGGCTGCTGTCCCTGACAGAAGTGGGGAAACCTGACCCTTGGCTGCTGCCACTGATAAGAATGGTTTCCCTGGTCCTGTCAGGGGTGGCAGCCTGACTTTTGCCAGCTCTGACAGGGGTGGTTTCTTAGGAGTGGCGGGGAGCTGGGAGTCAGGCTGCCACCTGGTCCCTGGCTCCTCACCACTCTGGGAGTCAGCTCCCGGCTCCCACAAGAGCAGGGGAGCTGGGAGCCAGTATGCCGCCTGGCTCCTGGATCCTCCTGACTTGTACAAAATTTGAGTTACATGAGGTTGCCCAGGAATGCAACCTTTGTGTAGCTCAGGGGTCTACTGTATTGTAATTTAAAGGCTTATGATTATGAGTTCCCAGAGCCTATGAAGGTGTTAATCCAGAGCTTCCACTGAGCTACATGCACAAAGACTGCCCCACAGAGAACCTTCTCATCCCATACCTGTATCTTCTTATGCAAAGGCAAAGGTCTTCCACATTGGAGCCAGCTGAACTGATCCAGGGACCTGTGCTGATTGTGCATGGAAGGCAGTTAATAACCAGGATAGCGTCACAATGCTCTTCTGAGGTGTTTCTGGGCCAGGCCCAGCCCTCCCATTATTTCAGTCACATGCAGCCTCACCACGAAATCTGGGTGTGGGGAGGAGACGGTGGGGACTGATTTTTCACCTCTGTGCAGCCAGTGGCCTGTACTACCTAATTCCCTGCTGGAGCCTCCACGTTTATTTATTAACAAATATTTATTTATTTATAAATAAAATGCAGAATTTTGCATAATTTTATAATATCATGTGCAGAATTTTTAATTTTTGTCTCAGAATTCCTTCAGGAGTCTATACAGAAACAATATTTTGTCTTTACTCATGGCCAGAGCAATCCCATTTGTATTATAATGGTCCTTTTTTTACCTCCAAGCACTTTTAACTGTTTGCAGTTGTCTTTGATGGTCTTTCGTTGCTTGTTCTGTGATGGGGCAAGAGTAGACAACAGAATCTTGTCTTACATTAGTGGATAACCAGGAAAGGGTGACAATGCCCTTCTGCAGGAATAGGCCTTACTAAGTAGTATTATACCTTGGTGACTCCTTTTCATCTTAAGACCATAAGAGTCTTAAGCTGTTTAAGCATTATTTTTTAAATATTACCTGTACACATATCATACCAAGAGTCTGAAAATTAATAAATTGCAACCTTTCAGTAGCGCTCTTACATGTCACCTTTTATAGATGAATACCCTATAAGCAATGTATTTGATGCAGTAAGTTTGTCAGGTCTGAGATCAAAGTTGTTTGCAAACCACAAGGGACCTTTTGCCAAAAGGCCTTTGTGTCACACTAAATCAGTGGTTCCCAAACTGTTCAGCATCACGCCCCTTTCCTCCCTTTTTGATTTTTGAGAAGCCCTTATGCCTGCCACCTCTTCTTCACACTCATCCAATCCCCCTTTTAACAAAAAATTCAGTTCATACCCCGATACATTGAAAGGAAAAAAAATGCATTTTGTGGTTTGAAATTTAATAGGGCAGTGATCACCAATCGTTTTAAAATCAAGATCACTTTTTAAATGTCAGGGCAAGTGCCAAGACCCCACCTCTTTCTTGAGGCCTTGCCATCTCCGTTCCCCTCCTCTCCATCATTTGCTATCCCCAGCCTTTACTCACTCTCACTGTGTTGAGACAGGAGGTACGGGCTCTGGGGTGAGAATGAGACATATGGGGTTGGGAAGGGGTGAAAGGTGCGAGCTCTGGGAGGGAATTTGGGTGCAAGAAGAGGTTGAGAAGGGGCTGCTGGCTCAGGGTGGGGGCTCCAGGCTGGAGATTGTTGGGGTCAGGTGGAGTGTTGGGGTGCTGAGCAACCCACAGGCTTGTGGACGTGAGGGTGCAGGAGTTCAGGTTGGGGTTTATGAGGGGCTCAGGGCAGCAGAGTTGGGAGTATGATGGGCTCAGGACAAAGATTTGCAGCATGTGGATTGTGCAGTAGTTCCTCATCTAACATCATATATGCTATCATGTGCCAACAATGCTCACATATCATATATATAGGACAGACTGTAAACACTCTTTGGCAAAGAATGAATGGACACAAAACAAACGTCAAAAAACTCCTAACTCACAAACGTGTCAGCCAGCACTTTAATGGGGTGGGCCATTCTGTTAATGACCTGAAAGTCATGTTTTACTATAAAGGAACTTTAATGATCGTTTACAGACAGAGTGCTCAGAACTCTCATTTATATTCAAATTCAATACATTAACACATGGTTTGAACTGGGACAACTACCTGGCCCATCATAAGGACTCTTTTACATACTTTATTTTACCTAACTCTTGACTTCCCCACCCCACATCCCCCTCCTGCCGCCCCTCTGCTCTTCTGATTTGCCAACCTTGATAACAATTTTTCTGATTTGTCAACCTTGATAAAAATTTTTGGACCTCTGTGCTTTATATATTGAGTCTGCTCTGGTATGGCTATGATCTGAAGAAGTGGGTCTGTCCCACGAAAGCTCATCACCTAATAAATCATTTTGTTAGTCTTTAAAGTGCTACTTGACTGTTTTTTTTTGTTTTAATCTTTGCTCCAGTGACAGATATGACAATATTCTGCAATATTCTGGAAAAAATCTTACCAGATTATATTAAACCTTATTCAATTTAGTGAAATACTTTTGGGGTTCATTGTATTAAAATGCAATAGTTTGTGTGTTATTGTAAGATTGTATGTAACCGCTTTAGGAGGCGTACAGGAATGTAATTCCTCCTGTTATCAGTTCTTTGAAGTTTTGCTGTGGGGAAGGGTCTCATTGTCTGATTACCTATTCATGCTATCTTCAAAGGTTCTAACTGGATTCTCTAGACATCAACAAACAAAGAAAAGGTACTGGGATACATAAGCTGGTGGTGAACTGACTCAGGGTTTTGGTTCAGCTTCAGCAAATGGACAGGATCTCCTGTCCCTGGCTCCAATTCTTAGGGAAGGGTTGGAAGAAATGACAGTAACCAGAGTTCTTGCAGAGAGATTGCAGTGTGTTCAAGCTTAATAGCATGTATGTTGTTTCTTTATTGTTTTAAGTATATTTGCTCTGTAATGTTGAAAAATAAAATATGCCTGCTTATGACGAAATGTGTGGGCAATTACACTGTTAGCAGTCTCTGAAGAGGAAGCAAGCTGGCCTGTTTAGGCTGACTATTGTTTGCGGGGGGTGCCATAGTGAAGGAAGGGAAATACCCTGCTCAGGAGGGAGAGAGATAATGGTCTTCACCCAAGAAAGGCAATAGTTAGGAAACGAGAAGCCTGAACATTGTTTTTTACTGAAGCACAAGGGGGAAATATAGTTCAATTGCCTTTCCTGTGACAGTGCTGTTCTCATATTGGGCTCTTGTGGTCACTGGAGAGACCCCTGGTGTAACTTAGACATTAGACAACCATGGGCATGTCAAATTTCAGGTAGGCTGAAGGCTTCCTTATTGTGCTGCACTATTCCTTGAAATCACTGCAGTGCTATGGTCCCATCTGCAGGACAGCCCTTGCATCTTCAGCCTTGGCCATATGCCAGGGCTTGCAAAGGGGGTCCTCTGGACACTGGTTTATAGCAAACTCTGCAGTCCCTGAGCTGAAAAGACTCATCTTTTGGCAGACTGAGGTTTTGGGGCCCTTTTACAATGCTCTAGCTCCAACCCTTTCATCCAATGTAAAAAGAACAGCGTGAAAGCAAGAATCTTGTCAATCTCTAAAGGTAAGCAAATAAAGAGAAAGAACTGTCAAATGAAGTTATTTCATATTTCACTCATCTGAAAAGAGACTCTATAATTTTGGGATTGGTTTTTATGGTAGTTTTCCAAAGCCCAGACTACACATAACTTTTAACGGTACAGTAACATCAGTTAGGGTTCTGATTTTTTTAATATGCATATGTCAGCAAAAGCACTTGCATAAACACAGTTATACCTGAAAAATGTGCTTTTTCTGGTATAGTTTACTTTTATGGGGTACTAGTGTAAGATTTGGTGCCAAAACATTCTTTCACCAGTAAAAAGTGCAACTGCACAAGGCTACTGTAGCTAAGCTAGCACACATTTTCTAGTGTGTAGACGAAGCCAAAATGTCTCCTTAGGAAATGGTTTCCCAAACTGGGGGGTGTGCCCCCATGGGGGGCATGAACAAATTCCAGGGGGGGGTGCAAGGTGACACAGCCCCCCCAACATTCCCCCTACCCAAAGAAAGGGACGACCTTTGCTTCTGGCTCTCAGCCCCTGCCATTTTACGTGGGTGACCTGGTGTAGTCACTACAAAAAGCAGGTAGCTGGTGAAGACCCACATGCAAAGATGAGTGAGCGTGGGTTGCGGCGGGGAGGAGTGGAAGGAGAAGGATGGGGTCAGATGGGGAGCTACGGGTACCTGGCTCAGGTAAGGGGGATCAGGTAAGAGCAGGGGGGGGCGGGTGGTGCCTGGCTTTGTGGGAGAGGAGGGGCTCAGGAGGCCGGCTTGCAGGGCTTGGGCAGCCGGCCAGCTTGCAGAATTCACGGGGCTTGGGTGGCTGGCCCGGGCATCGCAGGGCTCAGGCGGCTTGGGCTGGTGGGCAGGCAGCTGGCCCAGGTAGTGTGGGGCTTGGGCAGGCGGCTCAGATGGCAGCCTGCAGGTGGGGCAGGCAACTAGTGGGTGAGCGGGTGGCTAGCCCCAGTGGTGTGGGGCTCGGGCAGGTGGTTCTGGCAGTGCTGGTCTCAGATGGGCAGGGCAGCTGGTGTAAGCAGCTCAGGCAGCTGGCTCAGGCAGCTGGCGAGGTGGGGCCGCACCAGGCACCCACAAGGGGCTAAGGAAAACTCCGTATTTTTAATTTTAAATATGATCTTTATATCAGTTTTTTGTGCTTATTGTAAATTATGAATTGAATTTTTTGTTAAAAGAGGGGGTGGATGATGGTAAAGAAGAGGTGCGGGGGCATGAAATTTTCTCAAAAACCACAAGGGGGGGCGTGATGCTGAAAAGTTGGGGAACCACTGCCTTAGGAAGAAGAATTTTTCCTTGTGTATTTCAGTGAGCCATTTCAGACCCATTTTTTAAAAATCCAAAATATAAATGTTCCTCACACAGATTAAGGATTCCCAGAGACGTTGGCCAGAGAAGGGTCTCCTTGTTTTTATTCCAAGTGATTCTTCAATTTACATCTATTCTATTTTATTAGGACCAATCTCTAAGTCATGGAAAGTCACAGGCTGAGAAAGACATGAAATTTGTTGATATCTGAGAAATCGTATTGCAATACTACAAAGCATTAAGAGTATCTCATAGTGAGGAATGGTGTTGTGAACCATGTTAAACTTGTGGCTTGCAAAAATCTCAACAAGATGGAGGACATGATCTTTGTTTTAGAACTTCATAATGAATCTGTTATCCTAGGATACAAAATTCATTTTGTAAATGTTGTGAATACATCAATATCTTCACCACATCAGTGAACTGAATAATTGATTCACAGCATTGCAATATTTTTTTCTTGGCAATCAAAAAGCCCATAGGATCAAGGCATTCCAACTGATCATACATACTTACATGCACGTTATGCACTTCTTGTTTGTTCTTTTCATCTGGCTTCTTCTTTTGAGTCTTTTGTTCTCTTCTTGGGGATCATTTCCCCTTTGAAGTTGCTATGTAAATCCTTCTCTTTAAATACACACAAGAAAATTTATTTTCCTGATCCTGAAAGCCCTGTAAGGGGGCTCTAAATGCAACCTGAAAAGGGAAGGAAACACACACATTTGATATACAGGTTGGAAATGTTAGTATTATATTATGGAGTCAGCTAAAGACAAGTGATGGTATTTTGAACTTTCAGCGAAGGCAATACCTTGGGAGATGGGAGTTTCTAATGAGGGCTGTATTTAATTTTTAGGGCTTTGTCTAAAAAAGGGAGTGGGATGGAAGGGCTACTGTGATAACTAGGTAATTTTGTTGGTGGTGGGGGTGCTAGATGATCATTTGGCGAGACCTCTCCATCAGTCTCTATAATACAAAATGTGCCTGGGAAGCTTTGCTGTAACTAGGAAATCCCCCAGCTGCCCCTTTGCTTCCTCCACTTCAGTTTCCAAGTGGTAATCCAGAAGCCTCCCGGGTGCAAACTGCAAATTCACAAAGGAAAAATGGGAAGCTATGACAGAATTATGCGAACCAACATCTATTTAAGTCTTGGGGAGTAGATGCTGGAAACAAACATTTGAAGCAGTTCGCTGGTCACTTAAACACCTTTAAAACCCAGAAAGTGGAAATATTGAAGCCAAGTTAGTTGAATTGGCTGAAGGAGGTGGGACTAATGAGTAAACTGGCCCAGTAACACAGGAGGTACAAGACAACCCAAGAAGGAGATACAGGAAAGAGCGGCAAACTAGCAGAGCCAGAACAAAGAAAGATCTCTGGGTAGGGATCTCTCTTCTCTCCTTTGCACTGAATTGAGAAGAAAATGAAACTATAAATAAATATGGTGTATGTGTAAATACAACAGCACTGTGGCATTTAACAACTGAAGGTCTCTGAATGTGTGTAGACAGAACAGATGACAGCGAGATTGTCCCCCATCACAGAACTGCTATATTGAAAACACTGTGAGATGTAACTGCTAAAGTTGTGAACAACTATTACTTCCAACGATTTTTTGTCTTGAAAAATATCAACAGAACAATGAAACCCATTTGCATAATGATAAATGATGAAGTACTAAGAACAATAACAATAAAAATTTAAAAAGTAACTAATTAAAACAAGTGAAACTATATTTAAAACTCCGCCATGAAGCCTCTAGGGGTTCCATGCCAGTCGCAAGCCTGGACAGAGGAGGAGGGTTGGTTAGATGAGTGTTGATGCACTGATCGTAAAACAACAATATGAATGAAACCTGATGCCAACATGACTAACTGATAAAAGATGCTGTCTCGGAGATTGCCCAGATAAACAAGGTCTGCAATACCAATTGAGCAATTGGGGTTGGATTGATAAGTTGGCTACCGAAAGAAAATTACAACCAATGCATATACTATCAATCGGAATGTGGAATGACTGAATGCTATGGGTGACTGGAAAGTTAGAGCTGCTTTGAAAGGCGATGGAGAGAAACCGATGTGATATACTTGGGCTGCGGAGATGTGTTGGACAGCATGGGGAGAGATGTGTGGTTGTGAAGTCATTTGGTCAGGGAATGAAACGAAGCATGTGACAGAAGTTGAATTCTTTCTTAACAAAAGACCTAGACAAGCACTGTTAGGCTACAAACTGGTGAGTGCGAAAATTATGGTAGCAAGACTCAAAGCGAAACCGTTCAACACCTTGGTTGTTCACGTGTATGCACCCACATCGGATAGCACGGAGGAAGCGATCAAACTATTCTATAAAGACTTGACAAAGATGCTGGAAGAGATACTGAAGAGAGATGTGTCGATCACAGGAGGAGATTGGAACGTGAAGGTTGGAACAGATAACAAAGGTTGGGAGAGAGTCGTGGGCAGGTTCGGATATGGAGAAAGAAACAAATGAGGCAAGAAACTACTAGAGAGTGCTATGGAGCACAAGATGGTGAACTGCAACATGAGATTCCAACAAAAGGACTGTAGGAAGGGGGCATGGCAACTGAACAACAGGAAGTCCAAGAAAATTATATATCTGATTTTGATAAGAAGAAGTAGGACAACATCAGTACAGCATGCTGAGAGACTCTCCAGCAATGCCGAGAAATTGACAGCAATGCTGGGCCTCCGACAGGTGATGGGAGGATGCTACAAAGCAACCCCTCACCACCTTTTAGGTCCCGGAACCCACCCCCACAGCTTTTGTTGGGGTGTGCCTCCAGGAGACATGGACCCACACCGGCACCCCCTCGGGAAGGCTAGGGCTAAGGAGAACAATGAGGCAGGCAACAGAATTTTTTATGGAACACAAACAAATTAATTTATTAATACTCAGAGGAGGAATGGGAATATTATAGCTAGTTCTTGTTCTAATAATAGTGCACACTTACTTGAATTAAATGAAAGGTGAACATATTTAACACAAGGTTGTGATGAGGTCTCAGGTGAGTAGGTGCAGAGGTAAGTTTAAAGGAAAGTAATCAATATATGTATTTTAAATTGAAAGGAGGGAGAGGGCGCTACTCCTCTGACCCTTGCTGGGATCGGGTCGCTACTCCGATCCAAATAGTTTTATACAAGGCCGATAGGGGTGTCAACCTCTTTATCGCGCCAAATAAAGAAAAACAGGGAAAGGGAGGCCACGCCTTCACCTTGGTGTGTATTTTGCTAACAAGTCACTAAAATTCCCCTCTAACTAAGTATCAATAACTAACAATTACTATCTATAATTACTAAAACAATACAATAATATTACCTTACTTCTTATAAACAATCGTACTTATTACTAACAATTTAACTGTTAACTACTATTAAAGAACACTATCTATGAAGAACAAATCAATTAAGGTAATAACAATTTTAAATTATAATTATAAATAGCTTTAGAAAATGTCTTTTTGAATTAAAGCTCAGCCAGAGGCTAGCAAGGCCCGGCCTGAGGTCGGACCTCGGGGCGCTGCACCTGCCCTGCCAGGCAGGCACACAGCAGGGGGATTGGCCCTGCTCCCCACTAGGGGTTCCTCAGCTACTGGCTGAAATGGTGAAGTTGTGTCTGTAGGCCCTGCGCAAAGCGCAGGGCTGCCGGTGAGTTAGGATACTTGTCTGGTGAAAAGGTCAGGTCCGGTATTAAGCTGCTCCTGGCAGGCTCTGGGGTTCACTACGCCAGGGATGCAGTACCTGCGCGAACGCAGGTCAGTTCGACCCCTGGCGAGATTCCCCACAGAGACACTGCCTTGCTGCTGAAGATGCCGCCTCAGGGACGCTGGGTGGTGACAGTCTTGCGCCTCCTGGGAGGTGACAGTCTTGTGCCTCAGTGAAAGGTGACAGTCTTGCGCTTCAGTCTTCAATCTTCACCCAGAGAGCTGGCCTAGGGACTTAGCGGACGCTGTTTCAGCCACGCCTTCCCATCCAGGGCCAACTAGAATGGGCTGTGAGCCCTGCTTATATAGGCGGTTCTCATGAATTATTCATGAGTCCATTACTATACAGGTAAAGTCCTCAACCAGGTCCACCCCCGGGTGGAAGATTCTGGAAACCATCCAGGCTCACCCAATCAGATTGCCCCTATGCAAATCTGGACACCTTTGATTCATGAATATGGATGAGCATGTGGCACAATTCAAATTGCCGGGGGAGCTACGAGTCAAAAAGAACCGTTAGAGTGCTGCCAATGGGCAAGCAATGACAGTTTGAAGCTTCATGTGTCTGAGGGGATTTTTCTCACACAGCCCCTTCCCGCCAAAATCATGGTGTCCCTGACTCACGGGGGCGATAATGTCCGTACAGATGATTTACACATGACACAGCACTGCTGAACTTTCCAAAGAGCGGATATGCACTTGGACAATGGTCTAGTGATTGAAAATATCAAGATGAAACTCAAGAGAAAGTATAAGACAGTTCAAACAATGAAGAGACATGGCGAGGCTAAGTGAGGAAAAAATAGGGAATGCATATAGAACAGTGTTTGAAGAGAAGATCAGGAATGCGAGCACAGAGAGAGACTTGGATACGAGAGTCAAAGGGATAGCCATGGTGATAGAAGAGGCAATTGAGCAGACTGTTCCAAAAGAAGAGAAGATCAATATGAAGTGGATGGATTACGTAGGAGATACTGAAGTTGGTCCAAGAGAAGAGAGCATTGAAGGTCAGAAGGGATGTTTCTGAGAGGGCAGAACAGCAATATAGAGTGAAATGCAACGAGGTGGGAAAAGCGGCCAGAATGGATAAGGTGAAATGGGGAGAGGAGCAGTGTGAAGATATAGAGAGCTTTTACAGTGAATGTAAGACCAGGGAGGTGTATAAGATGACCAAGAATATTAACAGGAAGTGGCAGCTGAAGCAGATGGCGATTAAAGATGACGATGATGAGGTGCTCATGAACTAGAAGGTTATGCAGCAAAAGAGGAGATATTGCACCGATCTGTACAAAGCACAGTTAGACCCAACTGTCTCAGAGATACTGACTGAAGAACTGAAAGAGATATCACTGCTGAGCATTGAGAGTGAGACTGATATTTCAAAGGAGGAAGTAGAAAGAGCAGTGAAATGACTAAAGAACAGCAAGAGCCCTGGAAATGATAAGGCCACAGGAGAGATGATCAAATATGGAAGAGAAAGTATGATTCAGGAAATACACCGACTATGTAATATAGTGTGGAAAAAAGGAAGGCACCTAAGGAATGGACAAGATCCATGCTAGTGAGAATACATAAGAATGGAAGAGCATTGGAGTGCAATAACTACAGAACAATTGCTCTAACAAGTCATCTAGGCAAGGTGCTGATGAAGATACTGACGGAGAAACTGAGAATGCAGATAGAAGAACATCTAGCAGATGAGCAGGTGGGATTCAGGAAAGATACAAGTACCATACAGCAGATATTAGCACTAAGATTGATAGCGGAGAAAGCTCGATGAAAGAATAAGAACATCTACAATTGCTGCATCGATTTTCAGAAGACATTTGACAGTATAGATCAGAAAGTGACTTGGGCAGTGTTGGAGTTGTACGGCATGGATGGCAAACTGATACGGTTGTTGAAGGATATCAACAATAATGCAAAGGCAGTGGTAAGAACCTGCAGAGAGTTGGGAACTTGGTTTAGAACCAGTGGAGGTATGAGACAAGGAGATCCAATATTGCCAAGTATCTTCACCATGCACCTAGAGAGAACAATAGATAAGATCCATTAAAAGGTTAGAAGGAATATCGATGCACGGGATGAGAATTAACAACTTGAGGTTCATGGAAAATACAGTTATCATCAAGGAAGATGAAGAGAAGCTCATGAGAACGGTGCAGGTGTTAAATGAAGAAGGGAAACGATATGGACTGATTATGAACATCAACAAAATGAAGACAATGGTATTTGGAGATAAGAAAATAGGAAGAAAGATCAGCATAGATGGGATCAAACTAGAGAACATAGAGAAATTCATGTATCTGGGGAGCAATATGATGTATGATCTATATTGTAAGAAGGAAATAGCACCTAGAATAGCAAAAGCAAGAGCGAGTTTGAAAGCAATGGATAATATCTAGAAAAGCAAAGCGATTAGCTTAGGAACAAAATGTGTATTCAGCAGCATGTTGTATGGATGTGAGAAATGGGTAATAATGAAAGATTCAAACAGAAGGATATTGGCCTTTGAAAGGAGTTGTTATAGAAAGATCCTGAGAATAGGATGGATGCAGACAGTCGCAATGAGGAATTATATAGGAAGATACAGCTGAAAGAGAACCTACTGCAGAAGGTTATACAACGGAAGTTACAGCTGTTTGGTCATATCTGCAGAATGAACGACAAGCAAAAAATTAAGACCCTGGTACTTGGCATAATGGATGGTTTGAATAGGAGAGGCAGAAAGAATCCTTCTCTTTTTTTATGGGAAGAAGGATTCTTTCAAAGATGGGCTTTACTTTCGAAAGAGCAGTGTCTACACTGCTTTTCTTATTTTGAAAGAAGAATATGCAAATAAGATGCCAGCTATACAAATTTGCATCTCATTTGCATTTTGATTTCCCTCATTTGTGTGCCTCTTTCGAAAGAGGAATGCACGTGTAGACACAGCCATATTGTCTACACACAAAAGCAAATTGAAAGAGCAATCTGCTCTGTTGACAGAGAGCAGCCAGACTGCCCTGCCCCCTTGGCAGAACATCTGACTGGAAGCTCTGCAAATAGGGCTGCCCCGGGAACCAGAAGCCCTCCCTGTTGACAGAAGTGTGCACACAGGCACTCTGTCAGCCAAACACTGTTGACAAAGGTGTTATACGTGATCAGGAATAGGGATAATGCTGCCAGCTGAGTTTAGTCGACAAACATTCGACAGAGCTTTAACCATGTAGATGTGCGGCGAGCTTTGATAACAAAAGTCCAGTTTTGTCAACAGAAGCTGTCCATGTAGATTCAGCCATGGTGCGTGAAGTGGCTACTAACTTAACATGTTCCTGGAAGACTGTACATTCTAGCACTTCCTGAAACAGCCTGGGCTTGCTCCCACTCCTTGCCAGCATCAATAAGTCATGTTGAACGGGCACACCCTTTTCAAGGATGAGCTGTTTGCCTCCACTGGTGAGATCTCATATATATGGTGTACATAAGCTCACATTTCATGGGAGACACCATTTTCAAGAATGAGCTACTCTGCCCCCAGTGTGATCTCATATGAGTATCGGATGCAAAGTCATGTCACATGAGGGACAAGATTTTCCAGAAGTTTGCTGCCCTGCCTTAGCCAGCCTGACCTGGCAGGAGGCATGTGAGGCTGAGCTGGTCGGAGCATGATCTTCAGAACGGTGTCCCTCTCTGACAGCTGGCAAAATGGGGTGTGATTTTGTCCTAATACACGGACAAACCAGTCAAACAGATGGACCCTTCAGTACAAAATGGGCTGAGTGACCTCCCTGAGTGTGCCTGGGAAGCCACATCCCTGGAAGGCAGGTGTGTCTGTGCGCACGTGTGCCTGGAGGGCCACAGCCCTGGAAGGGTATGTGTGTGTGTGTGTGTAAAGCCACAGCCCTGGAAAGCAGGTAGGGGTGTGTGTGTGTGTGTGGAAGGCCACAGCCCTGGAAAGCAGGTAGGGGTGTGTGTGTGTGTGTGTAAAGCCACAGCCCTGGAAAGCAGGTAGGGGTGTGTGTGTGTGTGTGGAAGGCCACAGCCCTGGAAAGCAGGTAGGGGTGTGTGTGCGTGTGCTGGAAGGCCACAGCTCTGGAAGGCAGTGTGTGTGCGGAAGGCCACAGCCCTGGAAAGCAGGTAGGGGTGTGTGTGTGTCTGTGCGCACGTGTGCCTGGAGGGCTGCAGCCCTGGAAGGCTGTGTGTGTACACGTGTGCACACCCTTCTGTCCCCTGATCTCCAAACTGCTACTCACCCCTTCTGTGGTAACATTTATCCCTCCACCCCCCTGTTTCTAGTGGCTCTCTCAGGCCCAGGCTTCCGCCCTTGCCTTCCCCCGCCTCCAGTTGTCTGCCCTGCCAGGGCGCACAATTTACCCGCCCCCCGCAAGGCCAACCCCCCCCCTCGCTGTTTCTTCCCCCATCATGTATGGGCAGAGAGAGGGCACCAGCAGCTTCAACACCCGTTACTGAGCACGCGCGCGCAGCAACGGCCAACCTAACCTTTGCGCCTGCGGGGAGCGGCGCCTCGGCCGGGCGGCAGGATATTGATCGCCGCTCTCCGCCCCGGGAGGAGGGGAGACGGGCAAAGAGCGCCTAGCGGCCGGGGCCGGCTGAGCAGCGGCGGCAGGAGACAAACGAGCGAACGGCGTGGTGGGGCCTGCGCTGAGACCAGCCCTTGCTCTGAGCTCCGCAGTCGGAGGCAGGCGGCGCTGCGGCGAGGAGCTGGAGAGAGGATGAAGCCGGCGGGAGTCGTGCGGGGAGCCGCTGCCGGGCTCGGCGCGGCTGCGGCGTGGGGCGCGGAGGGCGAGGCGGAGAAAGTTGTCTACTCCCGGTCGCAGGTGTCCTTCGCCGGCACCAAGGCGTTGGGCGACGCCTTCAAGCTCTTCATGCCCCGCTCCACCGAGTTCATGAGCTCGGACTCGGAGCTGTGGAACTTCCTCTGCAGCCTCAAGCACCAGTTCTCCCCGGTCATCCTGCGCAGCAAGGACGTGTACGGCTACGCCTCCTGCCGGGCCGTGGTGCCCGACCTGCCCCCGGCACAGCGGCCCCGCCGCGGAGCGGCCCGCAGGCGCCCCCTATCCGCCGCCGCCAAGCGCGGAGCGTCCGGCCGCGCGAAGAAGAGGAGGCAACGCGCCTCGGCTCTGCCAGCGCCCGCCGGTCCCCCGGGCGCGGAAGCGCACCGGCCCCGGGAGGAGGAGGAGGCCGGCCCGGCCGAGGTGCCCTCGTGGGCTCCCCTCGGGGGCCAGTCGCTGGAGGACATCTGGAAAGCGGCCACTCCCAGCCTCACCACCTTCCCCACCATCAAGGTGCGGGGCAGCGTCTGGAAGCCGCGGAACCTGGAGGCTGCGCGGCGCGAGGCGCAGCGGATCCTCCAAGTGGACCTGGCGCCGGTGGTGAGGATGCGCCGCTTCCCCGTAGCCAGATCGTGAGCTGCTGCCCCGCCTGGGAACGGAGGCATCTGGGGGCAGGCTCATCTTTCTCTCGGGAGGAGCGAGAAGAAACAACTGTCAGTCACCTGTTTACATTGCTTTTGTCTGGGTCGTGTCCTTCTACAGCACTTTATGGCTCAGGCTAATGGGACTTTTCTTCCAGAGAACCAGGTCCCTGCCAACCCGAACACGGACTGAGAACTTGCTCGGACCCTGGCCCACGCAGCGGCCACCACCCTCACCTGGAATGGGGGATTGATCGGCTGTGTTTTTTCTAATAGGGGCCATGGTCCTAACCCATCCTATTTATGCCCAAGACTGAGAACCTGGGAGGCATCTAAAACGGGGACCAGGGTCTCCCTCCTCCTTTCCAGCTTCTCCCATGGGACTACCTCACTGGTCTGGAAGTCCAACCAAGAAGTTATTTTTCAAAAGAACTTGCTATCATGCTTGTATAATAATGCACCATCTGACTTTCTTCCTTTTTCAAATCCTTTGGATTATGTATGTTTTGTGATGTTGCACTAGTATGTGCTCAGGTTATCCTAAATCCCAAGTGTTGGCCAAGGAGGTGAAGAAAAAGGAGGTTCAGGATTAATGGCTGTTTCAATGGTGCAAAAATTTCCTTATGATCTATAAAAGGATGTACTGTGTAGCATACTTTTTGTATCTAAAGTTGTTTCTAAAGTTTTATAGCTGAATTAAGTTTTCATTTTTATGGAGCACGGAAGCCAATTACATCATTCTTATTTTATATAACTGGTGACTTCAGTGACACTTATTTGGTCAATGTAAGTGAACTAAATAAAAGTAAAGGAGCAACTACTGTTTCAGTACATTGAAACTAACTGCAAAGGGATGGACGGCTTGTCGGATATTTGTATATACCATCTGTAAATCAGTGGACCAAGCAATTTTGTTTGACGTGTTTACTGCTTTAGTAAAACCCAAAGTTACCAAAACTGAGGAATATTCATGCAAAATCTTGGTTTCTTTTTTTTTTTTTAAATCCCCTGTATGATTACTAGAAGGCAGGCAATATACCATCTCTTAAGAAGTTCAAGTGGCCAAATATCAGAATTTAGATTATCTAAGTGCCTTTTTCATAGAGGTGACAATTATATTGTGGTAGCTAGTGCTGCCTTAGTTAAAATAGCACAGGCTGTCACTTCAATGTCTAGAGTGCGGTAGTGGATGTTCATATTAACATGCCACTCCTTTTGAATATTGTTTAAAAAAAAAAACAAAAAAAAACTTCTGTAGCTATACTATGGTATGCACCAACTCATTAGAGAGTGTTTATGGCTAAATGATTGTTTTGACTGATGCTTTGTGTTTTGACTGTCTCGACTGTCCATTTTAAAAACAAACTACAGAGCCTTTGCTAGACGTTTAAAACTGTTCTGTGTATTACTGATCTCTTGGTGTTTTTCACAGTACTGAAAACTGAAACAATCCCAGTTCACAGAGGTAGCGGGAGGGAAAAAGATGAAGCTTTGAAATTCAAAAATTGGAATGAGTAACTTACATCTCTGTGGGTATGTCTACACAGCAAAGTTTTTTCAAAATAGCAGCCAATATTTCAAAATGACTTTGCTAGCATCTAAACAGTGCAACTGCTATTTAGAAATAATTTTGAGATAGTGGATGCCTTATTGTTAAATAGGTGCTATTCATACTATGAAATTTACCAGTTTCAAAATAGGGGCTGTGTAGGCAGGGAATAGAGCCTATTTTGAAATAAGCCATAGTGCATTCCTTGGCTCTACTTCAAAATAGGCTCTATAGTGTGTAGATGCGCTATTTTGAAATAGCTGAGCGCTATTTTAAAGTGCATTTTTGATGCAACTAGATTCAGTCCAGCTGCTGACAGTATGATGCAAACGAGGGCTCACAAAATTGCAAATAGCCTCTCATTTGCATGGCATGTTTATGTATTCATGGCAGAAAACAAGATGTGGAAACTTGGTTCTGCTAGCTAAAACCCCCTTTCTCAGCAGCCCCTTATTCCTGTTTTTTTTTTTTTTTAATTGCGTGACAAAGAGGGTTTTTGCCAGCAGAACCATATTTATACAGCTTGTTTTCCTGCAGTGAATATGCAAATAACCCATGTGCATATGCAAATGAGCAGCCATTTGGAATTTTGAGAGTCCTCATTTGCATCATGATCCCAGCAGCTGGACTGAATCTAGATTCAGCCTTTGTGTAGGTGTGCTATTTTGAAAGAAGCTGTTCCAGAATACCTCTTTCCAAATAGCGTATGCAGGAGTAACACTGCTGTGTAGACGTAGCCTACAGGCCTTGAGAAATAGGACCTGCTTCCTGATTTCCCTTTTTAATTTAATGGTTCTTCAACTTCTGCTCATTCGTGGCAGAAATACTAAGTAGCAAATCAGATCTTTTATATACTGACTTTTTTTCTAATTTTTTTGTTAAGACAGTGCTAATTTTAACTAAAAAGTAGCTCTCTCCCTTTCCTTAAATTTCAATATTTGGGTTATTCATACCATTGTAGTTCATCTAAATCTAAATTGCAGCATCTGTATCTTTCTAAAACCAAAAGGTTCATCAGTCTTAAAGGTGCTGTGTTTTTAAATGTGTATATAAAATGTGATAGCTTCCTAATTGCTGTACCGTTACCACTTCAGATTTCAAAACACTAGGAAAT
The DNA here is from genome assembly GCF_033958435.1 of Carettochelys insculpta. Lineage (NCBI taxonomy): Eukaryota > Metazoa > Chordata > Testudines > Carettochelyidae > Carettochelys > Carettochelys insculpta. The sequence continues at coordinate 352,892,624 of NC_134137.1, forward strand.
CATGGAAGATCAAGACATATTTATAAAAATCATCTTTGAAGGCCTCATTTTTTTTTCTTTGATGTACTTTGGTGTATTTCATGTTATTTTGGAATAACCTTATTGTGTGGTGAATTGGTAATAAGAATAAATACCAAATGTACAGAGCACTAAGGGTCAAATTTGGCCTTGACTTATGACACTGACTTCCCCGAGTTGGACCATAGACTGATACTCCTGTAGATAAGGAAATGAGTGAAATATTGGCCCTTTTGAAATTAATTACAAACATTCCAATGACTTGAGTAGTAATAGAATTTTAGCTATTACTATTCTCTGTGTTCAACACAATTTCATCCCCTACTTAGGCTTCTCTCTGTAAAGTTTCTGTACAAAATATGTAGGTGGAAAAGAATATTAAGCTTGAACTGGGCCTTTGTGTTTGGCTATTTAAAATTATTAAAAATATGTATTACTGATCACTTGTGTATGGGAGGGTCAAGGGTATGTGAAATCAGCCTCTAGTTCAAATCCCAGCCTTGTTAATTCAATTCCTCATCTTAATGAGGTAGGTAGTGGCTTGCAAATCACCCTTTTTATTGTGGCAGTTATAAAACTACACAATGCTTGAGAGAGAACACACTGTATACATTTGAGTGCAGGGATGTTATGGTAGGTATTGGGATTTTTTTGTTAGGAAGGAGGAGAGGGGTGGAGATTGCTGCAGGTAGGGAGCAAGGGTGTGGGAACATGAATGTTTAAGTTCCCAACTTCAATACTCTTATGGTCGTCTTGTCCCCCCCATGCAGGGTTTCATCAAGGCTATGCAAATGTTAGAGTAGGGCAAAGGGCTCATTCTTGTCATCTTGATATTGCTAGTGGAATTTCAGCCTCTAGGGATGATAGTTTCAGCTCTTTTGGCAGCCCTTCCTGTTTGTTTTTTTACAGCTTGTTCATACGTTCTTCAATGTGAGAGCCCAGAGGTACTGCTCTGATCATTTATTTGAACCGTTTCCGTAAAAGTCCAGAAAACAGGGAAGCCAGTTTCTAGCTTTGTTTGCTCTCAAGAGAGATGCAATATGAATTTGTTAAATTATTCTAAGTAGCCCTGGCTTAGCATAGCTATAGTATATGAAGATGGAGCTATAGAAATTATGAGGAATAAACACAAGCAATGTTAAATTAGGCATAGTTCAGATTTGGTTTGGTTGCCCTGCCTACTGGCCGAGTTAAGGGTGTGTAGGACTATTGTGGGTGATGTTAATTTCACCTTTTGTATTTCCTGATTCCCAGGCTTGTCTGTCTATTTGTTCTGGAGGGGTAGGACAAGGGTAGGGCAAAGTTTGTTAAAGTTTGTCCGAGTTGCTTTCCTTTTATGAGAGAGGGATGGTTGAGAGGGTTGCTGGGTGTGCTTTCCCACCATGCAGCTTCCACATCCGCCTTCCACAAGAGTTAGAGAGGAAGATGAATGTGGATGTGCTGTGAAGAGCGCATCTGTCACCTTGAGGTGGCTGGCCTGATAGAAGGCAGTAGAATATCTACTCTACTTTAAAGGCAATTGGTGGGCAGGGGGGTGCTCGGGATATGGTTGGTGTGGGAGGTTCGAGATGTGAAGTGACTTTCATAGTTCGGTTGAGTGAGACTATACCATGCTCATTAACACAAGCTGAAACAGCAGGTCTGAAGAGGCCAAAGTGCCCCATTCAGGTCAACAAAGATTACACACAAGGCCATGTCTCCAAAATCTCGGACTAGTCTGGGCTAGAAAATTAGATTGGTTTAACTGTTAGTCTTTAAAATGCTATATGACTGCTGTTTTGTTTTGTTAGAATACAGACTAACACAGTTACCTCTCTGTTACTAAGTCAGGGTGTGAGAGAACCACACCTATGAGCAGTGTTGTTAAAGGGACCTGAGTCCCTTTGTAGACAGGGCTAGATTGCTGGAAGAATTTTTCTGAGACCTACCTTCTGCTTAGGAAGGTAGATTTACCTATGCCAGTAGGAAAATCCCTCTTGTCAGCATAGGCAGTGTCTGCATGGAAGAGCTCCAGTGGCATAGTTGCATCCCGGTAGCATTTTCTTTGTAGAGAAGCTCTCAGCTCTTTGTATCTGTGGTATGATTCAACATTTCTGTTTTCCAGCACCCTATCCTGGTTCTAATACTGTGCCTGTACCAGACATGCTTGTTCCTAGTCCACTTTGCTTACTGCTTTCTACTAAGATTGATGGAGCCTCTCCTGGCATAGAACTGACTCATTCTTGTCAGGACTCTTGTGCCAGCCTCTCTGGTGTCATGTTCATTGTATAGCTAGTTCCTCTTTCCGTGAGCCCTCTCCAATATGATCATATCACCTGAAAACTCCCAGGGGGAGGAGATTTATCTACAGCATTGGGGCACGCTGGTGGTATTCTCAACTACTTCAAGCAATTGCTTATGTGCATTCCAATTTGGGTGTGCGCCAAGTGCATGCCCTGTTGCTGGAAGCTTTTTGCCCTAGCCAGTAGCCTTATGGTTGGTGCAGCGCCCCCTGGAGTGGTGTCCGTATGGCTGCCCATTTATGCGCCACCCGCCCCGCCCCACCCCCTGCTCAGTTCCTTCTTGCCACCTTGTCGGTTGCTGGAGCTCCCTCGTTGAGAGTTCGCTGGTTGCCTTTATTGTTTTAATTAGTTGTAAATAGTTTAGATAGTTATCTCCATAGGTAAATAGTTCCTCTCAGCACCTAGTGAGCCGAGGTGAGTCTTTTAATTCCCTTGACGCCAGGGGATGCCTGGCTCCCCGGGGTTTAAAAACTGTTCAAAATGTGGCAAACGTATGCCCAAAAGCAAGCTGCACAGGGCATGTTTGATTTGCCTCGGTGAGACTCACCTCCGGGAGCACTGCTCTGTTTGCAATGCCTTCAAGCCCAGGACTTCAAAAGATAGAGCTCAACAGCTGAAAGTTCTTCTAATGGAATCAGCCTTGCGCCCGGACATTTCCCCAGTGGGAACTCAGAGTGCCACATCATCAGTGCAGAGAGCTCCAGCACCATTTGGTGCTGTCAGAAAGTTCCCAGCACTGAGAGCCGGGCTCGGCACCTAGTGCCTCCTGGCGCCATAGGAGCCAGTCCCCGGTGCCGCGTAAAAAGGGAAGACAGGACCGGGGTCGATCGCAGAAGAGAAGAGGGCGAAGACAAGCTTCAGGGGAGTCCGCCAGATCTCACTGTGACCAGGGTCATGAAGTGTGGGCATCAGCTCCAGCCCAAGGGGGGAGCCCACACTTTCCCAGGCTGCCCTTGACGCTGGAGGCCTTTAGCGCTGTGCAAGGTCTCCTGCAGATTACGGCGCCGCCACAGACGCTGCACTAGGAGGCTTCATTGTCCCTGTTCCAGGTGATTGGTCAGGCTCTAGGGATGCCGACACGGTTCCTGACACCAGTGGGACCCCAGCAAATGGTCGCCTCCCTTGGCGCCAGGCAGACGTTGCAGAATGCGCAGGAGCCGGCGGGAGCTATGGGTCCCTTGGCATCACTATGGTCGTCGGCATCAGGGTCTGCATCGGAGTTGGACTCGTTTTACTTGAGCTCAGCTTGGAGCAGGAGTACAAGGTCATCCTGATTCAGAGGGCACCGACACCCCTCAGCAGGGGAATGGCAAAGGCCCTCCTAAGGGGCACTGCACTGGCCCTTCTGGACCCTCTGGGTGATCCACGAGGCACAGGGGTGGGATGCAGCTCTCCCGTTCAGGTCGCCTGGTTCCCTTCAGATGCCAAGATCGGCACTGACCGCTGCTCTGGGAGCCCCGCCCAGAGAGCAAGCGGAGTCATCGACACTGGCACTGACGACGGCACTGGTGCAGTTGGAGGCGACCCAAGCATGGGCACCGCTCCTGCAGGCACCAGGAGCTGTGGTGCAGTGGGCACCAGCACTGACGGAACCAGTGCTGTGCCAGGTGCAGAGTGGCCTTGTCTTCATGGTGTCATACTAGGGACCACTAGGGGGCCCTTCTCCCCAGGAACTGAGCACAGCACCACAGACTACGGGGTCGGGGACTCAAATGGAGGTGCCAGAACCCCCCTGCGCCGGTCGGTTTGGAGGGCATGATGCCGTCATCTTTGTCCTCACCAGAAGAGGTGTTAGCTGGATCCTCTGCATCCCCGGTACTGGAGGATGGAGGAGTGTAGCAGCAGCTGTTGAGGACGGTGGCCCAGAGTCTGGGGGTGCAGGTGGAAGAGGTCAGGGATGAGAAAGACCCTGTTACAAATATCCTCTCAACGTCTGGACTGTCCAGGGTGGCACTGCCCCTGATAAAGACAATAGCCACCACTGCTAAGACAGTGTGGCAAACCAGGCCTCAGCCTTGCCCACGGCTAGGAAAAATGAACGCCGGTATTTCGTCCCAGCCCAGGGAAATGAACATCTGTTAGCCCATCCGCCCCCTGACTCCCTTGTCGTGGATGCTGTGAACAACAGGGAGAGGCAGGGGGTTCGGGGCCCTCCCCTAAAAACAAAGACGCCAAAAGTCTAGACCTGTGTGGTAGGAAAGTTAACTCTACAGGTGGCCTATAGTTGAGAATTGCTAACCGGTAGGCCATGGTTAGCAGGTATGCGTACAATACGGCCAGCTCTATGGACTGTTTCGCCAAACTGCTCCCACCAGACACCAAGTCAGAATTTACGACTCTGGTAGCGGAGCAGAGACTCATATCTAGAGCAGCGCTGCAGGCTGTCCTGGATGCAGCCGATGTGGCCACCAGGGTCATGGCCTTCGGTATAGCCATGAGAAGCGGGGCATGGCTCCAGGTCTCAGGACTCTCACAGGAGGTGCAGCAGTCCATTCAGGACCTCCCTTTTGAGGGCTCCTTCCTATTCTTAGAAAAAATTGATGAGAGACTTCATAGTATGAAGGACCCACGGACCACTCTATGCTCACTGGGTCTATACACACAGGTGACCCAGAGAAGGCATTTTACCTGAGGCCCCAGTTCAGACAGTTCCCACAACAGCAACAGGAGGGGAACAGGAGAAGGAGGCATCATAGGAGGCGTCAGGGCTACCAGACACAGGACCAGAGCCACCCTAAACCCCCACTGGGGTCTAAACACCAATTTTGATGGGGCAATCGGGAGCAACACACCGGCCACCCCCACAGTTCCAGCTCAGTGTTTATTTTCATTCCGTCTGTCCCCATTCTACCATGCATGGTGCAGTATAACTTCGTACCAGTGGGTCCTCCGCACAGTAGAAAAGGGATATGCTATCCAATTTTCTTCTAACCCCCCTTCACAACCCCCTTCCCCATCCCTCTTCAGGGACCCCTCTCATGAGATGGTTCTCAGGCAGGAGGTAGGAGCTTTCGTTCAAAAGGGGGCTATGGAGGAAGTTCCCCAGGAATTCCGGGGACAGGGATTTTATTCCCGCTATTTCCTAATCCCAAAAGCGAAAGGGGGGCTATGGCTAATCTTGGACCTGCAAAACCTGAACAAGTTTGTGAAAAAGATAAAGTTTCGTATGATATCCCTGGGCATAATCATCCCAATGCTGAAACGAGGGGACTGGTTTGCCGCTCTTGACTTACAGGACGTGTATTTCCATATAGCCATCTACCCACCTTACAGGAGGTTCCTCCGGTTTGTGCTGGGAAAGGATCATTATCAGTTCACAGTCCTTCTGTTCGGACTCTCCTCAGCCCCGAGAGTCTTTACCAAATGTATGTCAGTAGTGGCAGCCTTCTTATGCAGGAAGGCAGTGCACCTGTTCCCTTACCTAGACGACTGACTGATCAGAGGTCGGTCACAGAAACAGGTGGGGAGACGTGTACCGCTGATATGAAAAACATTCGACATGTTAGGCCTCCTAGTAAACGAGGCAAAGTTTCTGCTAGCCCCAACTCAAGTCATGGAGTTTGTGGGCGCATGACTAGATGCAGAGCAAGGCAGGGGTTTTCTGCCACAGAGCAGTGTCCAAGCTATGGCATCTTCTATCCAAGACCTAATAAGGTTCCCAACCATGATGGCCAGGGGATGCCTCAGACTGTTGGGCCACATGGCGGCATGTACCTTTGTAGTCCAGCATGCCAGGTTACGAATGCGCCTCTTTCAGCTGTGGCTCGCCTCGGTATACAGACCTGTCAGGGACAACATAGACAAGTTAGTCACAGTCCCCCAAAGAGTGTTAAGGGCATTACACTGGTGGCTAGATGCTGGGTCTATCTGCATGGGAGTGCCCTTCAATCCCCCGCAACCCTCCCTCTCCCTGGTCACAGATGCCTCGGACCTGGGCTGGGGGGGCACACTTGGGGGACCGCCAGACACAGGCCCTGTGGAGCAAGACCGACGCTCAGCTGCACATAAATGTGCAGGAGCTAAGAGCAGTTCGGCTGGCGTGCAAAGTGTTTCAGAAGGAACTGAGGGGGCAGTGTGTCGCAGTCAGTACAGACAACACTACGGCAAGGTACTATATAAACAAACAAGGGGTTGCACGCTTGTCGCCCCTGTGTCTAGAGGCCCTCGTGCTGCATCCAGCACCAGATTCTCCTGAGGCCGTTCTACCTGCCTGGGGCTCACAACTCCCTAGGAGACAGCCTCAGCAGGTCCTTCATGGACCACGAGTGGTCACTACACACCGAAGTACGGGATTAAATTTTCCAGAGGTGGGGATGTCCCCAGGTAGACCTCTTTGCCACTCATCTCAATGCAAAGTGCAGGACGTTCTGCTCTTACCAGAACCGAAGTCCAGGCTCTTGGGCAGATGCCTTCAGCATTCGTTGGTCGGGTCCGTTGCTGTACGCCTTCCCACTGATACCGCTCATCCACTGAACACTGTTGAAAATTTGGTCGGACTGAGCATCAGTTATCCTGGTGGCCCCAACCTGGGCTCGACAACACTGGTACCCGACTCTCTTGGAGATGTCCACTCACATCCTGGAGGTGCTTCTGCTGCGCCCGGACCTGCTGACGCAGCGGGAGGGGAGACTGTGGCATCCCAGTCTCCAGGTGCTGCATCTCATAGCATGGAGGCTCCATGGCTGAGACCAGTTGAGCTGTCCTGCTCCCAACCTGTTGGGGAGGTTTTGCTGAACAGCAGGAAATCTTCTATGAGCGTAGCATATGTAGCCAAATGGAAAAAGTTTACCATATGGGCCACCCAAAAGGGGATGTCCCTGGGAGAGGCCCCAATACCATGTGTGCTTGACTACTTGCTGGCCCTAAGCCAAACAGGGCTGTCACTGTTCTCCCTAAAAGTGCACTTGGCAGCCATTTTGGTGTTTCTCCCAGGGGCTGGGAGGTCCTCGGTCTTCTCAGACTTGGCAGTAAAAAGGTTCATGAAGGGAATGGAGAGAGTCAAACCACAGGTTCGGGCCCCCCTGCCAAGATGGGACCTTAATTTGGGTTTGTCTAAGCTGATGGCTCCCCCATTTGAACCTCTCGCCTCCTGTTCTATGTTGTTCCTTACCTACAAGGTGGCATTCCTGGTGGCCATTACCTCAGCCAGAAGGGTGTCAGAGCTCAGGGCTCTGACAGTGGACCCACTTTATATGGTGTTCCACAAAGACAAGGTCATGCTGAGATCCCACCTGGCATTTCTGCCTAAGGTGGTCTCCCCTTTCCACATTAACCAAGGCATCACCTTACTGGTGTTTTATCCAAAGCCCCATGCCTCCCCTTGGGAGCAGAGTTTACATGACTTGGATGTCCGGAGGGCACTGGCCTTCTGTATGGACAGGACCAAACCCTTCCGGCAGTCGCAGCAGTTGTTTATTGCAGTGGCAAACAGGATGAAGGGGCATCCAGTCTCCTCTCAGCGGATCTCCTCCTGGACAGTAGCCTGTATCAGAGAGTGCTACAAACTGGCAGGGGTTCCCCGCCCCCCGATCAAGGCTCACTCCACTAGGGCACAGGCATCCTCTGCGGCGTTCTTGGCCAAGGTCCCTACCCAGGACATCTGCAGGATGGCCACTTGGTCCTCCATTTGCACATTCGCAGTGCAGTACGCAGTTATGCAGCATGCACAGGAAGATGCTGCGGTGGGCAGGGCTGTCCTGCACTCCTCCCGGGACTCCGACCCTGCCTCCTAGGCATTCACTCAAATGAGAATGCACATGAGCAATCACTCGAAGAAGAAAAGACAGCTACCTGTTCTGTAACTGGTGTTCTTCGAGGTGTGTTGCTCATGTCCATTTCAAAACCCTCCTGCCTTCCCCTCTGTCAGAGTAGCCAGCAAGAAGGAACTGAGCAGGGGGCGGGGTGGGCGGCGCATATATGGGCAGCCATATGGGCGCCACTCCAGGGGGCACTGCACTGATCCGAGGGCTACCGGCTGGGGCAAAAAGCTTCTGGCAACAGGGCATGCGCTCGGCACACACCCAAATTGGAATGGACATGAGCAACACATCTTGAAGAACATCAGTTACAGAACAGGTAACTGTCTTTTCAAATTTTTATATTGTTTCCTCTCTACCAGAAGAAATCTTATTGTAGCCCCTGGCTATGTCTGCACTAGCATTCCTCTTTTGAAAGAGGCATGCAAATGAGGGAAATTAAAAATGCAAATGAGACACAGATTTACATATTTGGCACTTTATTTGCATATTCTTTTGAAAGAAGAAAAGCCGTGTAGACGCGGCTCTTTTGAAAGTAATCCCCATTTTGAAAGAACCCTTCCTTTAAAAAAATAGGAAGGTTTTTTTGAAGATGGGGATTACTTTTGAAAGAGCCATCTGTACACTGCTTTTCTTCTTTTGAAATAATATGCAAATGAGTTGCTAGGTATGTAAATCTGTGCCTCATTTGCATTTTTGATTTCCCTCATTTGCATGCCTCTTTTGAAAGAGGAATGCTAGTGTAGATGTAGCCCCAGACACCAAGCAAAGGGCAGAACACTAATGCACACAGTCTCTAGATCTTGTGCATTTAGGGTTTGTCTACAAGTTCTTGGTTTCAAATGCCAGTGTTTGGGTCCATAGTTCACAAATTTCAGAAGAGTAGTTGTTAGCCTGTTTCAGCAGAAACACCGAGGAGTCCTGTGGCACTTTAAAGACTAACTAATTTATTTGGGCATCAGCTTTCATGGGCTGTAGCCCACTTCGTTAGATGCATGAAATAGAAACGTCAGTTCAGCAGGGATTTATGCATACATACAAAGACAGAAGTGTTACATTACCATGCGGAAGACCAGTATTAACATGGCTAGTTCAGTCATGGTGGATGTAGCCAACTTCCGGTAGCTGATTAGAGACCATTCCTCATTATAAAAGTTTCTCCATCTCTGATCCATAATCTCACTTTTGAAAAATCCCCACAAACGTGTACAATACTTCTTGCTGTCCATCTCTGCCAGAACCATGGAGCCCGCACAGCTTACACTATTGTTGTGAATGTTGTGTACATAGCTCAAATAGTAGTAGGTAGTCCGTCGTGTCCTACGAGGACGTCTTGAGCTTGCACAGGCTCCTCGATTGTGGACTCGCATGTGGCTGAGGAATCCAAGCTTTGAACGGCCTGGGCGTTCACAGTGGGGGCAAGGGAATTGTCCTGGCTCTGTTGGTGAGGCTGCTGCTGTTGCTTTCTTCCTCTCATGAGCATCAATGAGGCGTACACGTTGCTGCTCTTCAAAGTTGTCATACGCGTGCCATACAAGAGCATGCCAGCCTGTTCGGTCTTTTGCATGCTGCTCTAGCTGATCTGGCTTTAAACCAGCATGAACAATGTTGGCCTTCACGCAGTCTTTATATCTCTTGTGAAGCCTACCTTGATTCCTTTTGCCCTGGGAGAGTTCACCGTAGAGGCGTTGCTTAGGGATTCTTGACTCCTGCATTCGTATGATATGCCCTGTCCAGCGGAGCTGGGCTTTCAGAATCATGGCTTCGATGCTTGTGGTTCCTGCTCTGTCCAGGACTTCTAGGTTCGTAACTCTGTCCTGCCAGTGAATGTGCAGTATTGACTTCAGGCTGCATGTGTGGAAGCGCCCCAGCAGTTTTATATGTTTTTTGTACAAGGTCCAGGTGTCACAGCCATACAGGAGACTGGTCAGGACTACAGCCTCGTATATGTTCAGTTTAATGGACTATCGGATATTGTGCTGATTCAACACTCGCGCTCTCAGACATCCTAGTACGCGGCTGGCCTGACAGATTCTGGCATTGATTTCTTTGTCAAGGGAGCCATCATTGGCTATCACATGGCCAAGGTACTTGAACTCCTCCACTGTTTTTAACTCTGTTCCTTCAATAAAGATTGAAGTGGGGAGAACAGCAGATCCTGGAGCAGATTGAAACAGTACCTCGGTCTTTCCTAGGCTGAAGGTCAAAGTTCCACTCCCTCGACCTCAGAAGCCTGGTTCCAGTCGTCACGGCTGGGACTTCCTAGGCTGCAGTGGATGGCTATGCCATCTTTGGTGCCTTGTCATGCCCTTCGCTCTCCCCATAACATTGCAGAACCACCTTCCTGGTCATTGGATCTTGCTGTTGATCTCATTCGTCCAGTTGGCTGGGGCTGACTTTGCATGCTGGGTAGGCAATTCCCTATCTCACCCCAGGTTTTAGACCTGCCGGCTACCCTCACCTGGTTTAGCCCATCTGTTGAAGTGGTTTATCAGGGTGTGGCCGCTGCATGCTACAGCTTCTTGGAGCCACAGGTGAGAGCTGGGTGCCAGGTGGGGACCAAAGGAGTATGAACTACCCCCAAAGAGACACGACAAGTCCCCACACCAGGGGTGCTACCCCTCCATGGACACCCCATACACCCCGTAGCTCAAATGATCCTCTGATATTTGCAGAGCCACAGATAGTACTGCAACAATGACTCTTTGAGGACAGATTGCTAGGGGTGGTAGTGAAAAACAATTCAAGGCTGTTGATGGCTGTCACAGAGCTGCTGCAGGTGGTGGAGTGTTGCTTCTGGCCCTAAGAAATGACCACTGATTGATGGGATCGTATTATCATGCAGGTTTGGGATGAAAAGAACTCTTAGAAGCAGAAGGCTGCATTCCTGGGTTTGTGTGTGTTCCAGAATATGGAAACCAGAATGACAGCTGCCCTTGAGTTTGAGGAGCAAGCAGCAGTCTCACAGAGGAAACTTGTAATGCGAGATTGTTACTGGTCAGGAGGAGATAATTTTGGAGTTGGAAAATACAGTGGGGAGCTGTTTTTGTGAATTGTGTAGGACCATTAATTGAATACTGCAGCGTAGGACGTCATAGATGGATTTGCAACTATGAAGCTCCTCAACTACAGTGGAGTGATAGCGTGCACATACCCATTTTGGCCTCAATGCACGTTAGCACAGAATACATCAACAAAAATAGCTACTTTTCTATAGTTATACACACGGTGGATCATGAGGGATGTGTCACTAATAGCTTGAGCTGGTCAGGGAAAGTACATGATGCTCTTGTTGTTAAGAACAAGGGAAGCTGAAACAGAAGGCAGGGACACTTTTTCCTGAGTGGCAGATTACCACTGGTGATGTTGCAATGCCAGTAGTAATCTTGGGGACCTGGCATCCCCCTTGCACCCTGTCTCATGAAACCATACATTTGCTATCCTGGCAGATTGAAGGAAAGAATCAGCTACTGGCTCAGCAGGTGCAAAATAATTTAATTTGCTTTTAGCAGGTTAAAGGGTTGCTGGGGACATTTATTCACTGATTAGATTGTATCTGAGAGCAAAAAATAGTCCAAGGTTTTTAGTGCCTATTGTGACCTGCACAAATATCTGTGAGGCAAGAGGGAAAGGCTTCTGCCAGGTGGAGGGTAGAGTAGCTGTTTGCTAAGTCTGAACATCCAGATTGTAACAGGGCACAGGCAGGTCACTTGACCTTTGGCTACTTCAGAGTCCGCAAACTAGATAGAGACTTCTGCTTTGGTAAAATCACCTATGCTCCTTATAGACTGTGTCTGTTCCCATCACTTTTTATTTACAAAGAGCTTTAGACTTGCAGCCTCAGTGACCAGTAGCTTCTGCAGATAGTAAGAGAGCACCGTCTTCCATTACACAGCTCTTCCCCTTCTACTTTCTTCCTGCCAGCCTTACGTTGTACCCTGGCTAAAGAGGTCAGCACCTGTTCCCCATTTTTGAGCTACTCAAACCCCTTATGTTTGAGTTTAATCAGCTAGCTCCAATTAACCCTCCCTGTTGGAGCTGGTGTGGCAGAGGTTTGGCTCAGGCTTCCTAGCCATCAAGCAGCCTGTACTACACACACAAAGGCCATTGGAAGAGCTCAGTGAAGAGCTTTGCAGCTGAGGGAGCCCTTGGAAGATCACTTTAGCAGTCCCAGATAGTAATGTGCTGTGCTGGATGGTGCTCTGCCTGGCTCTGAAATTTTGGGGGTTGTTAGGAATTGTGTAGAGCTTGGTTTACATTTGTGACTACCACACTGTCTTTTAATGAACCTCTGAATTATGCACTGCTTACTTACGAGTTCTCTGGTCCTGGTCTGTTACACAGGGTGCTTTGAGCAGTGCTAGGCTTGCTGCAGTATGAGTTATGAAGTAATATTGTTTAAAATTATTTTATATGCCTAATGCAAAACAACGTGCAATTCAGTGCTTTTTTTTTTAAATGGGGAGCTGGTACTCAGCTGGTTCCCCCCAGCTAGTCCCTCAGATGGGGCTGCCAAGGTGCTAGTACTCAATACTGATAAGTAGTGGCACAAAAAAAGCACTGGTGCAATTAAAACCAGTACAGTGCAAACTCATAACATCAGTTAACAGAACATTAGGGGTAGAATGATGCTGTCCCTTTCAGTCTTCCTGCCAAACTTACACCAGCCAGGGTTTTCATAGGTCAGTGTACGTGAGGCTGGCTTTCCTTACTGTTCCCCATTGGTGAGTGGCAGAGGTAAGGATATGGTTCATGATGCCATGTGGAATTTTGGAGGATGAAGGGTGTTGCTGAAATGTAGCTCTCATTGATGGCAGAAGGAGGGAAGCTTGTGACTATTGTAACTGCAGGTCAGCATACCCTGCATGGTTGTTTGGGCAGTTCTACACTACAAAGGAAAGCTCACCAGGCATTGTGGGATAGCTGCTGAAGGACTTCAGGGTCAACATAGATCATGCAGTATCTACAGATGTATTGCATAAACTACAGCAGGGGTGAGCAAACGTTTTATGTCGGGCCCACTTTTCATCCCTGAATTTAGCAGGGCCCCCGAACCTGTCTAATATAATCTAAACAGATGGAAATTTCGATTATGTTCATATGAAAAAAAAAGCCTTTTTGGAATGTATAAGTAAAGATAGAAAGTAAAAACTTTATTAACTAGTACATAAATGCAAATAAACATACATAAAGACAGTAACATATTTTGATATTTTTAATGAGATGGATGAGCCTGTGAAATTGTGAAAATTTCGTTTCCCCCCTTGGGGGCCAGCCCCTCCCCCACTTTGCACATCCCTGAACTACAGTATGTTTATCATTGTTCCATGCTGTTTGCTGAGGTCATACTGTGTTCCTGTACTGGGACACTTAGGATGACGGGAAACGTCTTTGAGTGTAGATACACACACAGACAGATTGCTACAGGGTGACCAATGTTCCTTCTAATCTTTTCCATCCATGTGCAGAGTAATTGTTTATGTGTACTGAGGAATGTGCACTGCCAGTAGAAACAAAAAATCTAGCTGTGAGCACTCTGATAATCAGCTGGGTGGCATTTGAATCTCTCTTGTGCGACTGCAGAAGCGCACAGCTTGCAGGAAACACTGATGGTAACTTACTTTGACCTTACTTTACAGTGTAGACCAGGCCTTTGTTAGTCAACAATAAGCGTGCTAAATGTTTTTTCCAAACTCTGGTTAATTCTTTTTTGACCCGTGGCCAGCAAAGGAGCTCTCTGAAGATGATGGTTTTACAAGACAGAGAAATCAGACAGGCTTCATCTATCCATAGCCAAATGATCAAAAGGTCAGTCCAGGTTGTCCCAAAGACTTTTGAAACGGGTTTCATCCTGCATACTTATCTGCTATATGCTTCACAACAAGCAACAACTGCAAATAACTCATTCAGCCAGAGCAATAGTGACAACCACAGCGTTCCTCAACAACATACAGCTGATGGACCTCTGTAGAGCAGCGCCCTGGTCTTCCCAGAATACTTTTGCACAGCACTATGCCTTCACTACTGGGCCAATTCCAACAGCTACAGTTGGAACAGCTGTCCTTTCAACCAGGCCTGGGGCATGACTCCAACCCTCCCCCCTCCACAAGCCAGACACTTCTCTACAGTCACAAGAAGAGAGTTGTTCAAGATGTGTGTACCTGTGCCCTCCCTCCTCCCCTACTGTGGTGACAGTGTGCATGTTTCCAGGGTAGAAAAGGAATGGAGGGAGTCATGCTGTGCTCACACTCAATGGCCACCAGCGTCAATCAAACACCAGCTGTGCATGCGGTGTGCAGAAGGGCACTGGGAAAACTGCTGATCGACGGCATGGGGATGTGCCAGCACCTAAAAGTGGAACACCACAGGATTACACATTTCGAAGAACTCTAGATACTGCACAAGATAAGTAACTCTCTCTCTTATGTTCAGGAGAAATATGGCTCCCTATCAACTGATTAAGGAGTGGTTCAGATGGAAAACAGTGTTATCATTATACGGGGGCAGGGCAACACCTTGTACCGGTCAAATTGAGGAGAGTTTTGGAGGTCAATAAATTGGTGTATTTCCCCAGATTTGCAGACTTGGCAAGGGAGGTGGGCATCTCAGCTACGCAGAGCTGCTGATGGACTGTCTGTGGGCTCAGTAAATGCAGACACAGCAGTTGTGGTGTCACCCTAATGGCGTCTTCGTGCCCATTGGCAAAGAGTCCCATAAGACCCAACGAATTCCACTGCTGCCATATTTATGTACAAGGCAGGCTTTCTCAACCTGTGGGCGGGACCAGAATGGTCCCAGAATGCTCCAAAGGGTCATGAGGCAGCTCCTGTAGCTCTGCTCCCACATGGCTGGCTGGGCTTCTTGCCCTGCCCCAGGCGCTGCAAACCCACTCAGCACCACTCAGCAGAGGCAGCCGGTGCCGGTAGCCTAGAGAGGGCGTCGGCCACGTGCCCATGCCCCTCCCCTTCTGCCCTTGCTCCCCTCTCTCCCTGTCTGGCTCTGCCTCTGCCCACCTCCTCCTGTGAGCCCGGGGCAATCCTGCCTTTTCCCAGAGCCGCGCTGCTCTGGGGGCGTGGCAAGATCACCCCTGCACTCACTGGAAGTGGCGCAGTACTGATGGTGCGCGTGAGTGTGGCAGCAGTGACGGGTGCATGTGGCCCCCTGTGCACCCCCCCCACATTACCTGTGCCACTCCGGTTTGGTCCAGCTGTTGCGACAGTGGGAGTCCAGATAGACCCAATGTGAGTGAATGGCACTGCAACCTGTGAGCCAGGTCCCAACTCACTCACACAGCTTTCCTCTAGTCTGGGGGAGGGGGTGGCGGGGGAGGCAAACCTGAGCAGCACTGCGACCTAGGAGGTTGCAAGCCTGAAGCAGAGAGCCAGGCCATGTATGTTAATTAAAAAGCTGTTGGTGTATATTGTACGTATGTTTAGAACCCCTGTCGTCCAATACGCCCTCTGTTCGCCACATGCGGTGAACTGGACAGTGCGGCATGGCAGACAGCTTGTTAAAGCCGCACATGTGGAGAGCCCTCTGCCCTTCTGTGTATCCCCCCCACGTGGTGGGACAAGCGCGTGGCGACAGTGTGGAGGCGGCTCCTCCTGTGGCTCAGGGTGGCAGGGCTCGGCACAGCTCGGGGCAGCTTGCGACAGGGGTTGGGGTGGCTTGTGCGGTGGGGCTCAGGTGGGTCACCAGAAGTTTGCATGTGGGGTGTGTGCCTGGTAGGGGGTCGTGCCTGGCTAGTGGGTGGGGGATGCCTAGCTGGCTGTGGCTATTGCTCAACTTTGTTTTGGGCACCAGTGGTTAGAACTATGCAGCCAAGCAGGACTAAGAAACAACCCTTCCCCAGACAAAGGAGTGGAGATTTACCTGCCTGCCTGGGTATCTGTTGTTGTGAATCAAGTATTGTGTTCAACTTGTTCATCAATGATCTAGAGAAAGGGGTAAGCAGTGAGGTGGCAAAGTTTGCAGATGATACCAAGCTGTTCAGGATAGTCAAAACCAAAGTAGATTGTGAAGAACTTCAAAAAGATCTCAGCAAACTGAGTGATTGGGCAGCAAAATGGCATATGAAATTTAATGGGGGTAAGTGTAAGGTAATGCACATTGGGAAAAATAACCCCAATTATACATACAATGTGATGGGGGCAAATTTAGATACAACAGATCAGGAAAGGGATCTTGGAATTATAGTGAATAGTTCTCTGAAAACATCCACGCAGTGTGCAGTGGCAGTCAGTAAAGCAAACAGGATGTTAGGAATTATTAAAAAAGGGATAGAAAATAAGACGAAGAATATCATACTTCCCCTATATAAAACTATGGTACGCCCACATCTTGAGTACTGCGTGCAGATGTGGTCTCTTCACCTCAAAAAAGATATACTGGCGTTAGAAAAAGTTCAGAAAAGGGCACCTAAAATGATTAAGGGTTTGGAAAGGGTCCCATATGAGGAGAGGCTAGAGAGACTGGGACTTTTCAGTCTAGAAAAGAGGAGACTGAGGGGCGATATGATAGAGGTATATAAAATCATGAATGGTGTGGAGTAAGTGAATATTGAAAAGTTATTTACTTGTTCTCATAACATAAGAACTAGAGGACACCAAATGAAATTAAAGGGTAGTAGGTTCAAAACTAATAAAAGAAAATTTTTCTTCACACAGTGCACAGTCAACCTGTGGAACTCCTTGCCGGAGGAGGCTGTGAAGGCCAGCACTCTAACAGAGTTTAAAAAAGAGCTTGATAAATTTTTGGAGGTTAGGTCCATAAATGGCTATTAGCCAAGGGTAAAGTATGGTGCCCCAGCCTTTAGTCAAAGGCTGGAGACAGATGGCAGGAGACAAATCGCTTGATCATTGTCTTCAGTTCACCTCCTCTGGGGCACCTGGTACTGGGCACTGTTGGCAGACAGGATACTGGGCTGGATGGACCTTTGGTCTGACCCAGTATGGCTGTTCTTATGTTCTTATGTTCTTATTGTGAAACCAACACAAGGGGCACTTCATTTGTATCAGAGGTAAATTGGAGGAATGAATTAATGTCATGATGAGAAATCAGCACCACAGGATCCCCTACAGTGTGAATCCCAAGGCTTCATCCTGGCCCTTGAGACAAAGTCGATTAACTTAGTGGAATGTAAAGAGAAAAAAAAGGACATCTGGTTATCAATCATTAAATAAACAGAAGGGTCCTGTGGCACCTTATAGACTAACAGAAAAGTTTAGAGCATGAGCTTTCGTGAGTTAACTCACTTCTTCAGATGCTGGTCCTGGAAATCTGCAAGGCCAGGTATAAATAGGCCAGAGCAAGGCTGGGGATAACGAGGTTAGCTCAGTCAGGAAGGCTGAGTTGTATTGTCATCAGTAGGTCTGGAGGTGTGAACTCCAAGAGAGGGGAAGCTGCTTTTGTATTTAGCCAGCCATTCACAGTCTTTGTTTAATCCTGAGCTGAGGGTATTGAATTTGCAGATGAATTGTAGCTCAGCAATTTCTCTTTGGAGTCTGGTCTTGAAATTTCTGTGCTGCAGGATAGCTACTTTTAAATCTGCTATTGTGTGTCCTGGGAGATTGAAGTGCTCTCCTATGGGTTTTTGTATATTGCCATTTCTGATGTCTGATTTGTGTGCATTTATTCTTTTACATAGAGACTGTCCAGTTTGTCCGATGTATATGGCAGAGGGGCATTGCTGGCACATGATGGCATAAATTACATTGGTAGATGTGCAGCTGAAGGAACCCACGATGGTGTGGCTGATCCGGTTAGGTCCTGTAATGATGTTGCTGGTGTGTATATGTGGGCAGAGCTGGCAACGAGGTTTGTTGCATGGATGGGTCCCTGAGATAGAGTGACTGTGGTGCGGTGTATAGTTGCTTGTTAGGATTTGTTTTAGGTTGGCAGGTTGTCTGTGAGCAATGATAGGTCTGCCTCCCAAGGCCTGTGAAAGTGTGGGAGCATTGTCCAGGATGGGTTGTAGATCCCTGATGATGACAGGGATCTACAACCCATCCTGGACAATGCTCCCACACTTTCACAGGCCTTGGG
This sequence comes from Carettochelys insculpta, assembly GCF_033958435.1. NCBI lineage: Eukaryota > Metazoa > Chordata > Testudines > Carettochelyidae > Carettochelys > Carettochelys insculpta. The sequence continues at coordinate 352,910,724 of NC_134137.1, forward strand.
AGGCAGACCTATCATTGCTCACAGACAACCTGCCAACCTAAAACAAATCCTAACAAGCAACTATACACCGCACCACAGTCACTCTATCTCAGGGACCCATCCATGCAACAAACCTCGTTGCCAGCTCTGCCCACATATACACACCAGCAACATCATTACAGGACCTAACCGGATCAGCCACACCATCGTGGGTTCCTTCAGCTGCACATCTACCAATGTAATTTATGCCATCATGTGCCAGCAATGCCCCTCTGCCATATACATCGGACAAACTGGACAGTCTCTATGTAAAAGAATAAATGCACACAAATCAGACATCAGAAATGGCAATATACAAAAACCCATAGGAGAGCACTTCAATCTCCCAGGACACACAATAGCAGATTTAAAAGTAGCTATCCTGCAGCACAGAAATTTCAAGACCAGACTCCAAAGAGAAATTGCTGAGCTACAATTCATCTGCAAATTCAATACCCTCAGCTCAGGATTAAACAAAGACTGTGAATGGCTGGCTAAATACAAAAGCAGCTTCCCCTCTCTTGGAGTTCACACCTCCAGACCTACTGATGACAATACAACTCAGCCTTCCTGACTGAGCTAACCTCGTTATCCCCAGCCTTGCTCTGGCCTATTTATACCTGGCCTTGCAGATTTCCAGGACCAGCATCTGAAGAAGTGAGTTAACTCACGAAAGCTCATGCTCTAAACTTTTCTGTTAGTCTATAAGGTGCCACAGGACCCTTCGTTGCTGCTACAGATCCAGACTAACACAGCTACCCCTCTGATACTAAATAAACAAAGAGGTCAAGTGGTTTTTGCAATCCAAGGATGGTGGCTCCCCAACTATGTAAGGCTGGTAACATTGAGAGAAGTGGCAGTAAATAAAAAGACTACGGTAGACAAGGATTATAACCTGTTAAATTTTAGTGACTAGAAGGTGTGATTATATGTTTGTGTCATTTGTATTTTCTGTTCCTGATACCTCTGCTAATTATCACTTAAATGTCTGTTCTTTATTAATATATGTATTCTTGCTTTGTTATAAATTCATCTCAGTGCTGTTACATTATTGTGAGGTGCGAGTCCTCCAATGAACCAACAGACTGGTGTGTGTATTGTCTCTTTGGAGACAGAAGACTTGGCAGTTTCTGTCAGTGTGCTGGATATGACTTTGGAATACTCTTCCAGGGGCCTCTTCCATTGGCAGCACCCAGAGTTACTTGAAGCCAAATAAAACACTGCCAGGAAGTCTGGTGGGCCAGTTCCTATTAAAAGTTCTGAAGGATAGAAGCTCATTCTACCCCTTCTTTTCGAAGAGGATCTCTTTTTAGGACTTGTGTAAAGAAAAAGTTAAAAATTTCTCTTGGTTTAAGAAGGGAAATCAGTGAGCAAATATGGGTACTTCCACAGGCTGTAGCACCAGTCACTGAGGGTACATTCTCCTTTGTTGGTACTGAGACTTCAACTACTGAGCTGACTCTGGGTCCATGTGCATTGACAGTGGCTGCTACCTTTTCTTCAGCACCCACAGCAGTATTGTTACCAAGCACATTGGTTCTGAGTGCTTTAACTTTAGATTTCCCTGTGGCTGAACTGTAGTTGCAGGATTCACAGCCCTATTCACTTTGGTACCATACCTGATACCAAAGGACTTCCAAGTTATGCAAGAGCCAAATCCCTTTTGCTGTTTGTAGGACTTGATGTCCAGTCAATACCTACGCCTATCACTTCACCCTGCAAGTTATGTTTCTTCTTCTCCTGACGTAAAGAATCAGAGAATCATAGAATATATGAACTGGAAGAAACCTTGAGAGGTCATCAAGTTTGATCTCCTGCTCTCATGGCAGGACCAAGCACCATTCAGACCACCTCTGACTTGTTTGTCTAACCTGCTCTTAAAATTCTGCAGTGATGGAGATTCCGCAACCTCCCTGGGCAATTTATTTCAGTGCTTTATCACCTTGACAGTTAAGGAATTTTTCCTAATGTCCAATCTAAACCCCACTTGCTGAAATTTAAGATTATGGCTTCTTGTTGTATCATCACAGGTTAAGAAGAATAATTTTTCTCCCTCCTCCTTGTAATAATCTTTCAGGAGCTTGAAAGCTGTTATCATATCCCCTCTCAGTCTTCCCTTTTCCAGACTAAACAAACCCAATTCTTTCAATCTTCCCTCATAGGTCACATTTTCTACACTTTGGCTATGTCTACGCTAGCCCAAAACTTCGAATGGCCTATCTGCTGTTAGGAATAAGGGGATTTTGAAGTTGCTGGGGTCTTTCTGAAAAGGAGCCCTGTCTGGACGAGTCGTGCAGCAGCGAGCCGCGTCAATTTCGAAGTGCTGCGGCTGCTGGCATTCTGAATATGTATTTCAGCGCTTTGTTAGTAAAATTCGAAATGGCCATTTGCATGGCCATTTCCAAGTTTTGGGCTAGTGTAGACATGGCCTTTTCGTCATTTTTGTTGCTCTTCTCAAACTTCTCCACATCTTTCCTGAGGTGTAGCATCCAGAACTGGACACAGTACTCCAGTTGAGGCCTAATCATCACAGAGTAGAGCAGGAGAACTACTTCTCATGTCTTGTTTACAAAACCCTTTTAAAACATCCCAGAATGACATTTGGGTTTTTTTGCAACATTGGCTGTGTCTACACGTGCCCCAAACTTCGAAATGGCCATGCAAATGGCCATTTCAAAGTTTACTAATGAAGCGCTGAAATGCATATTCAGCGCTTCATTAGCATGCGGGCGGCAGCCGCGCTTCGAAATTGACGCTCCTTGCCGCCGCGCGGCGCGTCCAGACGGGGCTCCTTTTCGAAAGGACCCCGCCTACTTCGAAGTCCCCTTATTCCCATGAGCTCATGGGAATAAGGGGACTTCGAAGTAGGCAGCATCCTTTCGAAAAGGAGTCCCGTCTGGACGCGCTGCGTGGCGGCAAGGAGCGTCAATTTCGAAGCGCGGCTGCCGCCCGCATGCTAATGAAGCGCTGAATATGCATTTCAGCACTTCATTAGTAAACTTCAAAATGGCCATTTGCATGGCCATTTCGAAGTTTGGGGCACGTGTAGACACAGCCATTGTCACACTGTTGACTCATATTTCGCTTGTGGTCCACTGTGACTTCTAGATCCCTTTCTGGAGTAATCCTTTCTAGACAGTCTTTTCCCAATGGTTATGTCTACACTACATTCCCCTTTCAAAAGGGGAATGCAAATGAGCGAGATTGGAAATGCAAATGAGGCACTCATTTGCATATCTCATGCCTCATTTGCGTATTTGCATGTGGTCGCACTTCTGGAAAAGCCTTTTCCGGAAGCAAAAACAGCCATGTAGGCAGGGTTCCCTTCAAAAAACAAAGTCCATTTTTGAAAGAAGATGTGGTGGGGGAGGATGCAGGCGCCGGAAGGAGTGGAGTTCACAAGAGAGTATGGGGGAAGTAGATGAGGGGTGCCATACTTACCTGGGGCACCGCCCCCTGGCCATGGCTCCTGGGATGGTGGGGGTGTCCAGGTGCTGCTGCCCCTGTGGATCCTTCAGCCTTGCCTGTCACCCCCAGGTAATTTAAAAAGTTTTTGGGGGCCTGCTGGCATCTCAGTGGGGTTAGAGCAGCGTCCAACCACTCTGTGACCCTGTATGCCAGTATGTGCATCCTTGTGGCTGAGGTGGGAGGGCAGAGTCTCCATGCACTGCTCCAGCAGCTGCAGCAACACACAAAGTCCCTCTGCCCCCACCTCCTTTCCTACCTCCAGACGCCGGGCCATACTTGCTGGCAGCCAGGGTGAGCAAGTGGCCAGAAGCTGTTCAACCCTTCTGCACTGCCGTCGGGCCTTGCCAGGGCATTTTAAGACACCTGGGGGCCAGAGGACATGTGGAACAGCAGGAGAGCCAGGGAATACTAGGGGCAGAGAGAGTGGGCAAGTGGTGGTGAGTTTTGAAGGAGTCCAGTCCTGGGCTAGGAATGTTCTCACTGCTGGTGCTCCACTGACCCATATAACTCGCTACCTATGCCAGAGACTCTCAGTCACTCCATCACCTATGGCCATGTCAACCTCAGTCCAAATACATTTTTAATATATAAGGGAACACTTCCCCTTCCCCCAGTCCTTCCTGAGCACCCTGTACTCTTCTATACCAATATTCAAGTCATGTGTGTTACCCCAGCAAGTCTCTGTGATACCAACTATGTCATAGTAGAGTTTATTTACAAGCATTTCAAGTTCTTCTTTTTTATTTCCCATACTTCTTACGTTAGTATATAGATAATTAAGATACTGGTTTGATTTTATCCTCCAGTACTGTCTTGTCTTTTTATTCCTGCTATTTTTATTTACAGCCCATGCACCCCCAATTTTTGATCCATCTCCAAGATCTCTATGTTTATGACTTACCTGTTGCTTTGATAACCCGCCCCGTTGAAACTAGTTTAAAGCCCTCCTCACTAGGATAGCCAGCTTGTGTCCAAATTCTCTGTTTCCCTTCCTTGACAGGTGGAATCCCATCTCCGCTTAGAAGTCCTTCTTCCAGGAACAGCAGGCCAGGGTCAAGGAAGCTAGAGCTCTTCTGGTGACACCATCCTTGCAGCTAGACATTTACCTCGAGGGTGCATCTGTCTCTGCCTGGGCTCCTACCTTTAACAAGAAGGATCAAATAGAACACCACCCATGCTCCAGACTCCTACACCCATACTCCCAGAGCCCTGTTGTCGCTTTTGGTCTGCTCAGGGTGATACCTCACAATATCATTACTTGTGGAGAAATACTGAGGAACCCTCACCCTATTTCCTGATGGCCCCTTATTACGAGTTTTATGGTTTAGAATGAGTCCAGGGTTTCCTACAGATCTGGACAACATAGGAACTATGATGGTAGTCAAATGACATGGTGCCTTTCCTTTGGGCTCCTATTCCTTTACCTTCTAATGTTTCTGCAGAGTCATAAACTCATAGGGTCTTTCATACCCCACTTCATAGAGATTGCTACTTAGAGGCAACAGACAACATAGTCTCACAAATCTCCTTTTGTTAAAAACAATCCAGATGGTATCCCTCTAACTAGGAAGAACCCCATGATGAGGAAGCTCAGGAACCAGCGGGCATCTCTTCTTCATCTCCAGAAGAGGTGGCAGTCTCTTTAGCATTGTCTCATCTAGACGCAAACAAGGAGTGGAATACATATGGGCAACACATCTCAAACTCCAGTAGCTCATACAGGCATATAACCTTTTCGTACTTCATTGCCTTTCCCATTTGTATAGCATTTCCTTCCAGGCAAAGAGCTAATAAACCAGAATGATCGTTCTCCATCTCACTCAGCTGAGCAGAAAGCGTCCAACCTGTAAGGGAGCTCCACGGCAGCAGGAGTACAGGAAAAGGAAGTAATTTCCTAATATTAGCAGCACTGCCAACTTCAGTTGCTGAGAAATAATATTAGACACTGCACCCATCCAGGCAATAATAAATAACAAAATCAAGAGGGACGTAAAAACATGAGATTTTTAAGAAATAGTAAATTTTGGCTTTTTTTTTCATTTGCTTTTGGTTGCCTTCACATTTTGAGGTGTTTCTCTGCAACCAGGATGATGAATTCATACTTCATTTATTCATAAATGACAGCTGAATTTGTGTATTCACCTCACTCCAGAAGTGGGGACATTACAACAAACACCAATAGTGTAAGCCCCACAATGCCATAATGAGAGTTGGTGTCACTGTGTCAGAGGGGACCTGGTTTGGAAGGGAGCCAGAGGGTGCATGTGAGCAAGAGCAGCAGGCTGGAGACAGCTGTCTGAGCATTGCTGGGGTAGTCTTGGCAGCAGGCATCCCAAGAGATGGGACTGAAAGCTGAGAGTCAGGCTGGGAAGCAGCCTGTTGCTGGCAGGGGACCAGCTGTATCAGTAGCAGGAAGATAAAAGGTAGCTGTGTGAGCAATTCCACCGGGTGTGCTTATCCTGACACCCTGTGCTGTAGTACTCTCAAAAGAGCTGGGATAGGAACTTCTGCTTTGCTCTTTTGTTTGAATTGTTGGATAAATTGCACCCAGAGCATCGACATCATATATTTTGGCAGGTCTGTTAAAGCAACCCTCTGTTACTTGGTATGGATCCCTTTGGGCATATGGGCCACAGTTACATGAGCAAGTTTTGCTGGCAAAACCCCGGTTTTGTCAACAAAACTCATGGAGTAGCACACACAAAATGGGCTTTGTCGACAGTGTCGCAACAAAACACAGCACTTTGGCTGGTAGCGTTCTGGCTCTCAGCCATGAGGCATAATGCTCCTGTTGACAGATTCTGTCAACAGAAAAGCTGTGTAAAAGCCCCCGGGGGGCCTCTCGCAACATACAGAGTGCCCACAACAATGGGCAGCCTTGGTGCCTGTGCTTCCTGGTGCCTGTATTGTCAAGAGAGTAGTGGGGCCATCCAGCTGCCTTGTTGACAGAGCAGAGTGCTCTCCCCATTGGCTTTTGTGTGTGGCTGCACTCTCTCAATAGATGTTTTGACAGCAAAGCTTTCCCTACAGTGACTTCTGTTGACAGAGCGCTGTAGTGTAACTGCGGCCATGGGCCTCAGAGCCCACCAGTGCATGCTGTCTTTGGGAAAAAGGGCAAACTCCGCCCATGAAATGGATATTGTCTCTCACTCAGGCTTTTCTGCATGGCCAGAGCCAGAACATAGGCTTCTGGTCACCTGAAGAAAGGACTGCATCATCCTACCTTGATGGAAGGGGTTCTTCCGTTCTTGTTGTGGTAAATCCACCAATCTGAAGTGATGTCTACATTTACATATCCACAGTAGCACAACTGTGCCTCTATAGTGCTTCACCACTTGCTAATTCTACGATTGGAGAGGTTCTTCTCTCACTGTAGTTAATTCAACTCCTTGGGGAACAGTAGCTAGGTCAATGGAAGAACTCTTCTGTTAACCTAGTGCTGTCTACAAAGGGGTTAGGTCCGCTTAATTATGTTGCTCAGGGGTGTGAAAATACAACCCTTCCTCTGCCTTAAGCAACATAGCTAGATCAACTTAAATTTTAGGTGTAGACAGGGCCTGAACTAACTTAGCCGCACAGCCATCATCTAGCCACAATAATAGAATTTTTTCCTCTTCTCTAGTTAATTCTGCCTGCTCTTTTGCTTGGTTTCTTTTCTCCTGTTTGTACTGAATGCAAATTAATGAAACCATTTGCATACAACAATTTGCTGAACATTTGCAAAATATTTTCAAGTCTCATCTCTTACCCCAACGAAATTATAAGAGTTTAAAAATAAATCAACCAACATGAGATTATTTAAGGCTTTCATTTAATTTAGCAATGACAATTTTTTTAGAAAAACAATTCAGTTTTGCTCTCAATAGGCTGCTGTGCATACCATTTAATTCAGTCGTGAATAAATTCAATCTCTTGTTAATTTTGTCTGTCCCTCAAGAATCAGACAATTTGTTTTAAAGAATAAAACACCTCAATTTACAACTGTTCGTTAGTTTGCTTCAGACATGTCTTGTTGAATAATGTGATCTCTAGCTAGAGAGTGTTCTCAGTTTACTGATGAGGAATATCAGCATTCTGAATGAGAGAGAAAAATCCATGATAATAAAAGGCATTTACCACTAAAGGCTGTATTACTCGGATATTGTTACTGACATGATAAACATCCAGCACCCATAGGGATAACAAGACCAAATGTTTAATCAAAGTTAGAAATAGACAAATTTGAAGAAGAGGAAGACAACCCTGTATGAGTCTGTTCTGGTCTGGCTATGGTCTGAAGAAGTGGGTCTGTCCCACGAAAGCTCATCACCTAATAAATTATTTTGTTAGTCTTTAAAGTGCTACTAGATTGCTATTTTGTTTTGATAGTACATAGACTAGCACGGCTCCCTCTCTGTTACTATTCAACCCTGTATTTAGAAAGAGTCAAAGAGTAACAGTTCCAAGCTGTGACTTGGAGACGCCCATCAGGAGATGGTGACAGGTCCAACAGGCCACACTCAGTTCGTGAGATGACTCCTTGCCTCTGTCCCCAAACATGTCTAGACTGCTCCACAAGTGCCACACCAGGAGGCTGTCATCTCAATCTACAAAATGGCAGCCTGCACATAGTGTGATCTCACATTTAGAGTTCATGTGAGGTCACATTGTGTTGAGGCTGACATTTTGTAAAATTTTGGCTTGCTGGTGCAGGACAGGTTGAGGAGAACTGGACATATCGGTTGTGTGGAGGTGGCTGTGTGGCTATCATTTTGCCATTTGCGCTGTCTGCCAGTGCAAGCAACCATCTGAGAGACTTAAATTCAAAAGACCCTTATCTGTGGGTAGCAGCCTGTCAACAGAGCATCTTGTCTGTTGAGCCTTTTATGAGATGGTACTCTTCAGTTGCTTCTAAGTGTCTTTAAGACAGGGCCCAAATCTTCTTTGGTACTTGATAAAGAATCAATGTAAGTCACTGTCTGTGTGCTGCTACACCATACAAGATCTTCCTCAATGCTCTGTATATCTAGAGATTTTTAAGTCCTGGCTTGACAAGGTCCTGGCTGGGATGACTTAGTTGGGGTTGATCCTGCTTGAAGCAGGGGGCTGGACTAGATGACCTCCTGAGGTCCCTTCCAGCCCTATGCTTCTATGATTCTATGACAAGTGCTGGTCTTATTTGCTTAACAGTGAATTCCTCTTCCTCAGTTTTATACAGAGTATCCACTTCAACAGTCACGAGTGAGTCTAGGGATGCAGTTATGAACAAAAAAGCAAAAGTGCAAAAAAAAGCCCTTGCAACCATGATAGGGCTTTTGTGTCCATCACATTTTGGTATTGAGCTACTGTGGTTGTCACATCGGTGACTAGCTGTGCAATTTCAGACTTGAGACTCTGTGTCACAACATGCAATTCCGTGTGTCACATTAGAGAGTTTTAAATACTGTTCTTAATATGTAAATTCGGTGGCTTTCTTGGTCACTTATTGCTTGGTTGCTGTCTGGGTCATAGGAAACAGGTAAGTTTCAAAATGGGACCATGCAAGCAAAAAGTTTGGCAACTGCTGTTCAGAGGTTATTTTCTCACTCTAATTTCAAAGGAAGAGTGGCAGCTTGTCTCACTCAGAAACACTGTAGAGCTTTAGTGTAGACACGAGCTATCCTGACAGGAGTGGTTGTCCCATTGGTGTAGGTAATCCACCGCCTTAAGAGGTGGTAGCTCTTACCTACAGCAGCTGGAGGGCCACTGATCCTCAAACATATCAGTCAAAGCAATATACAAGCGAGAAGAAAAACCCCACAAAATCCTCACTGATGTGCCCCTGACTGAGACACCTCATTTCCTTCACACTCCAGCACTACAGGCAGGAGGGTAGAGTAGTGGGGACTCAGCTTCAGGGCTTCCCCCAGGCCAGATTAACTCCTCTGGAGGCCCCAGGGATTTCAGGGCTCAGATTGTGAGAGGGGGCTGCTGGGGAGCAAGTATGTGATTTGGGCCAGAGGCAGGGTATCAGAGCAAGCTGGGGATGGCAGGGAAGATGCAGGGACTGGCTTAGGGTGGAAGAGACGGTGCAGGAGTGGGCTGGGGGGGTCAGGTTTGGATGGGAGGTAAGGTGCATAAGTGGGCTGAGGGCAGCAGTAGTGAGTTTCAGGAGTGGGCTGGAGATGAGGGGTCCAGGCAGGTGGGAGGGTGCAAGAGCAGGGTGGGGGTGGGTGGGTCTGGGCAGGCTGAGGGGGCAGGAGCAGGCCAGAGATGGGAATGCTTAACTCCATGTGCCACCACTACCACTGCTGCCCCCTCCCTTGGCTAGGGAAATGGCAACAGCAGGAGAAAAGCCTCTCCAGGGAGCTTTTCTCCCACCACTACCAGGGACTGCACCGCTGCTGCTTTGACTGGCTGGAATTCTGTCCAATCAGCACTGTGGGCGAAGCCACTCTGCAGGCACGCTATGCTGCTGTTCTGCCAGCTGGGGGGTGGGGGGTGGGAATGTAAGGAGTTGTGGTGGCAGAACCACTTCCCACCCCCCACGCACCCCGTCAAAGCCCATAGGCTGGATCCAGCCCTGGCTTGCCTGATCTGGCCTGCAAAGCTAGGGACTCTCCATCCCCCACCCTGCTGTGGGCTGTATTCTGGGGAGGGGAGCGCTGAACGCTGGGGCCTGGTCCAGGAAAGTCACAGTTTGGATCTGGACCATGGGCCAGGGGTTCCCCACCCCTGAGCTAGATCAACATAAGAAGCCCTCCATCAACTTAGCATTGTGTATGCTGGGGTTGGGTTGGCTGAACTGTGCTTCTCATGAAAGGGGATTTTTCACATCCCTGAGCAATGGAGCTAGGTCAGCCTAGCTTTTAGCATAAACCAGGACCTACTGTAGTGGGATGGAAAATGGTCCAGGCCTGGTCGATGCTTAAAATTTAGATAAGCATAGGTATGGCATTCAGGGATGTGAAAAAATTGATCCCTCTGAGCACTGTAGCTATGCCAGCCTAACCCCCACTGCAGCTAGGTTGACAGAAAACTGCTTCCTTCAAGCTTGAGGAGATGGTATTCCTACAGAGAGGGAAAATCACTTATGTTGCTGCAGGTTGTGTCTACACTAGGGGGGATATGCTGGGAGAGCTATAGTGCCATAGCTATGTGCCTATGATCCCAGTAGTGTAGACCTGGCCTTAGACTCCTGACCTATGAGAAAAGTCTAAAATAGTCCTGGACATACATACTCTTGAGGAAAGACTAAGGGGGACTTAATAAATCATTACATTTGTTGAGGGCTCTGATTAAGAGGAGGGTGATTGATTGCTTTCCATATCTTCTGAAGACAGGTTAGAAAGGAATGAACTTAATCTGCAGCAAGGGAGGTTTAGGTGAGATAATAGGAACAACTTTTTAATTCTAACCAGAGGTAAGTACAAGAACAAGTTACCAATGGAAGTTGTGGAATCCGTGTCATTGGAGGTTTATAAAAAACAGGTTCAATAAACACTTGTCTGGGATGGTTGAGATACACAGCACAGGGGCTTGTCAATTCCCTTCCAGCTCTGTATTGCTGTGATTCTATGGAGAAACTATTTTCTGCCTCCCATTCCTTGCAGTTATTTCCCTGATCCTCTCCTGGTATCCTATCACTAAATAATCCCGCCTTGGGCTTCTTTCCCCCGCCTTCAAGTCTGCTATTGCTTTTTCTGGATTTAAGATGACTTGACTCAATCCTACCTCCTCCTCTTGCCATTACTAAATCCCCCTCCTCTCTTGTCACCAAAGCTCGTGAAGCAAGCAGTTTGAGTCCTGTGCCTCGACTTCCTTTCCTTCCTCTGGCTTCAATTGGCTATGCTATTGAAATGATTCTCTCAGAGAGGGCCTCAGGCCTAGTGTGGGGTGTGTTTTCATGGTTCCCACTAAGGCAGAAAGCCAAAAGGACCGGAAGAGATGGATCCTGTGAGATTTATGCGCGCGCGCGCGCACGCACACACACACACACACTCACTCTTCTAAAATAGGCTCGAGGTCTTGTGGGATTTGTCACTTGATTTGGAGCCATAAGATCTAAGATCTGGCACAAGATGTGGAGCTATTACGAGCCACGTGCTTTGAGATAACACCTCCTCTTGTTCTCCAGCAGTCACATTTTTATTCCTGTGCCTGCCCCTGCTTGGCTCTGTTTCCTGTTTGCTGGTTTTCAGCTATCAACCCACCCTCCATCCCCTGCCCACAACAGTGCAGCTTCCTTAGGCTCTGTCTCGTGCTGCTCCTGCAGGAAGGACACCAGCTGTGAAAGCCAGCAGGACTGGGCCAAGCTGGCTTGACTTTGGAGTGATTCACTTTTGTGGTGCCCTATGCTTGACTTTGGGTCAAGGCAAGGGCAGCCTCGCTTCACCCATGGGCCCTGCAGGAGTGTGGGCACTGTGGAGGGTGGGGTTAATAGTTTCTAAGGTGGACAGGGCTGAGCCCCATGACCTGGGCAGAGCCCTAGTCAGGAATACTAGACATGGGCATCATTTCATATTCTGGTTGCGGGTAGCTTTAACCACAATTCCATTTCATGGGTTGCTTAGATACCTGAAAATTCCTGGTTGTTTTCGGGTAATAACTTACAAATTAGCAGAAAGGAACACTATTCCTGGTTCTTGTATAAGGAAAGACAAAAACTATAACAAGCATCAACTAAAGCCATATTTTAAGTTTATTTGTAAATATAGAACAATCAATAGCAAGATATTTCTAGTCCCAAGTTTTGAGGACACGAATATTAGAAACACAAATTTGATACTTTATACACTGTCTTTTGTAGAGATAAATAAAATCTTCAAACCCCTGTGATTATTGTTGGTTTGGTATTTTTAAGTGTGTCCAGATTGTAAAGAGGAGAATGAGACAGTTAATTTCTTACGTGAACGTTTAAAAGTAAATAAATGACAGAAAATGAAAAGTTACTCCCCAAAAATAGAGTTGACAAATTTCTATTGAATCAATAGTTCACTATCACTTAAAAAGAAAACAGTAGCCCCAAAATAGCCCAATCTATTTAAACAATATTTAAATTACCACATTGGCCTATTCCTTTAAAAAGAACCACTATCTAAAGTACAATTAAATGGTGGGTATCAGCAACATAGATCTATAACAAGCAAATGTTGTCAGCCAAATCAAGGTTTGGATTTATATGCACTGAATGGTTTATGCAAATAGTTCTGAATAAATACACAGGACAGGAAGGAGGTTCATAGGGTGTTGGTGTAAGGGTTTGAGAGAGAAAACATCACCTCCATGACATTCACTGAGAGGACTCAAGTTTGTGAGACTCTGCCACCCTCACAAATATTAAAGTGCAAGTAAATAGGAGCTAAGGTCACTTGCCATTCGGAAGAGAAGGACGAACAGCACAGTAGACACACAGATCTAAAATGGCTGGCTGTTTAGGGAAGAATTTGTTTGTATCTGTGTATGCAAAAGAAGGGGCCTTACACAGTACTGTTAAGCTAGTGTCCCTAAGCCCGATGGTTGTTTTTTTTTTTTTTTGGAGATGTGATTTTATAATCTTCAGCAACACACTAGTGAAATATTTTTAAAACAAATTTTAAACCAGGGGTGGGGAACCTGTCACCCATGGGCTGAGTGTGGCTCATAGCTTGCCTGGCTCTGGCCTGCAAGGCTCAGGGATTGCGTCCCCACACGGGCGCAAGCTAGCACTGGTGCTCTAGCCATGTGGGGAAAGTATTGTGGCTTGAGCCCCAGCCCCTTGCTGTGGGGAGATAAGGGAACCCCAAGATTTACAGATCAGATCCAGGCAAGCCAGGGCCTGAACCCATCCATAGACTCTGCCTGTGAAGGGGTGGAGCTGCATGCTGCAGGAAAGTACTTCCCGTTGGTGTTACCCACACACCTACTGGGCGCGGCTCACTGCCTCCTGTAGTGGCGCTTAGCTTAAAGCCACACTACAGTGGAAGATTGACCCCCTCAGGCTTGATTTTCCAGGGTTTCATTTTGCGCATGCGCAAAATGATGCTCCCAGGGGTCAACGTCAAGTCCTGTACTCCTGGCCAAAGGTGAGGAACAAGGAAGGTCGACCTTCTGCCATGTGGACAGACACGGAAGTCGACTGTGGATCAGTAAGTGTTAGCTACGCAATTGGTGTAGCTAAAACTGCGTATTGGTGGTTGACTTCTATGTCTAGTGTAGACAGAGCCTTAGACCACTTACAACGAGACAGGCTAAGTTTCCTTTACAGCTTTAGCTGAGACCCAGCTGGCTTTGAGCTCAAGTGTATAGAGGCTCATGCACTAAGCTCCAGGGGTCCCGGATTTCATTCTGCCTGTTGGTGTCACACCAGCACCTCCCCACATCTCTCCCAATCCCTCATTTTGGCCCCTCCCTAGAGCCTATTAGTCCCAGTATCTCTAGGCTCTGGCATGCAGTGTGAGTGCAGTGAGGTGAACGTCTCTTTTTCTGCATCTTAGTTGGTGGCCACATCTGTGAGGGGTTCCCCTCACACTTGCAAGCCCTGATTGATTTTTCTGTGGGCCAGTGGCCCCTGACCCCCGCAAATTTTTCCCCCTGCATTTTAAACTAAGGTCCTATAGACTAACACAGTACATTCACAAATAACAAGCAGTCATGTGACATCTTAGAGCCTAACACATTTATTAGGTCATAAAACCCACTTCCTTAGATGAATGGAGTGGAAAAACAGAATCCAGGGTTTAATCTAGCAGAGAGGAGTGGGGGGAAGGAAGGGGGACAAAGCTGATACCTGTCACTAGTAGCACCAGTTAATGAAGCAAATTAAGTAGAATGTACCCATTCCTGCGAATGTCAAAGGTGGGGAAATTGCCCTTGTAATGCACAAGATGCAACGCTGTTCAGCGATGCCGGAGTACCTCTCCGGGCGCGAGCCTGGGCACTTATTATGGAGACACTGGGCTGCCCAGACACCAGTGTCCCCCTCTCAGCTTTACTGATATAGTCCAAAGGAGAGGATAACCTCCACGTCTGGTACCAGCTCAGCTGCAGGAGTTGCCGGGACAGTGCCAGAAGTTGACACCGAACCGCCTTTGGACTTCACTCCGGATTTTCTGTCAGGGTTCACTCCCTTAGCCTCTCTCCTTCCCAGGATAACCCACAAGGCAGTGGGGTGTGGAGAATGTGGTTAAGGATCCCACCACTTCATATCTCTCTGTCACCACGAGTCATCATAGCTCCCTGTGGAGCAATGACCTCATATCCCCGGGACCCTCCTCCCCACCTTTTGCCGCCCCTTCCCCCAGCTACCATCACCATAGGACCCTCCCCAACCCACTACCCCCATCTGCTCCCATGTCCACCCTCCTCACTGCACTGGCCCCTCTCCCCCCAGCTGCTCTCAGTGCCCCCAGGTCCACCTTTCCCCATCGCTCTTCAGGCTCTTTTCTTCAGAGACTCCTTTTCCTGATAGTGCTGCCTTGCAGGGCACAGGTGGAACACCAGACGCTGTAAATGAAGTCCTCAATTGAAACTTTAAAGGGCACGATCCATAGTCTATGCAGACTGAAGGATGCCTACTATCTACTACTAATGCACAAGATAGTTAAGATCTTTGTTCACGCCAAGGTTAATGTGTGAAATTTATAAATGAATTCCAGTTCAGATGTCTCCCTCTGTAATCCTGTGATAAAATTCTTTAGTAGAAGAACAGCTGCTTTTAATTCCATTATTGAATGCCCAAGGAAATTTAAGTTTGGTGCAAGATGAATGGATGTAAATCTGACATCACGAATTGGAATATGCATAAACTTATAGGGGAATATGTTAATCTATATACTTAATACACAGTCTAAAGATCAGCCAATACTGGGGAAAAGCCCTAGAAGAGTGCTACTCCAACTCTGCTGAGGAACCAGCATTTGTGTGTAACCGTCTCTATCTCCCTACCTGATCACCTGACCCAAAGCCCACTGTAGTCAAAGGAAGGATTCTCACTGACTATGGAGATGAAATGGAAGAAGGGCTGGCTCTCCTGGGGTATTGCCATTCTCCCCAAAAGTTGGAGAGTTGGAAAAAATGAGATAGTTTTTGGGGAGAAACCCACTGACTGCTACATTTGCTACATGCCTCCAGCTTCCATTCAGCTCACACCACATGATCCATCATTTATAGTCAAGCCCTTAGATACAATCGCATCAGCTCTGATTCTACTGATAGAGACCGAAAACTACAAGACCTCTACCAAGCATTTATAAAACTGAATTACCCACTGGAAGAAGTAAAAATACCAAATTGACAGGGCCAGACAAATACCCAGAAACCAGATACTTTAAGATAGGCCCAAGAAGATCAATAACAGAACACCACTAGTCATCACCTATAGCTCCCAACTCAAACTCCTGCAATGTATCATTAAAAACCTACAACCTATTCTGGATCAGGATGCTACATTCCAGAAGGCTGTAGGTGACAGGCCTGTCCTTTACTATAGACAACCTCCTAACCTGAGAAAGATTCTCATCAGCAATCACAGGCTACATCACAGTAATACTAATCTTGGAACTTTTCCTTGCAACAAACCCCGCTGCCAACTTTGTGCACATATTTATTCAAGGGATACCATCACTAGACCTCACCATGTTAGTTACAAGATCAAAGGCACATCTCGTGCACTTCCAGTAACATTATATATACCATTATGTGCAACAATGCCCTGCCACTATGTACATTGGACAGACTGGGCAAAACCTTTGCCAAAGAATAAATGGACGCAGAGCAGACATCAAGAAACTCAATACACATAAGCCGGTCAGTGAACGTTTCAGTGGAGTGGACCATTCTGTTAAAGACTGGAGAATTTGTGTCCTAGAGCATAAAAAATTTAAAAACAGATTAGAGCCAGAAATTTGTGAGTTGGAGTTCATATTGAAATTCAATACATTAACACATGGTATGAACAGACATCAATTACCTCATGCATTACAAGGACTGCTTCCCTTCCTTTGGTGTTGATAATTATCTCTGACAGGCCAATCAACATCCTCCCACCCCTCACCTTTAAACCTATTTGATTTGTCAGTTTTGTTGCTTTTTTTTTTGTCTTGTCCTCTGCACATATAAATGTCAGTCTGTATTGGAAATGAGACTGAGCTGATGAAGTGAGTCTGTCCCACGAAAGCTCATTACTGAATAAATCATTTCTTTAAAGTGCTACATTTCTGCTGCTTTGTTTTGTTGGAGTATAGACTAACATGGCTACCTCTCTGTTACTATTCGAAGTTTGAAATGAAATTTAAGCAAACTTTGTGGTCTGACACCTCATGTTTTTTTTCTCGGCAGAAGCAAAAGGTCCCAGGTAATTATTTTTAGCTCTGCTGGTCTTGCAGTGAAACATTGAAACATTCAAAGCTGGGTTAACCTGAAGGTGCGTGGAACAGCAGCTCCTACCACTGCCTTGGCAGCCTGAAGTCTACTAATGTCACAAGGGTTGTGCTCCTTCCAGGCTTTGCAACATATCTATATGTGAATTTGAGAGCCGATCATGGTGAAATCTGCAGCAATGATCTTCTGACCTAAGCAGAGAACTTCCTTCCTTCCCCACCACTCCCTGAGCCCGCTTGTTTCAATGAATTTGGGGAAAAAATTGCTGCAGAAGCTCCTAGCTTTGCTATTGAATCTGCCAGGTACACCTCTGCATTCTTACAGGTAGAACGAAGAAAGGCCAGCTCAGGGGAAGAAGAGTGAACTACCTTTCCAAGCAGTGCGTGGGGGAAGGAACAACAACTCGAGTGGCTTCTGGTTGGCTGGTGAGGGGAGGAGATTTTTGTATTTTGCATTGCATTAGCTGGTGCAGTTCTGTTTTTGCCAGTCAGGAGAGGGAACCAGCGTACCAGGGGCTCTGATTCCAATCCAGAGGCTGCTGATTTCAGCCAGGAGCCAAGTAGAAGTTTGCATGGGCTGGGCCTTTTGTTCTGCTTGATGAGCCTGCATTCCTCTCTGGCTGGCGAGGGGGTGTGGATGAGAGAAGAGTAAGCAAAGCAAGCTGCCTGCATTCCTCTCATGCCTGGCTAATGAGGGGACACAGGAGACAGTGTCCTGGTACGGTAGGAAATGTGCCCCCACAAACTCCTCAAAAGGCACCCTCGATCCTAGCCACCTCAGGTGGTGGGCCATGCCCACAAAGGCTGCTTGCAGTCCTGCTGGGCTTGAGTTGGTGGAGGCAGTAGCGGTTGTATGTGCACTTGGCTGGTGAAGCCAGTGAGTGAACTGGCTCTCCTACCTGCCTGTGAGGTGGAATTTGCCTGGTGCTTCTGCCTTTCTGTGCTAATCTAACTGGTTCTTGCCTTAGACCCAGCAGGGCAGTGTGGGGGATGGTTTGACTGCCCAGACCTGGGACTGGGTCTACACTCCCTGGCTTGGCTTTCGCTCAATGTACAAAGCCTCCTTTCTGTCTGACCATTCCCCATGCTTATGGTCTCTTCTTAATCTGTGAGACACCAGCCATGCTTGCAGCCGAAACCTACCCATAACGTAGAAGCTGGTACTCTTGGAAGTGCATATAGAAACCTCCAGTCACTGGCAATAGCTAGAATGCCTGGTGTCAGTGTCTCTGGGATGTGGCCAGCATGAGTGAGAAAATCAACCACTATTGAGCAATGTCCATTTCAATATTGAATATAGACTCAAGGTACTGTACTGTTCTACAGCAGTGTAATGAGTTAATGAAGTGACTTGTTCACATACTCCTGGGGATACACAGAGCTCTTCCAGGGGTACATCACCTAGATATTTGTAAAATTTCACAACAGGCTACAGAAAAAGCAGTAGCGAAGTCAGTACAAACTAAAATTTCACACAATCACTTGTTTATATTGCCCCATATATGAGACACTGAAGCATCTATATTCCAATTGATTTATTTTATAATTTTTGGCAAAAACGAAAAAGTCAGCAGCTTTTCAGTAACATTCCCTGTGACACTTCCATATTTTTATGATTTCATAAGCAAGTAGTTTTTAAGTGAGATGACAAGACAAACTGGACTCCTGAAAGGGGTGTAGTAGTCTGGAAAACCACTGGGTTAAAGGCCTGTTGTAGGCAGATGCACTTTAGTTAGAGGTTTACGTGCTTCTCTAGTTACATTCGTGCACATTTCCTCCATTTCTAACTTTCCACTGTGTTCTGGTGACCTTGGCTGTCAGTGCCCATAAAGCCTACACTTCCTACCACACCGAACAGGGGTTATAAAAGCTGCTTCTCCACTCTCCACCCCAAACAAACAAAGAGAAAACATTATGGGCGTGTGTCCTCTTTATCTCTGCTCCTCCCTCAGGAGTGCCAGAGTCTTGTTTGTGAGATTACACAGCCTTTTCAAGTCTAATGCAAAAGCCCAGGGAGGACAATCATCGGCAATTGGAAGGCAAATGAAGACTCCTGCACATTGCTGAGCCCTCCCCCTCCTCTGGGGCTTGTCTACACTGGGTTTTTTCTTTTCTTCCAGAAAAAATCCCTTTTTTCTGGTTGCATCCACACTGCAAAGCTTGTTATTCTGGAATAACAGGGAATTTAATCTGAAATAGTGTATATACAACGTTACAATGTTAGCGTCGTGCATATCCTGTGGAACCTCACCCTCTTTCCAGCACAGGCACAGTAGCTCATGTAGGGGTTCCAGGAGTGTGTCCGTGGCACACTTGATTACCTCTGGTGGTATACCATCCTGACCAGGGGCCATTCCTGCTGCAAAGCTGTCTATGGTTCTCTTCAGTTCATCCACAGTCAGTTCCTGATCCAGTTCGTCCATTACTAGTAGGAGCTCGACGGCATCGAGGGGTGCGTCGACCACAATATTCTCATGGGAGTACAGCTCGGAGTAGTGCTCAAGCCAGCGCTCCATCTGTTTGGCTTTGTCAGCTATGACTTCACCAGATTTGGATTTCAGAGGTGCCATCTTGTTCTGGGTGGGTCCTAATGCCTTCTTCATACCCTCGTACATTCCTCTGAGATTACCAAAGTCGGCACAGGTCTGGATGCTGCCGCATAGCTGGAGCCAGTGGTTGTCGGCACAGCTCCTGGCTGTCTGCTGTGCTGTTCTTCTGGCCACTCTAAGTGCTTGCTGGGTACTCTGGCTTGGTGAGCGTTTGTACTCCCGGAGTGCAGCGCGCTTCTTTTCAATGACTGGAATCATCTCATTGGAGTTAGCTTCAAACCAGTTGTTCGTGTTTCTAGCTCTTCTTCCAAACACTGACAAGGCCATGTTGTAAACTGTATCCCTCAGACGTTGCCATTTGGATGTCACATCGGCGACCCCAGGGCCGCTGTGCAGATTTTCCTGGACGCTAACATTGTAACGTTGTATAAGAACAAAGGAGACAGAAGCGACTGCAGCAACTACCGTGGAATCTCCCTCCTAAGCATCACTGGTAAACTGTTTGCTCGCGTCATCCTTGGCAGACTCCAGAAGATTGCTGAGAGGGTGTACCCCAAATCGCAGTGCGGATTCCGCGCAGAAAGGTCTACCGTTGACATGGTCTTCTCTCTAAGGCAGCTGCAGGAGAAGTGCAGGGAGCAGAGGAAGCCACTTTACATAGCCTTCATCGACCTGACCAAGGCCTTTGACTTGGTCAGCAGGGATGGTCTGTTCAAACTGCTCCACAAGATAGGCTGTCCTCCACGGTTACTCAAGCTGATCCAGTCATTCCATGAAGACATGAGAGGAACCATCCGATATGACGGCACATTATCAGATGCTTTCAGAATCAGGAGCGGCTTCAAACAAGGATGCGTGCTTGCTCCGACGTTGTTCGGGATCTTCTTTGCACTCCTCCTGAAGCATGCCTTTGGATCTTCAACAGAGGGCATCTTGCTGCACACAAGATCTGATGGGAAACTGTTTAATCTTGCAAGGCTGAAAGCTAAGTCTAAGGTGCGGGAAGTCCTCACAGAGACATGCTGTTCGCAGACGATGCTGCTGTAGTGTCTCACACAGAAGACCAGCTTCAAAAACTGCTGGATCAGTTCTCCAAAGCGTGCAAGGACTTTGGGCTTACCATCAGCCTAAAGAAGACAAACGTACTCGGTCAGGATGTTGCTGAATCCCCATCAATCAGCATTGACAACTATACGTTAGAGGTCGTCCACGAGTTCGTTTACCTCGGGTCCACCATCACTGACACCCTGTCGTTGGACACTGAGCTAAATAGGAGGATCGGAAAAGCGGCCACCACTCTGTCCAGACTCAGCAAGAGAGTGTGGAATAACAACAAACTGTACACTCACACCAAAATGCAAGTCTACAGAGCCTGCATCCTCAGCACTCTCCTTTATGGCAGTGAGACTTGGACCCTGTATGCCCGCCAGGAAAAGAGGCTGAATGTCTTCCACTTGCGCTGCCTCAGGCGCATCCTTGGAATATCATGGAAGGACAGAGTGATCAACACTGCTGTCCTCGAGCAAGCTGCAATCCCAACCATGCACACCCTCCTCAGGCAGCGTCGGCTCCACTGGCTTGGCCACATCCACAGGATGAATGAGGGAAGGATTCCAAAAGACACCCTGTATGGTGAGCTAGCCTCTGGCAAAAGACCTCCCGGATGCCCCCAGTTGCACTACAAAGATGACTGCAAGAGAGACCTCAGAGAGGTAGACATCGAGCTGGACAACTGGGAAGAACTAGCAGACGACCACAGCAGATGGAGGCAGGGGTTACACAAGGGCCTTCAGAAGGGCAAGATGAGGATCAGACAGCTAGCAGAGGAGAAGCAAGTGCACAGAAAGCACACTAAGGACTTGCCAGACACCCACCACATCTGCAAGAGATGCAGCAAGGACTGTCACTCTCGTGTGGGTCTTCATAGTCACAGTGGACGCTGTAAATGAAGTCCTCAATTGAAACTATAAAGGGCACGATCCATAGTCTATGCAGACTGAAGGACGCCTACTACTACTACTAGTGTACGTATATATGGCCCTTGTTCATCTCGAGATACAGTGGTTAGCAGCGGTGGTGACGATCTCTGGGCAGTGTTTTAGTGTGCAGCTTCTCTCGTGGCTTATCCATCCAATATTAAATCCACCAAAAGAAATGACTTTCACTGACTCTCCTGCCCTTTCAATTTAGAAATTAACTCAGTGGGTGCATCTACACTTGCATTTCTCTTTCAAAAGAGGCATGCAAACGAGGGAAATAAAAATGCAGACGAGGTATAAATTTGCGTATTTGGCACCTCATTTGCATATTATAATTTCAAAAGAGTCTCTTTTGAAAGAAGAAAGCCAGTGTAGATGCTGCTCTTTCGAAAGTAAACCCATCTTCAAAAGACTCCTTCTTCCCTTTATTTAATGGGAAGAAAGATTCTTTCAAAGATGGGTTTGCTTTTGAAGAGCAGCATCTACACTGGCTTTCTTCTTTAGAAAGAAGCTCTTTCGAAATTAGAATATTCAAATGAGTCACCAAACACGCAAATTTATACATAATTTGCATTTTCGAGTTCCCTCATTTGCATACCTCTTTTGAAAGAGGAATGCAAGTGTGGACACACCCAGTGTGTACTAAGCAGAGGTAATTACGATTTAATTGGCCTTCAGGGAGCATCCCATCATTGCCCTCAGTTCAAAATTGGGCTCTCCAGTATGAAAGCTCAATTTCAAAATGCTCGTGCAGAGGGAATGCTCTTTTCAGAAATAAGTTAGGAAAAGATCATCTGGGAAAAGGGGCTGGCAAATGCTGGTGAACTGTGCTTTGATAAAAAACTGGCTGAGCTGCTGGATGACTTGTTTGGGAGGTGGTGCAGAACTGATCTAATTGTCCACTTCAACTGGAAGCTGCAATATCTCAACTGAGCTGTTCCTCCAAAGAACCCTCACTCTAGAGCAAAAGCGACTCTGCTTGCTGAGCAAGGAGCCTGCTCTGCAGTTGATGCTATACTCTGCTGGGATATGGATAAACATAGTAGTCCCTGAGTACGTCTGTCCTTCAGTTCTCCTGAGATTGGGCCATGTCTCCAAAGCATGATGCAGCCAGAGTGGTCCCATCCATAGGATAACATGGGTGTCTGCCCCAGGCCCTAGGGTGACCGCTACAGATGTCCTATGAATGGGAGTGGGGAGGATTACCTGAGGCAGGGCATAGGTGGCAGGGCAGACAGCAGCAGCAGGGGGCTGCTTCCCCTCCACTCCCCCCACCCTGCTCTCCTGCACTCAGTACACGGCGTGAGCAGCAGCCTGCTCCACTCTGCTGTGGCCTTCTGCTGAGCCCTGCTTCTCTGAGGCAGCAGGAAGCGGCACCTGCTCCCTGCTGCTCACGGAGGAGCAGGGCTCAGTGGACCAGAAGGCCACAGAGAAGCAGAGCAGGCTCACACCATGTAGTGAGTGTGGGAGGGGGATGACTGAGGGGAGGCAATGTCCTGCCTGCACCATGCCACCAGGTAATCCCCAGCCAAGCTGGTTGGGGAGGGTGGCAGGAGGCAGGGTTGGGTGGTGTGGAGAAGGGGGTGGAGCCTACAGCATAGGGGGGTTGCCTGAGGCTCTGCACCTGGAGCATTGGGGGTGGGGGATTGACCTGGGCATTGCCCCTCCTGTCAGGACAGCCCTATACGCAGGTATCAGTTTTGCAGGGCTGCAGTCTGGGCTGTTAAATGGGATCATCCAAAGACAGCTCCCTTGAGCACCTGTCTGGAACCTTAAAGCAAGGAGGTCTGTGTCCATCTCGGTCCTTGCATACCAGTCCTGCTCAAGCAGCCAGTCAGTGCCAATGCAGGACTCTTGGTCGGACAGGGGCCCATAGACTGGCTGCAGCACGAGCGCATCAGTTGCAGCTGGATGAAGGGAACACTCATCACCGTCTTCCTGACGTGGGGAAAGGGCTCAGCACTGGAATTTCTTCCATATCTCAGTTTGTGGGCCCTCAAGTGGGCATGAGAGCACAGACTGGGGGCTGAGATGAGCAGAGGCACTGCTAGAAATGAGTCCCTGCTTGTGAAATGCGCATGTTATGCTCTGAAGAGAGGCTTGTTTGTCCCTGTGCCCTAGCAACTGGAATTAACTGAACTCCACTTTTGATGGAATGATTTAAGGGCAGGACACAAGGGCTTATTCTATCTCTCTGCACTATGCCTCACCCACTCAGCTGTGGAGAGAGAGAGTTCCCTGTTCCAGGTCAGAGAACAGCAGCCCTTCACAGTCAGGGGAAGGAGTGACTACCTGCATGGAAACCTTCATGTGACTAAGTCTCTCAGACCACTCTGCTGTCTAAAGAGGTTTAATAATGACCACTACCAAACAGAAATGAGTGTACTATATTCCTTTCACTGTCAAACAGGTGTCTGAGCTGTCTTGGTGGCAGATCAACAGAGCACAAGCACTTGTGGTCAAGGAAGGCCCAGAACAAATATTGTCAACCACATGGAATGCTGGTTTCTAGAAGCTCTACCCAGGGCTCAGGGAGCTCTTGCGTGTGAACCTTTTTTGACTTACAAAATGGTGTCGGAAGAGTTTCAGGGGGCTGAAGGTCTACCCAGGCCTGACCTAGATCCGAACTCCAGATTTCATGGTTCGTGGGCTTGTTAAAGCTAATAAAAAGCTCATTACCTAGTAAATGAATATGTTAGTCTTTAAGGTGCTACAGGACTTCTTGGCCGTGTCTACACTAGCCCCAAACTTCGAAATGGCCATGTAAATGGCCATGTGAAATACATATTCAGCGCCTCATTAGCATGTGGGCGGCTGCGGCACTTCGACATTGACATGGCTTGCCACCGCGTGGCTCATTCAGACGGGGCTCCTTTTCGAAAGGACCCTGCCTACTTCGAAGTCCCCTTATTCCCATGGGACTTATGTATGTATTTCAGCACTTCATTAGTAAACTTTCAAATGGCCATTTGCATGGCCATTTCGAAGTTTGGGGCTAGTGTAGAAATGGCCCTTTTTAATTGCTAAAGCTAAGCAGTTATCTAGGGAGCTTTTTACTGAAGGTCTGTGAGTCATCTGGACCCTTATCAGGGATTCCATGAGCTGCAGGGTGTGGGAAGTTTGGGCCAAGCCTGGTTGGCTGTGAATGTACAGGTCTTTAGGCAAATAATTGAGACTCTTCCTGGATCTACCATCCAGGGAATGAAGCTGTATTCTACTGGTTTATTCTGTTCCTTCTATTGGGTTTCTGTGGGGCCTTTTTGGGCAATGAGTTCCTTTCAATTGAGGGGGATGTATGGGGCAGGGTCTCGGATGACAGAACATGTAGTGGAATGGTGGCTGTGGCTCGAGGTCTGCAGATGAAATACCAATCAGGCTGGGGTTGGCGCAGCTGTTACCATGCACTACTCTGGTGGGGGGGATCTCTGTCCTGTATGGACACTGTGGGCATATGTGGCTCAGTGGTCATCCTTTGAGCGTTCTCTATTACAGCTTGAGGGACCATCCCTTCCTAACCAAATTACAGTGGTGGGAGTGTTTAGAAACGGGCTTTTATTATTGGGCTTGCCATGGGACAGTATGGCTCCCACTTGTTCTGTACAGGGGCCACAACCGTGCATACCCAGTTGGGTCTGGATGGGTCAGAGGTCCGGACTATAGAGTGTAGGTGGTCTAGAGTCTATAAGTCCTATGTGCAGCTGCCTGATTTAGATAGTGGGCCCTAAGCATCACAGATGTTAACTGTGTCTGCTTCCTTCCTATCTTATATCCTGCTTCTTATAGGTCAATTGTGTAGAATGTGTGGGAGTACACGTAAAACTGGAAGTAAGGCTTTGTGGGTGCAATCCACTTCAAAGAACCTTATGTGATGACTCAAATAAAAGCCGCTGGCACACTGGTCATCAGAATCATTGGAAACAGATGTAAGGAGTTATGTCTATAAGCAGAAAATATGTCACAGCCCTGGGTACGAGCGTCACATACTTCTATGTTGAATAGAATGAAGAAAGCCGTGGATGAAGTAGTATGAGAAGCACAGGCTGAGTCCACACCAAGTAGATTAGACTGTCAATAGATATTTTTTCTTTGACAGATCATCAACAAAAATCCATCTCAATCAGCTTTACTGACCCTGTGGAATAGTGCTGGGAAGCTATGAGGCTCTGGACAAGCTGATCACTCTAATGACATATGGGCCGCCTCTACACGTGCATGCTACTTCGAAGTAGCGGCGCCAACTTTGAAATAGCGCCCGTCACGGCTACACGTGTTGGGCGCTATTTCGAAGTTGAAATCAACTTTAGGCGGCGAGACATTGAAGTCGCTCACCCCATGAGGGGATGGGAATAGCGCCCTACTTCGAAGTTGAACGTCGAAGTAGGGCACGTGTAGACGATCCGCGTCCCGCAACATCAAAATAGTGGGGTCCGCCATGGCGGCCATCAGCTGAGGGGTTGAGAGACGCTCTCTCTCCAGCCCCTGCAGGGCTCTATGGTCACCGTGTGCAGCAGCCCTTAGCCCAGGGCTTCTGGCTGCTGCGGCGGCAGCTGGGGATCCATGCTGCATGCACAGGGTCTGCAACCAGTTGTCGGCTCTGTGGATCTCGTGTTGTTTAGTGCAACTGTGTCTGGGAGGGGCCCTTTAAGGGAGCGGCTTGCTGTTGAGTCCGCCCTGTGACCCTGTCTGCAGCTGTGCCTGGCACCCTTATTTCGATGTGTGCTGTTGTGGTGTGTAGACATTCCCTCGCAGCGCCTATTTCGATGTGGTGCTGCCCAACGTCGAAGTTGAATGTCGACGTTGCCAGCCCCGGAGGACGTGTAGATATTATTCATCGAAATAGACTACTTGGATGTCGCTACATCGAAATAAGCGACTTCAATGTAGCATTCACGAGTAGACGTAGCCATGATGTCCAACATATGATAGAAACTGATAGTCTGCAGGATCAGCTGCAGGCTGGGTGACTTATTTGATATTGTGACTGGAGTTAGACAAAAGTGTGTATTATTATCAGTCCTGTCTGTATTAGAAATAGGCTGGGGATGCAGGAGGCCACAAAAGGCCTCATGAACAGTGTACAACAAGGTAGTGGGAATACTGATGGTAAAGCTTTGCCGATGATACTGCTTTGTTCAGTTAGGAAGAATTAATCTAGATATACACAGAAGAATGAGGATAAAGTTTACAAACCAACCTCAACTCTTTGCAAAAATTGCAAAGGAGGAAAATACTGCAGTGATTGGTTCTACTAGCTTAAGCTGAAGATTAAAAAAAATCTAAAGGGTTTAAATTGTCAAAATACTTCTTAAAAATACCCGTTACCATCCTGGGCTCTTATTTGGCAAAGCACTTAAGCATCTGCTTACCTTTAAGCACAAGTAGTTCCAGTGACATCCGAGCACTTGCTTAAGTGTTTGCTGGACCAGACACTTAGTTCCTGATTCTGTAAAAAGCTCTGTGCAGGCAGCTCACTGGTCCTATAGGGAGTCATTTGCAAGACTGAGGTTTTGCTATCCCCCATAAATTTGAATCTTCCAGCCTCTCTTGGGCTGCGTCTACACTTGCATTCCTCTTTCAAAAGATCAGCGTCTGAAGAAGTGAGTTAACTCACGAAAGCTCATGCTCTAAACTTTTCTGTTAGTCTATAAGGTGCCACAGGACCCTTCGTTGCTCTTTCAAAATAGGCATGCAAATGAGGGAATTTTAACATGCAAATGATGTGCAGATTTACATATCTGGTTCCTCATTTGCATATTCTTATTTCTAAAGAGCGTCTTTCAAAAGAAGAAAAGCAGTGTAGCTGCAGCTCTTTCGAAAGTAAACCCCGTCTTCGAAAGAACCCTTCTTCCCTTTTTTTATGGGAAGAAGGGTTCTTTCGAAGATGGGGTTTACTTTCGAAAGAGCTGCAGCTACACTGCTTTTCTTCTTTCAAAAGAAGAATATGCAAATGAGGCACCAGATATGTAAATCTAGCCTAATTTGCATTTTATTTCCCTCATTTGCATGCCTCTTTCGAAAGAGGAATGCAAGTGTAGACACAGCCTTGATGAGCTCTGCTATTTTACCACTACAGTAAACTCTTTTTTAGCCTCTATTTGAGTAACTGGAACACTCAAACAACCAGCATAACTCACAGCTGAGTAACTCTGGGTGCAGACACCAGGCAGGAGCACAGAGAAGCAGCATCATGGCTGGGGCTTGTGAGTTATGGAGCACGCAAGGAATGCCCCGCCCCTTGGGGCTGGCCCACTCAGTGTCCGTCCTGCATCCCTTGGTGCTGCCTGTGTGTGCAGCCGGTGGGCTCCTCCGTTTTACTGCCCCGCATCCGCCACCCACACTGGCTTTCTGCATGGTAAGCCCCCTGTTGCCATCATCAAGCGGCTCCACGCTGTCCCCCACCAACAAGGTAGGGGGCAATACTTGAGCAGGAGCTGGTGCTGGAGTGATGGGGGCCAGGGAGGAGCTGAACTTTGTTACTGGAGGGCCACTGACCCCTGCCTGTGCCTCCCCAAGCTGTTCTTTGTTAACCAGAATATTTGCGTATCCAGCAACCTCCCAGTCCCGGGGCTGCCAGATGTGAATTTACTGTGCTTCTCTGTCGAAAGTCAAATTGGCTGATGCTTCTTGACAAAGGAGAAACACTGCTGATGAGCACATGAATGCATGAAAGAGACCTCAGACAGAATAGCCTCCTGTGGAAGATGCTTTGTTTTTGACAAGAAAAATGCATGTAGAAAAGAGAAGTAAAGCATAAAAATATCAGTAGTGCAAACACTAAACCACAAATGAATTGCCAACAACAATAATCCACAGAAGTTCTTACATTTTTGGTGGAAGTCTCCAGCTGCTTTCTGGTACAGATTGAACCTCTAAAACCTGGGATTTTCTGGTCTGGTGAAATCCATGATCCATCCGTGACTCCGGGACCTGAGACCCCTGGCAGCCAGGACTCAGGCGGCAGGAGATGGGAGTCAGTCTGGGTCAGGCAGCAATAGGGCCAGCAGCCTGGCTGGGGCTGGTGGATGGGAACCCAGCCAGGGCAATCATCCTGAGAGGGGCTGGCAGCACAGATGGGGCAGGCGGCTGGCAGTTGGGAACCTGGACAGGGATGGCAGCAATGGAGCTGACAGCCTGAGTGGAGCCGGTGTGGGCAGCATGAACGGGGCTGGCATCAGTGGGCGGACAGTCGCTCTGGCCAGGGTTAAAAGTGGAACCAGTCCAGGGGTCTGGTGGCCAGGGCAGGGGGACAGGGACAGGGAGGAAATTAAGGAGCTGGGATCTGGGGCCAGGAGGCAAGCTGGTCAAGGGGTCCAGAAATGACCTCCCCTGGTCCAGCAAACTCCCTAGTTCAGTACTGGTTGGGTTCCGAGAGTGCCGGACCAGAGACATCCAACCCCATTTTTAAATTTCGGGGCAGCATTTGCTTTGTTTACAACCTGTTCGCCAGTTCTTGCCCCCATTGAAATCAGGGAGAGTTTTGTCATCAAATTCAATGGGATCAGAATGAAGATCTACCTTGGAAAGGAGCAAGATGATGGCTTCCAGTGTCCGTAGCAGTTGCCACTGTGCTCTGATTATAAGAATTTTAAAAGCAAGGAGGCAAAGTTCCCATCCAGTCTGGACCATTAGAGAAGTTTGCTGAGGATGGTCACTGCATTACCATCTTCAAGCATTCTAAAATCACAAATTACTCCTGCCCCAAATCTTAACCTTAGCTTAGAAATCATGAGATTTTAAAAATAGTACATTTGGGGCAGGGTCTTTTATTTGCCCACTGTCTTTTCAGTCTTTAGGATTCACATTCTTGGCAGCCTTAAGATTTATTTATTTACTTTTGCTTTTTTTTTTAAAGTGAGATTCCTCCATAATCGCAGGAGTCCATGAGCCCCGACTGTAACACCACCACCAAATATCGCAAGACTCATGGTTTTATAATGAGAGATAGAAACATTTGGATCAGTTCATGTAGGCCCTGATCTGGACACCCTGGGTTCCTTTGACATCAGTGGGAGTTGGGGGCAGTCAGGATCTAATTAAGCTATGGACACTGGTATTTACTTGAGAAAGAAGTATAAAATTTGTGGGCCTTGCTATTTCCCTCTCCCCATCTTGATGTTTGTCATTTTGTGAAGATTTGTCCTTTTAACAATCTGAAGCTGCAGTAAATAATCAAAATGAAGAGAAACATCTTCTGGAATTAAATGTGGATTTTACAATCAAGAGTTACTTTATTTTCTGGGAAGGGCTCAAACTGCATGGTGTGTTTGTCAGAGTTGTATCCTATCCATTTCCAATAGAAGGATCCGAATCAAAAACACTGCTCATGAGAGTTTTTATTTTGTGAGTAATATCTGTTGCCAGTAATTCTCAGACTTTATGCATCCATCCTGTTGTTCTTGGCACAAAGGGGCACTTCCATTCTGTTGCCATTGTTATCTGGCCGGGCTCAGACAAGAAATTGGGAAGTTCCAAATTTGACTCTATGTTAATGTAGTCCAACAATGCTGTTGCCACAGTGGGACATCCATAGTCAATTACAGGAAATTTGTTGGATGGCCCTTCCTATTGTAGAGGCTACCTCACTTGCATCTTATGCTCTCTTAGGCCATCTTGTGAGGCTATGCTAATTAGCCATGCAAATATGCAAATTGAAAGCCATTTGCAATTTCTAGAAACCTCATTAGTATAGCACTGCCGGCAGCAGCTCCCGGGCTGTGTAGACATGGCCTTAGGGTATGTCTGCGCAGCCCGGATATTTTGAAATAACTGTCCCTATTTCAAAATAACTGTGAGCATCTACAAAACACAACTGCTGTTTTGAAATGGGTAAACCTCATTCCACGAGGAATAGTGCCTATTTCAAAGTAGGGTCCGTGTACACAGGAAAGAGGGGCTATTTGGAAATAAGCTCTTTTGGAATAGTTTATTTTGGAATAACATTGCTGTGTAGACATAGTATGTCAGATTAGAACCCTGGAAGCCAGGCCAATTTATACCTGAATTTAATGGTGCATGATTGACCTGAAATTCAGTCAGTTTTAAAAAAGAATGAGCTAAGAATATTTTGCCTGAGAGTCCCTGCCAATTCGTGTGGTCGTACAGACTTCTCTACTTTTAACACTGTTTCTCCACCTCATTGCTGTGGAAAAGAAGTCAACGGCATAAAGCAACAATCTGAAAAATTCCATGTATTCTGTAAGCGCTTTCATGATAACATGCACCCATAGCAGTAGTGTGTAAAACCTCAGTTGGCAAATTACCATTTTTAAGTAGGTGGTGGCTGGTTAAGGAGGTTTTCGAATATTTTAAAACCAGCTTCCAAAGTATGTTCCATGTGTGCGTTTCCCTAATCAGTGGCGATGGGTGAGCGCAGCTCCCTGATTGGGGGGCACCAGCCACGTGTCCACCTCAAGCCCCATCCATGGTCTCCTCCCTCCCAGCCCATGGCCCACCCCTCCCTGCCCTTATTCTACCCTCTGTGCCCCTGCGCCGCCCTGCCCACCTCTTCCTCTGGAAGTGCCTCACCGCTTCTGGTGAGTGTGGGGGGCAGGCCTGCCACTCCCCCAGAGCAATGTGGCAAGAGTAACATGAGCTGCTGCAGCTCATGCTGCTGTCGGGCTATGCTACTTTGCGGATGGGTGGGACCACCCGCTCCCTCACTGGAAGCAGCATGGTGATGATGGTTTGGTGGGTCAGCACTGGAAGAAGTGCATGTGATCTCTTGTGTATCCCCATATGTCTCCTCTGTCCCCAGCGCTCTGCCTTCTCTACAGCAGAAGGTGTTGTCTATTCAGACTATCCTGTGTAGTGTTTCACAAAGTGGGACTTACAAAGGGGTTTGGAATGTGTGCCTAAGTGTGAGGTACAGATTGCTGTTGTGTGGGGCTTTGACAAATGGAAACGTTTCAGCAACTGTTTAGATAGGATTTAATTAAAGAAAAATGGGGTGGGGATTGCCAACATAACCGGGGGCGGGGAATGAGTCTCCATAATGAAAACAACGCCAGAGTTTTAGCTTTTCAGAGTTCTTGCTTTTTGTTCTTAGGAGAAGTTCTGGTGAGGAGATATTTCAAATGAATTTGAAAGAATCTTTTATATCCTCAAAATGAACTTTCAGGGACAAGAAGACACCTTGTTGCTGAGATTATTAGTGGATTGTCCGTACCATGTATAAGTCAAGAGAAGGAAAGATTTGACACTAAAGCACCAAAAGAGGGTTTTTTTATTACATAGAAGAGAGATTTTTAAAAAATGTTCAGCTCTAAACCCTAGCACCTCTACTGCATAATTGTTTGTTTCCCGACAAGTGAAGAAAACAGGAGGACTCTCCTCCCAAAAAACCCAACATAAATTAAAAAGGTAAATCTGTCTTTCCTGGAATGCCAAGTTTGTAAAGAAAGGATGCAGTGCTGCAGGACTGATCAGAGGTGGATGTAGGGAGTTTTGATTGTTCAATCTTCCTTTCTAACCAAATTAGGTAGGGAGCATTTTATACTCAGTATCTGCTTTTCTTTTTAGATTGGAAAGTTATTGTTTAAAAATCTCTCTAAAGAATTTCCAAGGCATGCATCACCATCGTGTTTGAGTGCCAAATATGGGAGTTAAATGATTTACAGAACGGTCATTAATGGATTCTGCTCATCGCCATTTGTTTGGCAGCTTTCTTACTGTTTTCGGTTTCTCTCCTGTGGTTATTCCTTGTCTTTTATTATTTCCAGGAAGACTTTTCCAAAAATACATGCCTGAGAACAGGCTTTGGCTCAGTCTTATCTCTTCCAAGTAGGTCATTCCACAGGCAAGGGCCTGGAACAAAGAACTCCTTATCTCTGGTGCTCAAGAATGTAACCTTGCATGCTTGCAGTTGTACTGCCCTGGAGGACAGCAAGCACTCAAACACAAGGCTGAGCAAGACATGAGAAGGTAGATGGAAGAGTGCAGCTGTCATATCAGATGTATCCAGGGCACAGCTCAGTTCATTCTCATTTTGAGTAAACAGGCACAGGGGGGATAATACTTTTACTCATCTATTTAGGTAATATGTTAAAAGAAGCCAATTCACGAGCTATGAACCGTCAGTAGAATCACTGAAAGGTAAGGCTGGAAAGGACCTTAAAAGGGCCACTGGTTTATTCCTCCATGCTGAAACAAGACCAAGTATATGTAGCAGCATTGTTCCTAGTGGGTGTGGGGGCCCAGAACAACCCTGCCTCCCCCATCCGCCCCAGGCTCTGTAATATCTCTTCCTTTTCCTGTTTTACCCCGCCCCACCCCCACCTCTTCCTGTCCCTGCTCCACTCGCTACTACGGATAGTTCCCGACTTATGAATGGGTTACGTTCCGAACACCTGGTCGTAACTCGATTTGGTCATACGTTGGAAATACTCTTGTACTGTAATCCCTCCGGGTATGTGAGGGTTGTGTTCCACGCGACCCTCGCGTACCTTGAATTTCACGTAAGTTGGGGAGGGCTTGGGTTGGGGCCCTGGGAGGGGGCAGGGTGGTTAAGCCTGGAGTGGGTTAGGGCAACAGGGGTGGTGGGAGGGTGCAGCTGAGCTGGGGCTTGCAGGGGGTTGGGACGGGGTTGGAGCTGGGGCTGTGGGGGGTAGGGAGGTTGGAGCTGGAGCCCTGTGCGCCGAGGGTTGGGAGCCCTGGGCACAGGTTGAAGCCAGAGCACCGCGTGCTGGGGGGTGTGATCTGGGGCCATGGGGGATTGGGGGGTTGAGTGGGGTGAACTGAGGTGGGGGGGCTAGCTGTGGGGGGCGGGTAGAGCCTCATGCGCCTGCAACAGCTGAGAGCTGGAGCCCTACATGGACTTGCAGCTGACAGCCCATGCGTGCCAGAGGGTGAACTGGGGATGGGGGGGTTTAGCCGGGCGGAGGGGGATTGAACGGGGGTGAACCGGGGCAGGGGTGTGTTGAGCTGGTGAGGGGGGTAGAGTCCCTGTGCACACTGACAGCTGGAACTCCAAGGGCGGGGGTGTGAGCTGGGGCTGCGGAAGGGAGGGGTTGAGCCGGGTGGGGGGGTTGAACGGGGGGTGCACCAGGGCAGGTTGGTTGAGTGGAGGGGGGTTGGAGCCTCACTGGGGGCTGGGAACCAGAGCTCCAGACATGGGTTGAAGTCGGAGCCCCATGCATGTGGGGGGGGTGAGCAGGGGCTGTGGGAGGGTTGAACCAGGCGGGGGAGGGGTTGAAAGGGGGTGCGCCGGGCCAGGGTGCTTGAGCGGGGGCAGGTTGGAGTCCCACATGTGCTGATCTGTGGCCACACATGGATTGAGGGGGTTGGGTCCAGGTCTGCGTGGGTTGGGGCCAGATAGTGGTGGTGGGGGGTTGAGGCCCGGGTGTGTTGGGGGAGGGGGTTGGGGCACAGGCGTTGGAGCTGGGTCTGCGGGGGTTGGAGGGGAGCCCCAAGAGTGCAGCTGGAGACCCCCCCCAGGGAGGTGAGCTGGGGCGTGGGGTGAGCTGGAGGTTGGTCATAAGTACAAATGGTTGTAAGTTGATGTGTTTGTAAGTTGGGGACCGCCTGTACCCCATTGCACCCCTTTTCCTAAGCCCCTTCCCTGTGTCACACACCCTGGCACTCACCATGGTGGTGAGAAGTGGAGTGACGAGACCCAGGACCACTGCTCCCCCCAAGGCTCGGCTCTCAGCTGTGGGCTGAAGTGGGAATGCTTCCCACGGCTCTGGCTGCTGCTGCAAAGTGTGTGGGGGCGGCTCCTGTTGCTGGTACCAGGCCCTCCAGTGTTTCCCCAGGCTGCTCTGTGCCACCCAATATGCAGGAACTGGGACAGCTGCCCCAGAACATCTTATGGGCAGAACAGTTTTGATACCTAGACCACGAATGACAGGCAACGTTCCCTGTAAGCTGAGTGCTTGGTCAGCCAACCATGAGGCATTCAGCTGCTGCTCAGCTGATCAGCAGCGTGCCCACAGCCACCAGCAATGTGTTTCTATTGGTGGTGCACTTCCCCACATGCCTCGGTGCACTTAACAAAATTTATTCTGTCCATGGATGGAAAATGAGAGGGAACACTGCCGACAGGTGTTTGTGAAACCACAACCTCCCATAGTAATCTGTTCCACTATTTAACTATCCTTATAGTTAGAAAGTTTTTTCTAATACTGACTCTGAATTTCCCTTGCTGCAGATTAAGCCTAATACTTCTTCTCCTACCTCTGTGAACATGAAGCCTTGATCACAGTTCTTTTTATAACAGCCTTTAATATATTTGAAACTTTATCAGGTCCCCTCTGAGTTTTCTTTTCTCAAGACTAAACATGACCAGTTTTTTTTCAACCTTTCCTCATAGGCCAGGTTTTCTAAACCTTGCATATTTTTGTTGCTCACCTCTGGAGTCTCTCCAGTTAGATCACATATTTCTTGGAACCTGGTGCCCAAAATTTGATACTCCTCCAGCTGAGGCCCAGCAGGGGAATTACCACTTGTGTCTTACATATAATCTTGTTAATGTGCCCCAGAGTATTAGCCTTTTTCTCACTTGCATCATGTTGTTGGCTTGTATTCAATCCCCAGATTCTTTTCTGCAGTGCTGCTGCCTACCCCATGTATGTGCATTTAATTTTTCCTTCCCAAGTGTATCACTTTGCATTTTAATCTGCCAATTTCAGACCAATTTCTCCCTTTTACTGAGTTCATATTAAGTTCTAACCCTGCCCTCCACAGGGCTTGCCACCCTTCACATCTTGGTGTAATCCACATGCAAGGCCAACAGACCTGGGTTGCTGGCCCCAGGGATAGAACCTATAAGCGTGGGGTCTAAAGCCCTGCACTCTACCACGTGAGCTAAAAACCAGCTAGCTTTCAGCCAAGGTTGTAGAGCAGAGACTTCACTCACCCCAGATAAAGTCTCAGCACCCCTACAAACACAATATATAAGTGTGACCCTTCTATTAATGCCAGATGCCTGCCAGAAGGGCCGGGTTCAACTCCTGTGGGGTTTTCCTGTCAAGGATACAACCAACCGGCTCGAACCCCACCCTGTGGCCTGGGACAATTTCACCCCTGTGCTGGGTGCCTGTAAGGCGGTTCTCCCCCCCTCGCAAGCACAGAGTCTGAGATAGAAATGGCTTGTTTAATGACTGTAACCTACCCCGAGGTTACAGTGACAGATGCAGTATATCTAAGCAAAGAAGAGACAAACCCCTTTACCAAGATACCATCCCCATATGCAGTAGAACCAAGTCTCTTGCTGGGGCTCTTGGCCCTTTACCCCACACACAGTTACAGGGTGTACCTTCTGCGGTGCAGTCCCAAACCCAAAGCCCACACATACATCACCAGGGCAATACTAGCTGTCCACTTGTCTGCAGCCTCCCCTTGCTGCCACTGGCCACCCACCAGTCACCGTCATCCGCCACTCCTCCTACCAGCCACCCACCAGTCCGCTGCCGCTCCTACCAGGTGCCTGCTGTCATCCACTGCTCCTCCTACCAGCTGCCCGCCAGTTGCTCCCACCCCCACTACTTGGGATCACCCTGAGGCAGAACCCTGTGATTTCTGCTCTGCATGGCCTCAGCTGCCACTCTGTGATTTCAGCTCTTGATATCTCTAGTGTGGGGTTTCACAAACACCCTAGTATCCAGCTCTATTTTTTAACAGGTGGGGAGGGTTAGTCAAGCCAGTCTTATAGCTATATAGCCAACACATAGGCAAGGGCAAGGGCAAGGGCAAGGGCAAGGGCAAGGGCAAGGGCAACACATAGGCAAGGGCAAGGCACTCAGCAAGCTAGCTCAACCAGTACAATTTCCACCCCCACTCCCCCTTAATGCTTTAAACCAGGCAGCCCTGTGTAATCAATGTCTTATACATCTATGGCGACTGCCCTGTCCCCCACAACAACCCAGAGCATTGGTGAGATCTCAGAACTCCTGCACTGTCAGCTTAAATTGTGATTTTAAAACTACGTGTTTACAAGAGACCAAATCTCATGGCTTACTTGTTACCCATTAGGCTTTGCCTGAAAAGGTATCACACACACACCTTTGCATTCTCATGCAAATGATCTCTGGGAGACACATTCCTCCCAGCCTCAGTAGCACACCTACAGCCCTTTGCATTCTCATGCAGATGACCTCTGGGAGACACATTCCTCCCAGCCTTCAGCAGCACTGCCTTCCTTCTGCCATATTCCCTACATAAGCGTACTGTCATCTCCAGTATCCGAGCCATTAATGGCAATATAGAATAGTAACACCTAAGGGACCCAGCAAGATTTATTTTCGTTTTGACAAAAAACCATCAGTACCTACTCTGTGTTCTTTCAGCCATGCCCTTCTTAAGTCCTGTGGGACCTCAACCATTCTCCATAACTTGAAAATATTTGAATGACTAAAAGGTGATGGCCAAGGACAGGGTGTTGTGGGGAATGAATTAAACCAGGGGTGCTGAAATCTAAGAAAAGTGCAGAACCTACAGTTGTTTCTTTTCTCAAGTCTCTTGACAGCTCATGGTTGTGTTTCTAGAGGACTTGGAGGCCCTCGACATATTGCATCAGACAGTAAACATGAATCTGGCTTGCCTTGTTTTTGTTCAATGCCCGTATAAATCATTGATGGGGACACTGGGGAAGGTGGCTATAGCAATTTAAGGAGGACCTTTGGCATAGAACCAACAGACCCAGTGCCACATTGTGAGCATAAAATATCACACAGTCTATCGTACATGTTGCTGTTTATGCTGTCCTTTATCACTGCCCTAGGGAGTTGTTCAAAGGCTGAGGTGGCAGTGTCCTAGATGTACCAGGTCAACGTGAGGCTATAAATTGCAAGCTCTATGACCTGTGCCCTGACCTTCATATGGTAAGTTTGTCACAGGTTATGCTTTGCAGTATCTGTGCCTAACCTAGGAAAGTTTAGCACAAGGGATGACCTTGGCAAGTGCTGTGCAAGCACTGGAGAACCTGACAGTGCTTAAAGAAAATGACCAGAACAAAGGGTACCTGCTTAGGATGTTATATTGATCAGCGGCTCTGCACAAAAAGGTGACAGAACCCTGCTTAAGAAAAAAAAAAGACTATTTGTAAGGAATCTAAAAGGGTTATGTTAGATAATGATGAGGGGAGAATCATGTGATATAAAACTTGGTATCTGCAAGTACAAATATCTATTGAAAAATGTTTTGTGACTATCTGTGTTTCTATTAGAAGGTCTGGGTGACCCTTAAATGAGATACAAGTTTTGATGAAGCATCTTGGTTTGTTTTCAAGCATGTCTTTTAAATAGGCAAACAGAAAAGTTTGTGAGAACCCAGCTCTTGTTCCTTTGTATAAAGGGATCTATTTATAGCAGAAAGAGGAAAAACAAAAATGTGTGGAAAATAAAGCAGAAAAGCTCCCATATTATGTATAAAACATGGGTGTTTGAGTACAATAGCACTGAGTCATCCTGTTGAACTTAATGGTTTAACCACACCCTCCAATGACTATTGCCTTCAGTGAGTCTGTAAGTCAGGTCCATCTATGATCTACCCTTGTTTCCAACAGAGTTAAACTTATTAATGATCCGTAATTAAGTTTGATGGGTTATGCCCACAGTAATGGAAGTGAGTGGATTGGGAGGGTGAGCTCTGATTAGTACAAAATGAAATAAAACTTCAGGAGTTTGTAGAATGCTCTTGGACAGTTTAAATATAACCTCGTGAGTTTGCAGAATGCTATTAGACAATTTAAATATAATTTTATATTGTGACTGGGTCAGGCCAGAGGGTTAACTTACAAGGGGAGAGAGGCAGCTCTAAAAAGCAGACATGGCCTTGGATAATCAGGTGTCATCACAGGCAAAGTGGGAGCAGTGGGGGAAGAGGATGCTATAAATCAATTAGAGATAGCTGGTCCCACTTGCGGTTGCCACAGGCCTTTTAAATGTCTTCTACCAGTAGTTGTGGAGGGGAGAGGAAACTAGACTGGCTGAGGAGTGAATTAGAAAACAGCAGTGGAGAATATGACAAGCATCAGAGACAACAAGGGAGGGGAGGGGAGGAGAGGTGCGGTGCTGTGCTCCTAGTAACCTTAGGGCTCACCTGGAGGTTAGGTGGGACTTTTGGACAAGGAGGTCCCTAGTGCTGCCTTTCAAGCCAAGGTCATAAAACCTGAACTCTGGCAAGGTTAAGTGGGCCCCATAGTGCAGGACTGTTAAGTGAGCAGCAGTCTGGGGCTCAAGAGTGGTACTGACCCTACCGCAACATGATACGTGAGATGTAATTCCGCTTCACTCTGTGGTGACTAGGCCTCAGTTGGAATATTGTGTCCAGTTCTGGTCATGACATTTCAAGAAAGATGTGGACAAATTGCAGAAGGTCTAGAGAAAAGCCACAAAAATAATAAAAGGTCTAGAAAACATGACCTATGAGGGAAGACTAAAAGGACTGGGTTTGCTTATTTTAGGAAACAGAAGACTGAGGGAAGACATGATAGCAGCTTTCAAGTACTTAAAAGGGTTTTACAAGGAGGCGGGAGCAAGTTATTCTTCTTAACCTCTAATTATAGGATGAGAAGTAATAGTCTTAAATTGCAGCAAGGGAGGTTTAAGTTGGATATTAGGAAAAACTTCCTGTCAGGGTGGCTAAACACTGGAATGAATTGCCAAGGGAGGTTGTGGAATCTCCATCACTGGTGATGTTTAAGAGCAGGTTGGATAGGCATCTGTTGGGAATGGCCTAGATGGTGTTAGGCAGGGGGCTAGAGCTGGTGACGTCTTAAGATCTTTTCTGGTTCTACTTTGCAGAATGTACTTGGACAAGGTAAATATAACCCTGCCCCAAAGTCCATAGCACTAGTCCAGAGACTCTAACTCCTCCTGCACCCCAACCCGCTCACCTCCAGGTCCACGGAGCCTGCACATCCAGCCAGAGTCTTTGCACCTCAAACCTCTGTTCCAGCCCTTAGCTTCTGAGCCCCAGACACACTCTAGAGCCTACACCCCAGATAAAACCTTCATGCTCAACACATAAACCCTCTGCCCGAGCCCTGACCCCCTCCCACCACATGAGTTTTTCTTATGTGCATCAATATGAAGATTCTGTATCACACATAACCTCCACATTGATACACATAAGATAATTTATTTCACTGTGGGAAATAACAGAGGGAGTACTGGTCACCATAGTGTTTTTCTTTCCAGAGCGCGTGATTTCTTTGGGAATGCAGCTGCAGCTTAATGCTCACCTTGCCAAAGGGAAATGAGATGTCTGTCTGGATCTGTCTTTATTTCATTGGTGATGTGGTATTTGCAAACAGGGACATAATGAAAATGATCATAGGTGATGGTGACAAACTCATTCTTCCTTCCTTCGACGGGGACGCAGCATAACAGGGGAATGGAAAAGATCCCCCAAAAACTGGTGTTCTGTGGTAGCCGTGTATAAATACAAGAAATTGGAAACCCCCTGAAGTGTCTGCTGAGAAGGAGATTTTTTTTGGAGACTGGGCTTTGGGCCCAAACCCAAAAGATTAGCTAGCTCCCCTCCAGTAGAAAATGTCTAAATAACATTGGTGGATTTAAATCTAGCCTTTCTACCCACAGGGTTTAGTTCATGCCCACCTCTGGTAGGCCAGGTTGACAAGCCTTGGTGCTGTTCACATGATTCAGTAATTCTGGTATGGATGAGTAATAACCTCGTCATAGGATGAAACTCCACGTTTTATCTCTAGTTGATTTTGAAAGGAATGTCCTCACTGACACTGTTTGAGCTATGAGGGTGTTGTACATCCACTAACCCCATCTCCCAGGCAACCGGGAGATCCAAAGGCTTAACTAAATATATTGAAAGTAAGAGCTGGTGTTCTGGGGGAAGAAACTCAGCGCTGCCATGAGATCTGTCCCAAGGAGGACACAGGGCCTGTAGCAACCCTCCCCCCGCCAGTGCTTTCGGTGTGGGGCTCAGGGCAACCCCCTGAATGACAGGCCCCATCCCCAAGCCTCACCCTTCCTCCACCCTCTTCTCCCCTATCCCTGAGAATGCAGCCTGGGGGTTATGGGGTGCTTGATGCAGTATCGGTAGCAGGGGTCACCCCTCTCCCCACTCACCATGGGTATGTCTACATAGCAAGGTTATTCTGGAATAACTTATTCTGGAGTTATTCCAAAATAAACCATTCCAGAATAATGCACCTATATTACAGGGAAGCCCTGGAAAAAGCAAAACTTATTCTGAAACAGTTTGTCTACACACAATAGAGCTGTTTCAGCTAGGGTCCCTGGAAAGAGTGCTTCCATGGGCTCTAGTCTGAAACACCATGTCTGCACAGCAGACTTTTTTTGGAAAAAGCTATTCTGGAATAGTTTATTTTGAAATAGCCTCTATTCCCTGGCTACAAAGCACCTATTCCAAAATAGGTGCTATTCCTCATACACCAAATTCCAAATAAGCTGTTTATTTCAAAATCATTTCAAGATAGTGGTTGCATCATGCAGACGCTCACAAAGTTATTTCAAAATAACGGCTGTTATTCTGAAATACCTTTGCAGTGTAAACATCCCCCATGTGGGCAGCAAGAGGTGAAGTGACCTGGCAGACTGCTCTGCTCCATGCCACCCCACTGCTGTCCCAGCCCTCTGCATCCTGCTTCTCTGCAGTGGCAGGAAGCAGGGCATCCTGGGGCTGATGCGCACTGCTCCTGGGAAGCTGAGCACAGCAGGCTGGGAGAGGGTGGAGTGGAGAAGGCTGCTGGGCCACTCCAGCTCCTGCTGCAGTAGTGAGTACATGGAGGGTGGTGACCCCTGCTGCTACCCTGAGCCAGGCTCCAGTAATACCCCAGGTTCCTTCCCACCCATAGGAGGCTTGAGGTGGCCAGCTTGGGGCAGCCACCCTATGGCTCTGGATGTCATTGCTGGGCACAGAGACCTGAAAGCCACTGTTACACATTTCACTCTTTTTTTCACAGGAGGAATTATTTTAGTTCAAATCTACATCTCAGAGTTGAGAAGCTTCCACCCAGCTGTTAAACTTATCAGGACACTCCAGACACTCACCAGTAGCTGCTTTTTTTCTGCCCTTTCCTTCCTTCTCTAAATCTTTCTCAGTCCTATAAATCCTGTCTCATTTGGGGCTTACCTTTTGTAATGCTTCAGGGTAAAAAACTGAGTAACTGTCTCAGCCTCACAATCATGTAATTTGCACACATGCTCTGGTCAAATCTTTATCCACTATGAATATCTCATTGGTAAAAGTTTGTTCATAAGCTTTTTTCCAGAGCTCCCCTGATTTTAGATAGCCTCACTTGGTTGCCTTTTCCAAGAGTGGCACCAACTGCTCGCTCCTCTCAGAACTGTTGCTGATATCATGCCTTCTACATGGGCAGTCAAAGGTGCTTAGGGCTAAAACAAATCCCAAAGTTCTCCTGGAGATGGTGAATCAGAATACTAGGACTGGAAGGGACCTTGAGAGGCCATAGAGTCCAGGAGTCCAGTGAAGGAGTCTTTGTTTCCTCCCAGTGTTTAAAATCTTGAATCAAGGCTAGCGTAGAAGCGCCATGTCCTTAATTTGAATTTATTAGCCTCCAGAAGTGTCCCGTATGTATCCCACAAAGCTACATGGTGACCCTCCAAATGTGGCCACTTTGTTGTGCGCTGCTGTCCATCCAGGTATGCAGGAAGAAGGTCAAAGGAAGCCCATTAAGTTTTGATTGAACTAGAATTTGAATTGGAATTCAGCAGCCCAGCCCTGCAAATAAAAAGGATGCCCATTATGAAAAAATTTCTTTTCCCATCTCACTTCATTGGTACCAGTTGTATCGGTAGCCATCTACTGCAATCATTAGCACTCAGGGTCGTGATCTGACTAGCACTTCTCAGGCTTGCAAGAGAGCCCCAGCTTGGACCTGCCAGGAGATTCTTGATCTTATTGCCATTTGGGGAGTCCAATTGGTGGCAAAGAGACTTTGGGTGTCCAAGAGAAATGTGGCAACCTATGAGCAGATGTCGCATGAGGTGCTTGAGGTTACTCCTGGGACTCCATGCAATGCTGGGTGAAGGTGAAAGAAC
This sequence comes from Carettochelys insculpta, assembly GCF_033958435.1. Lineage (NCBI taxonomy): Eukaryota > Metazoa > Chordata > Testudines > Carettochelyidae > Carettochelys > Carettochelys insculpta. The sequence continues at coordinate 352,953,050 of NC_134137.1, forward strand.
TCCCTCAAGCCTATCAAAAAGTCCAGAAAGTCAACCAGCATTTGGGGTGGCTCCACAGACATGCCACTTTTATCAACAGCTGTACAAGCTTATGGGGAGCGACCCCACCACGGAGCCTGGTCTGAATTACAACACTTGTGGAGGCCCTGGTATGGAGTTCAGGGTGAGCCTGGAGGAACTGGATGGCCCAGAGGAAGGGGGCAATGAGCAGGGGACAGAGGAAGTTGAGCTAGACAGCCCCAAGCATTTCACCATAGAGCTGGAACCTATCCCCTCCATGGCGGGACTCTTCATGCTGGTCCTCCATGTCCCCTGGACCAAGTGGTTCAGGTGAGTATATATTCTGCATGCTAGAAGTGGGTTGGGGGCGAGTATAGCTATAGGGTTGTGGATTGGTACAGGTTTGTTAGCTGTATTTTTTGTGCCCCTCAGAACAGGAGGTTAATGTTTCTTGGGATGGAGCACTTCTCCTTTTTGGAGATCTCCTCGAAAGCCTCATCCAGGCACTCTTATATTTTTTTCCATGAGGTTCTTGGGCAGGAAATGGCGCAATCTCCAATTCTTTTTTGAGCGGTTACTGATGCTGTGAATTCTGGGACAGTGCTTGGAATTTTGAGAGTTGAACATGAAACACCCACAAGCAACCGGGGCTAAAGCACTGTGGGATAGGTACCCACAATGCACTGCTCACGTTGTCAAACTTGTATGGGGCAATGGGGATGTGGAGACTCGACATGGAAAAAAGGTGGGGTGAATTTCAAGAAGCTTTGTAGACACTTAATTCAAATTCATAATATTGAGGTTAAATAATTGAATTCAAATTTAAAAAATCGAATGTATCTTGTAGCGTAGACACAGCCCTAGTGTCTAAATAGAACAGCAGCTGGACTCTGCTCTGTCTCCAGAGGTTATGAGCAGCATAACTTCCCACAGTTAGTTTAACCACACAGATCTTTCTAAGCAAGCACATTTATTCTTAAGGTGAAAGCATTGCAGAGCAAACGTGTTAAAATCCATAGAAGATCCTACATACTGCTGGAGGGGCAGACAGAATTTCCAGGCCCCTGGACAAGGGGCAGAGAATGGCTGGCTCCAGGTTCCTGGAAAGGGCAAGTTTAGGATCTAGCCTCCACCTGCCAGCCCTTTAGTGTGAGGCTCTGGTTGTGATGTAAAGGGCCCAGGGCACCATCTGCCACCATTGCAGTGGTAGTAACTGGGACCCTCAGATCCTTTTGATTAATTGGGCCCCAGGGCAATTGCCCCCTTTTCTGCCCCTGTTGATGGCCTTCATACAGCTAATAAGCTTACCAGAACTCACCTCCTAACATACAGCTCCTCCAGCAGAGCTCCGGTATGAGAGTCTTCCAAACCCCACAAAGAGGGTTTTCTGTGGTTCCAAGTTCATAACAGCTTTGTCTCAGGGTAAGTACACCCATGCATATACTAGTCTTTGTTTTACACAGCCAGGGCATACGATTTTCAGGTTCCCGGAACATCAGCAACAACAATCATGGGCTCAGCGCCTGTTGGTGTCCGATGCCTCCCTCACCTTTTCCTTCCATCTTTCCCTGTCTAGTGCAGAGTGGCTTAGTTTCTGTAGAGTAGCTCCACACCAATATACTATGTCATTTATGCATTCTCTGTGGGATCTGACTCTTGTATCAAGCAAAGCCATCAAGCTAACAAAGAAAGGAAGGAGCTTACTGACAGTAAGTGTGAATTTTCTCAGAAATACTTAGAGAAGATAAATGCAAATTCTGCTCCCTCTCTCCTCCAGCCTCCTCCAGTTGTGCTGATCAGCTGTTCCTGGAACTTTTAAGAACCTGAGACATGGGCAATAACAAAAGATTCAAAAACTACAAGAAGTCCTGTGGCACCTTATAGACTAACAGATATTTTGGAGCATAAGCTTTCATGGGCAAAGACCTGCTTCATCAGATGCATGAGTGGGGTGGGGTTCCAGAGGAGGATTTAAAGTGGGGGGGTCTCAGTAAAGGGGAGGGTCAGAGCTGACAATATGTCATCCGTCAGGGTAGATATGGCCCATTATTGGCAGTTAATGTGGAGTTGTGAACATCAAGCAAAGAGAAATCAAGACTGTTCAGTCGGGGGAATGTGGTCCATTGTCAGTTGCTCATGTGAAGGTGTTAATGTCTAGAGTGGAGAAACTGCTTTTGTAATGGGTATCTGTTCAATCCTTGGTTGATGGAGTCAAATTTGCAAATGAATTGCAGCTCTGACATCTCTCTTTGCTTTTTTTTTTTTTTTTTTTTGGTAGGACTGCTACAAGCGTGTTGATTTTGGATAAGATCCAATAGGTGCTCAGGACAAATTCCAATTTGGGTTAATACATTCTGCCTGTTTAATTCACCCTGATCATTTTCACCCAGACACAGTATTCACTTTCTTTCCAAAACTTTTTTTTAGTGATGTTGTGTCCTGTTTAACAGTTGTCACCCAGAAGTGGAGCATGTAGCTTTTTGCCGTAATTTGTAAAGGACTTTAGCCTCCCTCAACATGCAACGTACGACACAAAAGAAAAGTATTAGAAAGAAAATAATTTCCATTCCATAGAGAAGTATTCCATGGAGTTTCATGCAACAAAATTTTTGAATGGACAAATCATGTAATTTATAATTTGTTGTTTTTTTTAAGTGACTCCCCAAGTGATTGTAGGGTCTTTATACTTTTTACCAAATAAAAGTACACATTTATCAACTTTTTTATTGATTCTACCTTCTGATTTGTTATGGTTGTGAACTTGTTTAAGATCTAAATTCATTATATCAAAGGGTTCTACAAATAAACAGGGAGGGACATAATGTTCTGTAACACTTATTCTAGGCTATATAATTTACTAGAGAGGATAACCTTTCTAAAGGTTTTTCAGATTAGGTCTATACTACTGTGGAAGATTGACTCTCTCAGGGTCCATCTTCCAGTGTTTTGTTTCATGGATGAACGAAATGGCGCTTTCGGTGGTCAAAGTCAACCCCAGAACTTGTCACAAAGAGTGAGGATTAAGGAAGGTTGACAGGAAAAATGCCCTCATCGACCTTTTGTATAGACAGAGACTGAAGTCGGCCACCGATAAGTCGATTTAAGCTATGCAATTGGCGTAGCTAAAATTGTGTATCAGCAGTTGACTTTTATGTCTAATATAGGCATAGCCTAAGCCACCCTATAGAAATGTATAGTACAGATATAATTGTCTCAGTAATTCCATAGAGCACCGTCACATGACTGGACTTTTATATTGGATATGGAAGCCATTTTATGTGTTCATTGTATCTATTGGAACCAAACAGTGTGCAGGGGGGAACTGTGTGAGGTGTGTAATGAAAGCTGATGAAGCCCTGAATCTGTGTGTGCTATTTACATGGCTGTATCATGTCTGCAGGCAGTTACGGGTTTTAGCTCTGTAGCTGTATTAGCAATGTTTTAGTACTAAGATTCACAATAGGAGGTGTGAATTCAGCCCCTGCCAGGATGATGGACTATGAACAAAGACTTGGATGTCAAATCCACATCTCAGAAATTTGGAACTCGTCAGTGGCATGCAGCCCACCCATCAGCATTCTTCTTGGAGAAAGTCTGTGTCTTTTGTTCCTGTCTTTGTTCCTGTTCCCAGGTTCCATGTTCCAGCATGCTGACTCCAGCTCACCAGATCCCCAATTCTCCAGTAACTAAAAAACAGGTAACTTGGAATCTTACCCTTTATGGGGTGTCCTTTCAGAGGCTTATGAGAATCAGCATGGAATGTCGCTGGCCTGCATCAATAACTGTAATTGTTGTATGTAAAGTATCTCTTTAACAATTTTTCTATCTAACCCTGGATTTTTTTTTTTTTTGTTAATGAACCTTCAGATGTTTAGATCTGAAGGACTTGGGCACAAATGTGTTGATTTTGGATAAGATCCAAGTATATATTGACTGGGGACTGTGGCTGGACCCTCTGGGGCCTGGAAAAATCTGTGTGGATTGGGTGAAACAGGTTTAATAGCCTCTCACCTGAGTTTGAGGTTGTTGTTCTGGGCTGGTATAGCAGCTGGGAAATCTGCAGGTTTGCTTGCGCGGCTTCTGGCTGGCAGAGGTACTTTTGTGGCTGATTGGATTTGCCTTAATGAGAAGAAAATCCTAATCTGGGTCTGTATGTGGCCCGGATTTAAGCAAAGATACCCTGGTTTGATTTCCTTAGTTGTGCCCAGAAACCACATCCTATTGCAAGCACTTACATAAGGGAAACTAAAGATAAAATGAGGGAGAGGAAATAAAGAAGTTTCCAGAAACAGCAAATAAATCATCATGTTAATCATGACTAAAAATAGGAAAACAAACAAACAAACGAACGAACAAACAAAAACCAGAATATCATTTAATGCTAGGAAAGGAAAAACTCATTGAGGAAATGAACATTCAAACAATGGGCTGATTGTCGTTATCAGAATTATTGGCATATTAGCAGAATGAGGCACCCATTGGATTTCAGATAGTCACTGACTCGAAGTTCTGCTCAGATTCTGCTTACCTTACTTACTTGGGGTGCAGGATAGGGGAGGCAGCATGGGTGCAAGAGAGGATTCTGCTCTGGGGGAGGGAGGTAGGGAGGGTGCAGGGTCTGAGAGGGAGTTGTGACCTCAGGCAGGGCATGGGAGAGGAGGTGCAGAGGGTTTAGGTGGTGACCTGGGGCAGGGGATTGGGGTGCAGAGTCGGGGAGGGGATATGGGTGCAGGAGAGGATTCTGGCCTGGCAGAGGGCTGTAGGAACAGGTGCAGCATCTGGGAGGGGTTTGGAATGTAGTGCCAGAGGTGGGCTGTAGCCCGGAGGTACTTACCTAAGCACCTCAACTCCCACAGAGGGCAGATCTTCACATGCAATAGCCAAATGTCCATTAGCACTAGGGCTGGGTGCAGCACGAGGAAAAAAATTGTGGCGCTCCAGTCTGCTGAACAATCAGAATTTGCTTTTCTAGGCCGCATTGCCCCCTGGGATGCTCCGGTCTCTGGGCTTCCATCTCTGCTTCAGCAATTTGTGCTGTACAATGAAAAGGTCAGCCGAGCCTCTGCCTTTCCCAGCCTGGTTTCTGGAGCTCGGGTGAAAGTTCAGGCTTGAGGCTAAGCTCTGCCTAAAATCCCAGGCTTTGCTCACCTATTATCCCTGTGCGCTCCTGGAAGCTGGGTTTGTTTGCCTGGCACTGAATCTCTAACCAGCTCCATGTGCTATAATCTCACTAATTGCTTTCAGCAACAGCAAGAAAAGCTGTCAAAAGCAAACCAGTAGGTAAGAAGGTCTCTGGGAGGCGGCACTGCTGCGTGCCTATTGGGGAACGTAACAGTAGCATACAGCAGTGAAGCAGAGAGGAGCAGATGCTGAGTCCGTGGCCAACTTTAATACAGAGCTGGAACACCAATTATAGCCACGAAAAACTAGATACATGTTTATTGCCTCAAAGTACCACAAATCAATCTGTGTTCCTTGTTCAGGGGAGCTCCAGTGAAATAAGTCACTGAGCCTCAACAGCAAGGAACATAGTTACGAGCTGCTTTAATTAAACTCCCATATAGTTATCTCCCAGCTTGCACGGCTCAGTGTAAAACCTGAGGGAGGCAACGAGGAATAATATGTTCTACATCTGCAGCACTGTTGCCAACCCCAAACACTGAATTAGTCCTCCCAGAAATATTACATTGGGTTAAAAATTCCTGAATTTTAAAAGAATAAATGTTGTGGTTTTTCTTTACCTTCTAGGTTTTCTGCTATTCGGCTGCGCTCGGATTGTTTTTTCAACCATTCCTCTGCAACCCTGAGGGCTAGAGAGTTATTCTTTTTAAAAAAAAATTAAAGCTGAGATTTCCCATGTAAGCACTTGTGTCTGAGAACTGGAACTTCACATAAACCACCCAGGATCAGGAGACGCTCGATAAAGTTGGTACCACTATGGTTCTTCCAGGCTGTGTCTACACTTGCGTTCCTCTTTTGAAAGAAGCATGCAAATGAGGGAAATCAAAAATGCAAACAAGGTGCAGATTTACATAGCTAGCACCTGATTTGCATATTCTTCTTTCAAAAGAAGAAAAGCAGTATAGGCCCAGCTCTTTCAAAAGTAAACCCCATCTTTGAAAGAACCTTCTTCCCTTTTTTATGAGAAGAAGGGTTCTTTTGAAGATGGGGTTTACTTTCGAAAGAGCCACGTCTACGCTGCTTTTCTTCTTTTGAAAGAATATGCAGATGAGGTGTTAGATATGTAAATCTGCACATCATTTGGATTTTTGATTTCACTCATTTGCATGCCTCTTTTGAAAGAGGAATGCAAGTGTAGACACAGCCCCAGAATCCTGCTCAGGAATCTGGACATATCTTCTACTCCTCTGCTTCTTAAAAATACGAGGAAGCAGACCAGGCTTGGTGACAAAACAGTAATGGTCAGTAAAATTATGATTTCTCTTGTTAGGTCTTTATTTCTTACCCAGAATAGTTAACCTGTGGGATCCTGTAGTTCGTTAGGAAAGCACAGCAAGCCCAAGGTGCAGAATATTCCCTCTGGATGAAGGTCAACCATGGTACCTCATCTGACCAGTCATCTCCGGCAATGCCCTCTAACATAGGCTCTGACTCTGTGGGTGCTCTAGGGCTGAGGCACCTCCTGGAGAAATCCTCCTATCAGCTTTTCCTGTCTCCCATTGCCTTCTGCTGGCCAGCAGGCCTCACCAATAAGCACCTCCCCTTCATGCCTGGAGCCCACTGCAATCAGCTGTTTTACGGTATTCAAGAGGTGGGGGGAGGGGCAGAAGTGGGTGAGAAGAGGTGTGTGGGGACACAGTGGAGGCAGGAAAATGTGTGATGGGGAGTGGAAAGAGACAAGTCAGATGGGGCGTTGGGGAACGGGGGCGGATGGGGGATAGGGCATGGTGCAGAGCCAGGGCTAAGCACCATCCAGCATTTATGAAAGTCGTCACCTAACGACTCTCTTGATTCCACTGAGGTACTTGTTGCTGTTGCATGTTGAAGGAGACACCAAAGGGAGGAATACGGATTTTTATTAATGGGTGAGATATTTCCAGTGGGTATGTTCAGGGCATTTCCAAAGAATTAATACTCTGGACGGTAGACGCCTGGACTGTGGTGATTATCCCCATATGCCATTGCCTGCCTTACTTGGTCTTGATTTTGTTTACTTCATTGAAGCTATGATTTAACATTGTGTAAGCTTGAAAAGTCTCTGGAAGTGAAATCATGGTCAGGAAACACAGCTGTGATTCCTGTTTGCAGGGGCTGGGGGAAGAATGTGAAGAGACGGTGGCAGGAAAAAAACCCACAACACAACAGCCGGAGACATTTTGGGCTTGATTCTCCCTTGTGCCACTGCTTTACTTAGGGGAAATGAAGGTGGGGTAACACCACGGAGTTGATCACTGTTCCTGGATTCTCAGTTGTTCAGCCCCTGAGTGAGTTAAAGGAAGCTTTCACGTGTCACTCACATAACCCCTCCTGCCCAGGAAGCTAACCCTACTGGAGTATTGATGGAGCAAGACTCTGCTACACCCATAACCTCTTCCTTCCCTGCTCCACCTCCCAACAACCCCCTGCCCCAGGGCTGGAGTTCTGCTTAGGCACAGTGGGTGCATGCCTGGAGGTGCCAGCACACTAGGGGGCCCCTAAATGTTAAAAGTGGGCAAAAGTTTAGTTTTTTTATGGAAAACCTGAAGGTCAGCTGAAGACCAGGGGAGCACTGAATGTGCCGAGCCAGTTGGATAGACATTTATCAGAGATGGTGTAGATGGTGCTTGGTCCTGCCGTGAGGGCAGGCGACTGGACTCGATGACCTCTGAAGGTCCCTTCCAGTTCTAGCGTTCTACGATTTTATGCTGTACCTATGGCCTTGTAAGATATAAATCCAGCCCTGCCCTCTCCCCTCCTTGTGCAAGGGTGTGGCGGGTGTGGGTTGTGTCTGGTGCAAAAGGAGTGGCTAACAGGGGGGCTTGGTGTGGGAGTTCTCCAGGTGAAGGAGGAACAAGTACATGGCCCGGGGGATAAGTTTGTTGAGAACCCTCCGGCTGTAGTGCTGTTTGTAGGTTGCTTGTGGTGTGCCTGCGGCTTGACTGAGCTATACAGTATGGCCTGTGTGTGGGGCTAGATAGATTTAACTTTCCATAAACTAAAAGCAAAACAAAACAAAAATCAAAGGAAGGAGCTTCAGGAGTAAAAAGATAATTGTAGGCCAAATTCCGGCAATGAAGTGGGGGCTATACAGTTTGTTGCATCCAGTGCAGCATGTACAGGTTGAAACTGTCTCGTCCAGCTCGTTACCTGACTGGTCCTGAAAGAGAGAATTTGCTGGACCATGGAAGGTCAATATTGTCTCACTACATTACCAACACCTCCACTGCTTACAGAGCTCTTAGAAGACATTTAGGGGTAAATTAGAGCTAAATAACAGCACAGAACACTGAGAGGCTGTAAACAAACTTTATGGGACTGCAGGAAACTTAGCCGGATGTTCACTTGCCATGGGTGTGGCCATCTAAAATCATGCCAGATCATGGATGCTGCCATACTAGAGAGTGACAAACTAGAGGGGTTCAACCTGTATGATTACCTGTCCTCTGGACAGGTGGCTTATGTGTACATTGTCACTGAGGGCCAGGATCTCCTTGCACCAAATGTACACATAAACCACCTGCCCAGAGGACAGGTAATCATACAGGTTGAACTTGTTTAGTCCTTCCTTAGCTTTTCCAGTTCATCTGCTTTGGCGATCAGAGCAGCTGAACTGGAAAAGCTAAGGGAGATAGAGGTACATAGATGAGGCTTTCTGAGACACAGTAGAATGATTCCGGCCCCCAGTCTGACAGTCACTGAGCTGCTGTGGGATGGGGAGTGGTGGTGATGAAAGTCTCAGGGAAGGACAACATCCAACTATAGCACAGGGAAATAATCCCATAGTTTGGACACTCATTCCAAATGATGATGTGGTATTCTTTTGCACTGGGAATACCTCTCCAGGGGAAGGAACTCCAGTTATTAAGAAGAGGCAAACAATAGTTATGGGGGATTTGATCAGCATAAACATAGATAGTTAGGTTTGCGATAACTGGGAGAACCATATGGTGACTTGCCTGCCTGGTGCAAAGGTTGCAGACCTCTTGAGACACCTAGATAGACTTAAGTGTAGCATTGGGTGGGAAGTGGTAGTTGTGATATGTGTAGATGTCTGCGACATATGGAAGGATAAGGAAGAGGTCCCGGGGGACAAATTTAGGATGCTAGGTAAGAGATTGAATTCCAGGACCTACATGGTAGTATTCTTTGAGATGCTTCCAGTTCCATGTGCAGGGCCAGTTAGAGCAGAAGAACTGCAGGGTCCAATGAGTGGATGAGAGGATAGCGTAGGGAGGCATGGTTTAGATTTATTAGCCACTGGGGAAACTTTCAGTAAAGGGAGAGGATGGGCTTCACCTAAACCACAATAGAACCAGATTGCTGGCACTTAGTTTAAACCCTGCTCTGTGAACTGCTTAACTTAAAAAGCTAGGGGGAAAGCTGAGAGGCACAGAAAAACATACAGTTCAGATAGAGACATCCCTAAGGGGAGAATCTATTAATGGAGATTTTCTGTGTCCTAGTAAGGAGAAGAAAATGGAAAATGATAAAATACAGGCAGGATCTGATCAGAAATAGTCAAAGGCAAAATAGTCCCATTTAATTATACCACATAATGGCAGAGAGCTAAAAAGTGACAAGTTTTTGAAGTGCTTATGTACCAGTGCTAGAAGTTTAAAAAACAATATGGGCGAACTAAAGTGCCTCGTATTAAATGTGGATATCAATATAATGGGTATCACAGAAACTTGAGGGACTGAGAGTAATCAATGGAACACAGTAATACCAGGGCACAAAATATATCACAAGGACAGAAACGTGTTGGTGGGGCAATGGTGCTATATGTGACAGAAAGTTTAGAATCAAATTAAGCAACAATCCTAATTGAATTAAATAATACCGTAGACTCTCTAAGGACAGTAATTCCATGCTCTAATATTAAGAACATAGCAGCAGGGATATATTACCAACAACTTGATGAGGATGGTGATAGTGACTGTGAAATGCACAGGCAATTCAGAAAGGATATTAGAATTAAAAACTCAATAATATTGGGGATTTCAATTGTCTCATATTGACTGGGTGCATCTCACCTCAGGAAGGGGTGCAGAGTTATCAAGTTTCTTGACACCTTTAAATGACTACTTCTTGGAGCAGCTGGTTCCAGAACTCCCATTAGGAGAGGCAGTTCTTGTTTTGCCCTAAATGGAGCATAGGATCTGGTCTAAGAGGTGAATATAACTGGACCACTTTGTAATTGTGACCATAATATAATTATATTTAATATCTTGGCAGAAAGATCGCTGCAGCTGTCCAACACTGCATCATTTAGAAAGGGGAACTACACAGAAATGAGGAGGTTAGTTAAACAGAAATTAGAAGGTACAGTGCCAAAAGTGAAATCCCTGCAAAATGCATGGAAACTTTTTAAAAAATACCACAATAGAGGCTCAGCTGAAATGTATACCCCAATTTAAAAACATAAAAAGAAAACGAAAAGGTGCCTCTATGGCTAGACAACAAAGTAAAAAAGCAAGGAGAGAGAAAATGGCATTGCAAATAAAATTCTAATGAGGAAATTATAAAGGAACATAAACTCTGGTAAATGAAGTGTGAAAATATAATTAGGAAGGCCAAAAAAGAATTTGAAGTACAGCTAGCCAAATACTCAAAAAGTAACAATAAAAATACTTTTTGAGTACGTAAGAAGTAGGAATCCTGCTAAATAACCAGTGGGGCGACTGGATGATCAAGAAGGTAAAGGAGCACTCAAGGATGATAACACCATTGTAGAGAAACTAAATTAATTCTTTGTATTGGTCTTCCAGGCTGAGGTTGTGAGGGAGATTCCCAAACCTGAAACCTTCTTTTTAGATAACAAATCCAAGGAACCATCCCAGACTGAGGTATCTTTAGAGGAACAAATTGATAAAGTCAGTGCTTTTATTGTGATGGTACTTGCCGGTATTGAGTACTGACACCTCAGCAGTCCCTGCCATGGGACTGGCTGTGGGTTGGTGGGAGGGGTGGGAAAGAGGACAGGGAACTAGCTGAGTACTGGCAACTATTTTTTTAAAGGCACTGGATAAAATAAACAATAATAATTCACCATAACCAGATGGTATTCACCAAAGAGTTCTGAAGTAATTCAAATGTCAAATTGCAAAGCTAGTAACTGTAGTCTGTAGTCCATCATTTTAATCAGGTTCTACACCAAATGACTAAAAGACAGTTAATATGATACCAAGTTTTAAAAAGGGCTCCAGAGATGATCCTGGCAATTACTGGTCAGTAAGCCTGATTTCAGTATCAGACAAACTGTTTGAAACTATAGTAAAGGTCTTTTCATGGACTGGTAGTTGGTAAAAGATAGGAAACAAAGGGCACTAATAAATGGTCAGCTTTCAGAATGGAGAGGAACCATGTACTAGGACCAGTCCTATTCAACATATTCATTAATGAGCTGGAAAAGGGGGTAAAGAGAGAGGTGGCAAAATTTGAAGATGATACAAAACTACTCAAAATACTTACGTTCCAGACTGACTGCAAAGAGCTACAAAAGGGTGTCTCAAAACTGGGCGACTGGACAATAAAATTATAGCAAGTTAAATATTTAATGATAAATGCAAAGTAATGCACAGTGGAAAAAACCCTCAACTATACATATAAAATGACAGGACCCAAAGAGATCTTGGAACCCTCATGGATATTCTCTCAAAAACATCCACTCAATATGCAGCCTCCATCAAAAAAGGGAACAGAGCGTTGGGACTCATTGAGAGAAGGATAGAGGATAACATAGAAAATATCATATTGCCTCTATATAAATCCATAGTACAACCTCCTCTTGAATGCTGTGTGCAGATATGGTTTCCCCATCTCAAAAAAAAGAGACACTGGAATTGGAAAAGGCTCAGGAAAGAGCAACAAAATGCTTAGGGGTCTGGAATGGCTTCCGTATGAGGAGACAGAAATAAAACTGTGATTTTTCAGCTTGGAAAAGGGATGACACAGGGCAGATCTGAAGAATGTCTATAAAATCATAACTCAAGCAGAGAAGGAAGATAAGCAAGTGCTATTTACTCCTTCTCACAACAGCAATCAAATGAAATTAATAGGCAACAGGTTTAAAACAGAAAACGGGAAGTACTTCTTCATACAATCAAAACAAAAAGCAGTCAAGTAGCACTGTAAAGACTAGCAAAAAAGTTTATTAGGTGAGCTTTCGTGGGACAGACCCGCTTCTTCAGACCATAGCCAGACCAGAACAGACTCAATATTTAAGGCACTTAAATAACTTGCTATATTTAAGTGCCTTAAATATTGAGTCTGTTCTGGTCTGGCTATGGTCTGAAGAAGCGGGTCTGTCCCACGAAAGCTCACCTAATAAACTTTTTTGCTAGTCTTTACAGTGCTACTTGACTGCTTTTTGTTTTGATAGTGTATAGACTAGCACGGCTTCCTCTCTGTTACTATTCTTCATACAATGTGCAGTGAACCTGTGGAACTCTTTACTAGCGTAAGTTGTGAAGGCCAAGACTATTACCAGGTTGAAAAAAGAGCTGTGGAGGATAAATTCCTCAATGTCTATTAGCAAGAATCTGCAGGCATGGTGTCCCTAGCCTCTGTTTGTCAGGAGTGGGAGTTGGTGACTGGGGATGGATCACTTGGTGATTATCTGTTTTGTTCATTCTCTCTGGGGCACCTGGCATTGGCTACTGTCAGAAGACGGGATCCTGGGCTGGATAGATCTTTGGTCTGACCCAGTATAGCCAATCTTATCAAAGGCATCAGAGCTGCCTTTACCAGCGTATGTTGTCAGACAGTCCCCCTACATATAGGATATTCTCCAGCTGCTCAAGTCACACCAAGTGAATGTTATTTCCCATTTTAAGTGTAAATGTAGAGAACTCCACTCAGAAAGGACACTGTCTTGTAGAACTGAGTTGTTTGTTTTCAGCAAAACAAACAAACACCTCTTTTAAACCACCTTTTTCCACCTCAGAGATCTTGACTCAGTAGTCTGAATCCATCTCATTTGAGACATCCTAATTGTGCAGCAAAAGTAATTTCTCCCCATTTGCCTGTGCAGGACAGCAAACTTTTCTCCTTATTTCTTGATATGCAAGAACACTTTAATATGGTACCTTCAGACATGCATGAAATAGGTTTAAATGATGTATTCAAACATCTTTATTAAGTGCCTAAGACCAAAGAAAATCATATATTAGGACTCCTAGGCTGTTCCTACACATGGCACTTTTTCCAGAAGAAGATCCTCTTCTGGAACGTGAATCTACACATCAAACAGGACCCCGAAAGAGCCACCCCCTTGCTCCGGAAGAGTGCATCTACACATGCACTGGCACTCTTCCAAAAGAACAGAGCAGGAAACAACACAGACGGGGTTGCACAGCCAGGGAGCCCTTCCAGGGCTGCTGGCCACATGGCCCCTTAAAGCACTGCCCCTCTCTGCAAACGCTGTCCCTCTCTGCAAATGCTGCTGAGGCCACCCACGCCTGTGCACAGCAAGCCAGACCCAGGTACCTGTCCAGCACCCACCGACCAGCAGGCATGGACTCTCAGCAGCTGCAGGACAGCAGGCTTGCCCTTGCCCACAGGCTAGCCATCCTCCTGTGGAGACAGAGGCCCAGGCCTGTGGGTCCTGCACCCCCACCACCCCTGCCGGGCCCCCTACGACTGGTCCAGCATGTCTGGACCCAAGCCACCAGCATGGACTGGTGGGACAGGGTCATCATGGGGGCGTGGGACAATGACCACTGGCTGCAGAACCTGCGGGTGAAGAAAGAGACCTTCCTGGAGATCTGCAGCTGGCTCACCCGCATGCTACAATGCCAGGACAACTGGATGAGGCCTGCCCTCTCCCCAGAGAAGCACATGGCCATCTCCATATGGAAATAGGCCACCCCAGACAGCTACTGATCCACCAGGCAGCAGTTCCGGGTGGGCACATCCACTGTCAGGGCCGTTGTCTTCCAGGTAAGCTCTGCCCCTGACCCTGGCCCACCAATGGGAGGGAGCGGGCCAGCGGGCTCGGGGGACCCCAAGCACTGATTGGGAGGGAGCAGAGCTGGGGGCGCTGGGCAGGCCTAGCTCAGAAGGGATACCACATTGCAGCTGCTGGAGGGGACTGTCAGCAGGGGGGCCCAGTAGGGAGGGAGGGGGTGAAAGGGGAAGGGGGCAGGGACCCCTCTGGGTGTGCCCACGAGTGCACCCATTCCCCTGTAGGTCATGAGGGCCATCAACCACGTGCTGGTCGGTAGCTGGTGAGCACTGGGGACCTGGATGCAGTCGTCGAGGGCTTCACCATGCTTGGGTTCCCCCGGTGCTTCAGGATGATTGACGGGACACATATCACCATCACGGCCCCGGACCACAGTGGCAGCCGATACCTCAACCACAAGGGGTACCACTCCATCGTGCTGCAGGTGGTGGTGGACGCCCAGGGGAAGTTTACAGACATTTATGTTGGCTGACTGGGCAGGGCACATGATGCGTGGATCCTGCGGAATTCTGCCCTGTTCCACAGGATGGAGGCCAGGACATTCATGCCCCCGCAGGAGCACACTGTCGTGAATGTCATGAGGCCTCTCTGCTTCGTGGGTGACCCAGCCTACCCACTCCAGTCCTGGTTGACGTGCCCATCCATGGGCCAGCTCACACCCTCCCAGGAGCTGTTTAACGCCTGGCTCACATGGGCCCGGTATCCCTTTGAGCGCGCTTTTGGCCATCTGAAGGTGCGGTTCAGGTGTCTCCTCATGCACCTTGATGTAGGGGTGGAGAACATCCTGCAGGTTGTGGCCGCGCACTCCACAACCTCATCAAGGCACGTGAGGGGACTCTGTCTTGGGGCTGGATGGCAGAGCTGGCCCCCCACTACCAGCAGCCCACTGCAGCCCCCTACAGGAGGCTCGACTGTGATGGGCTCTGAATCCAGGAGGCACTTTGGGAGGCATTCAGCCGAGGGTACTACTAACCCCTGCACCCCTCCCCACAGGCCCCCCCTACACACACTCCCATGCACACACCCCATACCCCCCCACCCCCTCACAGTAATCAGAGACACAGGGAGTGCAGAATGCTAACATGTATTTAACCCTCAAACTTTATCAACTGTGAGCAATGCAAATAGTGAATGGTGAATAATAAAAATAACAACAAAAACCTGATAGGAGGTGAACTATATACATGGAGGTAAGGGGACAGGGTCACTTAAACTTGGATGGGGACTGGGGCAGAAATGGTGGGGAGCCCTAATCAAGGGACGGGGTGGAAGGCCATGAGCTCTGATGCCTGTGGTCACCCCTCCCACTCCGGGTGTGCAGTCCCCTGCGGGGTGCTGATGGGGCTGGAAGCACCGGCAGGTAGGGCCAGTCAGCACCTGACCCAGCCTCAGAGGAGGGGCCGGAGGGGGTTGGGTTGTGGCTCAGGCAACCCTCCACGGGGCCCACCGTGGCCACAAGCCATGCTGCAAGGTCCCTCAGTGCAGCATTGGGCAGGCTCAGGGGCAGTAGGGTGGCCAAGACCTCAGGGTCATGGGCTGGGGGCATGGGAGCAGCTGAGGGGCCGGGGAGGAATGCGGGGGGACTTGGGGGGCAGTAACGGGGGCCTCGGGGGGGATGGGGGGACAGCAGAGGGGCCTCAGGGGGACTGTGGGGTGGCTGCGGGGGGGGTCTCAGGTGGAGCAGCAAGGAGGGCTAGCAGCTGGCCCTCAGGGTTCCGCACACGGGGTGGAACATCCCCACCACCTCCCCCCATGTGTCTCGCCTCCACTGTAGCTTGGCCTTGCCGAGGGCCAGCCATCTTTTAGTGAGGGTGTTCTGGTGGTGGAGGGCCACCGTGTAGGCCAAGACCCCCTCCTTGTGGTGGCTGTGTTGGGTCTGGCGCACCCGTGGCCACCACGCAGCGGGGGCTGGTGTGGGCCCAGCTGATGGGCTGCTGGGTCCTCCAGCCTGGATGAGGGTGGAAGGCCTTGGGCTCCTCAGCCAGCTGCCCCAGCCCTCGGATGGTACCACTGTTAAGAGAGAGAGGGTAGGGGTAGAGGGGGGAAGTCAGTACCACATCCGGAACCTGGGTGGCATGGCCCCAGTCTCCCTGGCTGGTTACCCCCTCCACTGACCCATGGGACAGGCAGGTGCAAGGGGATGCCACCGGGTGGGCTAGCATGCACTCGCCGCGGCAGCCCTGGGGCATGATGCTGGGGCCAGGGCCCTATCCACGGTGGCTCACCCTGGCAAGGGGCTTGTGGGCTGGGAGGGGGTTCGGCTGTGCAGGGTTCCAGATGCAGCTATGCTTCCTGGGGGGGGGGCCTCAGCACACTTGAGGGGCACTCCATGGGGGAGGGAGCCAAGTGCTGCTCGCAGGCATGGGTGTGCCCTGGGCCCTGGCTGGGGCTGGACTTTAGGGCTCTGGGGCCTGGGGCTGGGGCTCAGGTGTCCGCCTCCCCCCACTGTGCTTTGTGACTATGCGCACTTACCCGAGGTGGCCTCGTATATGTAGGGTGATGCCCAACTGGAGGGGGCCTGGCTGCTGGCGGTGGAGGGCACTGCGATGATGAGGGACCCGTCTGTGGACTCCCCATCAGATGGGACGTCCACAGTGGCGGGTCCCTCATCCTCCTCCTCCGGTATGGCAGGCGACTCGGTGCAGCTGTCTCCATAGTGACGTGGGGTGGAGGGAGGCGTCATCCGCAGCAAGGAGGTCCCGAAGCTCCCAGTAGAAGGGGCAGCTGGCAGAGGCATGGCCAGATCTGCAAGCACTATCCTGGGCCTGCATGTACCACTGCTGCAGCTCCCTCACCTTGCACCTGACTTGCTCCAGTGTCTAGGAGGGGTTGCCACAGGCAGCCAGGCCCTGGGTGAGACAGGTGAACACTGGGGCATTCCTCTGGTGCCCACTGGTGTCCCGGAGGACCTCCTCGTAGCGCCAGAGCCCCAGGAGGTCCTGGAGCCCTGGCTGTGTCCAGGAGGGGGCCCTCCATTTTGGAGGCTGTTCGGGGTCTTGGCTGCCCTCGTCTGGGTTCCTGGGGCTCCCCTAGGCAGTGTGGGGTGCTGGCCTGCTGGTCATACCTGCGGGTCGGGACTTGCTGGGCACTGTGGGGCTTTGGGGGAGCGTAGCAGGCAGCCCTGCACACGCTGCCTGTCTCACACTCTCAGCTTCCTGCCATGGGGTCTCCGGGTCCTTGCAGCTTTAAAGGCTGCAGGGACCTGGAGACCATAGAGGCCTGCTGGGGGTGTCTAGAGTGGCCCTGCTCTCCAGCAGTCTGCTGCCATGGAGGACTGCTTCTTTCGGAAGAAGCAGTCCAGGAACTTCTACACTTGCCTTCTTCCGGAAGATTCTTCTGGAAGAAGGTGCTCTTCCTGATTCTGAAGTAGAGTACAGAATCTGGAAGAGGGGGCACCTTCTTCCAGAAGAAATCCAAAAGAGCACCTTGCATGTGTAGACGCTCCTCAGATCTTGTGGAAGAAGGCACCATTCTTCCGTAAGATCATGCCTGTGTACAAATGGCCCTAGAAAGAAAAAAGGGACAAACACCAGAGTCTGCACACACCCTTAGCAAGTATTTTGTTTTTGAAAGTAACCATGTAAACAGGCATGTTAGAACTTGCTGCACTTCTTGGTATAGTAATTACCAGTGTCCCGTGACTGTCTGATAAACACCCTCTGACTGCAGTGGTGCAATGAAATATTTTTTTAGTTAAAAATAACTCTGCCCCCTGTTGGTGAAGGAGTTTATTGGCTTACTGCACTCAGAGGCATTATTTCATCAATATGTTTGGGAGAGAAGCCTGATGGATCAGTAAAGGCCATCCAAAGGAACAAGGGGGTTTAGAGGATTAGAAATAGGCTATTCCTGTCCTCTTTTGTTTGTATGCAGTACAGATAGATGGCCTGTTTGTAACTTGAGTCCAGTTCTTACTGAGTAGATCACACAAGCCATTGCAGCAGCTGGAACTAAATCTCAAACACTTTGGCAGTTTCAGCAGAGAGGCCAAAGACTGAATAAATATGGAAATTAAACAGTTCTTTTGTCATGAGAGCTACCCTACGGGGTTACAGCTGAGACATACTGGCTTGGCAGCAGGAGGAAGTCCCTATTTCTGTGCCTGATCTTTTTTTTATAGAAAGGCTCCATTCTCCAGGGGTGTTAATCCAGCACGTTTCATCAACCTCTTAGGAAATTAAACAGCAGCACCTTTAACAAGCATTATAATTGTAAAGAAGCAAATGAGAATGTTACTGTGCTTTATGGATACACACTGGGTGTGTCTCTATAGTGAAAGCTGAGTTTAATTTTGCACTTAATGAAGGGATTCCACCTCTGTTATGTTATGAAAAACACACCATTTACAGCACTTATTTGCCAAGAATTTAAAAGTAAACCAGTTACCTATTGCATGAGTTAAAATCTATTAAAACTGGGTGATTTAAGAAATATAGCATCTGTCAGTCTCTCTCTCTCTCTCTCTCTCTGTCTGTCTCTCTCTTTTTTTACCAGATTTAGTAAGAGAATGAAATGCTCTTTAAACTTTCCATGTAGTTACAGTTAATTGACACAGTCCCTGACTGGTAGGAACTGCACCTTGGAATGTGATACTTTCTCTTACTTAAATATTTTCAATCTTAGCTTCATTATAGACACATTTGATGTCACACCTTAAAGTTGATTGTAGATACACAGTTCCAGCTATGGTAATTGTGAAGCTGGAATCAATTTATTTAAAATCAACATAATTACCTGGCCATCCTCACTGAGTGAGAAACTCTCCTGTCAACCTCCCATATTCCTCATGAGATTAAGGAGTACAGGGTCTACTGTTGACTCCTGACAGCTCGATTTCCCTTGTGCCCTTTGGGTGTGTGAAATTGAACCCTGGAAGATCGACCCTGACTGGGTCTATCTTTTGGGTAGTGAAGACATATTAAATAGAGTGAATGTCACGTTTTCAACAAACCAACCAACCAACCAACTCCTCCCAACCAAATACCTTGGCATTTCATAGTAAGAAAACCCAAACAACTTGTTTTATTAATAAAAAAGGTAAATAACTAGTCAAAGAATAACGATAGCTTGGCAAACAAAAACAACCCACACTCTCTAGCTCCTGAAGTAACAAATATTTCTTTGGAGCGACTGTAACTCCCATGTTTGCATTGCTGTAGCTAGGGGGGTAAATAAGGGAAGAGCCAGGCAGTGGGGAAGATACACAGTGCTTGCATTTGTTTTTGGGAGACTGTGTGCCTGCAGATTTGCTAGAGGCAGGCAGGTTGACATAATTGGATTGGCCAGAAATTGGGTGTGGCAGGCACTTGAGTGATTTCCATGACAGGCAAGCAATTTGGTAGGACATGCCGGGAGCCACTCCCTAAGAGGAACCAATGGGAAACACTCAGAGATGGTGAGTCAGACTGGAAAACTGAGTAATGGAACTGTGCAAGGACCAGAAAGGTTTGCTAGAAGGATTGTGGTCCAGGGGAAGAGTAACAGAGAGATAACTGTGCTAGTCTATCTACTATCAAAACAAAACAGCAGTGGACTGCTTTTTTGTTGTGGTCCAGGCTTTTGCCAGTTTGTTGGATTTCCTCACCCCGTTGAAAGAGAAGACACCTAAAATGGCTGTAGGCTGGGCACAGCACAAGAATGATTGGAGAGGTTCAAAGGGAATTTGAAGTAGACTGGGGCTATACATTTTCTGCCCCCAAACTATAAAGAGCTTGTATGTCCTGCAGAGTGTTTGAGCATCATGCCACAGAGAAAGGGACATCTCCCTAGGGAAGGGAGTGTGTGTGGCTGTGGGTGTGGGCACAGCTGTGCACACCTAGTTACATTTAGCATTTGAACTTGTGATAGTGACAAGTACAAAATCTTGGAACTTGGGGGCCCTCCATCTTTCTCTTGAAAGTCTTGTCTCTAAAAGTGTAATTGACAATATCCACACTTGCTGTAAGGGTTACAAACTGTGATATACCCCTACAGATAGATAGTTTTAATATGTTTTTCTTTAAAGATTGAGTCATTCTTCTTCTATCAGGGATTTAACTCTGTATAACATGTATCTCAAAGACCTGAAAAGATTAAACTTGGATCTTTATCACAGCAGAGAGGTAATATGAGGTACCTACAAAAAGGGGAAAAGAAATCCTGTACGTAACGTTAGAACACTGCTTTCCCCTAACCTGTTACACAACATCTTAAAAATAGCTGTGGAAAGATCAAGCAGTAATACATTGCAACATAGCCTCTTTGGAGAAACTTTGTATCAGTCATACTCAGGAACTTGAGTTTGTGAGTCACCATTGGTGAATCGGGAATGATTTAGCATGTTCTAGCTCTTCAACCAATGAGTAACTAACGTCTGTAATTTTTTTTTCCGTTGCCTAGTCACATGTGCATGAAAGATGACTAGCACCACGGTGACTCATATTATTAGTCCAATATAATTACGTACTTTGAAAGAGGACAAAGGTTTCATGTCTGTCATTATGGCTATTAGATGTGACTCCTCTTGAAGTGACTTATCCAAATAAATCCCAACTGATATAGAGAAAGACTAATGTGATGGTTGGGGAATGCAGGGCTGTAGAGTAACAAGGTAAAAAAATGGCTACATCACCCCTTATTTTTTTTTTAACTCTGTAGATTTTGATTTGTGTTGTTGGAATAAAGTCTGATTACTGTATGGCTACGTCTACACGAGCCCCAAACTTCGAAATGGCCACGCAAATGGCCATTTCGAAGTTTACTAATGAAGCGCTGAAATGCATATTCAGTGCTTCATTAGCATGCGGGAGGCTGCGGCACTTCGAAATTGATGCGACTCGCCACCATGCGACTCGTCCCGATGGGGCTCCTTTTCGAAAGGACCCCGCCTACTTCGAAGTCCCCTTATTCCCATGAGCTGATGGGAATAAGGGGACTTCGAAGTAGCCAGGGTCCTTTCGAAAAGGAGCCCCGTCGGGACGAGCCGTGTGGCGGTGAGGCGCATCAATTCCGAAGTGCCGCGGCCGCCTGCATGCTAATGAAGTGCTGAATATGCATTTCAGCGCTTCATTAGTAAACTTTGAAATGGCCATTTGCGTGGCCATTTCGAAGTATGGGGCTCGTGTAGACACGGCCTATGTGAAACAATCCATGGTTCATTACAACTAGCTGGTGGAGTGACTCCAAACTTGGTTGAGTTTCAGAAAGCACAGACAGGCATTAAGTTAAGATTGAAACAAAAAAGCAGTAAAGTAGCACTTTAAAGACTAACAAAATAATTTATTAGGCGATTAGCGTTCGTGGGACAGACCCACTTCTTCAGACCATAGCCATACCAGAACAGACTCAATATTTAAGGCACAGAGAACCAAAAATAGTAATCAAGGTTGACAAATCAGAAAAAAAAATTATTAAGGTGAGCAAATCAGAGAGTAAAGTGTGGGGGGAGTCAAGAATTAGATTAAGCCAAGTATGGAAAAGAGCCCCTGTAATGACCCAGAAAATTCACATCCTGGTTCAAACCACGTGTTAATGTGTCTAATTTGAATATAAAAGAGAGTTCAGCAGCCTCTCTTTCAAGACTGTTGTGAAAATTCCTCTTCAGTAAGACACAGACTTTGAAGTCAAAAGCAGAATGGCCCACTCCTTTAAAATGTTGGCTGACCAGTTTGTGGATCAGGGGTATTTTTATGTCTGTTTTGTGCCCATTAACTCTTTGTCTAAGAGAGTTTGAAGTCTGTCCAATATACAAAGCATCTGGGCATTGTTGGCACATGATGGCATTCATAATGTTCGTTGAGGAACATGAGAACGTGCCCGTGATTCTGTGACTAATCTGGTTAGGTCCAGTGATGGTATCTCCAGAATAGATATATGGACAAAGCTGGCAGAGGGCTTTGTTGCAAGGAAAAGTTCCAGGACTGCTGCTCCTGTGGTACAGACCGTGGCTGTTGGTGAGAATCCTTATAAGGTTGGGAGGTTGTCTGTAGGAGAGAACAGGCCTGTCACCTAGGGCCTTCTGGAGTGTGACATCCTGATTAAGGATAGGTTGTAGGTCTTTAATAATGCGCTGCAATGGTTTGAGTTGGGGGCTGTAGGTAATGACCAGTGGTGTTCTGTTCTTGGCTTTTTTGAGCCTGTCTTGGAGTAGCTGGTCTCTGGGTATTCATCTGGCCTGGTCGATTAGTTTTTTATTTCTCCTGGTGCGTAATTCAGGTTTATGAATATTTGGTAAAGATCTTGTAGTTTTTGGTATCTGTCAGTAGGATCAGAGCAAATGAGATTGTATCTAAGGGCTTGACTGTAAACAATGGATCTAGTTATGTGTGCAGGATGGAAGCTAGAAGCAGGTAGGTAAGTATAGCGATCAGTGGCTTTCTGGTAGAGTGTGGTACCAATCAGGCCATCCTTGATTTGTACTGTAGTGCCTAGGAAATGTATCTCTCGAGTGGACTAATCAAGGGGTAAGCTGCTGGTGGGCTGCAGATTGTTAAAGTCTCTGTGGAATTATTCTAGAGTCTCTATACCATGGGTCCAAATCATAAAGATGTCACCAACGTATCTTAAGTAGAGGAGGGGTAATAGGGGACGAGAGCTGAGGAAACGTTGTTCCAGGTCAGCCATAAATATATTATCAAAACAAAAAAGCAGTCAAGTAGCTTTTTAAAGACTAGCAAAATAATTTATTAGGTGAGCTTTCGTGGGACAGACCCACTTTTTCAGACTTCTTACTTGGTCTGAAGAAGTGGGTCTGTCCCACGAAAGCTCACCTAATAAATTATTTTGTTAGTCTTTAAAGTGCTACTTTAACGTTTTTTTGTTTTGATAGTATAGTCTAGCACGGCTCCCTCTCTATAAATATATTAGCATATTGTGGGGCCATGTGAATGCCCATAGCAGTTCCACTAATCTGGAGGTATAAATTGTCCCCAAATCAGAAATAGTTGTGGGTGAGAACACAGTTACTGAGGTCAGACACCAGACTGGCTGTGGTGACATCAGAGATGGTATTCCTGATCTCTTGCAATCTGTCTTTGTGTGGAATATTAGTGTACAGAGCCTCTACATCCATGGTGGCAAGGATGGTGTTGTTAGGAACATTTCCGATGTTTTGTAATTTCCTCAGGAAGTCGGTGGTATCTCGGAGATAGCTGGGAGTGTTGGTGGCATAGGGTTTGAGGAGGGAGTCCACATAACTGGATAGTCCGGTGGTAAGGGTGCCAATACCCGAAATGATAGGGTGTCCGGGGTTCCCAGGTTTGTGGATTTTGGGAAGTAAATAGAATAATCCAGGCTGGGGCACAGATGGTGTGTCTGAGTGAATAAGGTCCTGAGTAGCAGCAGGGAGTTCCTTAAGTAGTTGTTGTAATTTCTTTTGGAATTCCAAAGTGGGATCAGCGGAGAGAGGTCTGTAAAATACAGTGTTGGAGAGTTGTCTGGCTGCCTCCTGTTCACAGTCTGACTTAGTCATGATGACAACAGCACCCCGTTTGTCAGCTGGTTTGATTATAATGTCTGGGTTATTTTTGAGACTCTGGACAGCACAGCTTTCAGCATAGCTGAGATTGTGTCTGATTTGGCATTATTTGCGTATAATATCAGTCGGAGCACGGTTGTGGAAGCATTGTGTGTAGAAATCCAGACTTTCACTGTGACCATGGCTCTATGACTCTATGTGGACATAGAATTCTTCTTCTTTTGGTGTCGGTAGCAGTGGTTGAAAGAGTCAGACTGTTGTTCATAGTTGTGTTGGAAGAATTCCTTTAGACGGAGGTGGTGAAGGAAGGCTTCAAGGTCACCACAGAATTGTATTAAGTTTGTGGAGGAAGTAGGGCAGAAGAAAAGACCCCAGGATAAGCGAGACTCTTCTGCTGGGCTGAGTAAGTAGCTGGAATGGTTAACAATATTTTTAGTTGAGCTGTCGTTATTGTAGTTTTAGTATCCTGAGGTATGAAGTAATTTAGAAAATTTATTCTCTTTTCTTTTTTGTAGGAAGTGGAAGTGTGTTTTGTAAATTTCTTGTCTAGTACAAGTAAAGCCTCGTTCTGTGGGGTCTTGCGTGGATGCCTGATTGTTGATGAGAGTTTCAAGTTCAGAGGGTTCATTTTTAATCATCTTTTGTTTATTGTTCTTTACAAAATTCTTTACAATAAACAAAAGATGATTAAAAATGAATCCTCTGAACTTGAAACTTTCGTCAACAATCAGACACCCACGCAAGACCCCACAGAACGAGGCTTTACTTGTACTAGGCAAGAAATTTATAAAGCACACTTCCACTTTCTACAAAGAGAAAAGAGAATAAATATTCTAAATTACTTCATACCTCAGGATACTACAACTACAATAATGCCAGCTCAACAGCTTCCGCAACCATGCTCAGACTGACATTAGACGCAAACAATGCCAAATGAGACACAATCTCAGCTATGCTGACTGCTATGTTGGTTATATAAGCCCTGTCTACACGTGCACGCTACTTCGAAGTAGCGGCACTAACTTCGAAATAGCACCCGTCACGGCTACACGTGTTGGGCGCTATTTCGATGTTAACATCGACGTTAGGCGGCGAGATGTCGAAGCCGCTAACCCCATGAGGGGATGGGAATAGCGCCCTACTTCGAAGTTGAACATCGAAGTAGGGCACGTGTAGACGATCCGCGTCCCGCAACATCGAAATAGCGGGGTCCGCCATGGCGACCATCAGCTGAGGGGTTGAGAGACGCTCTCTCTCCAGCCCCTGCAGGGCTCTATGGTCACCGTGTGCAGCAGCCCTTAGCCCAGGGCTTCTGGCTGCTGCTGCTGCAGCTGGGGATCCATGCTGCACGCACAGGGTCTGCAACCAGTTGTCGGCTCTGTGGATCTTGCGTTGTTTAGTGCAACTGTGTCTGGGAGGGGCCCTTTAAGGGAGCGGCTTGCTGTTGAGTCTGCCCTGTGACCCTGTCTGCAGCTGTTCCTGGCACCCTTATTTCGATGTGTGCTACTTTGGCATGTAGACGTTCCCTCGCAGCGCCTATTTCAATGTGGTGCTGCGCAACATCGATGTTGAACGTCAATGTTGCCAGCCCTGGAGGACGTGTAGACGTTATTCATCGAAATAGCCTATTTCGATGTCGCTACATCGAAATAAACTACTTCGATGTAGGCTTCATGTGTAGACGTAGCCATAGAGAGCTGATAGGCAGCGGAAAGAATAGAAGCAGACAGTAAGAAAATGTGCATAATCAATGAAAAATCAATAAGCAGTCCAGATGACTTAATAGACAATCTGGGAGTTACAGAGAGTTTCCATGTGCAGTTTACAGAACATTTTATCTATAAACAGCAAGTCCTTTGAAGAGTCCAGTTGTCAACACCAATGTGTAAAGCAGTGATGTCCTGTCTGTAATACACTGATGTGTAAAGCCTGATGTCTCATTTGGCATCCTGATGTAACCTTTGCATGGACATGACCATTTGTGTTATCTGTACAGAAGGTAGTGAAAGAATTGTGTCAATCACCCTTTAACTGTAGTAACAGAGAGGAAGCCGTGCTAGTCTATACCTTAACTATACCTTTAACTATAGTCTAATTCCCCTCCCAGCAGGGTCGCTTCCTGGAATGTGGCTGCCTAGGGAGTTATTTACACCAGCTGGGATGAGTCCCTGGGTGGCTGCAGGGAGGGGTTGGGTGGCTTACCAGACTCCATTTTGGATCACTGGTTCTTAGCAAATATCATGGCCTACTTCAGAATTTTATCCTTTGGTATAAATAACAACCTCAGAAGTCTACTGACAGAGAGGGAGCCGTGCTAGTCTATATACTATCAAAGCGAAAAAGCAGTCAAGTAGCACTTCAAAGGCTAACAAAATAATTTATTAGGTAGTGAGCTTTTGTGGGACAGACCCACTTCTTCAGACCATAACCAACCAGAACAGACTCAATATTTAAGGTACAGGGAACCAAAAATAGTAATCAAGGTGAACAAATCAGAAAAATATGATCAAGGTGAGCAAATCAGAGAGTAGAGGGGTAGAAGTGGGGGAGGTCAAGAATTAGCAAATGAGCACCCCCTATAGTGACTCAGAAAATTCCCATCCCGGTTTAAACCACTTGTTAATGTGCCGAATTTGAATATAAAAGACAGCTCGGCTGTCTGTGCCTTAAATATTGAGTCTGTTCTGGTATGGCTATGGTCCGAAGAAGTGGGTCTGTCCCACGAAAGCTCATCACCTAATAAATTATTTGGTTTGTCTCTAAAGGCCTACTTGACTGCTTTTTTGTTTCAGAAGCCTATTGTTGCTCATGCAAGTAACTAAAGTAATGTGGCTGGGAACATATGTAAATAAATTTAAAGAACTGTGTTATGCATATTTTGAATTGTAAAGATGTGGCTAATCACTACCTGACCTTTTAACTTGCCTATACATTTTGTTATATTGTATAGCATTGGGAGCACTACCCATGGGATAATGAATACAGAAAACTATTGCTTACCAAATACAGGGCAAAACTGATAGCCTAAGTCGACAGGCCCCTTGATCGCTTTATCCTTCTAATAAAGTTTACTGGGCAATTTCTTCTGTTGACAGAAGAAAAAAAGACCAAGAGGTTTTGTTCTAGCTTACAGCCCAAATTCTTGATTATTTCTGCATGATGTAATTTAAAGTATCTTTAAATGTAACATAAATGTAACATAAATGTAACATAACTCAGAGACTGACTTTGAAAACGTGCAGAATTCAGTGTTCAAACATTAAAGGTTTTCCTTACTGGGACTCTTACTTTACTTACCCTAAAGCAGATATTAGTTTATTTATAGTCATTTTAGTTTTAGGAGGATGCTCTTTGTTTTATAACGTCAGTGAGGTTGCTTAATAACAAAACACTAACAGTTGTTGATTTGCTTCTGGAAAAGGGTCACCCTCTTGTAGAACTATGACAATTGTTGATCACAGCAGGAGATAGAGCAGGGAACACGAGCTTTGAAAAGGTTCCAAGCAATTGACCATAGAAGGATTTAGTCTTGTTGCTTATTATGTTTTCTGTTTTCATCTCACAGCTCAACATCTCTGATAGGACAAAGCCGCAGAAATGTAGTACTTTAAAGATTAACAAAATGATTTATTCAGTGATGAGCTCTCGTGAGACAGACCCACTTCTTCAGATCAATTTCATTTCCAATACAGGCTGACATATGTAAGTACAGAAGACCAAAAAGAAAAAAATTGCAATAAAAACTGCCAAATCAAATAGGATAGAAGGAAGGGAATGAGAGGTGGAGGGGGATGTAAATTGTCCTGTCTGAAATAATTACAAGCATCAAAGAAAGAGAAGCAGTCTATACCACAATAATACTAATCCTGGAACTTTTCCTTACAACAAGCCCCGTTGCCAGCTTTGTTCACATATCTACTCTGGAGATACCATCACTGGACCTAACCATGTTAATCAAAGAATCACGGGCACATTCTCCTGTTCCTCAGCTAACATCATATATGCCATCATGAGCCAACAATGCCCACACACCATGTATATAGGACAGACTGCAAACACTCTTCAACAAAGAATGAATGGACACAAAACAGACATCAAAAAACTCCAAACACACAAACTTGTCAGCCAGCACTTTAATAGAGTTAGTGATCTGAAGGTCTGTGTATTACTGACAAGGAACTATAACAACTGTCTACCGAGGGAATGCTCAGAACTATCATTTATATTCAAATTCGACACGTTAACACGTGGTTTAAACTGGGACATCAATTACCTGGTCCATTATAAGGACTCTTTTACATACTTTGTTTTATCTAACTCTTGACTTCCCCACCCCACACCCCGCTTCTGCCGCCCCTCTGCTTTTCTGATTTGCCAACCTTGATAACAATTTTTCTGATTTGTCAACCTTGATAACAATTTTTGGACCTTTGTGCTTTATATATTGTGGCATGGCTATGATCTGAAGAAGTGGGTCTGTCCCACAAAAACTCATCACTTTATAAATTGTTTTGTTACTCTTTAAAATGCTACTACTGCTGTTTTGTTTTGAGAGGATACAGACTAACATGGCTCTCTCTGTGAGTCTTTGTAATGTGTGAGGTGGTTGATGTCTCTGTTCATACCACATGTTAGTGTGTTGAATTTGAATATGTACTCTAACTCAGAAGTCTCATGCTCTAATCTTTTATTAAATTCTCTGTGACGCAGGACACAGATTGTCAGGTCTTTAACAGAAGGGCCCACTCCATTGAAGTGTTCGCTGACTGGCTTATGTATATTGAGTTTCTTGATGTCTGTTTTGTGTCTATTTATTCTTTGGCAAAGGTTTCGCCCTCTTTTTTGTACAGAGTGGAAGTGTGTATTGTAGATTTCTTTTGTAGATAGATTTCTATTATAGATTTCGCCAAAGAATAAATGGACACAGAACAGACATCAAGAAACTCAGTACACATAAGCCTGTCAGTGAACATGTCCAGGGAGCTGGCCGTTCTGTTAATGCCAGATCTTGACAGGACATCTGCATTTGAAACTTTATCTTGCCAGCTGATATTCATAATTCTGTGGAGGAAGCGAAGATGGAAGCTGTTGAATTTTTTCTCCTGGTTCAAGTAGGTGGTCCATACCTCAGAACCATATAGCAGGATACTTAATACACATGCCTGGTATATTAGTATCTTTGATTTCACTGTCACTTTAGGATTGTTCTATGCTCCTTTTCGAAGTCTGCCAAAAATCGTAGCTGCCTTCCTGATTCGGATGTTCAGTTCTTCATCTATGGACGGGTATGTGGTGACAGTAGATCCAAGGTAACAGAATTGTCGAACCATATCTAATGGGCTGTTATCCAAAATGACACTGGGTCACTGAGGTGTACCTTGAGTGAATACAACAGTTTTCTTCATGCTTATGTCACGGGAAAACAACTTGCAGGCTCTGGATAGAGAATCCATCAGTGACTGTAGCATGTCTTCATTATGAGCAAGAAGAGCTGCATCATCTGTGAAGAGGAGTTCCCTTTCTTGACCTTAGTTTTGGCCTTGAATATTGCCAGTTTGTAGAGAGAGCCATCTAATCTTGTGTGGAGAAACACATTGCTCAGTGAGTTTTGCTATGCACAGTTTAGAAGAACTGAGAAGAATATGCCGAAGAGGGTAGGGGCAAGAACAATAGCTTGTTTGACTCCGCTGTTGATTGCAAAGTGTTCAGATATAGATCCATCATATTGCACCGTTGCTTTTATGTTTTCATAAAAGGATATTATGAGCTTGAGTAGGGTCAGTGGGCAGCCAGTCTTGGTTAATACTCTGTATAGTTCTGATCTACTGACTGTGTCAAACGCCTTTGTTAAGTCCACAAATGCGATCAATAATGGCTTTCCTTTTCTCTGCATTTTTCCTGTAGTTGTCGAAGTGAGAAAATCATGTCCATTGTTGACCTGCCAGCCCTGAAGCCACACTGTGTTTCTGGATAGACTTGATCTGTGAGTTTTTGCAGGCGTTTGAGAATGACACGGGCAGATGCTTTGCCTGTGATGCTCAGTAACAAGATGCCTCTTGTAGTTGTTGCAGTCACCCTTGTTGCCTTTGTTTTTATACAGACTGATGATGTTTACATCCTTCATGTCACGTGGGACATCTCCTGCTCTCCAACATTTTAGGAGTAAATCACAGAGGAAGGGGAAGCTAGAGGACTGCTGGTTTTTTTGAAGCTACAGACTAACACAGCCACCCTTCTGAGACTATTTACCATGCAAAACAGTGTTTAAACTGTGATTTTGTTTTTATCATCATATGTACAGAATTAAGCAGAAAACCACTAATTGTACAGTACAGTTCTCTGCCATTTTGCAGGAGCTGGTACTCAGCCAGCTTCCCCCCGCCATCCCAGCCAATCCCGTGGCTGGGGCTACCGAGGTGCCGGTACTCAGTACCAGCAAGTACTGGCACAAAAAACCCACTGATTTGTTGCACTGTATTTAAACTTATTTGTCATTTTATTATCATTATGCTGCTCCAGTCATGTGGGGGTCCAAAACCCAGGTGTTCCTGGGTAACAGACACCCAGATTAAGGAGTTTCAAGTATATTACGTTAGAAGTATTGGGGCTGCTTGCTAATGGTGTCCACCAAGGGGGCAGTAGCATGCCAGGTATAATACAACTCAGAAGAAAGGAGGGCAGGCTTTTCAGCAGCTTGGCCCTGTAGGAGGCTAAGTGAAAGATTTTTTCCCCCTACGGCTGGCAGAAAAGGGAAGGTTGTAGACGCATGGAGGCTTAATAGAGATGGTTCAAAGTGAGCAACTACATGTAACCCTTCTGCTGGAAGCAGCTGACAGCAGCCAGGGTTGGGTTTAATATCTAGGGGTTTCCTTTTCATCCATCTCATGTAGAACTGGCTCAAGCCCCCACCCAGTAGCCTGGCAAATGCACACACCTCTGGGTGGCTCAGAGAGGCAATGCTTCCCCCCTTGCAAGCGCAGAGTCTGAGTGTAGAAAATAAACTTTTAATGAAAGAGGCAGAGAAGTCACATGGCATTAGCTTGGGAAAATGCCACACCCAGAGTTCATAACCAACCCTCAAGTAACTATCTCAGCTCAAATGGATTGAGCAATGTCCTTTGTCTCCCCAGCTCACCAGTCTGACACTTAAGAGTCCCATTCACATACCCAAACTTTCTGCATACCCACCTTCAAATGCCCCCATTACAGCTCTGTCCAGCCTGTGCAGAGCCTGACAAATCACCCTGATGCATTCTCTCACTGAGCTTGAGGCAATGCCACCGTTGTGCTGGTCCTGCATTCCACTTGCTTCTGCTGGCCTCTGGCTGGTCACTCCTGCCAGCCTCCCGCTCCTGCCAGCTGTCTGTTCTCCACTGGCCGCTTGGTCTCCATGGCTTCAGCCCTAGCCACAAGAATCTCAATATCCACTCCCGGGTGGATTCACACAAAAATAACTACAAACGCCAGCATTAGTCTGGGCTTTAGTTCTGTCTTTGAACAGTGGAGGGGAGAGCTAGTCAAAGGAGACTTACAGCTGTACAGCCAAAAGGCTCCTAGGCAGCTGGTTCAACCGGTACCATTTCCTTCCCGCTTCTGCTTTACAGACCTGTGCTGAGGGGAGCCCTGTGGGATCTACATCTTACACCGCGGTGATGACTGTCCTGGACCCCCACAATATTTCAAGCATTGTGGGTATTCCACAAGTCCTACCTGGTTGATAGCTTAATTTGTGACTTTGCAATAACAAGTTGTTTTCAATGGGTGAAACACCACTACTTTTCCCTGTTTCCCAGCAACTTTTGCAAACAAGCAACTGTTTACTGTTTACTTATAGAAACCCCATTTACACTTGCACATACACACCCAAACAACTCTTCCCATTTGCATCTCTAAAGAACACAGTCTTTGAATTCCTTCAGCAATATTTCTTACGCACGGTAAATGTTTGGTACTTGGGGACAGGCCAAACAGGAGTCAAAGCAGTGGGCTGGCACCTGGGGTGCCCTGTCCAGGCCAGTCTCTGTGCAAGCAGACATTGCTTGCAGGTTTTCCAGGTCAGGCTCAGTGAATTGGGCTCTTTGGGACCCTGTCCACTGATTTGCTGCCCAGCTGCTGATGCTCCCTTATAAATCCCACACAGAGCTGCACCATCTGACAGTCACTGGGTGGACCCGTAATGCTCATGGCCTGTTCTGACTGTTTCAGTTCCCAGGTGGCATATGCAATCACCCTCCTCAGTCCATCCTGGTCCTGAGAAAGTACATCCCCCAGCCAGCGGTCTCTGCATATGGTTTGAAAAGGAGAGTGTTGTCCAGATAGGCCAGTGTTGGTGCCTTCAGCAGGGTGGCTTGCGGGCATTCAAAGCCCCCGTTGGCCTGCTTCAGAGGACCCTTTAGCCAAGCTCTACCCTTGGAGAGCCCTATACCAGTGCCTGTAGGGGTGTGACTACATGGCATTGTCTTTATGAAAGGTCTATGGCATTTGGCAAAGCCCAGGTACTTCAGGATATCTTGTACTGTGATGGGTACATGTCAAACACCTGGATCCTCTCTGGATCAGGGGACACCTCCTCTGTTGTCACAATATGGCCCAGGTGCTCCACTTCCTCCTTCAACTGATCAAACCTTCCCTCAGCAAGCGGCCCCTGGAGGTTTGATCTTTGGTCGCTATTGGCTTAGCTGGGTGAATATCATGTGCAGGGGTTTCAGGCATTCCTCGTAAATCTTTGAGGAGACAGTGATGTCATCTCAGTGTCAGAGGGCCACCTCAAATTCTCGCTGCCCAGGCCATGCTCTGCCAGCCCCTGGAATGTCCCTGGAGCAGTGTTTACATACACAACTAATCAGCCTCCCTCTTGGAAAAACTCCCTGTCCTATTGCCACCCTGCCCTGGCACCCAGCACACTGGAGCATGTTCAGTGCAACCTTCAGGCATCTAACAGTAAATAGCTAGTCCCACACTGGCCAGAGGTGGCAATAATCATAGCAAAATCATCTACAATCTTACACTTCTTCCCTAATATTAATAATAATAATTAACTTAAACCATTAACCTTATAATAACGAGCCATCCTAATTTTGAGGTTTGGTTAGACTTCCCTAATCCTCAAACAAATACAAGGGATTCTTCTGTCCTTTCTAGCAAGACTGTCTTCCTACTACAAGACCAGACTGTCTCTGGGGTTTAGGAAATCTTCTGAAATGGCACCTTACATACACCTGTTGTCCTTGATTAGCAGCAGGTGCAGAAAGGCTCTCTAATAATACTACTGTCTCTGTAGGCTTAACTGCCATATCTGCTGGAGTGGAATCCTCAGCAATGTCAGTATTTCTGTACTTTGCAACAGGGCAGTCTAAGGACTCCACAACTTCTGGCACCTCCGCATGCAAATGAGAATTCTTGCCAAGGTGGCTCCTCATGGTACAGCAGATGAACCTGTTGAAGTCTACCAACATGCATCCTACCTGATAACTCAGTCCCTCAGGAAAGCAGGCCTTCAATATGAACTGATAACCAGTGAGGGCCACTACAAAAACTGAGCGCTTATATCACTTTACCAACACCTAATGTTCTCGGTAATGCATGTCCATGAACTTTTGTTCCACTTGCTTTTCCTTTGCTTTTGCAGCTTCAGCTGAGCGTAGGAAGCCAAGATGAGTTCTTAGTTTCATTCCAACTAACAGCTTTTCAGATGATTTTCCTGTGGTGCCATCCTAGACTGCAAAAGCAGCCTGGCTAATTTGTATTATGTGCAACCGTTTGTCATCTTCGTCATTCCCCCCTCTCTGATTTGCACAGACCATGCCTAGTCTAGGCCATTTGGAGAAAGGTGACGTGGTTCAGTTCTTCTGTGTCTGACGCTGGTTTCTCATAAATTCTTGATATATGGCGCTCGTGGGTTGGGGGCCATTGTCACTCACCAGTGTCTCAGGCAACCCTAAACTGGAAAAAGTAAGAAAGTTCATCAATGGCAGGCTTGGCTGTATAGAAGAGTGTTATGTGGGCCTCAATCCATTTTGAAAGAGCATCAATGATGAGTAAACATTTTTTCCCCTGTAAACATACCAGTATAGTCTACATCAGTGCTTCTCACCCAGGGGTTACCCTAACCTTGTGGATTTGCAGAGTCTTCTAGGGATTTGCCTTGTTTTACAACAGGCTGCCTAAGAGGCACTGGCCAAGTCACTACAAACGAAATTATCATACGGACAATGACTTGTTTATTCTGCTCTGTGTACTAGACATTGAAATGGAAGTAAAGTATTTATATTCCAATTGATTCATTTTATAATTGAACAGTAAAATGAACAAGTCAGTGATTTTAGTAACAATGTGTTGTGACACTTTTTTTTTGTATTTTTGTATCTGGTTTTGTAAGCAAGAAGTTTTTAAGTGAAATGAAACTTGGAGGTACGCAAAGCAAACCACGTTCCAGAAAGGAGCCTGGAAAGGCCGAGATTCATTGTTCTACATGGGTATGTCTACACAGTTGCGTTATTTTGAAATAAGTTATTCTGGAAGGCCGTGGCTACAGTAGCCCTTGCCTTTTGAAGGGGGGATGCTAATGAGCCACTTTGGCAGATGCTAATGAGGCGCTACCATGAATATGTAACACCTCATTAGCATCATGGCGGCTGCGTGTGTTTTGAAAGTGCTGCTTTCTAAATGCATGCTACCTGGGTAGACAGGGGCCTTTTGAAATGACCCCCGGACTTGCAAGCCCCTTCTTAACATTCAGTTTCGGGAAGAAGGGGCTTTTGAAATCCACAGGGTCCTTTCAAAACGCGGGGGTTAGTGTAGTCACAGCTGAAGAGAGATTCTGGAATAGCTTATGTCAAAATAATGCTGCTATACACAACTTTCCCTTCCCCCTCAAGCCCCGCCCCCATGCTGCCCTTCTCCCCAAGGACCTGCTCCTGTTTCCTCACCTCCACCCTCTGAGTCCCCTCATTTGCCCTCACAGCTGATAAAAAGAGGGGGCCTCCCTCCCCCATTCCTGCACCGCTGCAGGGAGGAAATTCCCTCCCAGTCTGAGAGCCCAGTCAAACTTTAGACTGGTTTCCCAAGCTGAAGAGCCAAACAACGGACCTGAACCGAAACCAACACCACGTTTTTGTTTCCGTTTTGACCCTTTTCAATTAACTGGCACGATTGTCCTGGTGCCAACCAGCTTCCGTTCCCAAATGAGGCGAGATCCGAAATGCCTCGTGTGTGTGTGTGTGTATTGGCGGGGGGTGTCAGCTTTTCCCTGGCTCCTTTTCGTTCATTTAAAGCTGTCTTTGAGTTGAGAAATACCTTGCCTCCGGCCCTTCCCTGCATCCCTCGTCAGTTGGACTAAACCCAGCCTTCTTCACACACTCCCAAGTTCTTTTGTAAGAAGAAACATCTTTTGTTCAAGAAAGAGGTGGAGAAATTGGAGAGGGTCCAGAAAAGAGCAACAAGAGAGATTAAAAGTCTAGAGAATGTGACCTATGAAGAAAGGCTGAAAGAATCGGGCTCGTTTAGTTTGGAAAAGAGAAGATTGAGGGGGGACATGATAGTGGTTTTCAGGTATCTAAAAGGGAGTCATAAGGAGGAGGGAGAAAACTTGTTCTTTTTGGCCTCTGAGGATAGAACAAGAGGCGGTGGACTTAAACTGCAGCAAGAGAGGTTTAGGTTGGACATTAGGATAAAGTTCCCCTAACTGTCAGGCTGGTCAAGCAGTGGAATAAATTGCCTGGGGAGGTTGTGGAATCTCCATCGCTGGCGATATTTAAGAACAGGTTAGATAGATGTCTATCAGGGATGGTTTAGACAGTGCTTGGTCCTGCCATTGGGGCAGGGGGCTGGCCTCAATGGCATCTCGAGGTCCCTTCCAGTCCTAGTGTTCTATGATTCTATGCATTTCAAAATACCCCTCAGCTATTTTGAAACAGAGCATCTACACACGGAGAGCGTATTTTGAAACAGCCATTGAATGCACTATGGCTTATTTCAAAATAGCTTCTATTCCCTGACTACACAGCTGCTATTTTGGAATTGGCGCTATTCGTTGTGGAGTGAGGTTTAACGCTTTCGAAATAAGCCAACTGCTATTTCCAAACTATTTCAAAATAGCAGTTGCGTTGTGTAGGATAATTATTTTGAAATAACTTTGCTGCGTAGACATGCCCCATGATTCCTTGCCTAGGGTAGCGGAGGCTATTCTCATGCATGCAAAAGAACTTTCTGTGGTGCTTCTCTGCTGGGTTACAAAACCATACAGTGTTGCACACCATATTGATTTCACAATCCATTCCTGGTCCCTACACATAACTGGATATGTGACCCTTTGTTAGTGCAGTTGCTGATGTGCTTCCTACAGAAATGTAGCATCACTAGCAATGTTCCCTGTAATCTTTCCCATTGGTGAGCAGAATTTTTGCATCCAGGTGTGGAATAAATTTTTATGTGCACTGAGGCATATGTAAATGTGCACCAATAGCTTTGAGCACACTGCTAATCAGCTGGGTGGCACTGGAATCTCTTGTGGGTGGCCAACCAAGCACTCAGCTGACAGGGAACACTGATCACTAGGCTGCTTTTTGGAGATATGATTACCTGAGAAGTAATAATGAGCTCTCATCCTTGACACTTAGGCTGCTTTGGCTGTAATAGTGTTAGAGCGCTGTGCTTACCCTTTCTGTCCAACCACTTGTATCCATCCTCTACACTCAAAACAAGGATGGGTCTCTCTTGGTCTCTTATTCAACCTGTGCTGTTTCAATTAGAGAAGAGGGCAGTAGTTCACTAAGGAGGATAATTTCTGCTGGATGAGGTACTTTTGGCAGGCTGGCTGGGACAGGAAGTCTGCTCAGAGCACTTCTGGTCATATGCTCAGAGGGGTGGCTATGTTAGTCTATATCCTTGCAAAACAAAACAAGCAGTCCTGGTCTTACCCATGAAAGCTCATCACCTAATAAACAAAATGGTTAGTCTTTAAGGTGCTACAGGACTGCTTGTTTAGTCATAAGCTGGTAAAGTGAGAGCCCACCTCTGAATTCTGGCGCAAGTTTGCTCTCCCATGACAGACCTTTTAGAGGTTTATAGTCTGAGTTTTTAACAAAATGCCTGTCTTACAGTAAGAGTGGAACAACAAAGAACAGTGCTAGCTCTTCTTGCTCTAATTGGGAATACATTTTTGTCTGCTGGAGCTAGTGACCTTGATGCAGAACTAGTGAGATGTTGAGATCATCTGTCATTGATCAGGCTAATATGACTCCCAGCCTCTATGGTGCGGCCTCACAAGGCTTTACTACAGCTTTGTGGCCATCGTAATGAACTAAAAAGTCCAATGACATTATTAATTTCCTCACTTTTTCAAAAGCTTTTATTTTATTTTATTTTATCCCTTTCTGCAACTGTTTGTGTAATGGAGCCCACATGGGTGCCAACTCGGGCAAAAGATTATGATAATAATTAACAGGCTTAGAAAGACTTTCAACCTAGAAATTGGCTTTGGTAGTGGTGCCTCAGTAATGGCCCTGTAATTTGCCCTCTGCTACGTGGAAGTCGGTTGCGTTAATTTTCTATCCCTAGTAAATGACTTCTGCAGCCTGGGGAAAAGCACTTCTCTCTCTCAGGACACATGCCAGCAGCAGCCTTTTTTGTAGCGCCTAGGCCAAGTTTTGCAAGTGTTCTATCTTGTAATCAAGATATCATCAAAGTATATGTGAATCAGTGGTGTGTCTTGTCCATCACCCTTTGAGAAATACCCAGAGGCACTGACGCTCTGAAGGGAGGTGGCTGTATTGAAACAACCCCTTGGTGGGCTTGATCATTACAAAGAGTTTTGTTGTCCAGAGGGATATGGAGCTACACATTACTCAGAATGATTCTTGTAAACAATTTCTCCGACAGTGAAGCAGCATACAGAACTTCAGCCCGGGGAGCAGACACATGTGTAGCTTGGCCACAGGGTTGACCACAACCTTATAATCCCCACATATGCTCACTCTCCCACCTGATTTCAACACTGAGACACGAGAAGCAGCCCAGTCTGAGAACTGGACAGGCTCAATAATACCAGCTGGCTGTAATCAGTCTAAGTAATTGCTTGATTTGCCTTGTGGGAAGTGGCTTAGGCTATGTTCTGTGATTTAAAGAAACGTGGCTTAGCATCTGCAGCCACCAAAATTCTGCCAGTGACCCATTTCAGAGGCCCTTCCTAAGTGGTTTTTCAAGAAGTATTTCTACATTCAGTGTATGGCCATGGTTAATGTCTTCTCTGTTAAATGTTAATGGCTTTAGCTAATCTGGCCCCATGAGTCCAGGGTCTGCCCCCTTCACTACTGCCAAAGGTAAGCATACCTTTGGTTCCTGCTATGTCACCTCCACCCCAATTATACCTTTTACTGGACTTTGTTCTCCATCACACATATGTAACACCATCTGTGCCACTCCCAGCTACTGTTCATTGTCCTTTGGCCACAAATGGTGAAAAGCAAAGTCTTTCATTGTAGACAGGAAGCTCCTGTACTCATTACTACAATTAGTGTTTGTCTATTTATTGTAAGGTCCACTTGCAAGAGCTTCTCCTTTTGCTGATAGAACATTGAGGCTACAGTTACACTTGTGAGTTTTGCCAGCAAAACTCCGGTTCTGTCAACAAAACTAGTGGTGCTTCCCCACACAAAATGGGATTTGTCGGCAATATTTCAACAAAACCCAGCACATTCGCCGACAACCTTCTGCATCTCCCAGATGAGGAACAGCACCGTTTGTTGACAGGTTCTGTCAACAAAAAAGCTGTGTGGATGCTTGGGGGGGAGGGGAGTTCTCTTAATGGACAGGGCATCCAGAACATCGGGCAGCCCTATCTGTTGTGTTTCTGGGTGCCTGTTTTGTTGAAAGAGTGGCTGAGCAGTCCAGTCGCTCTGCTGACAGATTGCAGCACTCTTCTGACTGGCTTTTGTGTGTGGCTGCACTCTGTCAACAGAAGTTTTGCTGGGCAATCTCTTCCAACAGTGACTTCTGTTGACAGATCGCTGTAGTGTAACTGTAGCCTTAGTCTTTGGCTTCTGGCACCTCTTCCTCCCCTGAACCTCTTCTTTGTGACCCATTATTATGAACCTCATCATCGTGACCCATATTTTCCTTTCCTCATGTTCCTTTCTGCAAGATGACCCAACTTCAGGCAAATCCAGCGCTCCACGTACAAGCAGAAGATATGGTTATGTTTCTCCCCACATGACAAGCCGTTTTGTGTATTCTTAAGGAGGTAACTATGTTTACTTAAAGATTTGTTTGCTTTGTGTAGAACGCTGGACAATTTGTGCCCAGTTCCTGTGACGGTCTAGTTAATTACATGCTATATTTAGTTCTTCCCAGTGAATTCAAAGCAGGCTTTGCAGCTATTTCCGTGCCTCAGGCTATTTCCAGAGGTTTTTTGTAATCTCAGGCAGACTCTGCCAACAGATGTCTCTGGATTCTTTCATCATTGCTGCCACAGGCAAGTTTATCCCACAGTGTGGCACAGCATTTCATGTCCCCCCCAAAAACACACTGCTCTGACAAACTACAGTTTTGCTACAATAACTG
Organism: Carettochelys insculpta; assembly: GCF_033958435.1. Lineage (NCBI taxonomy): Eukaryota > Metazoa > Chordata > Testudines > Carettochelyidae > Carettochelys > Carettochelys insculpta. The sequence continues at coordinate 352,992,187 of NC_134137.1, forward strand.
CCATGGGCAGACTGGTAAATTTAAAACACTGCACAGCTTCCGATGGCATGGCATTACAATGGAAAGTAACAACACGAACCAGTTCATCAGCGGGTTTGGCCTTTATCTTTTCCAGTGCCACTAAACTTTTAATTAAACTATGCTTTTGCTTCAGAAATGCTCTCGAAAATGGGGTGTTTCTTGCTATCCTCAGAATCGGTTTTGGTGCAGCACTGGGAGAGTGTCTCGGAGTGCTGAAACCAGTCCTTCTGTCCTGCAGCATACTCTTTCGTTTTTCCACACCCATCCTTTGTTTTTTGCCACATAAAAAAGTTGTCACTTACCCACACAGTGTGTAAAACTTCCCGATTGTTGTTTTAATTTTATTTGCATCACCATTGCAGCAGGGAGAGCTAAAGAAGATGAGAACTACAAAAGGAGACCTTTTATACTGGTACAGGTTCAGATGGACAACTAATCAGCCTCCATTTTAGAAAATCTTCCCATCCTCCCCCACACACCTAAGACTTTTAGCAGTAAATAGAAATTCTCACACTGGACATCAGAAAAGTACCTGATAACGCCATCCTTGCCACAAAGGATGTAGAGGCTCTGTACACTAATATTCCACATAAAGATGGATTACAAGCAATCAGGAATACCATCCCTGATGCCACCATAGCCAGTCTGGTGTCTGACCTCTGTAACTTTGTTCTCACACACAATCATTTCCGTTTTGGGGACAATTTATACCTCCAGATTAGTGGAACTGCTATGGGCACCCGCATGGCCCCACAATATGCTAATATATTTATGGCTGACCTGGAAAAACGATTCCTCAGCTCTCGTCCCCTATTACCACTCCTCTACTTAAGATACATTGATGACATCTTTATGATTTGGACCCATGGTACAGAGGCTCTAGAACAATTCCACAGAGACTTCAACAATCTACACCCCACCATCAACTTATGCCTCAATTACAACATGCAAGAGATACATTTCCTGGACACTACAGTACTAATCAAGGATGGCCTGATCAGTACCACACTGTACCGAAAACCTACTGATTGCTATACTTATCTACACCCTTCTAGTTTCCATCCTGCACACGTGACTAGATCCATTGTTTACAGTCAAGCTCGTAGGTCCAATTGCATTTGCTCTGATCCAACTGACAGAGACCAAACGCTACAAGAACTTTACCAAATATTCATAAACCTGAATTACCCACCAGGAGAAGTAAAAAAACAAATAGACAGGGCCAGACGAATACCCAGAGACCAGCTACTCCAAGATAGGCCCAAAAAAGCCAAGAACAGAACACCACTGGTCATCACCTACAGCCCCCAACTCAGACCACTGCAATGAATTATTAAAGACCTATAACCTCTTCTTAATCAGGATGCTACACTCCAGAAGGCCCTGGGTGACATGCCTGTTCTCTCCTATAGACAACCTCCCAACCTCATGAGGATCCTCACTAACAGCCACAGTCTATACCCCAGGAACACCAGTCCTGGAACCTTTCCCTGCAACAAAGCTCGCTGTCAGCTTTGTCCACATATCTTCTCTTGAGATACCATCACTGGACCTAACCAGGTTACTCACAGAATCACGGGCACTTTCTCATGCTCCTCTACTAACATCATATATGCCATCATGTGCCAACAATGCCCAGATGCTTTGTATATTGGACAGACTTCTAACTCCCTTAGACAAAGGGTCAACGGGCACAAAACAGACATCAAAACACTCCAGATCCACAAACCAGTTAGTCAACATTTTAGTGGAATGGGGCATTCTGTCAATGACGTAAAGGTATGTGTGTTACAGAAGAGGAATTATCACACCGTTCTGGAAAGAGAAGCAGCCGAGCTGGCTTTTATATTCAAATTTGGCACATTAACACATGGTTTAAATCGTGATGGGAACTTTCTGAGTCACTATGGCTACGTCTACACGTGCAGCCAACATCGAAATAGCTTATTTCGATGTTGCGACATCGAAATAGTCTATTTCGATGAATAACGTCTACACGTCCTCCAGGGCCAGCAACGTCGATGTTCAACTTCGACGTTGCTCAGCCCAACATCGAAATAGGCGCAGCGAGGGAACGTCTACACGTCAAAGTAGCACACATCGAAATAGGGATGCCAGGCACAGCTGCAGACAGGGTCACAGGGCGGACTCAACAGCCAGCCGCTCCCTTAAAGGGCCCCTCCCAGACACAGTTGCACTAAACAACACAAGATACACAGAGCTGACAACTGGTTGCAGACCCTGTGCCTGCAGCATAAATCCCCAGCTGCCGCAGAAGCAGCCAGAAGCCCTGAGCTAAGGGCTGCTGCCCACGGTGACCATAGAGCCCCGCAGGGGCTGGAGAGAGAGCATCTCTCAACCCCCCAGCTGATGGCCGCCATGGAGGACCCGGCAATTTCGACGTTGTGGGACGCGGATCGTCTACACGGTCCCTACTTCGACGTTGAACGTCGAAGTAGGGCGCTATTCCTATCTCCTCATGAGGTTAGCGACTTCGACGTCTCGCCGCCTAACGTCGAAGTTAACTTCGAAATAGCGCCCGACGCGTGTAGACGCGACGGGCACTATTTCGAAGTTGGTGCCGCTACTTCGAAGTAGCGTGCACGTGTAGATGCAGCTTATAGGGGCTTGTCTGCATACTTGGCTCAATCTAATTCTTGACCTTCCCCCCCACCCCTCCACTCTCTGATTTGCTCACCTTGATTATCTTTTTCTGATTTGTCCTCCTTGCTTACTGTTTTTGGTTCTCTGTGTCTTAAATATTGAGTCTGTTCTGGTCTGGCTATGGTCTAGAAGAAGTGGGTCTGTCCCACAAAAGCTCACCTAATAAACTATTTTGCTAGTCTTTAAAGTGCTACTTGACTGCTTTTTGTTTTGACTGGACATTAGGTGTCAGTAAGCATAATAAAAATGCTTAGAATATTAAAACTTGGTTGGTTAACTTTGAATTCTTTTGCATATCTTAACTATATTTCAATTTGAATGGATAGTTAAGATCCTTCTTCAGCCAGAGTTTCTAACTACCCACATGTCATCGATTTTGTTCTTCAGTTCTTTGCAGAAATGCTACAAATAACTGCTGGATTGCCAATGGAGGATGGCTACAGTCATAAGTATCTTTTAAGCCACGTAATGTCAAGCTGTGTTGTGGTATTAACACAGTCTTGTTATGGTAACCTTGGGGTTTACCTTTCACAGTTGAACAATGTGATTAAGCACCACAGGCTATTAAAGAAAAGTTAATTAAAGAAGCTATTAAAGAAAGCTCAGTGGTATGAACTTTGGCCTGCCAAACTCAGGGTTGTGAGCTCAATCCTTGTGGGGGCCATTTAGGGATCTGAGACAAATAGATTAAAAAAAGGGCTGGTGCTTGGTCCTGCCAAAAGGGCAGCAGACTGGACTGGATGACCTCCTGAGGTCCCTTCCAGCTCTATGAGATGTCAGTGTGAAACATTAAAGCGTGGCTGGGTGGAGTATGTCAACAAGAAAGCACCTCTGAATGCACAGCTTGATTTCCTGGGGATAGGAATGCCTACCTCTCCCAGAAAAGGATGAGCCTTCTTCAAATACTACAAATTCTGCCCTGTAAGTGGGGAGACATGGTGTATTTTAGGGAACCAGGGTGCAAAAATGGCTGTGCTCTCCTAAGCCGCAATCACCTACGAATAAGAGCCGGGGGGAAAGTTTGGAACGCTTCTGGCGAGAGCGGGAGGTGTTGTGGAACTGCAAGATATTCACAACTTCTCTTAGAAGGAGGGTGGGGTAGGCAGCAAACCTATCCACAGGCCTGGACAGCACTGGCTGGCAAGAGGGCCTTTCTCGGGTAGCTGGGGGTATGCTCCATCAGCAGCTTGTATTTTAGGAAGACTCTACTAGAAAGGCTGCACTGAAGCCACTGGGGAATATTAAAGCTGTCCTCATCTGTCAGAAACTTGTTGGCTGACACACGTAAGAAGCAGCAACTCAGACTGGTGCCTGGAGTTGTATTCATGCCACCTTGTGTCACCAAGGGTGTGTCTACACTAGCCGGTTACTTTGAAGTAGCTGGCACGTTGAAATAGTATGCGTCGCGTCTACACGCACCGTGAGCTATTTCGATGTTGAAATCGACTTTAGGCGGCGAGACGTTGAAATCGCTATTCCTATCTGAATATGGGAATAACGCCCTACTTCAACATTCAACGTCGAAGTAGGGCGTGTGTAGACGATCTGCGTCCCGCTACATCGAAATAGCGGGGTCCTCCATGGCGGCCATCAGCTGAGGGGTTGAGAGACACTCTGTCCAGCCCCTGCGGGGCTCTATGGTCGCTGCGTGCAGCAGCCCTTAGCCCAGGGCTTCTGGCTGCTGTTGCTGCTGCAGCTGGGGGTCCATGCTGCATGCACGGGGTCTGCAACCGGTTGTTGGCTCTGTGGATCTCATGCTGTGCAGGGCAAGTGTGTCTGGGAGGTGCCCTTTAAGGGAGAGGCTTGGGGCTTTGCTGGCCCCTTATTTTGACAGGGAGCGCTTGTGTGTGTGGACACTCTGCATTTCCTTCCGGGGTGGCTCCTTTCGATGTTCCCCATTGCTACTTCGACGTTGAACGCCGACGGCACCAGCCCTGGAGGACGTGTAGACGATACGTGTTGAAGTCGCCTATTTCAAAGTCCTTACTTCGAAGTAGTGCGCTAGTGTAGATGTAGCCCAAGTGAATTGGACACATAGCAAATGTAGGAAGAAGTGGACTGGGTGACAACCTAAACTCACTACTGTCTTGTAATTACGATATGGTTTGTACAAAGTCTGTCCTGTGAGTTACCATTCTGAAAGCCTTGATCTGTTCAACGTGACTATCTCATTGGATTGTATGTGTTACTGTTGTGCATGAAGTTATGAAGTTGCATGTGAACATAAGAAGTTTGGCTGCATATGCTGCTGCAACATGTTGTGAGATTCAGAGCACCCACTGGTTTCAAAACACCATCTTTCAGGTAAAATAGTAAAAGGGCCAAACAATGTTAATGGCTTACTGAGGAAATATACACAATCACCAGGTTTACCCCAGGAACTGGTACTTTAGAAACTTGTCGGAGAGAGAGGCAATGGGAACTGTTTAACACAGATCATGGCAAATGAGCTTTCCAGCAAGAGGGAAGTCGATATAAAATGGTGGCCATGATATGACAGGGAACCTCATTCTCCCTGCAGTAACACACCTTTGGGGAACAAAGACTGAACTGTGGGAAGTCATGGTTCCAAGCTGGTAGGATTTTTAGCCTGTATCTGGAAACCTAGGAAACCAAGGCAACTTGTGCCTTAAGAATTTGGCAGCCTGTTTGCCGCTCAGGGTAAGTATTTGCTAATGTATATCCTGTCTATCTTGTGTGCTAGGCTCAGTTTGGAGGGTTGTTAATTTACTAAGATAACCTGCTTTGTGCTGTTAGTTCTCTCTTATGACTGGTGAAAATTTACCTTCTGTTCTTGTTTCTAACATAACCCTCTTTGGGCAATTCATATGTGGGGGATACGAAGCTGTGCATACCTCTAGCCACATTGAGGGTTATGGTGAATTTTTATGAGCTTGTGCTGCACAATTCAGCGCAATCCAGTATTATTTTGGGTTTGGCCCCTCAAAGAGGTATGTGTGTGAGTTCTGGGTGAGTCCTCTCACATAGAGCTGACTTCTGTCTGTGTCTGCAGCTGGGTGTGGCTCTACCTGTGTGGGTGTGGCAAGAGGCCAGAGAGCCTAATTCAGCAAAACACGGAGAGAAAATTCAGGCTGATGGTGCAAGAAAGTCTCAGTGAAATCCCTGTGCATTAGGAGACATCCCCAATGTGGGGGTCCACTCAGTCACAGGCTGTATCTTGGAGCATGAAGTTTGCTCACCTCTGGAACGAGGCCAGGTCTGCATATACTTGGTGCTTTTTTGTGCCAGTACTTTCCGGTACTGAGTACTGGCACCTCCGCAGCCCCAGCCATGGGGGGGTGAGGGAGTTGGCTGAGTACCAACACCTCATTTTTTTTTTTACCAAAAAGGCACTGCATACATTAATGTCAGCAGCTTGACAAAATCTATTTCAAGTTGACTGAATTACACCAGGGCATGGGGACGTTTAAATCAATGCTTTCTTTTTCAAATTAAGCACAGCCAGCATTGGTCACTCTTAACCTGACTTCAGAATGTGCATACAAGGGGGTTGTGTGAACCAGATCAACATAGTGAAACAGAATTTGACACAGAATAGCCCAGATCACTTTTTGGTTTCGAATATTCACTCTTGTCAGTAACCAGAAGGATTCTGGGTGAGGAGAATAACTGGAAATTTGAAAATACTGTCTTTTCTAGAGGCAGAGGAGTTACTCTCAGAGAGGTAACACCCAAACATTACCACGGTCTAATGGGCTTTCCTTTATTAAAAATAGAAAAAATTAAAATAGGCTTTTGGGGGTAGGAGATTTAGGAGTAGTCAGAGCAGCACAATCCATAGGAAATACATGGCTGTGGCCTAGTGCACAACAAAGATAGAACAACACGAAGTCCTGTGGCACCTTATAGACAAACAGATATTTTGGAACATAAGTTTTTGTGGGCAAGGACCTGCTTTGTCAGATGCATGAAGTGGGTCTTTGCCCATGAAAGCTTATGCTTCAAAATATCTGTTAGTCTACAAGGTGCCACAGGACTTCTTGTTGTTCTTGAAGATACAGATATGGCTACCTCTCTGATACCTGTCAACAAGGATAGAGTTCCTTTTCCTTTGGCTACTTCCAATCAAATATTCACCAGGCCTTGAACTTACTTAGCTTTTTGAGACCTGAGAAGAAGACATCTCTTAGTTGTCTTGCTGCACATTCTGGTGCTTTAAGTTCTGCATATATTTTAGCCCCGGGGAGGGCAATAAGAGAAGTAGCAATCAAACCAAAGCTATAGAGTACAAATCCCAACAAGGGTCATCCTCCTGCCAGATGCTTATGGCAGGTGCAAGGGTCAGGGTTCAGTTTTCTTCCATGGGGCTTTTTCTATAATAAATAAAATGACGGCTGGAGACCCACCCTGAGCTGTTCCCAAAGCTTAGAAATTTAAGTGAAATCTCCCTGGTCCACCTTTGCACCCAGCTCCTACTGCTCACAAGTTCTCAGGAGTCCCTTGGGAATACAGACATGAAAGTACCCTGTATATGGGGGGAGAGGGAAAATGGCTAATAAAAAAACATGACAACCATATACATTTCGCCAAATACAAGCAACCAAACTTAACCGGGGCACAACCCCTGACCAGTCTGATGCCAGCAAGCAACAGTTCTCTGCAGCTTCCAGACAGCACCCCCACAGCAGACACTGAGCCTGCTGCCTCCCCATCGTGTGCAGGGGTGACACAGCCTGCGGGGGGCAGGATGAGGAGCCCAAATGGCAATCAAGGCAATCAACTTTTTGGCCCCACAGAGCCTGCCTAGGGCTGGGGCCATGCTGATGTGAGCTGACCCTAGGCTGATGGGCAGTTTTGGGAGGAGAGACTGAGAGCTTGTTTCTATAATAGTTTATTTAGTTTGTGGCTAATTGTGGCAGTTCTTGGGGCACCCAAGGCCATGAGTCATCTTGTTGCCTCAGGTTCCAGAGAGAGGAAGAGAGTCTTGCCTGCGGTGGCTGGATGTTAGCTCCCTAACACTGCTGTCCAGTCAGATGCTCAAGTACTCCCCTATGGGCTATGCCAGCCTGGTGTTGGCCTTACAGGTTAACAAGAGATGCTTCTCAGTCCATAAGTCCCCATGAAGCATTATCTGGTAATAACCAGCCCCTCACTCTGTCTACACATAGAAACCCCAGAGCCTCTGCGTCCCAGGTTACCTGTTTTACCATCTATCACCACTCCTACATAATGAACAGTACTTAGGGGCACTTGAAACAAAAGGAGGTTTATTTAAGAAAGACTAGTAGTTCTGCTAGACACAGAGAGCGATGGAAACAAATGGTGACAATATAAAATAAAAACTGAGGCCTATGCTTATTAATAGTTAGCTTTCCTAATGGTGTCGGTTCCCCCTGCAGCAATGTCTGTTGCGGAGCTGGGGCTAGGCTCCTAGGAGTCAGGATCCAATCTTTCATGAAACAACCCTGCTTGACAAGATGTTTATTTCTGGAAGGGACCAGTGTCTGCCTATCCACTTCATGATCTACCATGCCAGTCATTTGGCTCTGTTCACACACAGGGTGATCCCTGCGCTAACATAATATTCCTGTTCCCTTCCAAGCAATTTGGATGTTTATAGCATGTCTGTGATGGTGCGCATAAGGGTATAATTTTCACTATAGTTACATTATTCCTTAAATCAGACATTCAGACTGAGGCTCGCAAGCTGCAAATGTCAGTTTAATATGTCTCCGTTGGCTTTTTTCAGCACATGATATTAAAACACCATGTGATTTAATTAATTAATGTAAGTTATCAACCAGTCAGCATGCTTTTTACTATGGTCACATTTCCTGGCTCAAAAGCTGTTCAATATACAATACTATAATAAATAAATTATGACTTCACACCCCAGTGGTTCTTTCGAGGAATGACCATTCAGAATTTGGCTTCTGAACCACAGAGTCCTGAATGTCCCTGACTTAAACATTTGCCTGTGAACATATCTCACAGTGATTAAGAAAATAAATAAGTTACTATCTTTTAGTAGAGAACTCACATGCTGTGCTTTAGCAATAAGTACCCGGAAAGTGCTGTAGTAGGTGTAGTGAGTTTGTCAGGCTTGAGACAGGAGTTGCTGGTAAAGAACAGTAAATGGTTTGCCCCTAGACACCATTGGGTACCTTGTCCCATCAACGTTCATTTCCTTGGGACTGATTGGGTCCTTAATTTCCTTATCTGTTCCTTTTCCCTCTTTTTAATTTAGTCCTGTCATTTTGGGAGATAAAATAGATTTGTCCTTGTCTGTGGGCCCTTCATTTCCTGTACACATGCATTGTAATGTGCTAGAGGTCAGAGGGACTGACTATTAATTAAGGCCACCAGGTGAAGGTACCATGCTCAAAGTACCCTGGTCCTAGGGCTGGTCACTAAGCACCTGGACAGGGAGGAATTAGGGGACCAGGAGGGGACCGTAGGAGCTCAAGAGGAGGCTACAAGCACATCAGGAATATGACTGACCCTATTGTCCCAAGTATTAATTGTTTGAGTTGCCACATTCCAAACTCTTAGTCATACAGAAGCCTCGTCCCTTAAGACCCCGCTCCTAGGTCCAGTTGGACTCCATGGCAGTCAGGGGTTGGGTCTCCCCTGCCTGTCTGCTCCATCCCAGGGGTGTCTACACCACTAGGCCCGGAGGTGAAGTAAGCAAGCAGGAGCTGGCCAACTGCTGTGCTCCGCGCAGGAGGAGGCTGGCGCACTCCCTGTTGGGCTCCGTGGCTCTCCTGCAGGCTGACACACTACGCAGCAGGCAGGGAGCTGGCATGAGGTGCAAACCCATCCCTGAGAATAATATGGGGAAACTGCTGTTGTTCTCCTTCTGTCACTGTCAGGGAGCGAGGGGGACCGTGCAGTTTGTTGCATTCTTCACACTGGCTGGAGAAGGCAGGGGGCAGCCAAGCTGTGCGCTTTCCTCTCAGGCCCTGACAGTGACAGAAAAGGGAAGAGCAAGCAGCATCCCCATATGAATCTGGAGGGGGCCTTCAACTGCCTTGCCATCCCCACACCCCCCCCTACACTGAGCCCCTCACCACCCTGCCTTGAGGCCTTCCTCACACCCACCCCCAGCCCCGACCGCTGTACCTCTCCCAGCCCTCTGTCCTGAGGTCCCTCTCTCACCCCCAGCCATGATACCTGGAACCTCTCATGCCTCACCCCCTGCCCTTAGCCCCTCTTCACACCCCCAGCCCTGACTCCTGCACCCCAGCACTGAGCTCCCCAACCTTCTGCCTTGGGCCTCCCGCACTCCACCCCACTCTTAAATTTCCTACAGGTACTGTTGTATTACAGCCCACCCCGCCACCCCATCCTCCTGCCCTGCCAGCTGCTGTGGGGGGCTGGGGGGGAGGGGGAGGGGCAAAGCAACAGAAACTGTAAGAAATTTAAGTTATTTTCACCTCTGACTGGGTCCCACTCCGATGTGCAGTTACCTGGCGCAGGCCTGTGACATTAGCTCTGTGGCACTACTGCCATTGGAGCACAGCATAGCCGGCCCTGTGTCATTGCCACTGCCTGTTGGAATGCTGCGAAGTCACCCCCAAGAAATGTAAAAGCATAAGAATGGCCATATGGGGGTCAGACCATCTAGCTCAGTGTCGTGTCTTCTGACAGTGGCCAATGCCAGGTGCCCCAGAGGGAATGAACAGAACAGGTAATCATTGAATGAGCCCTCCCCTGTTGCTCATTTTCCGCTTCTGACACACAGAGGCTAGAGCAGGGGGTGGGCAATAATTTTTGATGGGGAGGCACTCGAACTATTTGAGAGCATCAGAGAGGTAGTCATGGTGGTCTGTAGCTTCACCCAAACAAAAAAAAAAACCCTGCACGCAGCACTTTAGCACCTTAAAGCCCAAGCAGTTTATGCATTAAGTGAGCTTTTGTGGGTAAGACCCACTTCCTGAAATTCTGGAGTAGAACTGAGTAAGCAGGGTAAATATATAGCAGGAAGAGGGGGGAAAAGCTAAAAAAAAGGAGGGTGGAAGTCACCTGTCACAAAAAAGGAATCTGGAAAGAGTAAATAAGTTAAGTGCGATGGCAGCCATTCCTGCAAATAGCAAGGGTGTGGAAAGGCATCTGGGCATCACTGGAAAACATCAAGAGACGGTGAAACCACCACTTCCCTTGGTAGTTTGGAGGAATTTGGTGCAGTGAGGGCAAGGCCACACTCATGAGTCTCTCGTAACACACGTACAACCCCCCTGTGCTCAGGCTGTACACCAAGGTTTCCTCATCTTTATATGCCTGAGATCACTTTCAGAATTTAAGTGGAACTCAAGATCTAACCCCCCCTTCCCCAACGCCCCATCCTGCTCACTCTGTTCCCCACCCCCCCGTCACTTGTTCGCCCTCATCCTCACTCACTTTTACTGGTCTGCAGCAGTGGTTTGGGGTTCTAGAATGGAGGGCGTATGGAGTGCTGGCTCGGTGGGGGGTGTCAAGGCTGAAGCAGGTGCTGGGGATGCCATTGGGATTTCAGGATGCAGGAGGGAGTATATGTGCTGGCTTTGGGAGGGGTCTGAGGTTAAGGAGTGAGTTCAGGATGCAGCAGGGGATTTGAATGCTGGCTCTGAGACAGGATCACGGCTTGGGCTTGGAGTGCAGCAGAGGATATGGGGTGCTGGCTTTAAGTGGGGGGTCAGGGCTGGAGCAGGTGCTTGGCATACAGGAGGGGAGATCAGGGTGTGGGAGGGGGTGTGGAGTGACGGATCTGAGAGGGGATCAGGGTTGGGGGTGGGCTTTTGAGGTGCTATCTTTGGGAGCAGGCTCAAAACTAGAGCTTGGGGTGCAGGAGGTTGTGTGGGGCATTGGGTCTTGGAAGGACTGTCAGGCTGGGGCAGGCACTTGGGGTGCAGGAGGGGGTACAAGGTGCTGGATCTGGTCTGGGGCTCAGGACTGGGCTTGAGGTGCTGGCTCTGAGAGAGGGTTGGGGTGGCTTGGGGAGCAGAAGAGAATGTTGGTTCTGGAAGGGGATCAGGCATGCTGGGGGGGTGCTGGCTTTGGGAGGGTGATCAGGGCTGGAGCAAGGGGCTGAAATGCAGGAGGAGGTTCAGGGTGCAGGAGGAGTATGGATGCTGGCTCGGGGGTGGGGTCAGAGGTGCAGGAGGGGGGTGCATTTCAGCAGAGGTGCACAAGGATGTCTTCAAGCCATAGGCATTGTGAGCCATCCAGTGGCAGAAATGACAGTTGTCTCAGTTCTCACGGAGGGTAAATGAAGCTAATTCCGTACCTGAGAGGAAATCGCCAGGGCACAGGGAAGAGAGGTGATATTGTTCCAGTCTGTGTTAGTTCATGTACAGCAGGCTCAGGGTCTGAGTGGTGGCCAGCACTAGGTATCTCCTGTTACTGTGCCAGACCTCAACCTGATGTTGTCCCATTGTGCTCTGTGTCCCTCTTTTTCTGTAGCCCTCTTAAAGGAAGAAAGCTAGTGCGCCTTATTAGCGTGCTGGGTCAAGGAACAGCAGGCAGCACAGAAGGGAACACAGAGGTGTTGAAACATCAAACAAACCAAGAGTGATGAGGACGGGTGACATGGGCTGAAGAGGGCAGGTCACTAACCCAGAGAGATCTAGATCACTTGGTAAAGTGAGTAGAGTGTCAGCCCCAAGGTGCGCAGCGCATTTAGCAAGACAAACAGTCTGTAAGTACCTACATGAGAAGCAAATAGTTGATAATGGGCTTGTCAGTCTAGTAGACTGGTAATGTAGCTTTAGTATTGCCAGTCTCACGTACTCTAATAACAATTATCAGAGAGGTAGCTGAGTTAGTCTGCATCTTCAAAAACAACAAGTCTTGTGACACCTTATAGACCAACAGAAAGTTTGGATCATAAGCTTTCTTGGGCAAAGAGCCGCTTACTCAGCATGCATCTGACAAAGCAGGTCTTTGCCCGCGAAAGCTGATGCTCCAAAATTTCTGTTAGTCTATAAGGTGCCACAGGACTTCTTGTTGTTTCTAATAGCAATTGTGGCATGTTTTATTTGCAGCACTTTATGGTTCATGTTGTTCAGCTTTGCTTTCTAACCTGGGAGGATACTTTTAAAAATGAAAGTTGAGGTGCTGATGTAAAGGCTGGTCACACCTTTTATTGGCTGATAATAATTTTTATAAGCAGTGCAAATGGTAGTGTGTGACATGGGTAATCATAAGCATATCAGTAGAAAGTAGTTATAAGCCACCATTGTAAGCAAACTTTTGACCTATTGGACCCTACAATTGTCTATAACAATTCAGCTACCATGTACCCAAACATCAATTATTAACACATTAGCCCCCTGAAATATATCTATGAAAGAACTTTTAATATGACTCATGAACTAGTCACTTGGCATCAGGATCTGTCAGGGACTTTAAAAACCAACTATTGGGAGACCTGTCAGAAAATGAGCTGGCAACACACACTGTGCAAACCCGCACAGATACTGATAAGTTTCCTCTGCAGTAGCCATTCCTGTGAACTACAAATACTGGCGGCTACCCTGAACCCCGCCAGCCTGGAGAGTGCAAGGGGGCAATTTTTGGCCAGAGCCACTCCTGGTTGTGGACTGGCAGGCTGAGCCCGCGCCTCAGAGGAGAGCACCAAGAAAGCCCGTGCGGGCTGCTCACAAAAGCGGTGGTGCTCTGGACAGGGCTGGGTCTGTGTGGGGCTCCAATAAGGTCTCTGGGTAGGGGATGCCCGGGTCACACCGTAACCCCTCGTTTCACCGGGCTTCTTCACCTTCACACAGCGCAAAGCGGCTGGGCTCTCAGCCCGCCCAGCGCCCCGCAGCCAGGGCCAGGCAGGCTGAGAGCCTGCGCCTGGCTCAGGGAGTGGGGGGAGGCATTTAGCCTGCCCAGCTCCCCCCTGCTTCCCACAGCGGTGCCAGTTCGCCCCCGTGAGCCCCCCCAGCTCTCCCCCACATGTGCCCCGGCTCACCTCCCTCAGTGGGGGCTCCAGCTGCATGCCCGGGGCTCCCCTCCGACCCCCACAGACCCGGCTCCAACCCCCCCCCACACCCGGACCCAACCCCCGTGAACCCGGACCCAAGCCCCCCAACCCCCCCCCCATGCTCAACCCCCCAACCCCCGCAGCCCCAGCTCAACCCCCCGCCCCCGCAGCTGGCTCAGCATGTGTGGGGCTCCAGACCACCCCCCCGCTCAGGCACCTCGGCCCGAGGCACCCCCCCCTTTGCCCCCCTGCCCGGATCAACCCTCCCCCCTTGTCCCCAGCTCACTCCCAGTGCGTGGGGCTCTGGCTGTCAGCCCCCACTGGTGAGCGCAGGGGCTCCCACCCCCCAACAGCTCCACCCACCCCCCGGCCACCCCCCTTCAATCCCCCGCCGGCAGGCGCTGGGCTGTCCGCTGCCAGTGCGCAGGGCTCCGGCTCTCAGCTGCTGCAGGCGCCCGAGGCTCTACCCTTCCCGCTAGCCAGTCCCCCCGCCCACCCCCCCGCTCATGCCCCCCCGGCGCGCGCCCGTGCATGTGGGGCTCCACCTCCAACCCCCCTACCCAGCACCCCTGCGGTCACGGCTCCAACCCCTCTGGCCGGGCTCAACCCCGCCCCAACCCCCTGCATGCTCCGGCCCAACTGCACCCCCGCCCCCCCCGCATCCCTAACCCCCCACCCCATCCCAGCCCATCCCCCAGGCCCTCCTAGTCGAACTGTCCATTACGTCCAATACCAGCGTCTTAACTTTTCACTTGTTCATTCTGCAGATATGCGGGAGTAGCTGTAACTTCTGCTGTGCAACCTTCTGCAGTAGGTTCTCTTTACCAGTCGGTGTAGCCCATGGTGTGTAAGAATAGGAGGGGTACCCCTTCTAGTTTGTTGGGATATGACTTTGGTACAGTGAAGGTGGACTTTAACTTCTGGAGTTCAACTGAGCATACCAAGTGGGGACATGCTATATCGACCTTACAGGGCACTTGAGTCAGCACCAGTACTCCTGCCCCCCATTAGGAGTAAGGGAAGTCTCCAGGACAATGACCTGCTGCTGCTGCTGCTGCTGCTGGCTTCACACACTGTGGCCACTTCCGGCTCAGGTGGAGGTTGCATCCTGGAGTGCTGCTCCTCCTCCTGGGACTCTGGCTGCTGGGGAGGGGCCCTCCTGCGCCATGTCAATGGAGGTGGTCAGAGGAGATGTGTCATTTCCCACCCAGGAGCTGGTGCAGCTCCCTGTAGCAGGGGCAGGTACTGCCCCAGATCTTCAGTGGGCGTCATGGGCCTAGGTGTTGCTCTGCTGAACTTCTTTCACCTTCACCCACACCTGCTCCCATTTGCTGAGTGCAGCGGCCAGCCGGGTGTAAGCAGTGGTATTGCACGGCTTTGCCTTGGGGTCAAGGAGGGTCTCTTCCTCACCCCCTGTCATGATCATGAGGGTTAGCCAGCAGCCTGGGAGTAAAAGGGTTAACCCTTTTACTCCCAGGCTGCATCCCACCGCTACCACCATGTCATGGCTCCTTCCCCACTCTAGCAAGATAAATGCAGAAGTGGGGGCCAGCAAAAGTACCTCCAAAACCTTATCTACCAGGTTTTGGTATAACCTTCCCCCCAAAAATCCTAAAAACCTTAGATTTTGGGGATAAAATTTGCTGCCACCACCCAAGTAATAATAAGGAAACCAGGGAGAGACTACTTGGGAAATCTCAGCCCCAAAACTAAAAACCAGGACACAAACATTAATCAATACCAGGTTAATAAAAAGAAAAAGAGAGAACTTTTATTATTACAACAATATTCGTGTTGCAAGCCTCATGACCAGATGGAAGAGTCACAAAGTAAAACACAGGGGGAGTCTCCACCATGGGCCTAGAACTTAGTTACAAGGAGAGTAAAAGAACCTTTCTAAAAAGGGAACAGACATCAGATCCCACTTCCCAAATGACAAAACAATAAAGCCTAACGGACTTATCTAAACTTTACCCTACCTACAGAAGATTGGAGGGCCTGTTCTTGGAGGGAGATATTCTGTGTCTCTCTCCCTCATGGCTGGAGAGAAGAAAAAGACACCAGAAAACAGAAGAGGGAGGAGCCAAAATTCAATTCTTACCTACATTTCTATAGGCCAACCCCACCTGGTTAAGGAGGTTAACCCTTTTACTCCCAGGCTGCTGGCTAACCCTCATGATCATGACACCCCCCGCCCCCAGGTCTAGGAAGGCCTGGACCTTGGCCCTGGTCAAGGATGGGGCCTGTCTTTTAGACCCCAGGGGTGAGTTGTGGGACATCCTGTGAGGGCCCAGGGGGGTCTCGGGGTGCCTGTCCTTCAGCCATCTGGTAAGGTTCTGAGAAATGGAGTAGCTGTGAGGGCATGTGAGAATGCAGGTGGTGCTTCTGCTGCTTCCATGCCCTCAGCTTCTCGCCACAGTGTTTCCTGGGCTCCCTGAGTCTTTAAGAATGGTCAGAGGCTGGGACCATAGAGTGCTGATTGCTGTGGAGGGGGCATCCCCTAGGGCACCTATGAGGTGCCCTGGAGGTCTTTTCTGTCAACAGATTCCCTGCCAGAACCTCCAGACTGGCTTTCTGTTGACAGATCTCGTTCTGCCTTGTGAGCAGCGGGATAACGCTGTCGACAAAAGTGCTGTGTTCTGTCAATGCTCTCTTGACAGAACACCTTGGGAATGTGGAAGCTTCACAGGTTTTTGTCAACAAAACACTAGTTTTGTCACTGTACCAAGATGTAGCCTTTAATGACATTTTGTTTCTGGGCACGTTCACAGACACACGGTCATCACACTTCCTGATGTTATAAGAGGAATTCTGGTCCATCAATAGAGGAACACTTCTGCTCTTGAAAATAGCCTCTAAAAAGTCCTGATCTGAATTTTAGTTTTAATTTAAAAGAGTTTAAAGACTGATGGGAAGAAACCCACCACTCCTCAAAATGGGTGGCTTTTTGCTGATGCTTTTTTTTCATCTGTAGTTCTACTGCTTTGGCAGGTGGTGTGTAGAATCACTGAAACATAGATGTCAACAAGTTCTGCTTCTGTTCCAACTATCACTTCTAGAGATTTTGGCTACGTCCACACGTGCCCCAAACTTCGAAATGGCCGTGCAAATGGCCATTTCGAAGTTTACTAATGAAGCGCTGAAATGCATATTCAGCGCTTCATTAGCATGCGGGCGGCAGCGGCGCTTCGAAATTGACGAGCCTTGCCGCCGCGCGGCGCGTCCAGACGGGGCTCCTTTTCGAAAGGACGCCACCTTCTTCGAAGTCCCTTTATTCCCATGAGCTCACGGGAATAAGGGGACTTCGAAGTAGGTGGCGTGCTTTCGAAAAGGAGCCCCGTCTGGACGCGCCACGCGGCGGCAAGGCGCGTCAATTTCGAAGCGCTGCTGCCGCCCGCATGCTGATGAAGCGCTGAATATGCATTTCAGCGCTTCATTAGTAAACTTCGAAATGGCCATTTGCATGGCCATTTCGAAGTTTGGGGCACGTGTAGACACAGCCTTTAACTGATAAAATAATGCAGCATTTCAAGAAAATGCTACAGCGTCCACCAGCTAGTCCTTGACCTTGACCGGGCTGCCATAAAATAATTGTGTAATTTGTCACAATATTGAGAATTACAGTTGGTAATACAAGCAAGAGCAGAACTTGAAGGAGAACGCCCATTTTTTTAACCTCCCACGTAGCATATTGTTAAAGACAGTGAAGAAAGGTAGTTCCATGGGACATCCTCTCTGCCATTCCAGTTTATAAGGTAGATAACACAGACCAGTGACCTCAGACAGCAATGTTCTCGGACAATTTAACTTCATAATTACTCTTTTGTCAGTGTTGTGTTTGACAGACATTATTTTTTTACTTTCCCGTACTCCATTTTAAAGCCTGACTGTATTTACAATGGGATGAAGAGAGCTGAACTGCCTGATGCTCCTTATCGCTTACTGAGACTTCAACATAATTTATTCCTAAGATAACTGACATGTACATATGTAACACTCACAGTAGTAATGGTTATGTTTTAAGTAAATTCCCTATACTGGGCTGAGTAGATATCTCCAAACATTAGTTAATAGCCAATTTGGTTGGTATTACCATGTTGGATTCTACAATATTTGGAAATACAACTCTGCCCTTTCAAGTTGCAATTATGGAAAGGACCTCACAGCTTCAGCAATGCTACAGAATTGAAGAAATGGACACCAGCGGTCAGAAATGGTGAAGAGTGGAAGGAGAAATACAATATAAGCTCATAAAACATTTCTTTTCTGCCATGGAAAGTGTGGCCTAATAATGGTAGAGCAGGAATTTGACAGTCTGGGCTTAGCTTTCTATTCTCTGGACTGTTTCTTGTACACTGACAAAAGCAGAACAACAAAGATAAGAAAGATCAATCATGATTCCATTCTGAGTCACTTAGAGTAGAAATGCACTTCAAAATGGTGTGGGCAGAGAACCTAATCTACTTAGTCTGTGGGAATGCAAGAGCAAGTGAGTTGTGTGTACATACTTCCTTTGTGGAGACAACAGACCAAGGGTGAAAGCATAGCTCCACTGAAGTCATAGCATTTCTCCCATTGACTTCAATGGGGCCAGGATTTCACCCAAAGAACTGAGCTCCCTATTCAAATCCCTAGTGCAAATGTTCTGCTCCTGTTTTCTTCTGTCCCTTGGCTACTACCAGTGGTGACCCCAACCTCAATCTGCTGGCAATAGCAGCCTTACTTGGGTCCCTTAGTTATCTCCTTTCCTGAGCATGCTGGTAGAGCCCTGTTATACAGCCCCTGTATTGTTAAATCTCAAGATTTCCTTGTAACTGTATTTTGGATGGAGATGGCCTTAGAAGATGCACACACTCTCTTGAATTTCAGCCTTACTGGGGTGTAAGCCCTGCAGCTGGCAGGAATGGGAGAGCACAGAATCAATTAAAGTTATTGAGGTTGGGGTTGAAGCTAGAAGCTCTGGATCAGGCGGCAGCCAGAAACAGCTTCCACAGTTGGTGATAAAACCACCTTACTCAATTCAGCTGGGAGAGTGGTCATCACTACCTGCGTTCTGAACACGCTGCAGATGCGTGTAGGAACAAAGTCTGGACGCTGTGTAGAGTCAAGCAGGAGGGTTTATTATGCTCCCATCACGTGCCATCATGTCTGGCACCTGACACCATCGAGTAACTGGTCATTTGGCTGTTACAGAAATGGTGACATTACTAGTTTCTCTGGTTATGTGGGCATCAGTATATGACTTAATGTGGATCCTTTTGGCTACGTCTACACGTGAAGCCTACATCGAAGTAGCCTATTTCGATGTGGCGACATCGAAATAGGCTATTTCGATGAATAACGTCTACACGTCCTCCAGGGCTGCCAACGTCGATGTTCAACATCGACGTTGTGCAGCACCACATCGAAATAGGCGCAGCGAGGGAACGTCTACACGCCACAGTAGCACACATCGAAATAAGGGTGCCAGGCACAGCTGCAGACAGGGTCACAGGGCGGACTCAACAGCCAGCCGCTCCCTTAAAGGGCCCCTCCCAGACACACTTGCACTAAACAGCACAAGATACACAGAGCCGACAACGAGTTGCAGACCCTGTGCATGTAGCATGAATCCCCCGCTGCAGCAGCAGCAGCCAGAAGCCCTGGGCTAAGGGCTGCTGCACACGGTGACCATAGAGCCCCACACGGGCTGGAGAGACAGCGTCTCTCAACCCCCCAGCTGATGGCTGCCATGGAGGACCCCACAATTTCGACGTTGCAGGATGCGGATCGTCTACACAGGCCCTACTTCGACGTTGAACGTCGAAGTAGGGCGCTATGCCGATCCCCTCATGAGGTTAGCGACTTCGACGTCTCGCCGCCTAACGTCAAAGTTAACTTCGAAATAGCGCCTGACGCGCGTAGCCGTGACGGGCGCTATTTCGAAGTTAGTGCCGCTACTTCGAAGTAGCGTGCACGTGTAGACACAGCTTTTGTGATCGACTGACCCATGTCCCAGGCACAGGTTGACCCTTACCTCTGGCAAAACCCTTGTAATGGTTAATGTGCATGTTCTTAAAAACACTAAGTATTTCATTAGTATAAGAGCTAAAACAAAGTAACCCTGGCAGAGGGGGGTTGGTAACTTAGGTCCAGTCCTGTTCATATGGCACACTTTTCACTTGCTCCGTCATGCCCCACAGGGATAGCAGCAGTTTCAGCAGGAATGACTTCCTGATCCTTTGTTGCTTCGTCCTGAGTAACTGGGTAGACTGGAGAGACATTGTTAGTATTTAACTGATTTGGTGCCTCCAAAATGTCCCCAGTTTACTCCATTTCATGTATAGGTGTTTGTTGTTAGCAGGACCCTCATGGGAGCTTGCCACCATGGTTTTAGGATCCCTTTAACTTGTGGATAAATGCAGCACATTATCAGATCCCCACATCAAAATGCTGGTTTATCTAGAGTGGCAGGGTCAGTCTCATTCCTGGGTCCCAGGTCCTCCTTTCAGTCCACCAGCCCCACCAAGTGAACCCAATTACCCTTGCTTGGGGGCAGTCTGAGGGGTAACCCAGTCCCCACCCACTCATTCCAGGTTCCAGCCCAGGGACCCTGGATAGCTGGTACCACTGAGGGCTGACTCCCCTCACCCTTGCCCCTGCAGCTCCTCTCCCTGGGCCACTTCCCCAGATGGTTCTCTCTACTACCTCCTTCTGCTAGTGGTAGCCATGGCAGTAAGTCCCCTCCTTTGTTAGGCTCCTCCAGCTGACCAGCTCTCACAGCCTCTAGCTGAGCTTCAGGCCCCCCTGGACTAGGGCAGTCCAGCCCCCTGGGTTGCTGGGGCTGGGCTCGGCTCGGCTCGGCTCCTCTCCTCTGGTCTCTAGTGTTCCTCCAAGTCTCCTTCCTTCTCCTCACTCACCTACCAAACTCTCCTTGATCCACCCTCCCCTTATCCTGTGTGGAGAAGGGCTTATAAAGGTAGCCCTGAGTGGGATCAGCTGGCCCTAATTGATTTAGGGCAACCTACACCTCAGCTGCTCCCATTTTGATTGTCAGCTCCATCTCTGTTGTTTTTACTCCTGTCTTTTCCGCTCCAGTCCCCACCCTGCCACACTAGGCTGTTACTATTGTCTAATTGCATTTGATTTTCCTTTGTTTAGCTGTATAAACTCCTTCTCTAGTCTGTCTGCGAACGGTCCTGATCTGTCAGCAGGTGGGATTGCATCCCTGGGCATTCTCATTGCCCTCCCTGTCATTACTTCAAAGGGGGTTAGCTGAGTTAGTCTGTTTGGGTTGCCTCGGATTCAGCAGAGCACAGCAGGCAGCGTGTGTGCCCATCCGTCTCCGGTGCCCAAGACAGCCTTGGTTAGGGCTGCTTTCATTGGCATGTTCATTCTTTCTACCATTCCTGAGCTTTCAGGGTGGTGTGGTATATGAAACCTCTGCTTATTCCCAGTGCTTTACATGCATCCTTCATCACATGCCCAGTAAAGTGGGCACCTTGATCTGAGTCTATTGACAAGGGCAGGCCCCATCTGGGTATTATTTCTTCTGCTAGGATCTGAGCTACTGTGCTAGCAGCGCAGTTTTAGTAGGAAAGGCTTCTACCCATCTGGTAAACATCTCAATAATCAGCAAGATGTACTTGTATCCCTGGCTTGGTGGCAGGGACCCAGTCAACTCAGTTTGCAAATTCTGTCATGGACCTTCTGGTCAGGGCTGGTGGTTTATGGGTATTTTCTTCCTTTTCCCCACATTCACTTGTGCACATATTATACACCTGTTAAGGAAGTATACAGCATCCTTTGTCATGGATGGCCACCACAAGTTTTCCAGAGTGGCTGTCATTTGTCTCCATCCCAGGTGAGCTGGGGAGTGGAGGGTGCAGAGCAGTAAACCCCATATGCACTCTGGGGCTACCAGCTGTTTACCCCCAGGTGCATACCAAAGATAACTTTTATATGTGCAGCCCTGCTCCTCTAATCTGTTTTCTTCCTCTGGGCTCATAGCTGTGTATAGCTTCTTTAGATTCACTTCCTCCTCTGCTACTGTAGCCTCACTAATTCTGAATGGAGTCAGCTTCCTTAGCTTGCTTATCTGCCCAATAGTCCCCCTTCTGTTTCTCACTTGTATTTCTGTGATGTGCCTTTATTTTAACCACAGCCAATTCTGAGGGTAATGTGACAACTTCTGCTAGCTTCTTTACTGCATCTAGGTTATTATGGGCTTGCTGGCAGTTGTTACAAAGCTTTTGCGTGACCACACATCCATGTAGTCATGCTCTACCCCGAAGGCATAGCTGCTGTCTGTATAAGCTGCAATTCTTTTGCCTTCCCCTGCCCGAAGGGCTTCTGTGAGAGCAGTTAACTCCACCTCCTGGGCTGATTTTGAGCTTTCCAGCTGACCTGATGCTACCACTGTTCTGTCTCCGATTACCACTGCCCAGCTGGTGGCTGGCACCCCATTTTCATATTTCCATGATCCAGCTACGTACATGACAATGTCCAGTTTTTCTAAAGGCTCTTCCTTAACTCTTTCCATTACTTCCTCTTCCCTATCCACCAGACATTCAAGTACATCCATGTGTCTCAACTGCATGGACTGTCGTAACCTCCTCTAGGGAAGTGGCTGCGGCTACCTTCTTTTTCTTTTTGCTTTCTAAATCCGTAGCCCACTTCATGACATCCACATAAGTGTTCCCAAAGGAGACACTTAGGGCCAACACAGCTTGGTAATCTGTGGACATCCCTTTCTTCAAGATTTGGAGGAACACTTCATGGTCTCTGGTTGTTATACCATCTAGACCAGAATATGAATGGAAGGCATTCCATTTCCTCTCGGCATAGGACATAAGTGACTCACCTTTCTGCTGGGTCACCATCTGCAGGGCTTCCCAATTGTTGGTTCTGGTTCCTAAGGCTGTGCAGAGTGTCACTCTGAGGTCAGCTACATTACCAGCCTTTGGGTTATCTTGAGGTTCCCCTTCCTGATCTAGAATGGTGTCCTCAATCCAGCAACCAAACTTCCAGTGGTCAGATTATCCCATACATCTCAGGCACATTTACATTTGACCAAGATGTGGCTATCCTTCTTGTGTAAGTTATGCATTTCCATTAAATTACCCAGTTTGTCCCAAAACTCAGGCTGGGTCTACACAGAGCTCTGCTCATCTCTGCTGCCAGCAGAACTATGCAAAGTGAGCTTTTCGGGATTGCAAGTGTTATCTGCTTATTTGCATACTCCCGAAGGCCATTACCATAGCCACGTGAGATTTCGGTGCCGGCAGAAGGGAGTGCTGGCACTGCAGAGGCCATGTGGATGTGCTTCTGCCAGCTAACCCCTCCTCTGTCTCCAGTCTCTTATGCCTGAAACAGGGACTGTGCACCCCCTTCCTTATTTCCAATCGAGTTTGGAATAACTGCTGGCCCTTAATAGAGCTGGGTATGGGGGGAGAGAGCTGGCTCTGGCTGCCAAATCTTCCCAGGAATAAGGGAACGGTGGTGCAGTTGGTAGACATGCACCTGCTGAGCGTTCCTTCTCCCCTGACTTTAGGTTGTTCTCCTGGCACAGAGGTTGTAATTCTTGGGGTTTAGTTTTCTCATTCTGGGACAAGCATTTACTTTTCAGAGCATTGTTCTCATCTCTTAAGGCTGGCAGCAAGACATGATGAGCACAAAAAGCCAATAATCTAAAAGGTTTACACAATGACTCCACACGTAATTTACATGCAACATTTTATACAATACACAGGTGGTTTTCTTCAGCAAATCTATTTAAACAACATATAGACTAATTCTAGTCCTGCTTACGTATCCATGGGAGTAATGACACCTTTGTTCCATTGGGCATGATCCACAGGTCCATATCTGAAAGAGTGAAAAGAAAACAATGAGAGCATGTAACAAACATCACTTCTTTGTAACACATTGTTTTTGTATCCGGGGCCCTGCGTTAGTGAACTCGGGAAATGTCTTGTAGAGAGTACTGAAAGGGAGGAGGGTATCTCATCCCTGGCAGCTCAGGCTTGTCTCACAGCCTCTGGGCTTGGCCTTGGAGCACAGTTGCTGTGGTTATTATCTCTTTCTCCAGACGATGAGAAAGCCATGGTCTTGCTTGTAAGCTCCTTCTCACACTAGCAGTATTTGTAAACCATGGCACATGTTATGAGTGAGTTAGGTCTTATACCAAACCATGAAATTTGGGCATAAAAGTGAGGGGTCTTATCAGAAACCATAATATGCATTAGGAATTTGGTGTTTTCACCCTACAGTGTACACTGGGAGTTCAAAAATCAAAGCCTCCAAAATGGAATAATTTTTCAAAAACCTCAGGATTTTGTGCTCAGTCACATGATTTTTGAACATCTAGGGATGGCAGTGCTACAATGTGTTTATTTTCCTGGCTGTGTACATCTCTCCATCGGTTTGGATTTTTTCATGAAACAGCAGCAGTTTCCAGGAGAGAGGAAGTGCAGAGTTGTCCGTGGTGGGGAGGGAGGAGCTTTTGCATGAAGTGACTAGGAGAGAAGGAAGTGAAGCATGGAGGAGAAAGGAGAATGGAAATGCGGAGATGTTGAGGTGATGGGCACAGGTGCCCAGGGAGAGCCAGCATTGTGCATAATGAAGAGGAAGCTGATCTAAATTTTGAATTCGTTTACGTGCACAGCAATCCCTCCCCATCCTTGAGGGTTATGTTCCTGAAAACCCCCACAGCAAGGCTGTTTCTACACAGCCGCGTTATTTTGAAATAAGCTGTTCCTGAAAAGATATTCAAATGCATTTCAAAATAGGGCTTAGCTACTTTGAACTAGACCATCTACACATAACAGAACTATTTTGAAACAGAGCCATTGGACGCATTATGGCTTATTCAAAGTAGGCTCTGTTCCCTGTCTACACAGCTCCTGTTTCAAAATAGCTATTTCAAAATAGGCGCTATTCCTCGTGGAATGAGGTTTAACTATTTCAAAATAAACCAGCCACTAATGATTAACATGGTATGGGCAAAGGGGGGACAAAAATCAAAACTGCTCAGGGGTTTTCAGTACAATGGTCATAAGGACCAGCCCCATCCGCAAACCATGGTGGACACAAACAAATAAAATGGCAGCACTACTCAGTCTCTAGGAGTGACAGAATTTCAGCTGCAGATGGCTCATTGTTCTCTCATAGTCCTTTGTTTCTTCAGTTGACTCAGGGTGGGACCTTTGAGAATAGCTACTGGAATCAGGACCACAAAATAGAACAAGAGATTCTCCTTGAAGATGGCCAGTGCAGAAGCAGAGGTGTTCTCTTGATGTTCCTCTCCCTCCATTGCATGGCTGAGTATGAACATGGATCAAACTGAACATGGGCTGTCTCCCGGGGGGACTGCTGCAATGGAGTGTGCAAACTTTTTGTTATTCGGTGGAACAGCTGAGAGTCAGACAACCCTTTCCCGCCTTTATTGTTGTCAGATGGGTTAGGTTTAAACATTAACCCATCACAAAAAGAGGCACCTAGAAAGAAATATAAAGCCAATCTTGGTAACAAGATGGAAGTCTAAGATGGAGGATGAAACATAAAACAATAACAAGATGGCTAAAAGCCCCAACAGACCAAGGATGGCACATCCTCATGAAAAGTCTCAGATTTGCTTAGTCAGAATTTTCTGATCTATTTTCTGACACGAAGTTGTAGTCAGAATTATTCCTGAGCAGTTCTAGCCATAACATGTATCCATATGATCTTACAAAATGTTTGGGGATTTTTTATAGCTATCAAGAGATAAAGAAAACCCCTGAACATAATTATCAAAATGCGTGTATTGCTTTTTATCTATCATGAAAATAGACAAATGAAACTTCATTAATTATCTGGTCAGTGGGAGGGCAGTAACCGCTTGCAAATCATTAAAAATCTGTGGATTTTGTGGCAACCTGAGGTGAAGTAAACCGAAATGTGTGTTGTGTTTGAGTGAGAGAATAAAATTTATCACAGAAAACACTGAACAATCATTCCAAATACTGATTGATCCCATGTGTTATAAGGTGCTTGGTGCCCTAAACTGTAGACAGAGCATGGCTTTTGTATATGATGACTGTTCAAAATTGTCAAGTGAAATATAATTTGCCTTTCAGATTGATACCTTGTCTTAAGAAATTGTTGACACTTTTCTCTTGTGTAGGCCTGAATGGCTAGCATATATTTGGGGTCTTGAAGGGTTATTTGCTGTTGGGATGCAAAATCAGTGATACAAATCACTCAGGTGTATTCTTTGGTGTAATCTTGTTTCTTTCCAAAGAAAAAATGTACCTAGAAGTCTTGTTTACGAGAATATAATAAAAACGGCAGGCAGTTTCCTCGCTCAGAAATCCTGCAAACCAACATCCAAGTCACTGTATCTGCAGCCAGGGAGACCTCCCTGTTAATTTACTTGAATTGGGTCTGTCAAATCTGACCTAGCACATTAGCTCCTCAGGCAGTATAACCTCTCTTGTCTGCAGCTGTTTTATTGCTCTTTCCCTTAAGTTTGAAAGAGGGCACAGTTATTGTCTTTAATGAGAACTGAGATTGTCTTGGGATTTATGGACATACGCGTCTTATAGAACTGGAAGGTATCTTGGTAGGTCATGGAGTCCAGTGCTCTATCCTCTCAGCAGGACCAAGCACCATCCTTTTTTTTTTTTAACCCCCTAGATCCCTAAGTGGCCCCATTAAGGATTGAACTCACAGCCCTTGGTTTAGCAGGCCAATGCTCAAACCACTGATTCAAAACCCACTTGATGGCTGCCATTACTGCTTTTTAGCATATCATTTATTATAAATTTCAAAACTCCACCCACAGCCTAACAGCAAAGAATAGGTATCAGGTTTTCCTTTCCCTAATCTCTAGCATTTGGTTGTAGAGTTTGTACATGAAAGTTAGAGCAACAGTCAGAAATGCATATAAGCAGCACAAAAGAGGAATGAAGTGTTCCCATGTGGATCAATGTGTAGGCCAAGGAGAACTTCTAGGTGGTCTGTGGCGCAATGTGTTTGTGAAATTACAGGTGTTTGTCTCATATTAGAAAGAAATTACTCATTGCATCAGTCTCCAAGACAGTCTTTCTTGTATGCCTGCCAGCTCTCCATGGTAGGCCTGTAGGCCAGATGGGATTGCTGCCCAGAAAACTAAGTCTAGCAAGCAGCCTTTCTGTGATGTAAGCTTCAGCTATGATCACCTCACTCTTAACCCCCTATGCCCACCTTGCCTCAGTGACTCACTGGCAGTCATCATCTAGCAACTTCCTCAGAGGCAAACTGCAGTCTGAAATGGACACTCATCATTTATGAGGGGGTGTGGACTTGCTGCCTTCTCCTGCCCTGGCTGCCGCCCTGCAGCCCTAGTATCCTCGGCCTTGCATCCTGGGAGTGGAATCAGGCCAGAGCCACACAGCTCTTCCTGCCTTTCCCTAGGCCTATGCACTCTCACCATCCCAGGAAGCCTTTATAGTTTCCCTGGCAACCAATTCCCTTCTGCTCCATAGCTAGAGAAAGAGTGTCTCATCTTGGTCAGCCATCTCTTTTATATAGACCTCCTGTGCTCTGATTGGTTGCCACAAGCCCTCTCCCAATTGGATCCAAGGACAGCCCTCTCCAAGGGCTGTTTTGAATCCTTTCTACACAAGTGTGGGGCAATGGCCTCATCACAGCAGGACACAAAGGCTACATCTACATGTGAAGCCTACATTGAAGTAGCTTATTTCGATGTAGCGACATCGAAATAGGCTATTTCGAAGAATAATGTCTACACGTCCTCCAGGGCTGGCAACGTCGACGTTCAACATCGAAATAGGCGCTGCAAGGGAACGTCTACACGCCAAAGTAGCACACATCGAAATAAGGGTGCCAGGAACAGCTGCAGACAGGGTCACAGGGCGGACTCAACAGCAAGCCGCTCCCTTAAAGGGCCCCTCCCAGACACAGTTGCACTAAACAACACAACATCCACAGAGCCGACAACTGATTGCAGACCCTGTGCATGCAGCATGGATCCCCAGCTGCAGCAGCAGCAGCCAGAAGCCCTGGGCTAAGGGCTGCTGCCCACGGTGACCATAGAGCCCCGCAGGGGCTGGAGAGAGAGCGTCTCTCAACCCCTCAGCTGATGGCCGCCATGGCGGACCCCGCTATTTCGATGTTGCGGGACGCGGATTGGCTACACGTGCCCTACTTCGATGTTCAACTTCGAAGTAGGGCGCTATTCCCATCCCCTCATGGGATTAGCGGCTTCGACGTCTCGCTGCCTAATGTTGATGTTAACATCGAAATAGCACCCAACACGTGTAGCCGTGATGGGCGCTATTTCAAAGTTAGTGCCGCTACTTCGAAGTAGCGTGCACGTGTAGACACGGCTAAAGATTAATCTAGCTCAGCTAAATAGTAATGCTCTTGATAAAAATTATGACCATAGTATACACACGGAGTGAAATAAGAAAGCAGTCACGTAGCACTTCAAAGTTTAAGAAAGCAATCTATTAGGCGAAGAGCTTTTGCCTTTAAAGTGTTACATGACTGCTTTTTTGTTTTCTGAAGATACAGACTAACACAGCTACCTCTCTGTGACTATTCACCACACTGGGTGAAGAATCCGAGGGAAGAAAACGTACCTGAATATCAATAAAATATGAAAACAACATACAACTGGAGAGAATTTAAAAGTTATCAGAAATTATCAGAATGTCTATGCAAAAGAATATGAAGTATATTTGTAAAGGAATAAAAGAATGTGAACCAGTTCAGCAAAATCAGTTCTGGGAAGTCCTCTACTTCTTTTTCTGAGTGATGTTTTAGCTAACATTTTAAAGAATAAGACAATGTGCTCTCTTTATTTTAAAAAAAATGTGTGTGCATTATACTGACAGGCTGATAAAAAAAATAAAAAGTATTTGTCCTCTATCAACTGGTTTTGGACCTTTGAACTGTGCTTTGTAAACAAACCAGTAGCATGTCGGAACTGAATGACATCACCTTTGGATTGAATTGGAGGCAATACTGTCTATTTCAAGGTACATATACTGTTTTTTAAATAACAAAGAGTGCTGTTGGCAACAGTTACAGTGTGGTTATTTTTCAGGGTGATCCAGACTCCATAAAGGAAATCCTTTAAATTCCAAATGTGCTTGGATCACTTAAGGCAGCACAGCCTGCCTGGGGGGGAAGGGTCTTTCATTCATCCTCTTGAGAGAGTCCTTGATTCTGTGTAAACACGCTTTGGGTCATCTCCTGGAACCAGAGGGATATTATGAAAGGTGGTACATGAGGGGTATGATGTATGTGGTGGGAAGGTGGCTGACTGGTATATGAGACCTTGTTGGAGCAGAGCAGGAGCAGTATGATCCTGCCAGATGTTTTAAGTAAAGTTAAGTAGTTTTCAAAAGTATATTGATGACATAGCTTTATTTTTTCAGAAGGTAAACACGCTGTGTTTTGGTTGATGGAAAAGGACAGAGGATGAACAGGAGAGCAAGAGGTGGTCTTCTGGGTGGGCTGGTCCTTAAAGAAAGGGCAAAATCCAGTTGAAAACATTCTACAGGTTGAATCTCTCTTGTCCAGCATACTTGGGACCTGACTGGTGCAGAATGTAAGACTCTTCCAGACCATGGGATGTCAGTATTGTCTAGCTGCATTACCGGCACTAGCACAGCTTACTGGGCTCTTAGAAGACATTTTGTGGTGAATTAGACCTAAATAACAGCACAGAACTTTGAGATCCAGGACTGATGGCTGTAGACTCGACCACAACCATGACAAGTAGCTGTCCAGGTAACTAAAATAATGCCTGATTACGGATGTTGCAGGATGAGAGAGTGCTGGACTAGAGAGGTTCACCCTGTAGTTTATTTCCCCTTGCTGTCTCCTGGCCACTTTATAAGCACAGATGAATAACATAGACTCTTCAGAAACAAACAAACAAACAAACAAGCAGTTCTGTAGCACCTTAAAGACTGGCAAATGTCACCTATTCTGTGCTCATCAGCTTGAACCTGTGGAAGCTCCGTATAATTCAGGTCTTTTGGCAGAGATGCCACAAATGAATGGGAAAGGAAATGACTTTCCCCGGTCTATGAACAGTGGAGATTGAATGGTTGTTCAGTCTTCCAATCTGAGAAGCAGAAAATAACCCAGAATCCCTGTGTCCTTTGTCAGGGATGTCTATTAAAATGGAGGTTTTAAATGGACCATTTCTAGCTAGGAAGATTAGGGACATGGGAAATTAATAGAGATTAGCCCTGGCGTTGGTGGTGCCAGAAGTTTTAGCCCTAAAAACAGTGCTTTCCATAGCCCTGTGTAATTCCAAAATGCATGTGAGGGGAAGGATAGTTCAGTGGTTTGATTATTGGCCTGCTAAACCCACAGTTGTGAGCTCAGCCCTTGACAGGGCTACTTAGAGATCTCGGGCAAATAGATTTAAAAGATCCATCAGGGATGGTGATGGGTCCTGCTGTAGGTACCAGGGACTAGACTCAATGACTTCTGAAAGTCCCTTCCAGTTCTATGAGATAGGTATATCTCCATATACAAACAGTGATATTCTCCCAGCACTGGAAGTCAGTTACATTTATTTCTACAGGAGGGGCTGGCTTGTGTTCTGTGCTGATGGTCATACTCGTGAAGAGGAGGGCTTTCTTTCTCCTTTAGGCATCAGCTCATGCTCCATAAGTTGGCTAGGTTGAACAGTGGTGTACAACTGAGACAGATGACACAATGCAGAGCAGACCCTGATTGGTGTGGTCTGGGACAAATCATGTTTAGTCTTGTCTACTCTAATTCTGTGGTTCACAACTGCCTTCTGATGTAGTCACATATTATAGACTAGACCAGGCCTTATAGAGCATGGATACTCTACACCTGGGAGAGTGCCTCCCAGCCTGGGACCACCAATTCTGCCTGCAGGGCTTGTGTGAGCACTCTTAACCTAGCTAGGCAGGCAGTGCTTTGAAACTGGGTTGGGCCCTGAAGGTGGGCTGTAGGTGATTTTGCAGTCAGAGCTCCAAGCCAAGCTGCAATGTGTGCATAATGTTTAGCGTGCTCTGTGGCCCCAGGCTGGCAGGAGCACTCCCAGATACAGAGTAGATGTACTCAAATATATAATTAAAATCAAGGGGCCTGGTTCTCCTTTCCTATAAATCAAAAGGTCAGCAAGAAGGGGGTCGGCCCCCTTGGGAGGGGTGTGAAATTTCTAAAGGGGGCACAATGATTGGTTGCTGGGTCACAGGCTCATCCATCTCATTAAAAATGTTGAAATATGTTTCTATTTTTATGCATGTGTATTCACAATTATATACCTATTAATAAAGTTTTCATATTCTACAGACTTATTTTCTTACCCGTGCTGAAAGGACTTTTGTTTTTTTCCATATGAACATAAGCAAAATTTCTGCCAGTTTGAATTACATTAGACAGGCTGGGGAGAAGGGGGCAGCTAATTGCAGCGATGAAAAGTGGGGCCCCACATAAAAAGTTTGCTCACCTCTGCTATAAACCATACGCTGCTATAACACTCACTTCTATGACCCGCTCTCGATTTACAGAGAAATAAGTGGGAGGAGATTCAGGCACCTAGAAAAGGCAGCACGGTTCATGCAAGCTGTTTTTAACCAGACAAGAGTTAACAAAACA
The DNA here is from genome assembly GCF_033958435.1 of Carettochelys insculpta. Taxonomy (NCBI): domain Eukaryota; kingdom Metazoa; phylum Chordata; order Testudines; family Carettochelyidae; genus Carettochelys; species Carettochelys insculpta. The sequence goes on from NC_134137.1 coordinate 353,023,415, forward strand.
TGCTCCCTGCTAGACTTCAAAGGGAATAGTGGAGAGGGTTTGCTGACTTATCTGCTTCTGCTTTTCATCTGGAGGAGGAGAGGCACATGCTCTCTTTGGCGACATGCAGCCTTGGTCTTTGTTGCTTCTTGTTGTGCTTCACTTTAGTAAAGGGCATGTTTCCAGCATGATGGATGTATAAACCGCCCCAGGTGTCTCAGGGCACGAACACTGTGCTATGTCCAGTCTCAGAGCAACCTGCTTTCAGTGATGGACTTGACAGCCTGTGTGCAAGGCCCATGGACAGCACCAAAGAACAGTTAGAGGAGACTCAAGGGCCTTTTGGGAAGGGATATTTCTGAAGATTGTTCTTACTTCCAGCCACTCAAGTAAACAGATCACCTGCCAGCTTGATGCCACTCAAAGAAATAATCGGTGAGCAGAGACTGACCCACACTGTATATATGCACAGTCTGACAGTGTGGGACCCCTTCCACATAGGGTTGGCTATGCTGAGACATGAGTTGACTTTGCTGTATGCCTCGGCGGGTTTTCAGATAGCACCTTTGGCCTCTTCCATGTAGATCAGCCAGAATCACAGCTGTTCACTCTCAGTCCAGAAAAGCTGGAGCTCATGTTGACCCCCTTTACAAATGCTTCTCGGCAAAATAACCTTCTGGGAGCTAGGTTGGAATTTAAAACAGATCCTTGCAGACCAATTTTTGCAGTGCACTGTCTGCTCCTATTTTTGGTGCACTTGTCTGATTACAGTTAGTGTGGGGATCTCGCCTTGAGCTGGGACTCATACCCCCAACTCTGCATGGACAGACCAGTCAAGAGTCGTCACCATGGAATGACTGTTCCCAATCGGAACAATGGAGCTTCTGTTAGCAGGACAATTCACTTAGAATGTCTTTGCGCAGAAACTTACAGGTGAAAGGGCAGGAGTCTGGATCTTCCCCCAACCTTCAGCTCTAAGCACACAGGAAGATAAGGGACAGAGTCGGTTTTCAAAGGGGTGCTTCTCTAAGCAAGGCAGATTGATCTGCTGTCAGATGCAAGATGGCCAATCCAAGAAGAGCTTTCCAAACCTAAAGACTTGGATCAAAACCAGTAGCAGTGAGATCGCAGCAGGGGATTGCATTCTGGAGTTGGTTATTTCCCACAGATACATAATTGACTCATGCTTTTCCAAGAGTGAAGTGCATGTGTATACGACATACTTTTGCTAAGTCTGTATTCACTGCTTTACTGCCATGTGGTCCTTGAAAGGTGCAACTGGGAAACCAGAGCTCCCCCATCCACAGGGACTATTGAGGGAACATGGACAAAAAACAACTGGTTAGACAGCAAGAATTCTTGCACAAACAAATTGAGGTTTTAAAATTTTTTTTCATTGTATATGACAGTGCCCCTGCACCCTTGCCTGGAGGATGGAGAACCCACTTCAACGTAGCCAGCAGCCCAGTGGTTAGGGAACTCCACTGGATGTGGGACACCCAGCTTCAAGTTCCTGCTTTGCCTGATTCACATCAGAGACTTGGAACCTAGGTCTCTCACAATCCAAGAGAGGGCCCTAACTACCCAGCTGTAGAATCAGTTTTGCTCTCTGTCTCTGTCCCAATGAATATTTGATTATTCATACTAACTGGCATGGCCCCAACAGCAGAGATGAGAGACAGGGAGAAGCAGACTGATCTCCTCCTCCACTAAAAGTTTTGGTTTAGATTAATCCAAATTTTGGAGGGAAAAATATTAGTTGAAAAACCCCTGACCAGCTTTATCCATGGGCTGTTGAAGTGCTGAGTCACCAGTTCCTGCCTCAAGATGGCCGGATTGTGGGATTCACCGCCCAAGAAGGTATGAGTCATGGGGTTTGCAGCTGGGAGGTTACCTGAACTAAGAACATGAACACTCACTGCCCAGACCTAGGGGACTTAGAAATACATGGGATCCAGTGGTTGGAGCCAGTCACAATGGGCTGCTGTTTGTTTAGACCAGTGGTTCTCAATCTCTGTCTCATTGTGGCTGCATTTGCAGCTTTCATGATGTTATGTTGGCTGAAGCCACACAATATGTCTACTACCTGTATGGACGTCCCATGAGCTGCAGCTGTCTGTTAATTGGGCTGCAGGTGGCCTGAAGGCTCAGGGTTGAGAGCTGCTGGTCTAGAGCAGTGTTTCTTAACCATAGGTATGTGTATACCTTTGGGGGTGTATTGAGGTCTTCCAGGGGTTACATCAACTCGTCTAAATACTTGCCTAGTTTTAGAACAGGCTACATAAAAATGTCAGTACAATCTAAAAGTTCATTTAGACAATGACTCGTTTATACGGCTTCATATGCCTTATGCTGAAATTTAAGTATGGTATTTCTATTCCAGTTCATTTATTTGCTAACATGGTAGCAAGTCAGCAAATGTTCAGTAGTAGTCTTTGGTGATAGTTTTGCATGTTTTTGTAAGTAGTTTTAAAGTGAGGTGTAACTTGGTGGTATGCAAAACAGTTCCGACTCCTGACAAGGATACAGTAATCTGGAAAGGTTGAATAGCACTTGTTTCCAGACCTCAGATTACCTTAGGACCATGTTTCTCAATCGGTGTATGCATACCCTTAGGGGTATGTGAGAGAAGTTAGGGGGTACTTTTGTTCCCCTTTCCCCCCAAAAAAAATTGTAACAGAGACTGGTGTAGACAAGCGGTCTGAGGCCACGCCACTGCAGTGGCACTAACAAGTAACTGAATGGTTGTAGCTAACGGGCCAGCATTTCCTCTCTGCACTCAGTTTTTCAGAGGTTTATCAACTGGACATCAAAAACATGCAAAGGACTCCAGGCTGTGACTTGACATACAAAGCGACATCTGTGCTCCTCCCCACCCCCCCAAAGCAGTCTGGCAGTTTTTGAAGTTGCGTGTGATAAAAAGAAATAAAAACACTCCTAACTTTGAGGTGTTTCTCACCTTTGAGAGCATTTTTACACAGTCACAAAGGTTTTTTTTCTGTTTGATGTGCAGCAACCTCATTATTCTGCATAAAATATATTACCCATCACTTATAGCACAGGCTAGAATAAATGCTCAGGGCGGTTCTGTTTGTCTGAGAGAGTGAGGTGAGTCTCCATTGCCTTGCCCTTTGTGTAGTCATTTGCACTTTGCCCGAAGGAATGTAAAACCCTCCATTCTGATCTGACCACCTTTCACGGTCACTTTTGCACAGTGCCAGGCAGCGGTTTGTTTGGCCCCATGCCACTACACAATTTATGAGAGAATAGACGCTGACCCTGCAATCAAATCCACGGTGAGCAGTCCTTGCCTCTGTGCAGAGCCCCGTTGAAGCCCACAGCAAGGTCTGCCTTCATGGGTCTGAGAGCAACACTGGGGCCTTGCTTTGGCCTCTTCGCATTTTCAAAACTTTGCAAAAGCAACAGCAATCGACCTGTAACTCCAGAGGCACCGAGGCAACTGATGAGGGAGAGGGAAGCCTTTGCTTTAACAGCTTGGCTGAGATCCAGTTGGATTTTAGCTCATGTGGTGGAACACATAGCTTTAGTTCCTATGATGGCAAGTACATTCCCTCCTGCTGCTGACTCAGGTCCCTCAACCCTTCAAGTGGGGGCTTGTAGAGGCCTGTGCTATGATAGCACCCCTTGCTGGGAGGCACGGGCTACCACAGCTTGCCCACAGTCCTAATGGACCCTGGGCTCTGGCTCCTTTAAGGAACCAGCTGGCAGCTGGCCCCAGCTGGGGAGGCTGCCTCTGGCCTGGGCGGGGCGGCATCAGAGGCTCACCCTTCCCTCAAGGCAAGGCAGGAGTTGTGAGATCTCACCAATGCTCTGGGTTGTTGTGGGGGACAGGGCAGTCGCCATAGCTGCATAAGACATTGATTACACAGGGCTCCCTGGTTTAAAACATTGTAAGAGAGAAGGGGAGGGGGACTAGCTGAGCTATCCTGCTGGCCATATAATGGTAAGCCTGGTTTGGCTAGCCCTCTACACCTGTTCAAAGATAGAGCTGGGTACTAGAGTTTTCATGAAACTACACACTGGAGATATTAAGAGCTGAAGTCACAGAGTTCTGCCTCAGGCTGATCCCCCAGCAGATGACAGTGACCTGCCAGTGGCTGGTAGGAGAAGCGGTGGATGATAGTGGCCAGCCAGTAGGAGGAGTGGTGGATGGTGCAACTGGTGGATGGCTGGTAGGAGGAGCAGCCAGCAGATGGCAGTCAGTGGACTGCTGCAGACAAGTGGACAGCTGGTACTGCCCTGCTGATGCATCTGTGGGCTCTGGGTCCGGGACTGCTTTGTGAGAGGTACACCCTGTAACTGTGTGTGGGGGAAGGGCAAAGAGCCCCAGCAAGAGACTTGGTTCTGTAGTGTATGGGGACGGTATCTTGTTAAAGGAGTTTGTCTCTCCTTTGCTTAGATATCCTGCATATGTCACTGTAAACTTGGGGGAGGTTATTATTAAATAAGCCGTTTCTATCTTAGACTCTGCGCTTGCAAGGGGGGTTGTGAGAACTGCCTTACAGGCGCCCAGCAAGTGGGGTGAGATTGTCCCGGCCACTGGGTGGGGGCTTGAGCCAGTTGGTTGTATCCTTGACAGAAAACCCCTAGGAGCTGAACCCGGCCCTTCTGGCAGGCACCTGGCATTAATAGAAGGGTTACATTGTGAGCTGCCCTATCCCAGAAAATTAAGGCATCTGAAACCCTGTCTTTTGTATTGGAAGAGCCCTCTGCTCAGCTGGGACTCCAGCAGTAAATATCACAATGCAACAAGCCTGATTTCAGAATGATTCACTTCATGAAGTTTCGTCAGAAGTCTGGTTTCCGCTATGCTTAGATGTCATCAATAAGCGTTTCCTGTAACACATGTATGATCAAAGACTAAATTTCCCCAAAAGGCTGGCAGATAAAAGGAATACACTGCAGTGTCTGTTTTTGCCTTTCTAATCCTCTTCACTTCCCTTTACCTACTGATAAACCATTAACCATTAATAGATCTCCCCATGCCTCTCTTTGGTAGCAGGAAACTAACAGCATGAACTGTTTTGCAGCTTGATAGTGGTCAAGTATTTCTATCTTTCCCTCTACAAAGACATGTTGACCGTTTTATTCGCGATTTCCTTGGTGTGCAGGTGACTTAAAAAGCAGGACGTGGGTGACCTTACCCTCAGCAGGACAGGCTGTCAGCCAGGAAATATCTGCATGCTGTGCTGGACTGGTGGACATAAAGGGGAGAACTGGGGATAAGAGAACAGCTGTGACAGCCTAAATACTCGGCTATGTCTGCAGTGCTCTCTAAAGTGGTTGAACAGCTGGAGCTGCTGTCTATGCATGTGCTGCAGTCACCAGAGCTCTGGAATTCCTGAAGGACCCAGCTGAATATAGTTTAATAAAAAGCTGCAGTTTAAAGATGTAAACAACTTATGTCCTATGGCTCAGCTGGCTCAAGCTCCTCTGTCTGTGTCCTTGGATTTAACCGGTGGGAGAGGCGCCAATGGTTTTGAATATCCAGTTTAAAGATACAGTCTACCATGCGCTACTCTAGCCTCACAGGTTGTGACAGATGGTAGTTACTGATGACACTGGCTTATTCCTCAGTGGAGTGCTGGGGCTGTTTCTAGTATCTCTTTTGGAAGCATTGCTGCTTTATTACCAGGAATTCTGTGCAGGAAGTTGATTAACATCTCTTTGGAATATTAGCTAAGAATGTGATGGCAAGAGGTCCTGGTCTGTTCTTTGTTGGTTTACTGCAGTGGAGGTGGGGGCTAGGTCTGAAGCAGCTGTGCTTGGGGGCTTGTTTGCATACTTGGCTTAATCTAATTCTTGACCTTCCCCCCGCCACCCCTCCACTCTCTGATTTGCTCTCCTTGATCGTTTTTTTCTGATTTGTCCTCCTTGATTACTGTTTTTGGTTCTCTGTGCCTTAAATATTGAGTCTGTTCTGGTCTGAAGAAGTGGGTCTGTCCCACGAAAGCTCACCTAATAAATTATTTTGCTGGTCTTTAAAGTGCTACTTGACTGCTTTTTGTTTTGATGAAACTAGTGATGTCTTGTCTCAAAATGAGCCCCTTCCTATCAGAGACAGCCATCAAAAGAAAACTGTGGTGACTTAGGTACAGTGGCCAACTACCCTTTGGGGTTTTTGTTCCTCCCTGAAAATTCTGTCCTGAGCTGAGGGCAAAGTGGAACAGAGTTCTTATCTATCCTGAGTGGCGCAGAAGCTGAAGACAAGTTTTGTGAGCCCTTGGTGGCAAACCATTGCCCCTTATGCACATGGACGGGGGGCACCTATGGGGGCAAAGCATCAACTGAAAGGCAGGTATGTATCTCCACAAGAAACAACTTGGTGGCTTAGCTTCCCCAGGCCAAGGATCACTCACTGAAAACACAAAGAATTAGATCAGACAGTCCAACAGACTGGCAATTCATGCTCCTTGGTGGGCTGAAGTACTGTTGCGTTCCTAGCAGTACAGTGAGCGTAATGTGGTCATCTTATCTCAAAAAAAGGCATCTTGGCATTGGGGAAAAGTTCAGAAACAAGCAAAAAAAATTTTTATGGGTATGGAATGGCTTCCATATGAGGAGTGATTAATAAAACTGGGCCTCTTCAGCATGGAAAGAAATAACAAAGCTGGGATATGACAGAGGGCTGGCATGGAGAAAGTGAATAAAGAAGAGTTATTTACTTCTTCCCATAGCACAAAAACCAGAGGTCACCAAATGAAATCAACAGGTAGCAAGTTTAAAACAAATAAAAGGAAGTACTTTTTCTCACAATGCACACTCAACCTGTGGAACTCCTTGCCAGAGTATGTTGCGAAGACTGAGACTATAACAGGGTTCAAAAGAGAGCTAGGTAAATTCACAGAGGATTGGTCCACCAACGGCTATTAGCCACTATAGGCAGGGATGGTGTCCCTAGCCTCTGTTTGTCTGAAACTGGGAATGGGGACCATGGGATGGATCACCTGATGATTATCTGTTCTGTTCATTCCCATTGGGGCACCTGCCGTTCGCCACTGTTGGAAGACAGAATACTGGTCTAGATGGACCTTTGGTCTGACCCAGTATGGCCATTCTTATGGGTATAAATAATGCTTGAACCCCCTTCATTGGCTAAAAATGGGATCCACCTGCACATACTTGTGGCTTCTTTTGGGAGCCAGAGAAAAATTAGAGCAGTCAAAACACAGGCCCTTAGGAAAGAGTGGTGGCCTCTTTTCATAATATAAAAGAAAGAAATCAGCTCTTAGGTCTGCACCCATAATCATAGAATCATAGAACCATACAGCTGGAAGAGACCTAAAAAAACCATTAAGTCCAGCCCAGTGCCCTAGGCAGAACCAAACCCATCAGATCAGCCCAGCCAGGGCTTCGTTGAGGTGAGACTTAAACACCTCCAGGGACGGAGACTCCACTACTTCCCTGGGTAGACCATTCCAGTGCTTCACCACCCTCCTAGTGAAAAAGTTTTTCTAATGTTCAACCTGGACCTTCCCAACCGCCACTTGAGACCATTGTTCCGTGTTTTGCCATCTGTGACCACTGTGAATAGCCTCTCTCCAGCCTCTTTGCAACCTCCCTTCAGTAAGTTGAAGGCTGTTATCAAGTCCCCCCCTCAGTCTTCTCTTCTGCAGACTAAACAGTCCCGATTCCCTCAGCCGTTCTCCTTCTATCTATCTTTACCCTTGCGGGGCATACTTCAATTCCAGTGAAGAGGTTTTTATAAAATGAGAATGCTTCCTCAGGCCTTCACTCTTATGCTACGTCTATGCTACAGTGATCTTTCGAAAAAAGTCCTTCTGTAAGATCTCTTCCAAAAGAACTTCTTTCAAAAGAGTGTTTCCACACACAAAAAAGTGGATCAAAAAAGCGCTCTGCTCTGTCAAAAGAGAGTGTCCACACAGCCCCTGCTCTTTTGAAAGAATGGGCTAGGGATCAAAAAGGGACTCCCCTTTCGAAAAAAAAGGGCCCTCGGAGCATCTACACGTGTTTTTTTGTTTGAAAAGAAGCATTACAAAACTGGTATTAATGAATTCGAATTTATTTTGTAGTGTAGACATAGCCCTAGTCTCTATACCAGCATGTGAGTCCTGTGACGCAAAAGTCAAGCAGTTTGGTTTCTGTTGGAAACAGGCAGTGGCTCTGTTCTCACAATAGCCATCTCATCCCTGCAGCTGCCTAGAAACTAGACTGTGTTACTGTTTCCCCGTTTGAGCAGCGGCAGTACCCTACCTACCGCTCTCATCCGAAGCTTGTACGCTAAACCGAGGGGAATTGAAGAGAAACCCAACAAGGGACTCAGGGAGAGAGGGACAAGCACGCTTGGTGCTGGAGATGTGATACCTTATTACAAGTGTATGGAGAATATCAGAAAGGTCCTGTCTGGCTTAACAGCCTAGGAAGCCCCTACTGGGGGACAGGGGGATGTGTGTTATAGTTCTGTATGCTCTCCCAAAGGAAGGGCTGGCACAAACATATGGAAGGGCAAGGTCCCTAGGCCAGAGCTTTTAGTGTGTGGCACGTGGAATTGCGAGGAGTGTGGTGGCTCTGGGTGGTAACTGCACCTTTGAGACCTGGAGCTTCTGGGTGGGAGAAGCTGCCAGTACTAGCCAGCGGGCAACAGGGAAAGCGAGGGGGGACTTGGGATGGGGTGGGCAGACTGCAGCGTGTACCAAGGACCTGCTCACCCTTCACCTCAGTTTGTTTGGTTAGTTTATTTTTCCCCCTGCTGTTCCAATTAACAAAAGTCATTGTAGCTAATTAAAAAGGCACATAGCACACTGCACCTTTTTGGCCTGAGCAGTTATCCAATATATGGGGATCTGGCTGGCTGTTTTGATTAGGAGGAGGAGTATTAATGGAGGCAGGTCTTTGACTCTGGCCTGTTTGTTTACAAGCAGTGCACCAAGCCCTGTTTCCCTGAACACAGGAGGAAACAAACAACAGGGGACAGCTTTTTTTCTCACAGCTACAAGCTCACTCAGCCCCAGAGCTCTCATCTTTGCATTTTTCTCAGGGTCAAGTGTCTCTGCCTGGCGGGGGCGGGGGGGGATTTTTCTCCTTCTCCATGCCCTGTCTATTTCTGCTCCTTGTCTGTCTCCATGGCCCCCATCCCCAGTGCCACCCATTCATGTTACAGCCCCTGGATTTGTTATTTCAGTATCCAGCAAAACTCCTTGGATCGCGTTTCACATTGTACCCACTCCTTTGCCCTGTCATCATGGCTGTGATTTGGCTACTATTGTTTCAGCTAAATCATTTCTAAAGAACTGAAAATGTTCTGGCTAAAAACATCGTGTTTTTCAATGAACATCTGAAAAACTTAGTGGAAGTCCTGCATTTTCTGACTAGATTTGAGAGAGGATTTGAAAGCCAGTTTACAGAGGTGTCTAAAAAGAGAGAGGCTTTTCCAGGAAGAGGGACAGTGTGGTAAACACGCAGAGCTCCAGGTGTGAAGAGAAAATGAAGGGAAAATCCAGGTGAATAGATCTGGTAAATTGAAGGGTGTGAGCAAAAGGGGTAGTAGGAGATGTGGGAGGTTGTGGGGAATCTCAAAGATGAAAGATATGTAATATTTCCTCTCTAGGCGTTGGAGAAGGAAGTAAGTGTAGCTCTGAAGACTCCAAGGCATGGAACCTCACCTGGGGACTTGTTTCACCATCAGCTGATGCATGCTGTGAACTATATTGTGATGATACCATGTGACAGCTGTCCTTGGAGGGCAGGATTGGGAAACTAACAATGACAAGGAAAAGTGTCAAGTATCGGAGGGGTAGCCGTGTTAGTCTGGATCTGTAACAGCAACGAAGGGTCCTGTGGCACCTTATAGACTAACAGAAAAGTTTTGAGCATGAGCTTTCGTGAGCACAGACTCACTTCATCAGATGCAGCATCTGATGAAGTGAGTCTGTGCTCACAAAAGCTCGTGCTCAAAACTTTTCTGTTAGTCTATAAGGTGCCACAGGACCCTTCGTTGCTGTTAAGGAAAGGTGTGTCAATAAGATACTCATATCATGCAGTAATTTGCTGAGAGGCCACTAGGTGGCATGTGAGTTGTTGTGAAACAAAAGGGAGGTAGCTCTAGCTATTTTAAGAGCACAAGAGGTGTTTACATTGGCTGTTAGGCAATGTGTTACGGTGATTCTGTGAGAATATGTCAATGTTCATTAGCCATTAGATCTGACTCTGTGAAGTGAACTTTCTCTCCTGTGTCACCTGATGTCTGAAGTTTATGAAATGAAAAACAAAGAGCTGGACCTGTGAAAGGTGCAGCATCCACAGCCTAATTCGTTGGCCATGCAAATTTCCCTGCACTGCCCTCCCATCACACCTCACCTCTCTGCTTGCAGGACCTGCTCTAGATCAATAGCTGCTGTTGAATTAGCAGTCAATGCCATTTGTCCTCATATTATTTGTCGTGTGCACACTTCTCATCTAGAAGCATGACTCAGGCCTCCATTCACGTTAGTCATTGACTAGACAGCACAGCCATCAGCAACTGCTGAATGGGGCTGGGTCTGAATAGTCACTAGGATGTGACAGGCTCAGTCTTTTCTTACTGGCCCTTAGGGGTATTAGTCACCACCTCCCCACTTATCTTCTGTGTTTGGATGTAGTTGTAAGACTCAGACGCACCCAACTGATTAACTGAGAACTGTATTTCCATTGGATGAACTAGTGACTCCTACGCGTGAAAGCTTAGGTGGTTATCAAAGCTGGAAAAAATTTTGTGTGTCCCCCTCCTGACCCTGAGTTTGCTTACAACAGCTTGATCAGGAGTAACTCCATTTAAGTCACTTTCCCCAGTGTGGAGCCAGGATCACTTCCCCCAGAAATGCATGATCACTTTTCATCTCCCCTTTGCTTACTGCATCAAATCTTTGTCTCTTCTGGCTGCTCAGCTGAGAATGTGAAGGTGACCAGCTGCCCAGTTTTTAAAGGGACAGTCCTGTATTTAAGCCCCCCTGCAGGTGTCCCAACTTTTTCTTAAAACCAGGGAAATTAGCCTATATTTTCTGTCCCTGCCACCATGTATCAGTACTGATGGGTCTTACTGCTGGTCAGATCCTGGTTGGTTAGCGGTGAGTGGGGAGGGGGTATTGGCCAATGATGGGGTGGGTATGCAAGGCTGGAGGTGAGGCAAAGGTGCAGTGTGGGGGGTTGGTCAATCCCTCTGCTGGTCTGTGAGCACAGCTCCCGCTGCATGTCAGCTCTTTGCCTCTGGGGCCTTGGCCTCTGTCCCATTTCTGGCCAGCACACGCTGCAGTGGGGGGTGAGTGTGGGAAGGCACCAGCAGTGGCTGGTGTGGCAGGACACACCTGGGTCTGGGCAAGGTCCCACACCTCTCCCTTTGACTGGAGGGGCTAGGCTGCCCCCGCCTCTGTGCACCTGGGCCAGCTGGGCAGTCCTTCCCCTCTTTTCCACAGCCAGGTCTTCCGTCTCACTGGGGGAGGGGAGCTCAGGCACTCTCCCATTGAGCTGCTCCCTCTCCTCCTTGCTGTCTTTTGTCACTGTTATTTTCTCTCCTCTGTAGAGCTGTCATATCACATTGGCTCACATTGCCTTGCCCCTCCCCTCGCCTCCCCTCGCCTCCCCTTCTCACGTCTCCCACCTCCTCCCCTCCCCCCGCCCCGACTGGGATGGCTTTTGCAACCCTGGCAGTACTCCGGCCGTGAGACCAGCTGGGCCTCTTTAATTAACTTCTACCCCTGCCTATTGCCTCCACCTGGGAGCGGAACTGGCTCTTGCCCTTCTTCCCCTGGCCAGGCTGCATCCTGAGCTGCCTTTCATGCCTCCACCTGGGGTCTGCTGGCCTGACCCTCTCACGCTGGTTATATGCAGCCTTTGCTGCCCACCCACGCTGTCCCTTTCTCCGCCCGCCACCTGCTTTTCCCTCTCGTCAGCCTCAGCCTGGCTGCTGCACCAGTCCTCCCCGATGGGGCACTGTGCCGAGACCCAGCCCGTGCTCGGAGTGCTCAGCTCACCAGCAGCCTGGCTGGCAGGCTCCTTCCTTTCCTTACTGCCTCTGGCTGGGTCAGGGCCCTTCAGCTCTGGGTACTGGCCAGGGGGAGCCAAACCCTGCGTGTGCCCAAGCCCTGCGCGGCACTGGCATGAGGAAGCCTCTTTGCCCTTCAGCTAAGATCTGGAGTGCTGTGGGGCAGGGCAGGTGGGGAGCAATTTCAAGCCTATTCATGGCCTAACCCAGCTCCACAGCCATCCCCAGGCAGGGCTTACCGCCCTATTCACCCTGTCCCCTCCACCTGCTTGGCTCCTGCCCCAGGAAGCACAGCACTGCTTTGTCCCCAGGCACCCTCCCTTTCCGAGCCACCTCTCTGGCAGGTTTGCTGAAGCCTCTGCAGTCAGGTTCCCTGGGCCCTGATGGACAATGCATCTACGTCCTTACAGCTTTAGCCCTTCGTGTCAGCACTGTAGGAGGGGTTGGTGACAAGTAGCAGCCTGAAGGCACCTCTCAACATTGTGTGTGTGGGAGGGACAAGCTGCTTCCAGATGCTGGGAAACTGGGGAAAGAGAGGAGATGGGGCAAACAAACAGGGCTGGGGCATGTGATCCTGCACGCCTTCCCATGTGTTGTCCTGGGAGGATGTAGTGCCAGGCCTGGCTGGGAGCCCAGCCAAGCACAGAGTCCCGAGAGCACTGGGCAGGGAGAGTTGAGTCAGCTGATTGGGCTCCCAGTCTGGGTGAGACAGGAGTGCAGGGGTGTGTATTTGTCATCTCTCCCCATGGGGGAGTGGGTACAGGGTCCTGTGTAACCCCTCCCTGTGTGAGCCCTAAAGCTTTAATAATAAGAAGCTAAATAAAAAGGCTCAAACTATGCAGTATTTCTTTTTGACGGGCTCAGGCAGCTTGATGTTAATTTGACCCTTTGTCCTGCATACTGCTGACCGATTGCCACTGAACTTACTTGAATATGAGTAATTTTAGCAGGTGTCCTGTATTCTGCATAGGCAAATATGGTCACCGTATATTATCTGTAAATGAGCTGATAGGCTTTGTAGTGGGGCAACTGCTCCACTCCTGCAGGAAAGGGGTTAAAGCAGGTTGGAAGGAGCCTGTGCAGAGACACGGCCAATGAGGGAAAGGTTTCTAAGAAGCCAATGAGAGGGCAGCTTACTGAGGCAGTTCTGTATGTAAGGAGCTGCTCAGCAGAGCAGAGGCAGTTGGGGCCTGGCCATGAGAGTGCAGAACCAGCTCCCAGGGAAGGAGACGCACCTTAGAAAGAGCAGCGCTAGGCAGGCTCAGAGGAGCTAGAGAAGGAGGATCAGGCCTGATATCCCTGGGACGAAGCCTTGATAAAAAGGTCAAAAAAGTGCCAAGGTGTCATGGGAAGGTGGTCCAGGGACTGAGGGGAACTTAAGCGGCCAGAGTGGGACCCAGAATAGTGCATGGGCCTGGGTCCCCCCCATTTCCCCTGGCACCACACCTAGCCACCCTAAGGTGAAGGGCTGGGCTGGGGCTGCTGTTGGCCACCGTGGCAAGCGCAAGGCTGAGGGCTTCTGGTGTCCCCAGAAGGGAGTGAGTGACTGAGTGGTGCACACTGCTGCAGGGCAGTGTCTGAAGAGGACACCATGATCCAGGGAGTAATGCAGGTCCAAAGCAGAGTGTGGAAAGACTGCAACATGATGACAGGGGAGACTCTGGCCAATAGGGGGTGCCTTGCTGAGGACTGAGCCAATTCCCAGAGTGACCAGCAGGATGTGCTACATCAGTGAGTCTCAGCCCCATTACAGGCTAATATTTCTGGTGCACAACAAGTGCAAGGAAATCTGCACTGAAGGACCCAGATACACAGCAGCCAGGACGTGTAATTCTCAGCCCAGACGTTGGTGTATTGGCTTTGCTCCAGGTTGCACAACAGTGTGGCTGCAGCAGCACAGGTGAAGTATCCAGTTACAGTCTTGCCCTTTGCCCCTCCGGTATGTTCTTGGGAGGCTAGTCAGAGCTGTGCTGCCGTGGCCGTATTGGTATTTAAAGTGCTAGCTTGAGCAGAACTAGTATGTATATGTCTCCTCATGCTGGAATTACACCTCCCAGCTGCAGAGCAGGCAGACCCAGAACACAGAAGTGAAAAGTGGTACGAGTCAAATTCCACCTCAGTCGTATACTCTGAAACATTTTCATAACCCAAAAGCTGTAAAGGGAGATTTTCAAAGGCCCAGAGGGGAATTACGGGCCTACTTCCTTTTGGCTAGAAACTTCAGCCAGAACTGGGCAGCAGACTCCTGTTTGTATCCTGGAAAATCTCCCTCCTAATTCAAACATAGAGGAGATGCCGGGGGAGGCTATAATTCACATCCCAGTGAGTCACTGGTCACAATACGGAAGCCAGAGCCAGGGGTGACAATTGGTTATGGTGGAACATTGCTAGTATCTGACACCCCTGGGAGATGCTCGTGCCTTTCCTTCCTGTCCTCAAGGAGCACTGTGTTATTTGAGTTGCTGTTGGTTGTGGTCTACACAGCTGAGGTGCGTGGCTATTTTGTGCACAAGTGGTACAAAATGTATAAAGGCACTTTCTGCTGAGTTGGCGGTTTTGGAAAGGGTTCTGTTGGCTCAGCTGTGCATGCTTCCTTTGCAGCAGCAGCGCTTACAATGTTTTCCTGTAACGAACAGAAATGGCTGCCATTCTTAATTGCACGGTTATGTCAACACTTCCTTTTCTGTGGTTTCCTTCCCTCTGGTGTGAGTAGGCAGTGACATTTGCAATGAAGTTCTGCAGTTCAGAAGAGTCTGCAGCAAAGAGCAAAAGGACTGAAAATCCTAAGTAGGCTTTAAATTACTTTAAAAAATATTTAGCAATTTCTAGCTATGCTTCTCCCTTACGAGCAGTCCACTGGCTTTCAACCTGTGGGCTATAGACTATATTTAACATTTCCAAAGGGAATTTGAATTTTTTAGGGATCTGCAAATGAAGAAGTTTGAAACCCCCTGTATTAGCCCATACTATTAGAACAAGGTGCTGGTGTGACCACTCTTGTGAGATACTGGCTGTGTGTGTGTTTTCTTTGTGGGCTGCACTGGCTCTGGCCAGGCAGCCTGTACAATAGGTGTCAATCAAGACCACAAGGCTTGGTTTGGTAGTGAAGGCACCAGCCACCTTTATTGCCAACAAAGCATGATCCTTGTTGCCAAGAAGTATCTACGGCTGTACTTGCACATGAATGCCAGTGACAAAGGGTGCAGCTCCCAGAATGGACACTGTTTGTGAAGTGCCTCTTTATACCCAGATACAAACAAGTGATGTACTTCTGACGTAGCTGGTTACTGCCCTTCTGAAGTGGTTTGCTATCCCCCTTTATCTTCTACATGTTGGTTCGACCAAAACATCTCTGTCCATCACACTGTAATCCTGACCTTCTCTCTAAGGGAGTCAGCATGGCCCCACAGTATGCCAACATTTTTATGGCTGACCTGGAACAACGCTTTCTCAGTTCTCGTCCCCTAGCACCCCTCCTCTACCTGCGCTACATTGATGACATCTTCATCATCTGGACCCATGGGAAGGAGGCTCTTGAAGAGTTCCACCATGATTTCAACAGTTTCCACCCCACCATCAACCTTAGCCTGGACCAGTCCACACAAGAAATTCACTTCCTGGACACTACTGTGCACATAAGCGATGGTCACATAAATACCACCCTATACCAAAAACCCACGGACCGCTATGCTTATCTACATGCCTCCAGCTTCCATCCAGGGCATACTACACAATCCATTGTTTACAGCCAGGTGCTAAGGTACAACCGTATTTGCTCTGATCCATCAAACAGAGACAAACATCCACAAGACCTTTACCAAGCTTTCCTCAAACTACAACACCCATCTAAGGAAGTGAGGAAACAGATTGATAAAGCCAGACGGGTACCCAGAAGCCACCTGCTACAAGACAGGCCTCGCAAGGAAAACACGAGAACACCACTGACCATCACATACAGCCCCCACCTAAGGCCTCTCCAGCGCCTCATCAGTGATCTGCAACCCATCCTGAACAATGATCTTTCACTCTCACAGACCTTGGGAGGAAGGCCTGTCCTCACCTACAGACAGCCTGCCAACCTTAACCAAATCCTCACCAGCCATTACAAATCACAAACCAGTGACTCTAGGCCTGGAACCAGCTCCTGCAACAGTCCTCGCTGCCAACTCTGCTCACATATCTACACCAGTGACATCATCACAGGACCTAACACCAACTATGCCATCAGGGGCTCCTTTACCTGCACATCTACTAGTATAATATACGCCATCATGTGCCAGCAATGCCCCACTGCAATTTACATTGGCCAAACTGGACAGTCTCTCCGTAAAAGAATAAATGGACATAAATCAGACATCAGGAACAGTAATGTACAGGAGCCTGTGGGAGAACACTTCAATCTCCCTGGACGCTCAGTGGCAGATTTAAGGGTGACAGTTCTGAAAGAAAAAAATTTCAAAAATCGAATGGAGAGAGAAATCTCTGAGCTCCAATTTATTTGCAAATTTGGCTCCATTAACCATGGATTAAACAGAGACTGGGAGTGGCTCACAGCTTACAAAAGCAGTTTCTCTGCTCTGGGTGCTAATATCTCCCCATCAGACTCTAACAAAGGCTCACATCCCCCTGTCTGATCTGACTTATTTTTTCCTCTTTTGGTAAGTCCTGTGGATACTGGGCCATTTCCACCTTGCTGAACAGACCTTGTCAGCTCTGGCCCTCCCTCTTACTGGGACCCCACTGTTTAAATACCCCTCTGAAACCACCCCCCCGACTCATGCATCTGATGAAGCAGGTCTTTGCCCACGAAAGCTTATGCTCCAAAATATCTATTCGTCTATAAGGTGCCACAGGACTTCTTGTTGTTCTCGACGCTACAGACTAACACGGCAACCTCTCTGAAGCATGTCTTTATATCACCTTGAGGCGTGTGTTAAAACCATAATTGCTATCAGGGTGTTCTGGTACTACCCTTCTCCTTCTGGAAAGTATTTCCACCAGTGTGCTGTGCCTAGCACTTTTCAGGGACATGTGGGTGTGTTTTTGTAATACTAGCTGCACTCTTGCAGATTCTGTGAGCCTACAGGCCGGCAGAGCCTGGCTCCTGCTCACAGCCTGTATCTTGCTAACTTTGCTTTGTATTAGCAAGGCTTCCCCACTAGCTTAGTTCAGGCCTCATATCAGGTCTCTGATACAAGGCCATGACTCAGGTTCCCTTTCTACTATAACAGTCTGCTGTTGGCTGTTGCTTGACACCATTTGTTTATTGTTTGTTTCAGTAGGACAAAACTGTTTCCAGCGGTAACACTCCCAACAGACTAACGGTATTGTTATACTAACAGTAAAAGAAAGTGCTAAAGGATGAACGCACTTATCCATGTGGCAGACTCTCATGCTAGCAGGATTCTTCCAAGAACAAAGATGGGATTGAGTCAGGGAAAGCAAGTAATTAACATTGTGTGAGTAGACCCTGTAAATTCAGCAAGACTATTCACGTGCTTAATAACAAGCAGTCCTGTGGCACTTCAGAACCTCACAAACTTATTAGGCCATGAGCTTTCAAGGGTAAAAATACTTCATCAGGTGGGATTTAGAGTGGAAATACAGAATCCAGGGTTTAGTTGAATCCCTCCAGTCTGGCACTCTGTTGTCTGGCAACATCCGTAATCTGGCAAGATTTTAGATAGCCAGATGACCACTTATCATGGGTGTGGCCAGGTGTCCCGTGGTCCCATAAAGTTTGTTTGCAGCCGCCAGTGCTGGCTATGGTGTTCTGTGCTGTAATTTAGCTCTAATTTACCCCAAATGTCTTCTAAAAGCCCAGTTAGCAGTAGAAGTGTTGATAATGCTGTTAGACTGTAGTGACCTTCCATGGTTTGGCAAATTCTCTCATTCAGCACCAGTCAGGTCTTGAGGGATGCCTGACTAGAGAAGGTTCAACCTGAATGTCCTTATTTGCAGGATTAAGCTTGTAGGCTATTTATCTTGATCTCCATCTCTGAGCTCCCTATTTTTGTGTTTTAATAATACATTATAGTATCTCATAAGGGTATCTTCTGTTTTATTGTCTGCTGCCTGACCACTGCCAGAGTTGACAAAAACACAAAAGGTTAAGTTAATATATTAATATGGAGATATACCTATCTCATACAGCTGGAAAGGACCTTCAGATGTCATTGAGTCCAGCCCCCTGCCCTCACAGCAGGAGCAATCACTCTGCCTGACAGATTTTTTTTTAATCTATTTGTCCCAGACCCATAAATGGCCCCTCAGGGATTGAGCTCACAACCATCGGTTTAGCAGGGCTGTTCCTCCCCCCTAAAAATTAAGGCAGCTCATCTTCCTAGCTGCATACATCCCAGGCTGCACATCATTTGGCTGTGAATCCCTCTGCCTTATGAAGGGCTGAATCAAAATCCAGATCTGAACTTCAGACTGTTTGAAATCTGCTTTGAGTTTGATCAGTCTCTAGTATTGGATCAGACTCCTTCCTTCACGTGCAGGAGGAGGGGTAGGGATAGGCAGGTAAGACTATGATCTGCACAGACATCTCTGTTGGGATTGTCCTGATTTTGTTCAATTTATCCTCAACCATTTGCTGTGGACATACAAAGCCTTGTGCCTGCTCCAGTTTAACAGCCAGGCCCTAGATTACTTTGTTACCAACTTCAAGACACGTACAAGGAAGTAAAAGTCTCAAATGCTGAGATTTGAGCTAAATGGGAACTGGAATTTCTGTGTCATGGGCAACTCCATGATTTCAAAATTTATTTTTGTTCTGAATAGGAAGAAAACAAAACAAAAGTTCCTATGAATGAAAGTTAAAATAATGATTATTAAAATAATAATAAGATGTGAAAAGGAAGGTTATTTTGAAATGAAACTGCTCTAATTTACTATTTGAAGAATGTTAAAATGAAAAAAATCAACCTCATGAAAGTGTTTTGCCCCCAATTATTTTCAAACAAGATGTTGTTGACATTGGTAGATTGCTTCAGGGAGTTTTCGTTTCAATGGAATGGCATTAACTGGTAGAAAAAAAATTCCATTGGAAATTTTCAGTCATCTCTAACAACAGCATTTGTAGCTAATAAAAAATCAGTGCCCCTACTTCCCATACCAGATTTTTTAGGATAGTTCAGTCAATACTTTAAATACAATCTGGGCTGATACATGGATGTGCAATTTCCTTTGAAATCTGGATAGAAACACCTCACCTGCAGTGCTCTCTTTTAGAATCTGGTGCTGTCATTGCAGTAAAATAGCTCTCTCCTCTTTCATCTGTGACCCATATTACAATAATTTGCATCAAAAAGCACAAACATCCTTTGAAGTAACTGAGGATAACAGTTACGTATACATTTTTCATCTACCTTAAATAAAAGTGTTTTTACGAACGGAGAGTGCTGTAGATGTGCTCATGCCCATTGCAGACATGGGGAAACTGAGGCCCTGAGGTTCAAAGACTTGCCTAAAGTCATTCAGGACAAACTGAGAACAGATTTTGTGAGGCTGCTGGTTCCCTGCACTTAAGCATGTCAGCCGCTAATCAATAACCAAATACCTCACCTCCTACAAGGCCGCCTTCGTTGGCTGCTGGTCTTTGGCCCCTGCTATAAACTAACAATGGAAATTCTCCTCTGGTGAAAACTGTCCCACGTGCTTTACATTTCTTTGGCTTTCTTCAACTCACAGGAAATCTTTGGATTCACAGAGCAAATATTAGGGTGCTATTACAAGGAACTCAGATCATCAGCTTAGAGCCTTGTTCATTTAAACAGAATAGTTAAAGGACTTTCAGATCACAAGCCATCCCTCAGACCCCCTGTCAGCGTGTGAGAGTTTGCAGTTCACATTGTCTTACTTCTGTTTTAATGTCTCTTCTGTCATTGGGCCAAAGGTCCACACAAACAACAGTGGAAAAAAAGACTAGTACTTGAGCAAAGTAAAGAAGATGAAAAATACCGGAATAGTTTTTCCTTATGATTAATTACTGTTCTCTCAGATGTCCCAACTTACAGGTAACAACATTTCCCCACTCGGAAGTGCTCCTTTTTAGGAAGGTGCGATTTCATCTCCATAATGAAACAGGAATACCCACTTTAAATATAAAACAGGAATACCCCGTTTAAATATAAAACAGCACATGCAATGACTAATATGTCATATTTAAGGCTTGTTTAATAAACAGCAAGTATGAGCTGCAGAACATTACTGCTTTTTGTGTCTCATTATTGCATTTAAATGTAACAATTAGTTCTGTCAGAAAAAACTGCTTTTTTTAGACTGCCTGCACTTCAGGAATTGCAGCTGGTAATAGAAGCAATCATGAAGCATAATTAGCACAGCAGTGGGTTTGATTTTGAATTAAGCTGCTTGAACATAAAACTTTCATGGACTGCAAATTAAGGGCAGACAAAAAATATCCAGTGAGAGCTTTATTGGCTTCCAGCTCTATTCCGAAGTAGTGACAACTACAGTTCCCATCCTTTATTTATCAGCCTTACTGCGCTTTTTCGTTTTGTCCTACGTTTATATCCTGGCAAGCAGAGTGTAATAATCAAACACCTGAACAGAGGGGCGGGCGATGCTTGGGGACGTGGGGCATGGAGAGTCATGTGCCACCCATGCTGTGTGGCAGGCAGACCTAAGGCATTACCAGGTGAGTGTTAGTTTGGAGCCTACCCAAAATCGCATGCTGCCAACCCATCCTTAGAGTCTGCAACTAAAGGCTTATTATGACATAGAACAAGGGACAGGATGAGCCTGGGTGACACAGGAGGGTGCACAGGGCATCACAGGCAGTCCCCCAGTTGGGGACCCTCTTCTCATTGTCAGCGCACTACTTCTGGTGAGTGTGGGGGTGGTCCTGCCTCTTCCACGCAGCAGCACTAAGAGCAGCACAAGCCGCCTAGCTCATGCTCTCATGCTGCCCCGTGCTGGGGGAAGGGGGGGCTGCCCCCACACTCACCGGAGGCCGTGAGGTGCTTCTGTGGGAAGGGGTAAGGGGAGTGGAGTAGGGTGAGGGGGCAGAGCAGGAGCAGGGAGAGGGCAGGGGCAAGTGGCTGCCCCCCCACCACCGGAATCTCCACGTCAGTTGCCCCTGGAAGTGTGTTCTTAAATGGTCAAGTGGCCAGATACCGTCAGCATAGGCACCAGGTTCCTCTGGGGCCAGGGGTTGCTCAAGCCCTGGCTGCATCCCAGACCCAGCCACAGTCCTTCTTCCAAAGCCCAGCCACTTTCCCAGTGGTGGTGATGTGAAGCTGCAGCGCACAGGGCTGGCCGCTCCCTCTGCTGCTCTGTCTCTGCAGCTCTTGCTGTGTGCCAGCTTGGGCAGCACAGCTGCGCCCTTCCGTCCTGTTTCTGGATGGCGCTGACTGCCTGCTGGGAGCTGCAGCGGCTGGCGAATGCAGGCAGATGCCAGGCTGCCACCAGTTATGTGTCACCTCTGCTACCCGCCCATCTTCCCTTTATGTGCTCCCCTCTCACTGTCCTCACCCTATTTTACCCCTTCACCTGCTCCTCCGTATCCCCCTTGGCAGGGCCCATCCTGCTCCCAGTGCTGTCTGGAGAACCAGCCACTGGGCAGAGCACTCAGCTCACCAACAGCTGGTCTGGCAGGCTCTTCTCTTCCCTTCCCACCTCTGGCTGGGTCAGAGCCCCAGGACAGGACAGACCCTCCAGTTTGGAGCACTCTCCAGGAGGAGCTGAGCCCTGCGTGTGCCAAACCCCTGTACAGCGCTGGCATGGGGCAGCCTTTCTGCCCCTCAGCTAAGCCCTGGAGTAGTAGGTAGGAAGCTATTTACAGACTGTTTATAGAATCATAGAATCACCGAACAGTAGGACTGGAAGGGACCTCGAGAGGCCATCGAGTCCAGCCCCCTGCCCCCACGGCAGGACCAAGCACTTTCTAGACCATCCCTGAAAGCCATCTATCTAACCTCTTCTTAAATATCTCCAGTGATGGAGATTCTACCACCTCTCTTGGCAATTCGTTCCGGTGTTTGATCACCCTGACAGTTAGGAACTTTTTCGTAATGTCCAACCTGAACCTCCCCTGCTGCAATTTAAGTCCATTGCCTCTTGTTCTATCCTCAGAGGCAAGGAGGAACAAGTTCCCTCCCTCTGCCTTATGACACCCTTTTAGATACCTGAAAACTGCTATCATGTCCCCCCTCAGTCTTCTCTTTTCCAAACTAAACAAGCCCAGTTCTCTCAGCCTTCCTTCATAGGTCATGTTCTCTAGACCTTTGATCATTCTCGTTGCTCTCCTCCGGACCCTCTCCAATTTCTCCACATCCTTCCTGAACTGCGGTGCCCAGAACTGGACACAATACTCCAGCTGAGGCCTAACCAGCGCAGAGCAGAGCAGGAGAATGACTTCTCGTGTTTTGTTCACAACACACCTGTTAATGCATCCTAGAATCACGTTTGCTTTTTTTGCAACAGCATCACACTGTTGACTCATATTTAACTTGTGGTCCACTATAACCCCTAGATCCCTTTCTGCTGTACTCATTCCTAGGCAGTCCTTTCCCATTCTGTATGTGTGACACTGATTGTTCCTTCCTAAGTGGAGCATTTTGCATTTGTCCTTATTAAACTTCATCCTGTTTACCTCAGCCCATTTCTCCAGTTTATCCAGATCCTTTTGAATTATGACCCTATCCTCCAAAGAAGTTGCAGCCCCTCCCAGCTTGGTATCATCTGCAAACTTAATAAGTGTACTTTCTATGTCAATATCTAAATCGTTAATGAAGATATTGAACAGAACCGGTCCTAAAACAGACCCCTGAGGAACCCCACTAGTTATACTTTTCCAGCAGGATTGAAAGCCATTAATAACTACTCTCTGGGTACGGTTATCCAGCCAGTTGTTCACCCACCTTATAGTAGCCCCATCTATGTTGTATTTGAGTAGTTCATTGATATGTATATTATGTGAGACCGTGTCAAATGCTTTACTGAAGTCTAGATGTATCACATCCACTGCTTCTCCTTTATCCACAAGGCTCGTTATTCTATCAAAGAAAGCTATTAGATTGGTTTGACATGATCTGTTTTTAACAAAACCATGCTGGCTGTTCCCTATCACCTTACCACCTTCCAATTGCTTGCAGATGATTTCTTTAATGACCTGCTCCATTATCTTTCCTGGCACAGAAGTTAAGCTGACTGGCCTGTAGTTTCCCGGGTTATTCTTGTTCCCCTTTTTATAAATTGGTACTATATTTGCCCTTTTCCAGTCTTCTGGAATCTCTCCCGTCTCCCATGATTTTCCAAAAATGATTGCTAAAGGCTCAGATACCTCTTCTATCAGCTCCTTGAGGATTCTAGGATGCATTTCATCAGGCCCTGGTGATTTGCAGGCATCTAATTTTTCTAAGTAAATTTTAATTTGTTCTTTTCGTATTTCAACTTCTAAACCTACCCCTTTTTCACTAGCATTCTCTATGTCAGGCAATCCTTCAGATTTCTCAGTGAAGACCGAAACAAAGAAATCATTAAACATCTCTGCCATTTCCAAATTCCCTGTTACTGTTTCTCCCTCCTCACTGACCAATGGCCCTACCCTCTCCTTGGTCTTCTTCTTGTTACCAATGTATTTGTAAAAAGCCTTCTTGTTTCCCTTTATGCTTGTAGCTAGCTTGAGCTCATTTTGTGCCTTAGCCTTTGTAATCGTGCTCCTGCATGCTCGTGTTGTTTGCCTATATTCATCCTTTGTAATTTGTCCTAGTTTCCATTTCTTATACGATTCCTTTTTTAGTTTGAGATCATGCAAGATCTCCTGGCCCTGGTTATGACCTGAATTTAGGCTCCACAGCAGCCCCCTGGGTGTGGGGAGGAGTTAGCACCCTCTTACCTGCTCCCAAACCCTGGGTCCTTCCCCCAAGGAGCATGGAGCTGCTCTCTCACCTAGGCACCCTCCCCTGCTGAGTCACCTCTCTGGCTGGGTTTGCTGAAATCCTTACAGTCAGGTTTCCTGGTTCCTGGTGCACTCTTAGGCCTTAAGGTCTTCCCACCTGCACTGTAGCTGGGGGACAGAGGGGGACTGGGTTATGTCAGTGGCCAGAGCAGCCTAGAGGTGATATCTGTATTTCCACATTGTGTGGTCAGGAAGGGACAAGCTGCTTCCAGCCATGTGAATCATAGAATCATAGGGCTGGAAGGGACCTCAGGAGGTCATCTAGTCCAGCCCCCCTGCCTAAAGCAGGATTAACCCAAACTAAGTCATCCCAGCCAGGACCTTGTCAAGCCACACCACCCATCCTGTGCTGCTGCTAGCTGGGCACCTCACCAGAGCCCATTGCTTTGTGGTCACCCAGCTCAGAAGCCCCCCCGCCCCCCACCACCAGCAGCAATGCAAAGGGAAAAGTGGCAATAACATGCCAAGCTACCCTTCCTTTTATGCTGCTGCTGTTGGCAGCATTGACTTCTGAGATGAGTGTCCTACCAACAGCCACCGCTCTCTCATTGCTCAGCTGGGAAAGCAGCACTGCCACCAGCACTGGCAGAGAAGGAAGGTGGCAATAGCAAACCTTCTGTGCTGCTGTGGGTGGCAGACTGCCTTGCACCTGCACTCTCTTGCTGCCCAACTTAGAAGTTGGCACCACAGCCAGCAGCAGCACAAAAGGGTGGCAACACCTACCACGCCACCCTTCCTTTTCTGCTGCTGCTGCTGCTGGCACTGCCTCTCCCACTGCCCAGGTTAAAAGATAGAGCTTTACAACATCACACCAGGCCACCCTTCTCCTCCACCGCTGCTCGTGCTGGTGCTCCCTTTCTGACTGCCCAGCTTGAAAGGTAGAGCTGCCACCAGCAATGGCACAGAAATAAAAGTGTCAATGCCATTCAATGACACCCTTCCTTTTGTGCTGCTGCTGGCTAGCAGTACCCACTCTCTGGCCACCCACCAACAGCAGCAGTGCAGAAAGAAGGGAGGCGACACTATATAATTCCAACCTTCCTTCTGTGCTGCACAGCTGCTGGAAGTGCCATTGACTTCTGAGCTGGGTGACCTGCCAGCAGCTGCTGCTCTGCTTCCACCCAGATCTGCTGCAGCCACTAGCCCCAGAGTTGATGGAAAGGCAGCAATACCGCACCACACTTCCTTCTGTGCTGCTGCTGGCAGTGGCACTACCATCTGAGCTAGGCAAATGAAATTGGTAGGGCCCTGATCAGATTCTCAGGAACCTTTCTCCCCATAATGGTCTGCACTGGATGATAGACTCCATTGGAGAGTTCTGGCAATGCTACAAACACCAAGGGAAGGTCTTCAATTCATTGTATTTTCAGTTTCTTTTCTTTCTCTCATCATGGGTTAAGGCATGCCTGAGTGCAGGTTGTGGTGGAAAAAGGTATGCTGAGGAGGCCCTCTTGCTCTTTTCAAATCTTCAGTAGACTCATGTGGTACAGCCTCTATCTTGCTTCTCTTCCCTGTATGGTGGATTTCATCATCAACTATTCTTGCCCTGTTTATAGTCTTGAATGATCCCTGCCCCTTGGACAGCTGTTTTCATTCAAGGCTGGCAACAACAAACCCTCTTCTGGTTTAAATTTTCACATTTGGGCCCATTGTTGTCAGCCTGTTCCTTGTTCTGAGATTTCAGCAGGTACTCCTGCAACAAAGCCAGCAGGGGCTCCAAGTTTTCCCTCCGACAGAACACATGTTGTACCATGTTGGTTGTTCCAGGCCCTGGCTCCTCCCATGCTTTGCGGAGGAGATCTAGGATACCGTTGGGCTGCCTCCCATATAGCAGCTCCAACAGGGACAAGGTGAGGCATGGGATCAAACAGGCTGAGTGATGGGGATCTGAGACCTTGGTCTTCTGGCTGGTTCTCCAATTGGAGATTGTGTGTGTTCCAGATCTGTGTTCCAGATTCACAGGGTGAATTCACAGGGTTCCAGATTCACAGGGTGCAACACGATGTACAGTCCAGTGTCTCCACTTAAAGGGCCAGCAGCCCCTCTCTGGTTCCTGTGAACAGCTCAGGGCTTATCATGTCTCTACCCCTCTCCTACCTTCCCAATGGAGGAAAAAGGCATTGGGTCCCTGTGACAGGGTCTCCTCTCCTGCCTTGCTCCTGAGGGTCCCACAAGCACCCCCAGGGCTGCATGGCCCAATCAGGCCTCAGCAGCCTAGTCCGAGTTCGCAGGCCTTGGCGGCCAAAGTTCCCTCTGCCTCAGGCACGCAGGAGGGTGGGGGTAGCGGAGATTGGGCCCTCCCACTCCATCAAGCTCCAGCCCAGGGCCCTGTTGGTGGTGGAGGTGAGACCCCAGCCACCAGCTCAGCATGGATCCCCACCGCAATAGGCTGAGTACAGGGTTACCCTCTCAGTTCTCCTGCCCTGGGCTGCTTCCTATCCTGTTCTTGACGTGGCCCATCACCTCCGCTCAGGTCTCGCCCCCTCCAGCTGCACCTGCTGTGGGCTGCTGTTCTGTGGGGGCTGCCACTACTGTCACTGCTGTGGCGGCGGCATTGGTGGTGGTGGTGGTGGTGGTGGCGGTTGCTGCTGCTGCTGCTGCTCCTGCCACCTCCTGGGCAGTTACCATGGCTGCTCCTCAGATGGCCGCACTTCCTGGACTTCTGCGGGAGTTCCTTCCCCCCTGCTGGTCAGCCCCAACTGCCAGGCTTCTTCAGCCTTTGTACCTGGCCTACTCTTGGAGCATGCCCAGCGGGGGGGTGGCCTTTTCCAGCCAACAGGCCTGGCTCTCAACCCCTGCTCAGTGTGGGGTTAGTATGCCCCGTCACATACCCTCCCCCTTAAGGGAGTGCCTGCACATTGTTCCTCCCCTTCTTCATCCGCGCTGAGGCAGGAAAAGAAGTCTGCGTTTAGGTGTGCCTTCCCTGGTCAGTGTGCTACCTGGAATGCGTATGACTGCAGGGACAAATACCAGCGAATAATTCGTGCATTTGAGTCTTTCATTGTTTATAGCCATTTAAGGGGTGCGTGGTCCATTACCAGGATAAAAGTGTTGCCTAACAGGTAATAGCAGAGGGCTTCAATGGCCTATTTTACCAGTAAGGCCTATCTTTCTATCATGGAGTACCTGGTCTTGCAGGGGTGCAGCTTGCAGCTTAGGTAGAGGATAGGGTGCTCCATGCCATCTACCTCCTGGGACAGCACAGCCTCCACGTCTACCTAGGAGGTGTCCACCTGGAGGACGAATGGCTTGTCGAAGTCTGACTGGGTGAGAACGGGTTCCTGGATTAGCTGGTCCCTTAGTGTTTGGAAGGCAACTTCACACCCCTATGACCACTCCACTCTTCAAAGTTGTTGGTTCTTGGTCAGGTCTGTCAGCGAGCTACTAAGGTGGAAAAATTAGGGATAAACCACTGGTAATATCCCACCAGACCCAAGAACTGCCATACCTGATGCTTTGTGGTAGGCCTGGGTAGTCCTGGAGGACCTGCACCTTATCAATCAAGGGCCGTACCTTCCCCTTCTCCACCATATATCCTAGGTATGTCGCTTCTCCATGGCCTAGGTGGGGTTCACCGTCAGTCCAGCTTTCCCCAATGCACATAGCACCCTTTCCAACTGGTACAGGTGTTCTTTCCACATTCTGCTGTACACAATAATGTTGTCTATGTAAGAGGCTGCATACGCATCATCTGGACTCAGTACCTAGTTCATAAGTCGTTGGAACGTGGCTGCTGCCCCATGGAGCCCAAATGGCATGTTGTGAATTGATATAGTCCAAATGGGGTTGAGAATGCGTTCTTTTCTTTTGCGGAGGGAGTCAGAGTGATCTGCCAGTACCCCTTCGTGAGGTCTATTGTTGAGATGAATTTGGCCTGACCTAACCGCTCCAATAGTTCATCCACCTGGAGCATAGGGTAAGCATCGAACCTTGAGATGGCATTTACTTTGTGGAAATCCACACAGAATCTCACCGCCCCATCAGGTTTGGGGACCAAAACGATGGGGCTGTGCCATTCACTCTTTAACTTTTCAACCACTCCCAGCTTCAGCATTTTATCCAACTCCTCCATCACAGTGGTCCACATCTTCTTAGGGAAGGGGTGGTGGGTATCTCTCACCTTTTGGCTTGGAGTGGTGGCAATGTGGTGGCTGGTCAGGTGGGCCCTACCTGGCTTATCTGACAAGATCTGGAGGAACTGGGCAATAAGTTACAGCAGTTATTTTCACTGTTCCAACCCTAAGTCGGGTCCCAGATTGATGGACTGGGGTTCTTGGCTCTCCTGGGCCTGTGGACTGAGCTCCGGCTCTGGGGGGCAAGGAGCAGTCCTCATGGCTTCCCTCTCCCTCCAGGCCTTAAGGAGGTTCATGTAGTAGATGTGGGTCTCCCAGTGATGCCCTGGTAGCTGCACCTCATAATCTACAGGTCCCACTGCGCATCACTTCAAACGGGCCCTGCCATTTGGCTAGCAGCTTGGACTTGGCCGAGGGTAATAAAAGCAAGACCTGGTTGCTGGGTTCAAAGAGCCTTTCCTTCATTTCCCAGTTATAATTTCGGGCCTGATCTTCCTGGGCTTTTTGCAAATTATCACAGGCCAACCGGCCCAGTTCCTTCAGCCTCTCCCTCAGTTGGAGTATATAGTGGTGTAAGAGGGTGAGAGCAAGACCAGGCAAGGCAGGGGCTAAATAGGGCCTGTTGGTCCAATCAGC
This sequence comes from Carettochelys insculpta, assembly GCF_033958435.1. Taxonomy (NCBI): domain Eukaryota; kingdom Metazoa; phylum Chordata; order Testudines; family Carettochelyidae; genus Carettochelys; species Carettochelys insculpta. The sequence goes on from NC_134137.1 coordinate 353,052,027, forward strand.
CCCACCCTGGTTCACCAGCAGCCAGTGTCAGGCCTGGAGGGGTATAAAGGGAGGGAAGCCAGCCCAACTGGGGGCTGACCAGCCAAGGGGCAGGCGCTGGCTCTGAGGCAGCAGGGCCTGAGCCAGAGCTGCCATCTGGTCGGCTGCCAAAGGGCAGACCCTCAGGACCCTCTCCCAGGAACAAAGGAGGAGAAGCCCCTCCCAGGGAACCTTCTACCACCAGAGGGGAAACTAGGTTCTTGGGGCCACGCCCCAACTTATCCAACAGATTCTGGGGTGGGACTGAAGACCCACACCCCTGGCCTCGGCAAGGGGGCCTAGCCACTACGCTACCCTGTCACTGATGGGAACCGCTCACGCGTGGTGGAGAATGTGGGTATAGCCTGGCCCTGCTGAAGGGCCATCCCACTGTGACAGCCATAGACCCAGAAAGTGCCAACCACTGAAGCAATGGAGCCCCTGCTGAAGTGGATGGTGGAGCAACAGGCTGGCCAGCAGCAGCAGCAGCAGCTGCTCCAACAGATGGCCCAGCAGCAGGAGCAGCTAACTGGGGAACTAGCAACCCACCAGCAACAGCTGATGCAGCAGGTAACTTCCCTGCTACAACCCCGGAACCTGGATGAGCCACCAGCACCTGTGCTGGCACCGATCAAACTTGCAAAGATGGGCCTGGGGATGACCCAGAGGCATTCCTGAAGACATTTGAGAGGGTGGCCACTGAGGGCAGGGGGTGGCCATCTTGGCACCTTACTTTACAGGGGTCGCCCAGAGGCCATAGCGGGCACTGGACACTGTAGCCACTCAGGACTATGCCCGGGTCAAGGCCACAATCCTGGATGCCCTGGATATCTTGGAAAAGACTTTCTGCCAGTGCTTCTGTGGGGAAGTATGGGCCCCTGGAGCCTGACCCCACCACACTGCCCAGAAGCTGCAGGATGCCTGCTGGAGATGGCTGAAGCCCAAAACAAAATCCGGGGTACAGGTAGCCAAGCAGATCCTGCTTGAACAGTTCACCCACATTCTGCCCTCTGAGGGAAGGGAGTGGGTGATGAAGAACCACCCGGAAAATATGACAGCAGCCATCCAGTTGATGGAGAATTATCTAGTGGCCAAGTCCCCGGGATGACTCCCTCTTTAGGCCCCAGGTCAGGCGGAGGCACCCCAGCATGAGTGACTGGGGGGGGCAGGAGTCACAAGGCTGGGGTAGGCTGCAGCACCTGCTGCTCCTTCCTGGACCCCAAAACACTCGGAGTTACTGGGCTAACCCTGGGCTTCAACTACTGGGCCCTGGACCAGCCCACCAGCTCCTCCGTAGTGAACCCAGCCACCTCTCAGACAAGGTACCAGCTACCCCACTCACGCCCCATCCTGGAGATTATGTTCAATATCCATCCCCACCATGAGACCCTCGAGGAGACCCCCCCGAAGGCCACCCCAGAACAGGACACCCGCTTCACATGCGGGGGCACTGGGCATTCGTCCTGAGACTGCCCATACGTGGAATGCAACTTTGGGAAGCTCTGGACCCCCACAGACATGGGTACATGCCCAAGGCTCTGCCAAGCTAATCATCCCTGTGCACATCAGTGGGACAGAGGCAACTGGGCTGATTGATTCAGGGTGTGCCCAGACCCTCCTTCGGCAAACACTTGTGCCTGACTTAGGGTCCCCCTCAATGCACTATCAGGCGGCAGTGCATCCATGGGGATGTGAAGGCCTATCCCTGCACCTGGGTAACCCTATGGGTGGGAAGGCATGAAGAACCAATGATGGTCAGCCTGGCCCCAGTCCTGGCCTATGTGGTGACACTGGGTAGAGACTGGGGACATTTTCAAAAATTACTAACAGAACTTGGGAAGCCTTCAGCTAGCGAACGGCAGTGCCAGCCGTTGCGCGTGGTAAAAGGGAGGGCCACAACTCTTGCTGGAGTAGAGGAAGTGGCAGACTCAGGGGAAGGGACTTCCCAGGGGTCAGCACTAGCCCAGGTGGGCCCAGGTCCCCATAAGCTGGAGAGGGAGCTGGCCTCACTGCCTGAATCTGCAGTCCTCGCATGACCCTTGGACTTTGTCGGGGAGCAGCGGGTGGATGAGATGCTGAGCCAAGCATATGGTCAGGTGATGGTAGTGAATGGGGAGACCACCGGGGCCCCTCCAGTGGGACAGTTCCTCCATTTTGAAATCCAGGGAGACTGTCTCTACCATGTAGAGAAGGACCCAGAGACAGGAGAAGTGCACCATCAGCACCTGGAGCCCTGACCATACCGGAGAGAGGTCATGTGGCTTGCCCATGTTATCCCCATGACAGGACACCTGGGAAGAGACAAGACCCTGGCTAGGATCCTGGCCCGCTTCTTTTGGCCCGGGATCCACAGAGAGGTTGCAGACTTCTGTGCCTCCTGCCCAGAGTGCCACCTCACCACTCCCCATTAGTTTGTGGAGAAGGCCCCATTAGTTCCCCTCCTGTTCATGGGTATACCCTTCAAGCAGATTGGCGTTGATATAGTTGGCCCCCTGGAGAAGAGTGCAGCTGGATACTGGTTCATCCTTGTTATCATTGATTATGCAACACGGTACCCGGAAGCCGTGCTGCTACGCTCAATGGCTACGTCTACACGTGCAGCCAACATCGAAATAGTCTATTTCGATGAATAACGTCTACACGTCCTCCAGGGCCGGCAACGTCGATGTTCAACTTCGACGTTGCTCAGCCCAACATCGAAATAGGCGCAGCGAGGGAACGTCTACACGTCAAAGCAGCACACATCGAAATAGGGATGCCAGGCACAGCTGCAGACAGGGTCACAGGGCGGACTCAACAGCCAGCCGCTCCCTTAAAGGGCCCCTCCCAGACACAGTTGCACTAAACAACACAAGATCCACAGAGCTGACAACTGGTTGCAGACCCTGTGCCTGCAGCATAGATCCCCAGCTGCCGCAGAAGCAGCCAGAAGCCCTGGGCTAAGGGCTGCTGCCCACGGTGACCATAGAGCCCCGCAGGGGCTGGAGAGAGAGCATCTCTCAACCCCCCAGCTGATGGCCGCCATGGAGGACCCAGCAATTTCGACATTGCGGGACGCGGATTGTCTACACGGTCCCTACTTCGACGTTGAACGTCGAAGTAGGGCGCTATTCCTATCTCCTCATGAGGTTAGCGACTTCGACGTCTCGCCGCCTAACGTCGAAGTTAACTTCGAAATAGCGCCCGACGCGTGTAGACGCGACGGGCGCTATTTCGAAGTTGGTGCCGCTACTTCGAAGTAGCGTGCACGTGTAGACGCAGCTAATGAGTGCCAAGCGAGTGGCGACAGAGCTCATGAACATCTTCGCCCGGGTCGGGGGTCCCTTGGGAGATCCTAATGGATCAAGGGACAAACTTGATGTTCCAAACAGTGCAACAACTCTGCCAGCTGCTAAAAATCAAAACTCTTCAGACGTCTGTCTACCACCCCCAAACCGATGGACTAGTAGAGTGCTTCAGACTTCAAAGGAAATGCTCCGCAAGTTCGTGCTGATGGATGCACATGACTGGAACCAGCTCCTCCCAGCCCTCATGTTTGCAGTTTGGGAGGTGCCCCAGGCCTCCACAGGGTTTTCACCCTTTGAAATCTTGTATAGAAGGCAGCCATGGGGATTCTAGACCTAGTAAGGGAGATGTGGGAGGAACAGCCCTCCCCAAGCAGTAATATGGTGCAATATGTGCTCAACCTACGACAGAGGCTCGAAAATCGAGGTACGTTTGGCCAAGAGAACCTCCTCCAAGTATCGCAGGCCTAGGAGGCAACTTACAACAAGCAAGCAAGATTCAGTGAGTTTCAACAAGGGGATCGAGTGCTACTGCTACTACTGAGTAAGGACTCCAAACTCCTTGCCCGCTGGCAGGGGCTTTATGAGATTGTTCAGTGAGTGGTCCCAGTGACCTGTGAGGTGGACCAGCTGGGTAAGCAGAAGAGCAACAGATCTACCATGTAAGTCTCGTAAAACCCTGGGTGGCCCAAGAAGGGTTACTAATTACCCCCTACCCACCAGATCCAGAACTGGGGCCGTAGGCAGCAGAGGTGGCAAACCCAGAAGAGGTCCAGTTGGATCCCACTTCACCCTGGAACAGAGGCTTCAGGCACAGGAGCTAGTTGCCTACTTCTCCTCAGTCTTTTCAGCAAAACCCAGTCGAACTCACCTGGCTGTCCACCATATTCAGACCGAACCCGGGGTTAAGGTGCGGGAGATGCTCTGGCCCCTCCCTCAGAAGCTGAGAGAGGTGGTGACCTCACCTGGGACCTCACCACCAATACCTGCCCAAAACTGCGGTCCATGAATGGGCAGTCCTGCTTGAAGTGGCCCTCCTCACCGCACTCATAACAGCGGCCCCTGCCTGAGCTGACCAGTGTGGGCTCCTGGAGGAGGGTGCTTCACTCGTGCTGTGCATCCATCTCCCCATACCCTGGGGCCTCTCGGCAGGTTCCTCTCACCGGACTGCTTCTACATGATTGGGTGGCCCCCAGCGATGACAAGGCCCCTCCCTTGCAGTGTTGTCTGGCTCCCCATTTGGCCACTGTGGGGGTCGTGGTTCAGCCTTTGGAGGTTCTACCACCATATAATCTTCCATTAGGGTAATGGTGTGGGCCAGGGTCTCAGGCCGGTGTCAATGCACCCACTCGTCCCCTCCTGGGGGCAAGATCTTCACAAACTGCTCCAGTGCTACCAGTTCTGCTACCTGGGCTGCCGTCCCCTGGTCTGGCTCCAGCCTGTGCCAGCACTGGTCCCAGATCTTCTGTGCCACTGCCCAGGGCCTCACCCTAGGGGGGTACCTCTCCTGCTTTAGTCGCTGGCGATATGTCTTGGCACTTATCCCTGCCTGATTTAAGATGGTTGCCTTCACCCGCAGGTACTCCCTTGCCTCCTGGGGGTCCATATTCTGATACACCAGCTGAGCTGGCCCCATCAGATAGAGGGCCAGTAGGGTAGCCCAGTGTTCCAAGGGTCATACCGCAGCAGTTACGACCCACTCAAAGGTCACCAGGTAGGCCCATCGTGGGCCCATTGTGGGGGGCCCATCTTGGTGCGTCTTAATGCTAGCCCAGCCAGCCCTCCCCTGGCCTCCCCTTCATTGGTACGTGGGGGTGCTGCCTTCCACAAGGAGGCCAGGTGCTGCATCAGGTGCTCTTGCTGAGCACGTTGTTGGTCAGCAAGTTTTTCTAACAGCTGTTGTTGCTGCTGCTCCTGTTGACGAGCAGCCTGCACCTGCTGCTGGTTGGCCAGGGCTTGAAGTAGCTGACTCTGCAGTTGTTGCTGCTGGACTGCCTGTTTCTCATTGTGGTCCATCAGCCACTCAAACACTATAGTGGGGTGCACCCTGACAGTGTCCTTGTCCGTCTATGAGGAGCACTCAAAAAATTCTGTACCCTTTCTATGGGTCTTTCCTTTCTTTCTTTCTTTTTTTTTTTAAGGTGCCTTGGTCTCAGGTCCCTCACATTCCCCCTAAGACCAGGGGTGGGAGGGGGGAATCAATAGACTATCCACGTTCTCTGCCAGTTGTGGCAGGATCTTCTGTCCCGCCTTGCTCCCAAGGGTCCCAGAATCACCCCTAGGGCTCCACGGCCCAGTCAGGCCTCGGCAGCCTAGTCCCAGTTCACAGGCCTCAGGTGCCAAAGTTCCCCCTACCTCAGGCTCACAGGGTGAGGTAGAGTCAGGGATCTTGGGCCCTCCCGCTCCACCCAGGGCCCTGTTGGTGGTATATGTGAGACCCCAGTCACCAGCTCAGCAGAGATCCCCACCACAACATGCGGAGTACTGGGTTTTCCTCTCAGTTCCCCTGCCCTGGGCTGCTTTCTACCCCATTCTTGACGTGGTCCATTGCCTCCCCTCAGGTCTCACCCCCTCCAGCTGCTCCTGCCGTGGGCTGCTGTTCCAGTAGGGGCTGCCACTACTGTCGCTGCTGCCCCTCGGGCGGCTGTGGCGGTGGTTGCAGTTGCTGCTGCTGCTGCTGCCGCTGCCCAGTCAGTTGCAGTGGCTGCTTCTCGGATGGCCACACTTCCTGGGCTTCTGCGGGAGCTCCTGCTTCTTTCCTGCTGGTCAGCCCCAACTGCCAGGCTTCTTCAGCCTCCATACCTGGCCTACAGTTGGCATCTTACAGAGGAATAGATTTTTTGGAGTGTAAGCTTTTGTGGGCAAAGACCGACTACATCAGATGCAAGCATGGAGACTTGAGGCTTTCACAGCTGGCACCCAGACTTGAAGTTCCATCTCCTTCCCCTGTCCCTGAAGGGTCCAACGTATTGTAATCGCCTGCAGGCAGACTCAGACCTGGGATTTCTGGAGCTTAGTGCAGAAGCCTCTACAGCCTGAGCTAAAAGCCAGCTGGCTCTCAGCTAAGGCCCTGGAATGGATCCATTCTTTCTCTGCATAAGTGGTCTCATGCCCACTATATGGAGCAGTGAATCACATCCAGTAGGTGTGTGGATTCCAATTGCACTGCCCCGACTGCCCTGACCAAGGATGACCCACTGGGGTGCAGGTTAGGACGACAGAGAGGAAAATGAATTGCCGATCTCTCCTTTCCAGTTCTCCTCAGTGCTCAGATAGATTCCTTCCCTGCCCCTCCTGGCCATGCTCACCTCCAAGATGTATTGGAGCCTGTCTGTGTCTGGAGACTCTGCCAGCAGGTTCCCCAGCATGGCACACCTGAGGTCAACAGTCCTTGTGCAGAGCCTGCAAAGGAAGGGGCAGTCTAGGGTCACAGGTGAGAAACTGGGAAAACTTCTCCCTGTCAATAGCCCCTAGCTGGGCCAATCAGCATCAAGACTCTGAGAAGTGGGAGGCAGAGAGGTCTCAGCAATCTCCCGAAGGATGGCCTAGGTCACCACCAGAGGGGATCAGTTTCAAAGCAATTCCAGCCCCACCTCTTTGGTGCAACTTCCCATAAAGCCATGATGGGGGGGTGTCTCTGGGGTTGCCCCTGCCTTGCACCTCTGTCCTGACTGTTGTCAGGGTCTCTCTGTGATGTCACCATCACTCCACCACCAACCCCCAATAGGCTGAGGTCCTGCAAGCGGTGTTTGTGATGTCACTGCCACACCCACTCCTCCCCGGCAAGGCTGATGTCCTGCCCCTAGCTAGCTGCTTGGGATACACCAACTGATCATAATAAAGTTCTCTCAAATGAGTTTCAGACCGACAATTGTCATAGTCATTATTGAGCAAGTCTTAGAGAAGAACTGGAACATCATAGAAAATCAGGAGCTGCCCAGACACAAACAGGGGGAGAAGCAGCACCATCAGTCAAATGTGTGATCAAATGATGCTCCCTATTTGGCCTTAAAAGAGTGTAAAAGGACCTGAGTCTTCCCAGTCAATAGCCATCTCCTTGGCTAATCAGCATTGAGCCTCTGAGCTGGGAGGTGGAGGGGTCTTATCAGAAGTCCAAAAGGACAGCCCAGGTCATCACAGGAGGGGATCAGTCTTTGAGCACTTTTCCAGACCCACCTCTTGTGAGGGCCCTCACAGTGACAGCAGCCCCCTGACACACATATACCCCTCCTTGGTGGAGGCAGGGAGGAATGGAAAAGGGGCGGGGAGAGAGAAGAGAAGAAGAGAAAGAGGGAGGGAAGAAGGAAAAGGACAAACTCCCAATGCCCCCAGTGATTCTATGGGACAAGGTCCTTGGTAGGAAATCAAATCACCTTAACCTAGTGATGGCTCTACCTCGCATTCAGCTGCAACCAGGTGGATCAGACTGAATAGGGTTCAAACCTCTCTGAGGCTCTTACCTTCTAATCAGGGACTGACTACACAATCAGTAGTAGGGAAGGAAAAAACTCCAGTGAGGTTCCTCCTCCTGCTCACACACATTGATCCTAATCCACAGTCCCCAGGGAGAGACCTAGAGAAAGAGCCTTGAGGCCGCAAAGCCACAGGAGTCTCTGGGGTTGCCTCTGCCTTGCCCCTCTGTCCTGACTGGCTGATGTCAGGGTCTCTGTGAGGTCTTCACCACTCTACCACTGTCCTCCAATAGGCTGAGATCCTGCAACAGGCCTTTGTGAAGTCACTGCCACATCCACCCCTCCCTTGTAAGGCTGATGTCCTGCCTCTGGCCAGCCTCTTTGGAGGTTTGAGTGGCTTCCCCTGGATCATCCCACTTCATGACAGCTGAGTCTGGGGATCAAGCTGGCTGCACAGTAAAGCCCCAGAAGTGGCTCTCTGTGCCACAGTCAGGTTATCTTTAAGGCCAGAAGGGACCATTAGAGCATTGGATCTGACCCCTGCATATCCCAGCCCTCTGGTATATCACAGTAACAAAGTTTTAAGCCAAGCACACACCAGAAAGGTATCTAGTCTTCATTAGAAGACACCAAGAGAGGGAGAATCGGTCACTTGTTGTGGTAATTTGTTCCAATGCTGAATTCTCCTCAGTGTGAAATATTTGTGCCTTCTTTCTTGTACGAATTTGTCTGTTTTCACCTTCAGCCACTGGGCTTCTTCTACCTTTCTCTGCGACATTAAATATCCCTTTAATGCCTGCCTTGTTCTCTCCAGGAAGGCATTTAGACACTTCAACAAAGTCACCTCTCAGCCTTCTTTTGCAGAGGCTAAAGAGATTGGGCTCCTTGCAGTAGCTAACAAAAAGATGTTTTTCTTTAGTCTTCAAAACATTGGACTCTTTTCCACACCTTTTTAAAAGGGGGCCCCAAAAGCAGGCTCCAGTATCCAACCTTAGTCTCACTGATGCTGTGTCACTCTCTGCCCTACTCACTCCTCTACTCATGTGTCTAATGATGGAGAGCTGTGGGTAGGGATGGTTTGGGTCATGGCAGTCAGTCACCCCCATCCCTGTGTGAGAGTGTGTGCGTCACCTCTCCCTGTGCAAGCCTAAAAGATCAGAAGGGAAATAAGAGACTCCAGCTATGCAGTATTTCTTTTTAACATGAAACCTGATGTTAATTTGACCATTTGAACTGCATAGGTCTGATTGCCATTGAACTCACTTGAGTATGAGTAATTTTACCAGGTGTCCTGTATTCAGCATAGGGAAATATAGTCACCCGACTCCCAGGGTGCTTCAGATGGGGGAAGAGGCAAGGCAGGGAAGGGGATGGAGCAATGGCAGGGGAGAGGTAGTGCCTGGGGGGCAAGGGGGTTGTTTTGGTCCTTTCATGGGCTGGAGTGGGGAGCACATGGCTGGTCTCGCCCTCCGTCCTCCAGCACCAGCCGTCTCTCTGATCCCCCTATCCATAGGCCTCTCTCTGCATGCCTTGCTGGGCTGTTGATCCATTTACCTTCCGAAGCCTAAGAAATGAGGCCTCACCCACGCCCAGGCCTACAGTGCCTCATCACATAGATCATAGAGCAAGTCCCTCGCTGGCTCAGCAGCTATTTCAGTGTTTAAGCGAAGTGGAACAGCTTCAGCCAGGGAGGTTGCAGTACCTCACTTAGTTGCCTAATACATGTTTACTGAAAAACTTTAGGCAACTGGTGAATTTAGGCACCAATAGGGTTAGGTGGCAGCTAAGCAGAGGCCCATAAATCTGGGGATTAGATGTGTATATCCCTTTCTGGACTTAGGTCAAGGCCAAAAGGAAAAATCAGGATGTCTGCAGGAGGGCTTTGATAAAGGGCTGTCCCTCTGAAAACAGGATGTCTGCTCACCCTGCTTATGGCGCAAAAGGTCTTCAGAGCTGCCACAAACATCCTAGTGAATTCCCTGGCCAGTGGGGCACGCTGCCGATGGCAGGAGGTATGGCCAGTGTTTCCTGGTTCTACAGGCTCAGCGGGGCACTGGAGGCTGTATTGTCTTGCCCCACACTCCTGATGCTGTGGAGCTGCACTGCAAAGATGCTGAAGGTATGGAACCCTCCACTCCCACTCTGTGGCTTGTCATGCAGGACAGGACAACCAAAGGGGCTGCACCTGGAGAGACTGTACAAGCCAGTCACTGTGAACATGGGAAATACAAATGAATCAAGAGGGACAGGGAGGTGCACTCAGTTGATTGCATGAAATGGAATCTTGCAGGAGGTCTTAGGCAGTTGTCTGCTGCTACAGGCCAGAAAGATGAACTGGTGATTGCTACTCAGTGTTGCAAGGTTTCAAAGTGCCAAGATTTTTGCACAGCTACTTGTGTAATTGGTTCTGCTCTCGGGGGGAAGTCTGTGTTTTGTTGCTCACATTCCATAGAGCCTTGTGGGTTTGACTTGGCACCAGATTTTCTTCCTTTTTAAAAGAAGCAATATTGATAAAATGGAAACAAATGAGATTTTTGAGAAGTTAACCTCAGCGGAGTATTATTACAAGTTCTTTGGGTATGACGGGAGTGCAGACAAAATGGCCAGTCAAGCTTCAACAATCAGATTATAGCTTTTAATCACCTAAGGAATGTGTTGGAGACATGAGCCATCTTAACTGTGATTTACTCACTTGTGAGGGTTCTCCTGGTAAAAGATGCTTTGAACATCAGGATGAACAAATGAGGCTTTAGTGAGCAAAGGCCCAGTTCTTATCTCTCTCACAAAGCCCAGAAAAGAGCCCTTTGTGTAAGGCAGGGGCGGGGGACCTTTATTGGGTCAGGGGCCACTGACCCATAGACAAAGTTGGGCGCCACACGCAAGTGAGAAGCAAAAGAAAAATAAATCCCAAACCAGCTGTCACTGACCCTGGTCCCCAAGTGAGGAGAGAAAAATAACATTTGTTAGTAGATTTGGGGGTGTCCCTTTGGCTCTGGAGTGGAGCTAGAATGAGACGTTCAGAGTGTGGGAGGAGGCTGCTAGGAAAAGGCTGGATCTGGGCAGGAGGGAGGGGGCAGGAGAGAGCTGAGACTGAAGTTGTGGGGTCTGGGTGTAAGAGTGGGTGGAGGGTGGAAGGTCTGAGTGGGAGGGTGGGTTCAGGAGTGGGTTGGGTTGAGGGGACTGGCCCAGAGGGAGGGCACAAGAGCAGTCTGGGGTTGGGGTTTGGAAGGGGAGTGCAGGAGAAAGGTGGGGGTCTGGCCAGGAGGGAGGGTGCAGAAAGGGGTTCGGGCTGAGGGGTCTGGGTGGGAGAAAGTGAAGGAGCAGGTTGTGGGTGCGGGTGCTGTAGCAGAGGGTGTAGAAGCAGAGTTGGGTGAGAGGTCTGGGAAAGAGGGAGGTGCAGGAGTGGGCTAGGGAAAAGGGGTACAGAAGCAGGATGGAGGTGCAGGGTCTGGAAGGGGTGCAGGAGCAAGGTGAGGTGCTGGGTCTGAACAGGAAGGTACAGGAGATGGAGTGCTGGCACCTACCTGGCACAGCTAGTGCCTGGCTCTGCGTGCTGAAGGGAAACTCCTTCCAGCAGCACTGCCTCCCCTTCCGACATTCCCATTGGTCCCAGTTCAGCCAACGGGAGCCGCAGGGAGGTGATGCCTGTACAAAGTGCTTCCCTGCACATAGCTGCTTCATCACTCCTGCCAAGGGGAGTTCATGCCTTAATGGAGCTCACAAAGATTGGGGCTCCCCGACACACAGTGAACTGGCACTGGCACTCCAACCATAATGCCCCCCTCATCCGTGTGGCTCACGCCCCTGTGCCAGGGTGGGGGAGGGGGCAGGGGAGCAGCCCATAGATGCACTGGTCAGATCCAGGTAAGCCACAGGCTGGATCTAGCCCATGGCCCATGAGTTGCCCACCCCTGGTGTAAGGTATCGCTGTAGTGTTCCCCCTTGCCCCTTCCGTCAGGGGCCTACAGCAACTTGCAGCTGAGCTGTGGACAAACCTTGGAAAATTGTGGAACAGTAATGATGGAAATTGTTATTTGTGATAATAAGTCCATTATTACTTTTTCATGGTTTTCTGCTGTTGGCTGCCCAGGTTGGAGGGCGGAAATCTGGGGCTGAGGACAGAAACATGGGGCTGAGAACGAGGGTTCCTGCTGCTGGTTGCTTGCAACCAAGAGCAATAGCTCCCATTGTTGGCTGCCTGAGAGGGAGAATGGGGGCCCAGGTCTGAAGGTGGGAGCCTGGGGCTGACAGTGGCCAGTTGGGGCTCCCTCTGTCAGCCCTGGACACTGAAGGCCTCCTGCTGTCAGAACCATAGTGGAAGCCTAATATTGCTGAATCCACAACTTCTGCAATATTGTAGGTGAAGTGTTTCATCACTCAGCTTCTAGACAAATCCCAACACGTAGTTTTCCCCTCCGATGCTACAAGCCATGTGGAAGGGACTTGTTTTGTGAGGAGATCTCTGCCAGGATTTCCTCCAGAGATTCCTCTGCATTGTCCTTCTTGGAAGGCCTGGGAGCAGGAATTTGTTACTTACAAACATAGTGCACCTGTCTGGGACCTGTGATGGGGCTTATGCATAGACAGTGCTGGCCTACAGCTGTACTGTGGTTCTGGCCATGCTTTCAGGAGCTTCCCCTGCCATGGTTTGTAGTAAGGGTGCCTTTTTTGGCTGGACATGTTCTTGGAGGTTTCATCACCTAGCATAGTCTTTAGTTAAAGATTAATCAATTAATTCCTGAAAACTTAAGGACAATCCTGGTAACCCTAGCTTGCAAGGTTCAGGGCAGAGAGGCAATGGTCATTAGGGCTGCCATATTGTGCACTAGCCCTTAGCCTTATCCAGGGTAAAGTCTCAGAAAATGGGGTTGGTAACACTGGATAACTTGCAGCTAATAGTTGTTGGGAACTGAAAGTGAGCAGAAAAAGTGACCTGTCACAGTGATTGGACAAATCTGCCCTGATGGTTTGCTCAGAGGCAGCTTGCCACATCTGGGAAAGATCATGTTACAGCTGACTGAAGTAAGAGCAGTCAAAACCTACCCTGAGGAGGCTGTGCTGACCATGTGGGCTTTCTGAAGCTCCCTCTTACCCTTGCCGAAAGAACTGGCCCTAGTAAATTACAAATGCTAGACGCTCTTGAATATGACTCAAACGTCCTTAGAGCAAGAGGAGGAAGGCTGGCTTTCTAATTCTATGCTAGTAAAGTATTAAGCAAGAGAAACCAGTAGATGTGTGACATGTCTTTAATTTTAGTGGTGGTTACTGACTTCCACTTTCCAAATTGGATTTCTTCCGAGAATTTTGCACTTGGTTGACAGCAAGACCGTGTTACAAGGGCTAAGGAATACCTTCCCTGATGTCACCACAGCCAATCTGGTGTTTGACCTCTGTAACTTTGTTCTCACCCACAATTATTTCCGATTTGGGGACAATTTATACCTCCGGATTAGTGGACCTGGTATGGGCACCCGCATGGCCCCACAATATGCTAATATATTTATGGCTGACCTGAAACAACGATTCCTCAGCTCTCGTCTCTACTACCCCTCCTCTGCTTAAGATACATTGATGACATCTTTAAGATTTGGACCCATGGTATAGAGACTCTAGAAGAATTACACAGAAACTTTAACAATCTGCACCCCACCAGCAACTTATGCCTCGATTACTCCACACAAGAGATACATTTCCCGGACACTAAAGTACAAATTAAGGATGGCCTGATAGGTACCACACTCTACCGGAAACCCACTGATTTCCATATTTACCTACATGCTTCTAGCTTCTATCCTGCACACATAACTAGATCCATTGTTTACAGTCAAGCCCTTAGGTACAATCGCATTTGCTCTGAGCCTACTGACAGAGGTCGAAAACTACAAGATCTTTACCAAATATTCATAAACCTGAATTACCCACCAGGAGAAATAAAAAAACAAATTGACAGGGCCAGACGAATACCCGGAGACCAGCTTCTCCAAGACAGGCTCAAAAAAGCCAAGAACAGAACACCACTGGTCATTACCTACAGCCCCCAACTCAAACCACTGCAGCGCATTATTAAAGACCTACAACCTATCTTTAATCAGGACGCCACACTCCAGAAGGCTCTAGCTGACAGGCCTGTTCTCGCCTACAGACAACCTCCCAACCTTATGAGGATTCTCACCAACAGCCACAGTCTATACCGCAGGAACACCAGACCTGGAGCTTTTCCTTGCAACAAAGCCTGCTGCCGGTTTCGTCCACATATCTATTCTGCAGATACCATCACTGGACCGAACCAGTTTACTCACAGAATCACGGACACATTCTCATGTTCCTCAATTAACATCATCTATGCCATCACGTGCCAACAATGTCCAGATGCTCTGTATACTGGACAGACTTCAAACTCTCTTAGACAAAGAGTTAATGGGCACAAAACAGACATAAAAACACCCGTGATCCACAAACTGGTCAGCCAACATTTTGATGGAGTGGGCCATTCTGTTAACGACTTAAAAGTCTGCATTTTACTGAAGAGGAATTTTCACAACAGTCTTGAAAGAGAGGCTGCTGAACTCTCTTTTATATTCAAATTCGATACATTAACATGTGGTTTGAACCAGGATGCAAATTTTCTGGGTCATTATAGGTGCTCTTTTCCATACTTGGCTTAATCTAATTCTTGACTCCTTCCCCCGCCCCTCTACTGTCTGATTTGCTCACCTTGATCTTTTTTTCTGATTTGTCCTCCTTGATTACTGTTTTTGGTTCTCTGTGCCTTAAATATTGAGTCTGTTCTGGTCTGGCTATGGTCTGAAGAAGTGGGTCTGTCCCACGAAACCTCACCTAATAAATGATTTCATTAGTCTTTAAAGTGCTACTTGACTGCTTTTTTGTTTTTTAACTATTGAACACTTCAGGGTTTCTGGCTCAGCTTGCATGAAGCACATCCTGAGTCCTGCAGAGCCAAACTCATCATACTAATTAGGCTCTGGGTAATACCTGGAATCTTGATTAGCAGCTAGAGTAACATGCATTTTAAACTAATTTGCATTCGTCAACAATATTGACAAGACAAAAAAAATCTTTAGAAAATCAGTAAAGAGAGGTCCTACAAATTGATCTCCATGCAAAGCAGCAAAAAGATCATTGATAACATTAAGGCAAGAAAGTTTTGTGTAACCTAAAGAACCATCTTATGAGAATGTACAGAAATGTTTTTTGTCTGATAACGATGCTTCTGGTATGAAACACACTGGTACTGTGCCACACATGCAGCTGACCAAAAGCTTTAGCCACTAAATGAATTTTTTACATTCCTTGCTCTGATTAAAGCAGACCTTCTTGTAATTAGCTTGAATTAGCCTGTCCCACAGCTTGACCTGTCTCAAAATGTATTTGGTTCATGCAAGTGAGGCTTTTCTTAACTTTTTTGGAATTTCCAGTCTGCTGAAGGACTGCTCCATCCATCTGATTGCCACAGGAGATAGGTCACTTGATGATTGCCAGTTCTGTTCATTCCCTCGGAAGCACCTGACATTGGCCACTGTTAGAAGACAGGAGACTGGGATAGATGGTCCGTTAACCTGACCTATTATGTTCGTTCTTATGTTTTTGCCTAAATGACCCATCAGCCTATATGTGTTTCACAGGTTCCTTCTGTGCCGTAGACATAAAGGCTAATTGTATTTACTACGCATTAGCCCCAGAATGCTTGCCTTTAGGTTTTCAGAGCTATCTCATCCACAGGGCCCCTGACTCTGCCTGCTCTAGCTACTATATGTGGGGAGGGGGGAGCAGGGGAGAGAAGAGAGAGATAACAGTTTAGAGTCTGGGTAGACAATACACAAAAGCAAGGGGGCAGTAAAGCCGTGTGAATGAGACGCAGAATTGGGTACGTGGTCTTTCAGGTCTATGTCCAATTATTTTTGTCTGTTGCTATCTGAAAAGGTGGAGAAGGTGAGCTGCCTTGAAAGGCATTAGGAATTTCAGGTTAGTGGGGAAATACGAAGCTTGAAGAAGCCTCTGGAGGAGGAGAAGATGGTGCACTGGGTCAGGAAGGAAGTTCCAGGAGACAGGGACATCAGAGAAGAGCATCATAGGTGGGCTGTAGGGCTGATCAGCTTGAGCAGAGTTACTGGAGACAGGAGTGGCACTGTTGTAAATGGAAAGCAGGCAGTGGCAGGGTTTTCAGGTGAGGACAAAGAGCTCAGTTTTAATTTGGTGGGTGAGAGGAAGGCAATGATAGGATTTGCAGTGGGACTGAAATTAAGTGAAATAGGCTGAAATTCAGCTTGTTTCAGGTTGACTTGGTTCCTGTTTCCTTGCTGACTAGGTGGTATTTTTGGGGGGGTGGGGGGCGGAGAACGGGGAGGAGGACACTGAGAGCTTTTACAGCTGCCTGTAGCTTGTAGTTTTTTGATTGGCTGCTGAGTCCACTCACTCCTGATTCCAACCAATCAGAATGAAAGCTTGACTTGGGTGATTTGGCTGCAGTCCTGCTAGTCTGTGATTGTGTGTCCCCTCCCCTCCCCAGCCATCTGACTGTGCACACTAGTTCCAGTTCCTTTTGTTCAGCTCCAGGCTCTTGGACTTCCCTCACCCCTGAAAGCACAGCACGAGGGAGCGGGGAGTCCTGTCTTTCTCTTTTCAAAAAAAAGAAATTTGGAGGATTGAAGGAAGAGCCTCAAGCCAGGCTGCTGCATGGGAGGTTGCGTTTGGGGAGCAGGAGTGTCATTTTGGGGGAGTTGTGTGTCCCGTCCCTTGAATTTTGTATCAGGGGTGTATTCACCCTAGCCCCAAATAGAACTCTTAGCTGCAACCCATCCTGTGTGTGCTATGTGATGAATTCAGAAGCTAGTACCAGCACGTCCTTCATGGCAGGCATGAACAAAGTTTTACATTGGGCCCCACTTTCATCCCTGCAATTAGCAGCCTCCCCCAACCTGTTTAATGTAATCCAAACTGACAGAAATTTCGGTTATGTTCATATGAAAAAAAAGAGCCCTTTGGCACATGTAAGAAAGTAAGTGCGTAAAATGTAAAAACTTTATTAATTGGTATAGAAATGTGAATACAAATACTTAAAAACAGGGACATAGTGCAACTTTTTTAATGAGATGGGCAAGCCTCAGACCCAGTAGCTGATTGTGCTGTGCACCTCGTATGAAATTTCATGCTCCCCCCACTCCCATTTCCCCAGAGACCCACTCCCCACTTTGTGCACCCCTGCTTTATGGCAGAGACTTAGTTTATTAAAGCCGCGTCTACACTAGCCGGCTATTTCGAAGTAGCCGTGACAACTTCGAAATAGCGCCTGCCACGTCTACACGTGCCGAGCACTATTTCGAAGTTGAAATTGATGTAAGGTGGCAAGACGTCGAAGTCGCTATCCTCATCACGAGATGGGAATAGCGCCCTACTTCGATGTTGAATGTCGAAGTAGGGCACGTGTTGACGATCCGCGTCCCGCAACATCGAACTAGCGGGGTCCTCCATGGCAGCCATCAGCTGAGGGGTTGAGAGACGCTCTCTCCAGCCCATGAGCTCTATGGTCACTGCATGCAGCAGCCCCGTAAAGCTCCCCACCCCCTTATTTCTGGTGCAGGAAGCTGAGAACTCATGCAGGCAGCAGCACAGCCACGTGCACAGCCTGCACATCCTCAGCAGCCCCAACCCACCACCCTGCACCCCATGGCATCCAGCCAGTCCCCCAAGCACCCACAGGGCACCCCCCCCAAGGGGACCCAGGGCTCCCAGCCTGCCAGCCAGCGGGGGAAGAGGCAGCGGGGCCCCTCCTGGACGGAGGCCGAGATCCGGGACCTGCTGGGGCTCTGGGGCAAGGAGGAGGTGCTCCAGGTAATGGGGAGCAAGAGGCGGAACGTGGATGCGTTTGCTCAGCTGGCCAAGGGCCTGGCTGCCCAGGGTCATCCTGCCCGCACTCCTGACCACGTCAGGAGTAAGGTAAAGGAGCTGCGGCAAGGTTACGCCCGGGACCGGGACACGGCCAGCTGATCTGGGGCCACCCCTGCTGCTTGCCCCTTTTACAGGGAGCTCAGGGCCATCCTGGGCCCCCAGTACACCTTCTCCCCCCCCACCGGCCACCCTTCACACTTCAGTGACAAGCCCCAGCAGGCCCCGGAGACAGAGTCCGCCCCGGAGGCCAGCCCTGCACCCCAGGGCCGCCCCCCAGGAGCCCACGCCTGGGACACTGGAGGAGGAGGAGGCCTCCAGTGACGGGGGGCTCCCAATCAACCTCCC
Source organism: Carettochelys insculpta (assembly GCF_033958435.1). Classification (NCBI taxonomy): domain Eukaryota; kingdom Metazoa; phylum Chordata; order Testudines; family Carettochelyidae; genus Carettochelys; species Carettochelys insculpta. The sequence continues at coordinate 353,069,992 of NC_134137.1, forward strand.
CTCCCACAGCTCCAGCAGGACGTCCGCCCGATGGGTGTCCCCTGACCGTGGGAGCGGACCGTCAGGTATGTACCCATGGTGCACACCCACGGGGCTAAGGGGCGGGGACAAGAGACATGACCAGGGCCTTCCACACACCCAGATGACCATGGCCCCGAGGACAGCAGTGGCATGTCCCTCAGAAGAGTCCATCAGCCCCTGCCCCCCAGCAGGACAGCGCCATGCCCCATCCCTGGGGATGGGGGGAGCGGAACCTAGGGTCCCCCAGCGGGGGGAGGGGGTTGGACACCCATCAGCAGCAGCAGCAGCATCTATGGGGGGACAGGGATGGGGAACCAGCAGCAGAGGGGTGGGGGGACAAGGGCCACGGGTCAGGGCCCAGACTAACAGCTGTCTCCACTCTTCTTCCCCCCTCTGTTCCGCAGCTGCACCATCAGAGGGCCCGGAGAGCACCAGCGTGGCATCAGTGGTCCCGGACAGCCTACCGGGGCCATCCCACCAGGCCAGCCCCTCGGCGGAGCACAGACCAGCCCCAGGACGAGCCTGACAGTGGCGGGGCCATCTGCGGGTGTCCATGGACCCCCAGCTGCTCGCCACCCTCCGGCATCAGCTGGAGGTGTCCGAGCGGCGCCTGCAGGTGGAGGAGCAGCAGCTCCATCTCCAGGAGCGAGTGCTGGCCTGTCGCCAGGAGGCTTGGGGGGCCTTCACGCGCAACTTCCAGGACATCGCGCGGCACTTGGCCCCTCCCCCCCCCCCGCTGCTCCACCTGCCACTCCGCCTGCCGTCCCTCCACCATCAGCCATCCTGGGGCCTGCCGCCGAGGGGGACCATGGGCCTCTGGACTCCGCCCGGCCCTATCTGCCGGTTCTCCCGGCCCCCACCCAGCCTCGACAGGGCCTCCGGCCGAGACGTGGGTCGCACCCCCCAACACCAGGCGCAGGACAATAGGGGGTACATGGCCGAGGACGTTGGCCCCCAAGGCCCCCTCCGGCCCCCTCCTTTGGACATATTCCCCCCATCTTTGTAAATAGTTTTTGTTCTACCCCGTTTTGTACCTGCCCCCCCATGTACATAGTTCCCCCCTTCTTCTGTTAATAATTAATATAGGTTGCACAGTTTTGTTTAAAAAAAAATTCCATTTATTGCACAGAAGTGTGTGTGTGGGGGTGTGTGCTCTCAGGTTCTCTGTGGTGTGGGCGTGGGGGCAGGGAGTGTTGTGGAGGATGGGGGGTGCAGTGGGTGGCTCACCCGCAGCTGGCCCTGCCAGTGTTCACACCGCAGCCTGGTCAAAATGGGCCCGTAGGGCCTCCCGGACCCGGATCCCCTCAGGGTCGACCTGGTGACTGGGGGCAGCGGGTGGTTGGACGTCGGCCCTGCCAGCCTCCATAGCCCAGCCCTGGAAGAAGGCCTCTCCCTTGCTCTCCACCAGGTTGTGGAGTGCGCTGCACGCACCCGCAACCTGGGGATGTTGGTGAGGCCTGCATCCAGACGGGTGATGAGACACCTCCAGCGCCCTTTCAGGTGGCCAAAAGTCCGCTCAACCACCTGGCGCGCATAGTTCAAGCACGTGTTGAACCGCTCCTGGCTGGCTGTGACATGCCCGTGTAAGGGTGCATGAGCCAGGGCTGGAGTGGGGTACGCCGCGTCTGCGACGACGCAGAGGGGCATGGTGGTGTCCCCCACAGGGATCTCCCGCTGGGGGATGTAGGTCCCGACCTCCAGCCGGCGGCACAGGCCTGAATTTCTGAACACCCGGGCGTCATGGGTGCTGCCAGGCCAGCCAACATAAATGTCCAAGAGGCGGCCCCGGCTGTCCACCAAGGCCTGGAGGACCACGGAATGGTGTCCCTTCCTATTGAGGAAGCGTCCTCCGCTGTGCTCCGGGGCACGGATGGGGATATGGGTCCCATCCAGAGCCCCAAACAATTTGGGAAGCCCAGGCTGGCAAACCCCACGATGGCAGCATCCAGGTCCCCAAGCTGCACGAGCCTGTGGAGGAGCAGGGCACTGACTGCACGGACGACCTGCAGGGGAAGGACATGAGAGAGCACCGGTGAGGGGTGTGCAGGGTGTGTCTGGCCCTCCCCCCCCAGGGCTCCCCCCTCCCCCCCAGGGCTCCCCCCCTCAGGCTCCCCCCGCCCCCAGGGTTCCCCCTGCACCCCAGGTCCTCTTACCTCCATGAGGACAGCCCGACGGTGGCCTTGCCCACGCCGAACTGCTGCCCTACGGATTGGTAGCTGTCTGGAGTGGCCAGCTTCCAGACAGCGATGCCGACCCGTTTCTCTACAGCGAGGACACGTCACATAGGTGTGTCCTGGTGCCATAAGGCAGAGGTGAGCCACTGGCAGAGCTCCAGGAATGTCTGCCGGCTCATTCGCTCATCCGAGCACCAGCCGCTCTCACCAGTCTGTGCTTGTGAGGTATCTCCACAGCCGGCGGCGTGTGCAGCGGGGGCGGGGTTGGGAGGGCAGCAAGGTCTGGGGCTGCTTCCTCATCCCCCGAGGACAGCTCATCTTCCTGAAATAAAAGATGGTCAGCTGCTTCCTGCATGGCACTGAGCAGGGCAGCCACTGGTCCTCCAGGGGCGGGTGTGTGGGCCTCTGGCTGCTGCTGCTGCTGCTGCTGCTGGGGGTCCATGCTGCTTCATGGAGTGTGCGTGCCTGTGGCTCTGCAGACCACGTGCTGTGCAGGCTGCGTGTGTCTGGGAGGGGCCCTTTAAGGGAGCGGCTTGCTGTTGCCCCGGAAGTGCTAGTCCGCCCTGTGACCCTGTCTGCAGCTGTTCCTGGCACCCTTATTTCACTTTGGGCTGCTTTGGTGTGTAGACGCTCCCCTGCAGCGCCTACTTTGATGTGGTGCTGTCCAATGTTGACGTTGAACGTCGACGGCACCAGCCCTGGAGGACGTGTGGACGCTATTCATCGAAATAGCTTATTTCGATTTCGCTACATCAAAATAAGCTATGTCGATGTAGCATCCCAGTGTAGACGTAGCTTAAGAGAGGCAGGGTGATTAAGATAACAAAAGGTCTGTCATTAAAGCAAGCTAAGCATCATTAGCTGATCCTGAAAGCATTATCAGGGATTTCAGACAAAAATTTCAAAAGGTAGGAAACAACAGAAATAAATAATAAGAATGGAGAGAAGTGGTGGCTTTTTTGTGCTGGTATTTGGCAGTACTGAGTATTTGCCAGTACTGGGATTGGCTGAGGGGAGACACCAGGTAGCCAGCTGAGTACCGACACCTCTTTTTTCATTTTTATTAACAAAAAAGGCACTGGAGAGAAGTAAATGGTGGTGTGCCCCGGGGGTCTGTACAGAATGTACAAATTCATAAGTGGTAACACAGAAGTAGCCATGTTAGTCTGTATTCTAGCAAAACAAACCAGCAGTCCTGTAGCACTTTAAAGCCTAACGAAATAATTTATTAGGTGATGAGCTTTAGTGGGAGAGACCCACTTCTTCAGATCTATCTACGAAAGCTCATCACCTAATAAATTGTTTTGTTAGGCTTTAAAGTGCTACATGACTACATTCATAAATGATCTGGAAAAAGGGTAAAACAGTGACCTAGCAAAATTTGCAGATGATACAAAATTTATTCAAACTAGTTAAGTCCATAACAGACTGCAGAGAGTTACAAAGGAATTTCACAAAATTGTCTTAATGAGCAACACAATGGTTGATGAAATTTAGCATTGATAAATGCAGAATAAAGCACAGAATATTTGGAGATAAACCTAAATTATATGCATACATTATTTCATATTAACTTATTTCAAACTTGGTGCCGTCTAAATGGTACAGAAGTTCGAAATAAGTAGCTATTTCAAAGTTTCTGCTACTCCTAACTAGGGGCATCCGGAAGTGGAATACCATGCTTGAAATAGCACTGCTATTTTGAGTGCAGTGTTTAGAGTCAGAGTTGCTATTTCAGGATCCATTTGAATCCTCTAGTGTAGCCATGGCATAACAGAATATTGGGACACAATAGGAAAGGCGTAGATAAAAAGACAGAAAATACCATATTGCCTCTTTATAAGTTCACAGTATGCCCACATATGGAATTCTAGGTGCAGATTTGATCACCCCATCTTAAAAAAGAGACATTGGATTTGACAGAGGTCTATATAATCAAGAATGATGTAGAAAAGTTGAATGAGGAAGTGTTATTTTCTCCTTCAAATATCAAAAGATCTAGAAGTCATTCAATGAAATTAATAGGCAGCAGATTGAAAACAAGCAGAAGAATGTATTTCTTCAAAGTCAGCCTGTGGAACTCTTTGCCAGAGGATGTTGCAAAGGCCAAAACTATAACAAGGTTCAAAAAAGAACTAATAAAGTTAATGGAAAATAGGACCCTCAATGGCTATTAGCCAGTGTGGGCAGAGATCCAACACCATGTGCTGCATGTCCCACCTCTGTTTGCTGAAGCTAGAATGGGTGACTGAATCACTCAATGGTGGTCTGTTGTGTTCACTCCCAATGAGGCACCAGGTATTTGTTACTGTCAGAAGACAGGATACTTGGCTGGATGGACCTTTTACCTGACCCAGTATGGCCATTTGGATGTATCTACCCCTGCTGTGACCTGTTAGACCCACTCCTCTCCTAGAGCTGAGCTAGAACCCAGGAGTTCTGACAGACACTCTCTCTCCACAGTTAGTAAGAAACTAAGAATATATATGAAAGTTTTAAACCTAACAACATCCCTTAAATGACTTGCTGCAAGATGTCAGAACATGTTACTAGAGCTGAGTGAGTCTAACATTCGTCTTCCTTTTATACAGGAAACTGCTAAATTATCTGCCAGAAAACTAGACTTTTTAAATGCCCACTAGTCCCTGGAATCATGGTTAGTTACCCTCAACACTAACATCGGAAATGGCAACCCTGAAAGGTAGGGAAGAAAAGCCCCTCCAAATGCGGTGAGCACCATGGAGACGGAAGGGGCAGAAAGTCCCCACCTTCATGTCTCTGGTGGCAGCAGCATGTACAACTGAGTATGTGGACTTTAAAGTTCCAGTCCAGACTGGTTCCTTCCTGTTCATACATGCTTGAGCTGCCTGTGTGTGTGCTGCAGCAGAGCAGCCCTGGGGTACCCTGTGGGATGGGGAGCATGGAGAAGCGCATAGGGTTAAGGGCAAGAGGAGGCACAAGGGGTAAGAGAAGGGGTAGAGGGTGAGGGGAGGTATTAAGGGCCAAGCGGCAGGCATGGGGGGCAAGCAGAGGCTCAAAGAAGATGAAAGGTGAGGGCAGGTACTGAGGTAGGGGTAGGCACAAGGGCTGGGTAAGCCAAGGGTGCATGGGGAAGCACAAATGATGAAGGATAAGGAGTAGTACAAGGGGACGCACAAGGGGGCAGGAGAGACTTCAGGCTGGTGCAGTAGACCCATAAAACACGCCCAAAGAGATGCAGTCACACAGCTTTTTTTTAGGGGATTGCTTGTTTTCAGCCTCATTTTTAAATCGGATTAGCTTGTATTTGTTGTATTTTGAAAGCCAAGGTTATTTGTTTACAGTGTGACAGTTAGCAACCCTGCATGCAACCCTGCATGATGGGAGTAGTGGGCAAGAAAGCTGGTTGCCATCAGAGGCCTCAAGTATTCTGTTAGAAGATGAGGTTCTTCTAAGGCAGGGATCAGCGACCTTTCCAAGGCAGAGTGCCAGAATTGGACCTTTTAACCTTTATGTATGGTCCGAGTGCCAGTGATATTTTTTAAAGTCACTAATAGTCCTACTTACAACAGCTTCATTAATAAACAAAGATGAAGAGCTTTACTGTTTAGGTGGTGGTTGGTAGCATTAGCTGGTCTTTTCTTAATCCACAGGCAGCATGGCTTTGAGTGAGCGCCCGGTTGCATAGGGGATGAGGGCAGGGTTGAACTCCCACCACATGTGCCAGTGAAAATCAACTCATGTACTGCTCTTGGCACCCATGCTGGGGGTTGCTGACCCCTGTTCTGAGGTCTAACTGGGCCAACGTTGGCTAGCATATAGCTATTGGACACTTCACTGGCCAAGGTATTTCTATGCTTTTACCTCTCAGAATATCACTGGGATGGGAAATAGAGCTAAGGGCATCACAGCCCCTCAATGCTTTATGAAAATTGGCTTATGAAGATGCTTTATGCAAAGTAGGCTATCTAACTTGTCAGTTTTACAGTTGGAACCTGCTGAATCAGTCTGTCCTATTTTTGTGCATGTATCCTTCTTGCATTTGAAGTTAGAAATAAGAAGTGTGGCTCTGTTTATAATTTTAAATTTTATTTGTGCTAATGATGGCCATTACTGATGCTCAGTAAACACAATGACTCAGTAGTCAGTTCAACAATCTGTGAATGGTCGTGTTTGTCCTATAAGTCCAAACAGTGGTTGGTCCTAGGAAGACAAATGACCATGCCACCTGGCCTGGGAATCCATCTTGAACTTGGTATTTTCCATGGAGATGTGGGGAGCTGAACAGAGGGTTTCTATTCCTGGGGAGAGTATATGTAAGCAATGAGAAGCAATCAATCTTTTTTCTTCAGCTGGCCTTTGAAACTGTTTGGGCAAGAGGTCTGCAACCTGCGGCTCCAGAGTTGCATGCAGGTCTTAAACCACTTCTTTGTGGCTCACAATACTATAATTGCAAAGTAAAATAAAACCCTCATGGTTTTTTTTGGTAAATGGTGAATGTCTAAAAGCCCAACAATGAACAATTCATATCTAAATATATGTATCTCAAAACATTGGATAACTCCCCCTTTAATATGTGCAGTGCATTGTGGGATCAGATACTGTATCTGTGTTTTGATCGTGTTGCTAATAAAGTCTTCATTTTGAAAAGGAAAGGAAGCCTGCAGCATTCCTGCTGTGAAGCACAACATGCATTTTAAGAAAGAAAACTGAAATTAAACGTAAAGTAAACTTGGCAGAATTAAAGTAGGTATGAGTGAAAGTCCAGAAAGTAGTGGTACAAACACACATGTAATATGTGAGGAAATAGAATATGTAAAAAATTTGTGAGCATCCTGTAGTAAACATGTATCACATTACAAATCTTTGCGTGTGCGCTATTGTTAAAATAGGGGTTACAAAAAGTACAGTTTGATATTATTTATTAAGGACTGCCTCATATTCACATGTATTGCCTCTCTTGAGTTATTGAGGTTTTTACCAAATTTGAAAAAAATGACTTTTCTTGCTATTTTGGTTGCTGACCCCTGATCTGGCCCATCCTTAGCAGATACAAAGAACTCGGAAGAAGACTCAAGACTCAAGACAGAGAAAAGATCAGCTCTGACTTGGAGATTTTTATTTGAGATAGATATAGCTGTTGTGACTAAGAATTTGCATGAAACAAGTTTCTTCATAGATGAGAACTAGCTGTATTATTTGTTTATTTCAACTTAGTAACTCACTTTGATCAGATTGTTATCACTTGCAATCACTTAAATCCTACTTTTTGTACTTAATAAAAACCCCTTTGTTCATTACAAAGCCCAGTGTAAATAATACACCCCCTTGTTCTGTGCTCCTTGGGGAAGGATGGTGGGTGGCCTATGTGCAGTTGTAGTGCTGGTGGGGTGGGGTTGGGGGAGATGTGGGGAGTGGGGATGCATGGGGGATGAGTATGAGTGCGGGTCACAGGCAGCCATCCACAAAGGCCTGCCTGAGGGCCTCCCTAATGTGGAGGCCATCCTGGTGGGCCTGTCAGATGAGGGCAGTACCCAGCTGCTTGTACCCAGCACTGGCCCCATTCTCCCACTTGCCCTCCACAATGCTGTGGAGGACGCAACAGGTGCCCACTACCTGGGGTCACATGGAGGACCCCGACCTCCAACCTCATGTGGAGGCACCTCCACCTCCCTTTAAGGTGCCTGAAGGCCTGCTCCATGATGATATGGGTGTAGTTGAGGCGCTAGTTGAACGCCTCCCAGTGGGGGTCGAGGTGGCCTGTGTGTGGCCGCATGAGGGTGTAGGCCACGTCTGCAACCATGCAGAGTGGAATGGTAACTTCCCTGTCACCGGGATGTCACTCTGGGGGACGAATGTGCTGCCCTCATGTGCCAGCAGAGCCCAGAGTTTCTGAAAACGAGGGCAGGAGCCCAGCAGTATCCTGGGCAGGGGTGGCTGGGGCCATGATGCAGAGCACTGACAGGAGGGTCTCCATGATGATGGTGTCCTCATGCAGGAGCTGCTGCTGGGACTCCATCCTGGAGCACGAGTAGAGGGGGTGGGAGGGGCCCTTTAAGGGAGCAGCTGGCTGCAGCTCCGGAAGAGCTTGCTGGCCAGGGGACCCCATCCACAGCATTTCCTGCCTCCCTTCTTTTGAAGGAGGGCTTGGAGCCATGCAGACACTCCTTTTTGAAAGAACACAGTGGCCCCTCAAAAGGGTGGATCGACCCGTCAGTCTGCTTTTAATGTGCAGTCTCTTCCTTTTCAAAAACCGGGCTTTCAAATGCCCTCTTTCACTTCTCACCCTTTCGAAGGCGTCTCACATGGAGACCCAGCTAAAGTGAGTTAAGCAGACATTAAACAGGCTTTCTGCATAGAAATAATTAACTTAAAAAACAGAATCTTTCCTTTTGTGAGAGCCTCTTTTTGTTTCCCAGTGTTCTAAAGATTTCCCGGAGTAAGAGATTATGAATGTCATAAATAATTCTTGGAACTTTGCTTTTGCTCTTTTCATTTTAATCTCCAGGAGCTTTAATGAAGTGAGAAATTATTATTTTCCTCATTATGCACGTAGAGAAACTGAGGAGCAGAGGGGTTAAGTGAGTTGCCCAATATTATGCAATAGAGCTGAGACAGAACCTCTGTCTCCTAGACCTGTGCACCTAGCCACTGGATCAAGTTTCTTTTCAGAGCATATAAATATGGTATGGCCTAATAATATATCAGTGTGAAAAATGCATCATGGACTATGAAATATGGTGTTTTGGGGAAGACCAACATTCTTAAACTGGGGTCCTCACCCAAAAGGAGGGTATGGGCGGGTGTTACCTGCACACATTTCTTTATCCCTTCCACACTTCAGGGACACATACACCTTTACCCAATTCCTAGGGCTCAAGGTGAGATCCTGCTAATTCAAACTCCCATCCTTACCCAATTCCTAGGGCTCAGAGTGTAACATTCTGCGGGTGTGCAGGGTCTTTGCGACTGAAAAAGCCTTACATGGTATTATTCCTATTCTCTATTTACGAACAATTACCAAGCATGCAGAATACATGCTAAGCACTCAGTATCATGCTCACCAACCTGATAAAGGCAGGAAGGCTTCCCCTGTTGGCCAGACAAAGTCAGTCTCTCTGGATGCTGGTTTCTGCACCTCACCGTCATGCAGAGGAATTTTGGTAGCTCAGGTCTTAGCTGTGTCTGGGAGGTGAGTTCTTCTCCCAAGTTGTCATCATCTTCTTCCTTCCGTTTTCCTTCTTGGACCTCAGTTGATGTGAAACTTGAGTCCTGCTTAGCTATACCTTGACCAGTTATTCTAGTATAATTTTACTAACCAATCGTAACCTACTGTAACAGAATTCCCTAGCCAATCATATCCCACCACCTTAGTTGATATACACCTAGCACAATTAATTCTACAGCAGACAGGAACAATTACAAACCAGACAGAGCTTATACAGACAACCAATAGGAAAGTGAAGATAGTTGTCAGAGCATGAGGATTCCATAACCTCAATTATTGCTAAGTAGTTTCTTGCCAGACAAAAGGTTGTTACCTAAGTTTTCTCTACCCATCTTGAGATCTGGTTCTTTATCTGGTGTCAGTGGGTGCCGTTAGGACAGGTGTCAGGAATGTGCCTGCTGAAGGATTTGCGGAGTGTGTCCTTTAGAGATCATTTGCATGAAAATGCAAAGATGTGCATATGTAATGCTTGTAAACAAAGCCTGATGGGTAACAGGTGAAGAAATGAGGTTTTGTCTATTGTAAACAAGCTGTTGTTATAAAGTCACATTTCATGCTATCACCCAGTGTAAGAATTGTGGAGTCTCACCAATGCTTGAAGTTGTTGTGCGGGTACAGGGCAGTCATTACTGCTGTGTAAAATATGGATTGCACAGGGTTCCCTTCAGCTAAGCATTGTGAGGTGGAAGGAGAATAAACACACACGCACCAACCAACTGGCTGGAAGCCTTTTGGTTGTATAGCTGTAAGACTGATTTGACTAGTTCTCCTCCCCCATTCCTATATGACCTATTTTACAGACAGACCTGAGAGTAAGGCACTCATCTGAACCATGGAGGAAGCACATGAAGGAACAGGGACTTGAACCCAGGTCCACTTAACCCCAAGATCTTTTCCTCTGGCTCCCCTCCCTTCTTGCCTGGGCATAAGGTATTATAGCCAGTTAATAGAAGCAAGCTGAGAAACATTAGGCATATATTGCTATCCTCGACAAGTATTTAAATTTTGGCTAAAGAGTTTTCTTGGTTTCACAGATTAATTAGTGTTTATAGACGAATCCTGTTATTCCCTAGCATCTTGAGACGGTGACCTTTTTTTTGTTTGTTTGTTGTGGCTTTGAATTGTTATTGCTTTGAAATCTTTGAAGTTAGAGTTCTTGACATGACACACATTTACCTGTCACATTGCATTTGGTGAGCTGCTTTCAAGAAAAAGAACATCTAAACTATTTCCCTTGTAGAGAAAATGTATTTTCTCTTTATAGCACTGCACTGAAGAGTAAAATTGAGGCTTCATGCTTTAATTGGAAAATTGTCTATTGTACAGTATTTTTCTCTTGTACTTTGTGTGTACCTGTATTTAATGTGTGCTATTATCTTTTCTAAAGTTTCTGTCTTGCAGAGGGGTTAAATTATACATTTTGTCCTTTGCATGTAACACAATATATTTCTGCAGCCCTTTCTTCCTTTCACTTAATACTTCTATTATTGGAGATACATTTTGCTGCATTTTTGATTATTGTAAGGGAAACATGGGACTAAAATGTCTTGACTGAGTAATAACAATTGAGTATTTCTGGCCCTCAAAATTAGAACATCTATGCCACCTTTCTTTATCCCATACAGGATCCACCTTTGAAGATAATATGAAAATGGTTCCGATTGCATGAGACACTTTGTGTAAGGCTTTATAGGTCAGCCAAGGACTTGCTGAGTCTGCTGTCTTCAAGAAACCACATTATAGATTGTAACTCCTTTATACGTCCATGTATATTGGCCTAGAGAGATTGAAAAAAATTCTCTTGGGCAATTGCTTTTAATATTCTGGATTAGTCTCTTTTAGACCAGCCTATTCAAGAGAAGTAATCATACTCTTCAATGTATCGAAAAGACAAGTATACCCCTGGAAGTGTGTGACATGAGTTAGAGATTCAAGACTTGAGAATTGTTAATCATAAATAAACGTTAATTATGCAATGGTGAGAACTCTGCTTGAAAGCCTTATTTGTTATTTAATTCCTCCCCGCCCCCCTCCCTCCCTGGCATGGCTCCCTGCTAGGGCATCAGAGTACAATAAAAAGATGACTCATTAGACTGAATCATGGAATCATAGGGCTGGAAGGGACCTCAGGAGGTCATCTAGTCCAGCCCTCTGCTTCAAGCAGGATCAGCCCCCACTAAGTTATCCCAGACAGGACCTTCTCATTGAGATCTTTTGTCCTTCTTCCCCTAGCAGCCACAATCACTAGGTAAGGCAGCAGAATCTCCATAGAGGAGCAACCATCACTACCCTACACCTCTTCAACCAGGATATATAGGGTTCCCAGCCAGCTACCAAGACCTTGCTCCCAACCAGCAACTCACCGCTAGACCGCTGTGCAGGAGAACATGAAACCTGAAGTTATACCAGGTAGGTGTCCTTGGACCTGATTGGAGGAACACCAGAAACTCTGGTCATCGGAAATTGCTGTTTAAACCCAAAGATAGGCACAAGAAGATGGCTGCTCTACCTGGCTGCTACATTGGACTCTGCCCTCTTGCCTGACTCCTGAACCCTGCTTCTGTGGCTGGTTTCTGCTTTTCTGAGCTGTTCCTGAGCATTGCCTGGTCTTCAAATTTGTCTCTTACCATTGGCTTGGCTCTCTGATTCCTACTCTGACGCCCAGCTACAATTCCTGATCCACCTGCCTACCTCTTGGCACTGGCAGCAGCAGTGAGAGGTGGTGTAAAAACAACAAAGAAGTGGCAGTAAGGCTGGGTACTGCTCTCCCTGCAGGGTCTGGTGGTCAGCCTGACTGCATGAGCTCCTGGGCACTGGGATTTTGCTGGCCTCTGACAATGACCTGTGAGTGGGATAAAGTGAAGTGATACAGCAATGTGCTATAAGTTCATGGGTTCATTGAACGTTCATGCCTGCAAGTGGACATACTGGCTATGTCTACACGTGCCCCAAACTTCGAAATGGCCATGCAAATGGCCATTTCGAAGTTTACTAATGAAGCGCTGAAATGCATATTCAGCGCTTCATTAGCATGCGGGCGGCAGCCGCGCTTCGAAATTGACGCTCCTTGCCGCCACGCGGTGCGTCCAGACGGGGCTCCTTTTCGAAAGGACGCCACCTACTTCGAAGTCCCCTTATTCCCATGGCCGTGTCTACACGTGCCCCAAACTTCGAAATGGCCACGCAAATGGCCATTTCGAAGTTTACTAATGAAGCGCTGAAATGCATATTCAGCGCTTCATTAGCATGCGGGCGGCAGCGGCGCTTCGAAATTGACGCGCCTTGCCGCCGCGCAGCGCGTCCAGACAGGGCTCCTTTTCGAAAGGGCCCCGCCTACTTCGAAGTCCCCTTATTCCCATGGCCCACGGCCATTTCGAAGTTTGGGGCACGTATAGACACGGCCACTGAGATGAAGGACACTGTGAAGATGCTTTGAAGGTAGTTGTTTCACTCATCATTTACACAGTGTTGATTAACTGCACTGCATTTTGCCAAATTAACAGTGTCCCCCCATCCCATAACAAAAGTTGGTTTTGTTTAATACACAGACTCAGTGCTTATGAGTGGAGAAGTGCTGCTTATTCAGGTTTTTAGCATTCCCAGGTTTGTTTTGCAATTTTAGGAAGACCCCTAGATATTGAGCCTGGTCTTTGTGGCAGCTGGAAACACCTGGCAGAGGGTTACACGTGGTAGGAGACACAGAGGGGATGAACAGTCAGACCTAGAAATCCCAGATCCCCAAAATTTGTCATAAGATTTCATCCCACACTGAAATGAACATAAGACCTGCTGCCAATGTTTGTGAATTACAGCACTCATTTTTAGTTACAGAGTTTTCAGGGGAAAAAAAGGGCAAGAAACTCCCAGAAAGTTATGCTAAGTCTGCGTGTCCCTTATGCCTGGGGAACGATCCTTCGGTCTTTTCTAAACAGCCATGTGACAGGATGCTGGGCAAAGGGTTGCAGCTTCAGTCCTCTCTTATGCTCCCCTGCTTGTTAGTGCGAATAAATAACAGCAGACTAGAGATAACCAAGCTAACTGGAGAAGCAGAGATAGCTGCTACTTCATTACCCTGGGGCTGAATAAAAGCCTCAGGGAAAGGAAGAAAGAGAAGAGGCAGGCATGGAAGCAGTGAGGTAGCTCTCTCCTCCCTCCTGGAGATAGTGAAGAAATATTGTATGTGATGGAGTGGTGGTGGAACCAATCCAGAGAATAAAGTGCACCACTGGTTCCTATAATCAGGGTCTCAGAGTGATGTTGTCGTCATAGCAGAGGCAGAAGCCTGAGGGAGAGTGGTCTGCTGTGTTCTGCAACAAGCCACCACTCACCAGCTTCAAGCCCACCTAGGGCTTTTACTGTGGTGAGGTTTGGGACCTGGCATGCGTTAATGACTTCTTGTCCTTGTTGAGCAGGGTGCAGTAACTGCTGCCTTAGCAAACCCATCCCTGCCTCTATGACTTCAGTGGCAAGAACGTTCCTGGGCTGAAAAGCTGATGAGTGCTATTGGGCTAGGAGCTGGAGAGGATGGCGGGGTATCATCCAGCTCCACTCCCTGAGCTGGTTTTGGGCTGCAACACATCACCTGTCTCTGAGATCTTGTCTGGCTGCCCAGGCTATGATCAGATGGCTTCTTGAGGTCCCCCTCCCCTCCGCAGCCCTACATTTCTATGATTCCATGCAGGAGATCAAACAAGATAAACAATGGCCCCCCTCAGGCTTTAAAATCTCCGACTCTATTAGCCTGTTAAAGGTGAGTGACTGTGATACAGCTAATCCCCCTGCAACTCTGAAATCTAATACTTTCACACATTGCTGGTAAATGTATGACAGATCAGCAAATATGAAAAAAACAGAAAATCCGAATTCTAACTAGCACCATTCATCCTGCTAATGCCTGAGATGGAGTCCGTGATGGTGGTGTGTCCTGGATGAGGCAAGTGCTAATTCGGCTGAACTCTGGTGTGTGCCCTGCAAAAAGAGTAAAATCCTGTTACACTTAGAAAAGCATTAGAGGTAAGTGCTGGAATTTTAACCCTCATACGTCTTTAAAAAATACATGTTCCAATATCTACACGAGCTCTTGCTGAGCACTTGTTGGCTAACATATTTGCACACAGTCACCTATATTATCAAAAAGAATAAGAAGTCCAGTGGCACCTTATAGGCTAACAGATATTTCGGAGCATAAGCTTTCATGGGCAAAGACCTGCTTCATCAAATGCATCAGGTGAGGAGTTCAGATGAGGATTTAAAGGGGGCGGGGGTCTTAGAAAAGGGGTTGTTGCTTTGTACATACAGAGCTTTGAAAGCTGTGTTAGGGAAGGCACTATATTAAAACCCTTTTCGCAGCCATAACCCCAGCTCTCTCTAACCTGCTGTTAACTGCCTTTTAACTGAGAAGGAACATTCCCAGCAAGGCACTGTTTGGATTAAGAACTAGATACGGCACAATAGCTTTGGCAGCTTGTGTAAGTGCCTAGGGATGGTTTACAAATTCCAATTTTCAATTAATAAACTTACTGCTCCAACAAGTCTCATTGGCTACCCCATACAACCCTTAATTCTGGCAACCAGTCAGTGCTCAGGCTTTTTACTTTCTTTGATCCAACCTACAGAGGCAATGGATAATGTTCTCAGGAGGAAGAAAAGTGGCTGTTTATTACATTAGTGGAGGTGGATGTGGAAATCTGAGGCTTTATGTCTTTTCCCCATGGGTTAGAAATGGCTTTCAAGCAGGTTTCTTGGTCTTTGCCAGTCAGATGCAGTTTTCTGTTGGCCCTGGCATCCTGCATGTGATTAACTTTTCTGTTGCCCTCTCAGGAATAAACACACCCTTGACTTCATGCAGGACATTTAGTCTCTGGTTTGCCCACATGCACCCATATGTTCACCATGTCAGTAGAACTGAATAACTGGACTTAGAAAAGAAAAATGGTTGATTCTGATTTCCTTAATGCTTTGAACCCCATGACTCTAAGTAGTTGCCAAAGGCACTAAACTGGCCAGGGATGGCTGGTGAGGGGACACGTTGGAGGGTCTGCCAGCCACATGCCCTGCCTCCAGCCCAGGGAAGGGCCCGGACAGCCCCCCTTTGCCCCAAGCCCACTTCTCCTAGCTCCTGTTTCACCCCCTCCCCATTCTCTCCCATTCTATCCCCAGCCTTGCTCTGGCCCCTCCCCATCTCTTCCCCCGCTGTGGGCTGAAGGACTAGCAGGCCTGGGGAGTGGGCAGCCTCCCTGCACTCCCTGGCAGCTGGGGGTAAAGGTGGAACAACGCATCCCCCACTTGCTCTGCTCCCCCAGCCTCACTGCCCCACTTCACCCTGGTGAATGCAGGGGTGATCTCACCCCTTCCCCTGAGCAGTGCAGCCAGGAAAGCCACATTGTTCTGCTTTCCCCGCTGCTGCTAGTGAGGGTAGGGTGGCCAGCCCCTGCTGTGGGCACCAGACACGCATCCCCACTAGTCCCAAGGGGCTCTTGCCCCCGCAGCTGCTGACCAGCCCCTTACACCTTCCACCCACAGTGTTTGGGGGCATGTGCCTCCTTGTGTTCCCCTTCACATTACCCATGAAAGTGGCAGCCCTAAACAGCAGAGGCTTCTAGTCACCAACAAGACAGCCACCACAGACATGAGAAGTAGGGGTGTAGGGTGCTCAGCAGCCCTCCCCTCCCGGTTTTGCACCTGGCTTCCCTTCCAGGGGCTGGCTCCCTTGCTGTCCTGCCACCAGCTCTGCCAGTCCCAGTCTTTGGGCAGTCCCTTTCTGGTGTCTCGCCAGCCCCCCAGACCCTTGGTGTCCCACTGCTCATCATCCCCGCAGGATCTTCAGCCAGCTGTTGCTGGAGTCCAGGCCACCAGCCCTAGAGCCTCCATTGTTGGTCAGGGTCCCACCAGCAGCCCGGGGCTCTGCTCCTAGCCTTGACTCAGGGCTATGCAGTAGTCTCCAACTGTGGCTAGGTCATCGGTTCTGGTGGACTGGATGTACTGGACTCCATTTGCAGGAGAAATGTCAAACTGTGGTGAGATCCCAGCCTGAGGTAGTGTGGATCATGAACAGGTGTATGTGCCAGTGGGTGTCCCCACCCTAAATATAGTTCCAGCATCACTGAAGATAGCTTTGGCAGCAGCACTATAAGTTTCCTAGTACTTCCCTTCAATACCCATCAGCTCTCGCCAGGATTGGCTGGCTCTTGGCGTGTTACGCTATTTAGAGGTTATTTTTCAGTCACTTCCAACCTGGGCTAGATTTGAACCAAGACTAGAGACGGAAGCCTGCTCTCTGAGCAAATCACAGCCAGTCCTGTCGTACCTTAAAGGCTAACCAATTTATTTATTAGGTAATGAGCTTTTGTGGGTAAGACCCAACTCTTGAGATTCAAGTTGCAAATAAACATCCAACATGTATATAGCAAGGCAGAGGGAAAGGAAGAAGGAGAAGAAAGAAAAAAGGCAGAGGGGAGTCATTTGTCATTAATAGGACCAGTGGAAGAGGTAATTTGAGTGGGTTGGGTGTCATTCCTGTGAATATCGAAGGTGGGGAAATTGCCTTTGCAATGCATAAGATAATTGAGACCTCTGTTAAGACCAAGGTTAAAGGTGTCAAACTTGCAAATGAATGGTCTCTGAGCAGTTAACTTAAAGGGAATGTCACAGTGAACAAAAGGACAGATGGGTAGAATTCTTAGAAAAAATCCTCATTCCTTTGTGACCGGACAAAATCACTAATACAAACAATTTTTCCCCTTGGATTAATCTACATAAGAAAACTGGGGTGAAAGGAATGTTATTGGCTGCAAATCCTCAAACATAATAACACAGGTTGAACAATGTGAACAATGGCAGGCTGAAGTACTTCAATGTATTTATTTATTCTAACTTTAAGAGTACAAAAGCCATCAAGTCCCAGAATAACTAGTGTTGTTTAGCCCGCCACTGTTCATGTTGTTCAGTCTGTGTTTATAATGTATGAGGATTTTTATCAGACAACATTTCTTACACCCAAGTTTTCTTATGTAGACTAATCAAAGTGGAAAAATCATTTGTGCCAGGGACCTCGTTTGGCTACAAAGGAATGACGAATCAAATGTCATCAATATTATTACCTGAAACTCTGTTTCATGATCCAAAGGTCATAGATGTCTCTGTTAGATGGCTGTTTTCCACACCATTTAATCAGGCCTTCATACTAAGATTCAGCACATCACCCCATTTCTCCAAAACTCAGGCCAGGAATGTATTGTAAATATTTGCCCTCCTCCCACTGCTATATTTGGATTAGATTCTTCCAAAACTCAAAACTTGTTTGCCGTGAGTGGGGAACTTTTCTACAGAAATGAAGTGTGACAGAGTTGGCAGACCCCATATTAAACCAGTGCAAGACATGAAGCTGTACTTGACTGGGTAGGCTCCGACTGGGGCATATTCCTGGGATGGGGAGGAAAGTAGTTGAAAAGGACACTGGTAGTACAGAGATGGAGAGGGGAAAAGTTACTACAGGCTATATGAGGAAAGGAAGCTAATGCCTGGAGCTAAGTGACTATGGCTCTGGTGAAGGTCACACCAAGGGTGGCAATTTAGACCTCTCCTTCCCCCTCTTGGAGCTGGGAACCCATGAGAGACCTGTAAAGCATAATCTTGTGCCTTCAACAGACAAAACTGCTACTGCCTGGATG
Source organism: Carettochelys insculpta (assembly GCF_033958435.1). Taxonomy (NCBI): domain Eukaryota; kingdom Metazoa; phylum Chordata; order Testudines; family Carettochelyidae; genus Carettochelys; species Carettochelys insculpta. Next base: position 353,088,063 of record NC_134137.1, read on the forward strand.
GAAGAGACCCAGGAGAGAGTATAACTTCACTTGGGATGGACCAATGAATGGTCTGAACTCTGTAACACCTCACAACACCCTTTTGGGCATCCGGGGCTGGAGACAGTGGAGTGTGAAGATCTGGGTCCCCCTACCTTGCTCCTTCTCCCCTCTGTCACGAAGGGAGAAGAGGAGATGTACAAAGGGAGCTGAGGCCTGCTGTAGCTGACCTGGCAGGGCCCCTTCTGTACAGAGGAACAAAAGAACTCTGGAGGCACAGTCTGAGCACTAGGCCAGATGGCTTTCAGGTGGGACTACTACACCAAAGCTAAAATGTTCACAGTTTCTAGCCCTGCTAGCTTTGCAAAGAAGTTTTCTGTATAAATTGCTGCAGTAAAAGGACTTGCTTTGTTCACGATATTCAGCAGTGCTATTGAAACTGTTCATTTATCTGGGACCAATTTTCCATAATAAAGTGTTTGTTCAGAGTTCCAAGCCTTCTCCCATCCCCCAGAAGGCAGCCCACATGAGACCAAGCCCTTAGAAGGAGAATTAACATCAAAAGTTCTTGCAGACATTTAAAACATTGCTTTTCTACTCTGTTATGGAATTTTCAAATAACGTTTTGACTTGCACACATAGGAGAGAATAATGAATGCATAACTGTGGGGGTAAAGACATGGCTAAGGAGGGTTTTTGTAAAAGTCTCCAATTACAAGAGATCTGTGAAGCCCCATAGAAAGCAAAGGCTATTGCTAACTTCCTCCCATGGTGTATATATGAGCATTGTCAGTGTATGGGAATGAAGGTTTTCTTTTGGACGACCTGTATCTGATGGGTTATTCAAACATCACAGGCGGTGAAGAGAAGCTGTGAAAATTCAGCACACTATAGACATGTTGCCCTTTTATATCAGACTGCCAGTTGTTTGGGGCCAAGAATCAGGTCACCAATGGAGCACATTAGGGCTCAGTAGGATGGTAGCTTACTCCTTACTGACAGAATGCTGTTGTGCCTCAGTTTCACCAGTGATAGCTTCACTCTCACTTGCAATGGGCAGTTGGCCAATAAAAAATCCTCAGCTACTCTTCCTCCTCTTTGGCAAACAAAGAAATGGTTTAGAGGAGAAAAGGGTCCTTCACCTGCCTTGGGTCATGACCCTCTCAAGGGTCTGTTCCACTTTAGCCTCCTTTTTCTTCGCCAGGGGCTCAACTGATTGCCGCCAGTGGTATCAGCACATCGCCTCGCTGTGGTGCTTCCCTCGGTCTTGGGAACCAGACCCTAAGCTGTCTGCTCCAACTCCAGAGTATCTCTGTTTCCCTTCCCCCAGGCCACTATTTACCATTGCCTGCCTGGGCCTCTCTCCAGCCATTTCCTAGGCTTCTCCCCACAGCCTCTCTCAGGCTCCTCCTCAGATGGAAGCGCCACCTGAGGTGTTAGTCAGCCCACAGGCCATGAAGAGCCCCGCCAGATGGCTACTGCTGTCACCTCACCAGGCAAAGGTTCTCCCCCTTCCCTGCTTTCTGCTTTAGTACCCACAGAGCCTGATGGCAAATGCCTTACTTTTTCCAGGCAGGACAGTCTGGGGAGGGGGAGGTGTCTGCCCCTAAAGAACCAGAATGCATTGTAACAGTCCTCAGTATAGATCAATAATAGAGTAGTACATGCACCAGAACCGCGGTGTGCAATACGTTCACCACTTGCCACTTGTGGTGAACCGGACCCCTTTAAGTGCAGTTCCTCCTTCGAGCCACGTGAGGGGAGTGCCGCCCGCCTGCTCTGCGCATGCACCCCGTCGCTTGGTGGGAGAAGCATGTGATGGTGGCGCTGGTGGCCTGGGTGATGTCCTCAGCAGCAGCCCTGACAGTGACCTCGGTAGCCCCAGCAGTGGCGGCTCTGGCGGTGGATCCAGCAACAGCTCTGGTGAGTTGCTGGCATTAAATTAGAACAGGGGAGGCTGGAGGAGTCTGGTTGTGGGGAGGCAGAGGGCATTTATTTAGCGTGGGGGGTGCCTGGCTTTGGGGGTGGGCACTTATGTGGGAGGGGCAAATGTGACAAATATGGAAAGATGACAGCCACAAGTGTGGTGATCTTTGAATTCCTATTGGACGCCGCTGCTCTAGAAAGTCTGAGCAATATGCTCCACTGAAGCAATTTTATGTAAAGCTGTAACTACGCTGTCAACATTTTTACCCTTAGGCCAGCAGCGGTACAGCTGCAGTGGTGCTCGAGCCCTTTTGTAGGTAGGGGTCAGAGCAGGGTTTCGTAAGATGGTAATTTCATGAGCTTCTCCAGTGGTGGTAGTGATGGAAACACAAGTACCGATTTTCTTAGGTCAGCCAAGGCCCAGATCAGCAGAGCCCCTGTCAGAATGGGATTTAAACAACAACTATGTTCCGGGCAATAAGTGATGGTTTGTGATACTGAGCTGTCTAATAATGAAACATGGCCTGAGGGAAGACTGAAAGAATTGCGTTTGTTTAGCCTGGAAAAGATATGGTTTGAGCATTGGCCTGCTAAGCCCAGGGTTGTGAGTTCAGCCCTTGAGAGGGCCATTTAGGGACAGGTGTGGTGGGGAAACGAATGGTGCCTGGGCCTGCTGAGAGGGCAGGGGCCTGGACTCAAAGGCTTCCTGAGGTCCCTTCCTGTTTTATGAGGCGTGTGTGAAAGGGGACATGATAACAGCTTTCAAATACAGTACATTCTTTCACATGCAGCATTCTATCATTCAGAACTCTCAAATAGCCGGCATTTTAACCATAAGTACATTTTAGTTACGTTTTGCATAAGGACAGTGTAGTGAAAGTAAATACAAATAAATGCAGCAAATACAGTTTACGGCGTACAATGCTACTGTTGTTGGTAGACAAAGTACTCTACATACATTTTTCTTAATATCTAATCTTTCTTTAGTGTTATGCATTGCTACGTGTACCTCTCTATTATCCAGAATATTTGAATATCCAGCAACCTTCCAGTCCCAGGGCTGCCAGATATGAAAGAGCTTACTGTACCAAAAAGTTGTTACAAGCAGAAGGGAGAAAAAATTATCATCCTTCACTCATGATGACAGGACAAGAAGCAATGGGCTTAAATTGTGGCAAGGGAGGTTTAGTTCGGACAGTAGGAAAAACTTCCTACCTGTCAGGGTAGTTAGGCACTGACATAAATTGCCTAGAGAAGTTATGGAATCTCCATCACGGGAGAATTTTTAAGAGCAGGTTAGACAAACACTTATCACGGATGGTCTAGATGGTGCTTGTCCCTGCCATGAATGCAGAGGACTGGACTTGATGACCACTTGAGGATCCTTTCAGTTCTGCAAGTCCATGATTCTGTGATAACTAGGAAGAATGAAGATGTAGCGCTAGCTTTAATAGCTTCTCCAAAGACTTACACATAGCACATATCAGGGGTTACATTCATAGACGTTTTATAGTGGGGGTGTAAATTGAAACCCCAGACTCTCTGCCACTTGCTGGAATTAATTGCTTGCTAGGTGGTTCAGTGATCTATTGTCTACACCTCACAGAATCAGAATCACAGAATCATAGGGCTGGAAGGGACCTCAGGAGGTCATCTAGTCCAGCCCCCTGCTTCAAGCAGGATCAACTCCTACTAAGTCATCCCAGCCAGGACCTTGTCCAGCTGGGACTTAAAAACCTCAAGGGATGGAGAATCCACCACCTATCTAGGCAACACATTCCAATGCTTCACCACCCCCCGGTGAAGAAGTTTTTCCTAATATCTAACCTACACCTGTCCCTCTTCAAGTTGTGACCGTTACTCCTTGTTCTGCCATCTGACACCACTGAGAACAATTTCTCACTCTCCCCTTTAGCGCTCCCCTTCAGGAAGTTGAAGGCTGCTATTAAATCACCTCTAAGTCTTCTCTTCTGTAAACTAACCAAGCCCAAATCCTTCAGCCTATCCTTACAGGTCTTGTGCTCCAGACCCTTAATCATTTTTGTTGCCCTTCACTGAACCTGCTCTAGCAAATCCACATCCTTTTCATACTGGGGGGCCCAAAACTGGACACAATATCCCAGACGTGGCCTCACCAGTGCCGAATAAAGAGGAACAACTACTTCCCTAGATCTGCTCGAAATGCTCCTCCTAATGCACCCCAGTATGCCGTTAGCTTTCTTGGCTACACTTGGCACACTGTTTACTCATATCCAGCCTTTCATCCACCATAACTCCTAGGTCCCTTTCCATCGTACTGCTGCTGAGCCAGTTGGTCCCCAGCCTGTAACGTTTGGGATTCTTCAGCCCCAGGTGCAGGACTCTACACTTCTCCTTATTGAACCACATCAGATTTCTTTTGGCCCAGTCCTCCAATTTATTCAGGTCCCTCTGGATTCTCTCTCTACCTTCCAACATAGCTACCTCTCCCCCTAGTTTTGTGTCATCTGCAAACTTGCTGAGGGTGCAACCCAGTACCTCATCCAGGTCATTAATAAAGATGCTGAATAACACCGGCCCCAGAACCGAGCCTTGCAGCACTCCGCTTGAAACAGACCACCATCCAGATATTGAGCCATTGACCACTACCTGTTGGGCCCAACCATCAAGCCAGCTTTCTATCCACCTTATAGTCCAAGGATCCAATCCATATTTCCTTAACTTATGGACAAGAATGTTGTGGGAGACCGTATCAAAAGCCTTGCTGAAGTCAAGGTATATCACATCCACTGACTTCCTCATGTCCACAGAGCTTGTTATGTCATCATAGAAGCTGATCAGACTGGTGAGGCAGGACATGCCCTTGGTGAATCCATGTTGGGTACTTTTGATCACTTTCCCCTCTTCCAAGTGCTTCAAAATGGATTCCTTGAGGATTCCCTCCATTATTTTCCCAGGGATTGAGGTAAGGCTGACGGGTCTATAGTTCCCTGCATTGTCCTTCTTTCCTTTTTTAAAGATGGGCACTACGTTTGCCTTCTTCCAGTCATCCGGTATCTCCCCCTATCTCCAAGAGTCTTCAAGGACAATGGCCAAAGGTTCAGCAACGACCTCTGCCAATTCCCTCAGTACCCTGGGATGCATTAAATCCAGACCCATGGACTCGTGCACATCGAGTTTTTCTAGATAGCTCAGAACTTATTCCTTCCCCACAGATGGCTGCCCTCCACCTTCTCGTACTGCATCATCTAGGACCATCATTGGGAAGCTGACTTTGTCCGTGAAGACTGAGGCAAAAAAGCATTGAGTACTTCAGCTTTTCCTGCATCATCTGTCACTAGGTTACCTCCCTCATCCAGTAATGGCCCCACACCTTCTCTGATAACCCGTTTATTGTTCACATGCCTGTAGAAACCCTTCTTGTTACTCTTCACATCCCTTGCCAGCTGCAGTTCCAATTGTGCTTTCGCTTTCCTGATTACTGCCCGGCATTCTCCAGCCATATGTTTATACTCCTCCTTAGTCAACTGTCCATGTTTCCATTTCTTGTATGCATCCTTTTTGAATTTAAGCTGACTAAGGATTTCCCTGTTAAGCAAAGCTGGTTGCCTACCACGTTTGCATTTCTTACTACGCAGCGGGATTGTTTGTTCCCTCAGTAAGACTTCTTTAAAATACTTCCAGTTCTCTTCAACTCATTAGCATATACATGTTGTAGGAGGCAGCATTTTTAAGATGTATATGAAAGCATATAGGTGACATCTATTTGAAAATATTTATAGGGATGTTAATAGGGAGAATCTGACACATGATCTGGATCTTATAAACTGAGTTCTACATATTATCTGTGTCTTTTGCATTACACTTTGCTGTCTACCACCTTGTTTTCTGCATGGCAGAAGCACGACATTCTGCTAAACTCAGCTGCGTAACATCAGTCACAAGGGCTAGCCATTATCTGCTTCCTGGGTTGTTCTCAGAAAGTTCCCACACTGCCTGCTCCCCGCCCCAGTCTCACTCAGCTCAGAGTAACAGTCACCCAAACAGCCACTGTCCTGAGATTATGGTGGAATTATAGGAGATCAGATTTGAAAAGTTGTCAGCGTAGATAAATTGCACATTCACAGTGTGTGTACCTCACATTACCTCTGGGAAACATGCTTACATTTGGCTCTCAAAAGCAATCTTCACAGCAGCCACTAAATCCATCCCGTGTGGCTCCCAAAAGACTTACCTGCCCTGCACAGATAAGGAAAGAGTCAGTGAACATAATGTGGGCAGTTGTGCCTTGCAGTCATAGCAGAAGTCCAGCCTGGTCAGATGTTGGTCACCAGACATCTTAGGCCAGGGTCAGACCTGGTGTCACATGTCAGAGCTAGAATCAGGAGCCAGGAGTCTGAGCCCAGCATCAGAACCAAAGTCAGAGACCAGTGCCAAAATCAGAGGTTAGGAGCTGGAGCCAAGTGTCAGAACAGAATTACTGGGGATGAAGCACGACTGGGTCCAAGGCAGGAGCAGGACTGGAACAAATCAGGAGCTATTGCAACCACAAGAGGACACTTCAACTAACCATAGAGCTGGTGCTCTACTTAAGAGCCAGCCTGCTGACTTCCAACCAGTTAAGTGGCACAGCCATTCAGTAGCCTACTACAGGCCAGCTTCACTTGGGTGGTTTCCCAGAGACCGGCTCTGCGGCTGACCCTGAACCCTAACAGAACGTGCAGAATGTCTGAAGCAGTGTAAAGCATCTAGTAGCAAATCACTTCAGTTGACAATCTCAATGCCCATTGCAGGGAATGTTGGGGAAAAGTTACGGCAAATATAGACACAGGAAAGTCTGACAGGAAAGTGTGGTCGCTCAAAAAGAAGCTTGGGACCACACACCAAACATACATCAGCATAAAGTGTCACACTTCCCTCTCAATCGTGTGAACGCCTCACGAGAACTCAACATCTTCTTGAACCGAGAATGACTGGGGCATGAACCAAAGCCGGTGTCTCTAGGGGTAACCTGAGCTCACACATTTACCTACATGGACCACCTCACCAAAGAAGCTCACAAGGTTAAGAGCAGAAATGGCTTCTTAAAGGAACCCACAGATTCTCCTTGTGGAGCTAAGGTGCAAACACTGCCCAGCCTGGTGCTAACTCTCTGCTCATCTCACGATAGTGTTTGAGAAGGACTTCCCAGACTCCATACTGATGACCCAAAAGCTTCTGAAGGACTAAAATATGGGCATTGTCTGTCTAAGTTCTTTTGACTTTTTTTTCACTGGCTCTATTTCCCTACTACTCATTTTGTATTTTGAATCTTTTCCCATCTTCACTGTACTACCTGTGCACTCGCTAATAAGAGAGATGTGCTTATGGGTACAGCTGTGTTGCTTTAGACGCAATCACAGGTGAACACCCGAGTTGGAAAAATGGCGATGTTTGATTTAAATAGCAGCAACGAAGGGTCCTGTGGCACCTTATAGACTAACAGAAAAGTTTAGAGCATGAGCTTTCGTGAGTTAACTCACTTCTTCAGATGCTGAAGTGAGTTAACTCACGAAAGCTCATGCTCTAAACTTTTCTGTTAGTCTATAAGGTGCCACAGGACCCTTCGTTGCTGCTACAGATCCAGACTAACACGGCTACCCCTCTGATATTTGATTTAAATAGTATTTTAAATCACTTTCTGTGATAGTGGTGCCCAAAATCCCCAGTCAGGATTGGGATACCATTGTGCTGGGTGAAGTATAAACACAAGTGTAGAAATAGTCATTGCCTTGGAGAACTACCGTTGACATGGTCTTCTCTCTAAGGCAGCTGCAGGAGAAGTGCAGGGAGCAGAGGAAGCCACTCTACATAGCCTTCATCGACCTGACCAAGGCCTTTGACTTGGTCAGCAGGGATGGTCTGTTCAAACTGCTCCACAAGATAGGCTGTCCTCCACGGTTACTCAAGATGATCCAGTCGTTCCACGAAGACATGAGAGGAACCATCCAATATGACGCACATTATTGGATGCTTTCAGAATCAGGAGCGGTGTCAAACAAGGATGCGTGCTTGCTCCGACATTGTTCAGGATCTTCTTCGCACTCCTCCTGAAGCATGCCTTTGGATTTTCAACAGAGGGCATCTTGCTGCACACAAGATCTGATGGGAAATTGTTTAATCTTGCAAGGCTGAAAGCTAAGTCTAAGGTGCAGGAAGTCCTCATCAGAGACATGCTGTTCACAGACAATGCTGCTGTAGTGTCTCACACAGAAGACCAGCTTCAAAAACTGCTGGCTCAGTTCTCCAAAGCGTGCAAGGACTTTGGGCTTACCATCAGCCTAAAGAAGACAAACGTACTCGGTCAGGATGTTGCTGAATCCCCATCAATCAGCATTGACAACTATATGTTAGAGGTCGTCCACGAGTTCGTTTACCTCAGGTCCACCATCACTGTCATTGGACACTGAGCTAAATAGGAGGATCGGAAAAGCGGCCACAACTCTGTCCAGACTCAGCAAGAGAGTGTGGAATAACAGCAAGCTGTACACTCACACCAAAATGCAAGTCTACAGAGCCTGCATCCTCAGCACCCTCCTTTATGGCAGTGAGACTTGGACCCTGTATGCCTGCCAGGAAAAGAGGCTGAACATCTTCCATTTGCGCTGCCTCAGGCGCATCCTTGGAATATCATGGAAGGACAGAGTGACCAACCCCGCCGTCCTCGAGCAAGCTGGAATCCCAACCATGCACACCCTCCTCAGGCAGCGTCGGCTCCGCTGGCTTGGCCACGTCCACAGGACGAATGATGGAAGGATTCCAAAAGACATCCTATATGGTGAGCTAGCCTCTGGCAAAAGACCTCCTGGATGCCCCCAGTTGCGCTACAAAGATGTCTGCAGGAGAGACCTCAGAGAGGTAGATATTGAGCTGGACAACTGGGAAGAACTAGCAGACGACCGCAGCAGATGGAGGCAGGGGTTACACAAGGGCCTTCAGAAGGGCGAGATGAGGATCAGACAGCTAGCAGAGGAGAAGCAAGCGCACAGAAAGCACAATAAGGACTTGCCAGACACCCACTACTTCTGCAAGAGATGCAGGAAGGACTGTCACTCTCGTGTGGGTCTTCATAGTCATAGCAGATGCTGTAAATGAAGTCCTCAATTGAAACTATAAAGGGTGCGATCCATAGTCTATGCAGACTGAAGGATGCCTACTACTGGAGAAGTTACAACCTAAACTGTCCCTCCCATTAGTCAGTAATCACATGCTGTTTCCCTGTGGAACTGCAGGTACACCAGTAACTGATACCAGAGTTCTTCCATTACTATCTCTGACTAGAATGGCATAAGCACATGCACATGATTAAAAAAAAACAAATGAAGTAGTGAGAATATATATTGTTTTAAATGTATTTATACAAAGTAAGTCTTTTCAGAAAATATCAGCTATGTGGAGAGACTCTCTGCTACATAAATAGAAATTCTATTCCTTAATTTAAAAGTTAAATTAAGTACGTGTCATAGAATCATAGGGCTGGAAGGGGCCTCAGGAGGTCATCTAATCCAGCCCCCTCTTCATTCCCACTTTAAAGACTACTTGCACTTCCAGAGAAGTTTAAAGGGTTCTTCAGTGAGAATCTGGCCTGTTATCTTTCACGTGTTAGTGTGATCAGTCTAAAGCTAAAAGATTTTCCAACAGCAGGTTTAGATTTGAGAGGCACTCGAGCAACACAAGAAAAGGAGGGTAGTGGAAATTCAATGTGTGTATCCGTAACTTAATACCCTGTGACAGTACACACTTAAGACAATGTGTACCCATAAGCATTATCTGTTACAAATAATTAAATGCAGTATGAGTACTAATAGAAACACTACAGGTCAGCAAATCATTTATGCACATGCTTAAGTAATTTGTGGAACTGAAGCTGTGGTATTATGTTACATTACGTAACTAGTTTGTTTGCACAGCTCCTGTCAGAATGGGATTTCGATGTTGCTGTGTCACTCCTTTGGCGTTAAGTAATGTCTTGTGATATTGTTTCTGAAGGGGATCTTGCAATTAGTACTAAACCTAATGTAATAGCACACAAAGTATTATTAGCTGTAACTGTTACGCAAGAAATCTCTCTGGATCTTCTTGCTTAGAACAGTCCAGGCTCAGGTATCTTGATCTTTCTCCCCCTCTTTTCCCTATGTTGCTGTAACCACTAACCCATACTGTACTGTGGCCACTAACCTAGTGGGTGTGGGTCACTGTCCCTTGCAGTGGCACCTAGACCACGTACACAGAGAACGAATGGATCTTATTGAAAGCCAGCTGGCTTTTAGCTTAGACTGTAGAGGCTTATGCACTAAGCTGCAGAGGTCCCATATTCAAGTCTGCCTATGTGCAGTCCCACAGTTCTTCTAGGATGCTTTTCTCCCTACTATTGAGCAGAAGGCAGAACTAATGTATTTGGGCTATTGTTACTACAGAACCCCCAGCACTCCTGGTTCAGGCACCAGTGTCTTGCATAGTTTGTGGGTTTTGTTTTATTTAATTAACCACATTGTGCTGTGTACACACTGGGGAAATCTGACATTCACTGAACACAGATTTGAGAACAGGTTTGGGAAGAGCTTTCCGAGAACAATCTCTCTCCATTCCACCTGGCCTTTCTGTTTACGTTGTAAACCAGGCATACGCTCAGTGAGTGCTAAACTCATTTACAGAGGTACTTACATGTATTTTATTTTGCAGGGGCAATATTTCTCATGCCAAACTTGCAGAACTTCGTGAGAGTGGTGGGGTGAGACTCCTACTTTATTTACTGGTAGCAGTGTTTACTCACACCCAAGAGCACTTACCGTGTTGGCTGTCATTTCCGTGGGTCTCTCTGCCTTAGGAGATTATGGAGGTATTTTTTTGAGGAAAGAAGTGTGATTGTTCTGTTTAAAACAATGAAGGCAACCTTGCTGCATCTTTCTCAAAACTAGAACCTGCACTTAATAAAATCCACTGACCTAGTGAACCCAGCATTCTTTTGTTTTTGCACAGTCCCTTTTCTCTCTCTTAGCAGTGGCAAGAAGATAAGAATGGCCATTCCAGGTCAGACTAAAGATCCATCTAGCACAGCATCCTGTCTTCCAACAGTGGGCAATCAATGCTAGGTGCCCTAGAGAGAATGGGTAACTAACAAGTGATCCATCCCATGTCACCCATTGCCAGCCCTGACAAACAGAGGCTAGGGACACCATCCCTGCCCATCCTGGCTAAAAGTCATTGACAGCCTTCCACAAATTTGTCAATTTTTTTTAACCTTGTCATCGTCTTGGCCTTTGCAACCCCCTCTGGCAAAGAGTTCCACAGGTTGACTGGGAGTTGTGTGACGAAACACTTCCTTCTGTTTGTTTTAAATGTGCTGCTTATTAACTTCATTTGGTGATGCCTAGATCTTGTGTTTACCTTCTCCATTGCAGTGATGATTTTATAGATACCTATTATATCTCTCCCCTTAGCTGTCTCTTTTTCAAGCTGAAAGGTCCTAGTCTTACTAATTTCTCCTCATATGAAAGCTGTTCCATACCCCCAATCATTTTATTGTTCTTTTCTGAACCTTTCCGAATTCCAATATATCTTTCCTGAGATTGAATAACCATATCTGCATGCAAGATGTGGGTGTACCATGGATTTATATAAAGGCAATAAGATATTCTTTGTCTTATTCTCTATCCCTTTTTTAATGATTCCTAACATTATGTTTGCTTTTTCGACTGCTGCTGCATGTTCTATGGATGTTTTCAGAGAGCTATCCATGACTCCAAGGTCTCTTTCTTGGCTGGTAATAGCTAATTTAGACCCCATTATTTTATATGCGCAGTTGGGATTATGTTTTCCAGTGTGCATTACTTTGCATTTATGATCTTAACATTTTATTGTCTGGTCACCCAGCTTCGTGAGATCCTTCCTTAAATCTTCACAGTCAGCTTAGGACTTAACTATCTTGAGTAGTTTTCTATTATTTGCAAATTTTGACATCTCAGTGTTCAGTCATTTTTTTCAAGATCATTTATACATTGAACTGCACTGGTCTCATTACAGACCGTGAAGGATACCAGTATTTACCTCTCTCCAGTCAGAAAACTGACAATTTATTCCTCTGCTTTGTTTCCTAGCTTTCAAACAGTTGCTGATCCATGAAAGGACTTGTCCTCTTATGCCAAGGCAGCCCACTTTGCTTTCGAGTCTTTGATGAGGGACATACGAATTCTTAAAATGTTGATCTAAGGAATATTTACTACTAACCTCTGTCTAGTGACATGGGCGTCTCTTCTCTTGTGCCTCCTTTCATCCCTCTCACAGCAGAAGTGGTGTTTCAGTGCTATAAGTGGAGCAAACACCCACAAAGATGGATCAGTGAAGCTTTCTAAGAAATACAGTGGTACAGTAATCACTGCAAATGAAGGATATATTCTCTTTATGTTCAACAAAAATACTCAGGCACAACTAAAGAAACTTTTACCCAGTTTCACTGCTGTCTTTTAGGAGTAGTGCCAGGAAGCTACACCATTAAGGTGTGCCTTTCAGAGTACTCATGGTTGGTTATCACAGTGGTAGCTGTAACACAGCCCCATGAGTTCCTGTGATCTGTGCTCTATAATCAAATAGTCTTGGCAGCCACAGCTGGCAAACATAAAGGAGAACCTGGTGCTTCTGATCATTGAATTCTGTAAACATGAAGAAGCCAAACCAAAATGCTGAGTTTGCCACCATTGTTTTGTGGAACTAGTTGCACACTGGTAATATCCTGAAACTTCCCCTGTGACACTCACTTTTTAGAAAAGATGGTTTTATTGCCGACATGCACATTGTCTCTCATCTTAAAGGCATCTTCCGAAAAGACTTATCTTTTTTAAATTTCAGAACACTGGCTTCTAGGAGTACTGGAATAGTTCTAACTTATAAGAGAGCAATGCCTCAGGCAGCTGTTAATGAAAACTGTACATGCGGTCTCTGTAAGATAGTGCTTTGGCAATCTGTTCTTTGCATAACCACATTATACACCAGAATGGATTACTTTTTTTAGAGTTGTTCCTTTCAGAGAGTATTAAATTAGGCAGTGCCCAAGTGGTAAAGATTTAGCAACAGGAGCTCCCGTTCTTTTTCCCTTGTCACGATGCACGAAACAGTCCTTGCATGGTATGCATATTTAACAGCAAAACACTCTCTTCGTGCAGAAATGCATTTGTCTGGTGAGAGCTTACGCCCCTCCAGAATGTTGCATGGTCAAGAATTCAAACTTCTATACGGCAAACAAGCCAGCCAGGAATCTCCACTTTGCCCTGCTAGAGCTGACAAGAGCCACTCTCTCCAAAGTGTGGATGAAATTAGAAAGTAGCCCTATAATAGTAATAGTATATGGATATCAAAACAAAAAAGCAGTCCAGTAGCACTTCAAAGACTCACAAAAAAATTTATTAGGTGATGAGCTCTCTTGGGACAGACCCACTTCCTCAGATCATAGCAATGCGGATATGCAATGGAAAAACTGGTACAGTGAATACACTCAAAGTGGCAGAGTTAAGGTTATTCAGGAACTTCCAACTAACATATGTTGTTGCAGAGTATTGCATTCAGACCAAAGTGCTCAGCTGGAGATGAAATCTTAAGGAGAATTATGTCCTGCATAATGACCAATTCAAGCCTTCTGAAGAAGATCTTTGAAAAATGGTTAGTTGTTAGTTTGTTATATTTAACTTTTATAGAAAAACAGGAATCATGTAAAGGTGTTTTTTTTTTTTTACTTTTATCAGTTTGCTATTCTTTTAGCAGAGCTTCATCATATTCCTGTCTTATTTGGATTGGTACAAGGAAAGCAACTCAATACTAATGAAAGGAAAAAAGGTTCTTTTCATTTTTCAGCAGGGCTCTTACAATGACCGCCTGTTGTAAAGATAAGATGGAGCAAGTCCAGGGGAGATGTGAATTTTTCTTACATTAATGATAAAATCTCAGTGTTCACGGAAATCATGAGAAAGATTTAGCAAGCTTAACTAGGGCTGGGACACTCTGTCGCAGCATGTGAGCTTGGAGTCTGGCTTTGGAAGAGCTCGGAGGCACTCAGAAAGCAGCACCAGCAGTTGGCCCAGCAGTGTTCTAAAGAAGACTATTTCGATTCAGCTTCCCTTTGGGAAGCTAACACTCCAAATGGCACACATCCAGCCATTTCACTTTTCAAAGACACTTTCGGCTGAACCCTCAGGATTGGACGCATAGTTTAATAAGTGAGCTGCAAGTATTTGGGATTACATAATGAATGGGTGTTGTACTGCACGAAGACCAGCAACCTAAGTTCTCTGACTTCTCAAAATCATACCGACTAGATGTGTTTTAGCATTGTGGTACAACAGCCCTGTAGGTGTATTATTAATCCAGTTATGTTGTTGGCCTTATTCCCTTCATGAAGGCTCTAAGACACAGCAGAAATGAGAGAGTAACAAGGAGGGGAAAAAAAGTTGGGGAAATGGGGAGAGCTAAATAACTGGAAGGATCAGCTGGAAAACAATCCTGGAGAAATAAAATTCCAGCTGCTTCACAAGGGTTTCCTGGCCTGTAGGTGAATTCCAGTAAATAATATGGAGCTCTCAGTGGAAGAGGTGGAATTTCAAGGAAGCAGAAGCACGTATGCCAACCAGGCATATGAAAACCATCTACAAAAGTGTCAACAGCTCTTTGGGTTAGAGGCACAATCTCTGAGAATTAGGAAGAAAGCCAGAAATCCTAATGGGTCAAAATCCATCAATCCTCTCACAATCCAAGGTTCCTGCAGAATTTCCACATGGTGGTCATTTGGAAGAGATAACTAAGGCTGCTTGTACAATACAGGCTAATGCTGATGACCAATAGAGCCCAGTGCTGATTACTAATTACATGATCAGTGGGTAATCAAGCCAGAGACCTGGGCCCTGGGCACTCACTGATCACATGATTATTTAAAGAGTGGGTGGTAGGTCATGTAGTTAAAAACTGTATCATAACACGTTTGATCAAGGAGGCCATGTAAAGATTTGCATGCGCACATAAGGCAACTTTCATTCTGCTGTTTCCTCATTCCTGAGTACTTGAATTTGCCACCTTAATGTCATTCTTTTAATATGGCTTTATGTGTAATTTCCTAGGGTTTTTAAATGCAAAAACAGAAATTCCATCATGTCACATCATATTGACACCCACCTGGTTCACCAACAAGAGTGGAAGCGTTAGACCCACTGCACAAACCTTTGCTGGTTGAGAAGAGGGAGCAACTGATAGCAGTAGTGGGTGTGATCCTCTGCGGATCAGTCATAGAGGAGGCTGGAACACTTTGCTGTTGCTTGCCGACAGCCCTGGCATGTTGAGAATCAGAAACCACGGGCTCCGTTTCAAGCCGAGGAGAGCAGCATATTCAAAGGGCACAGACACTTCTGTCCATTCCCCAGCCCTAAATGTGCCCTGTTCTGCTCCAGTCCTGGAACCTGTCCTTTGCCCAGCCCTGTCTCTTCTCTGCTCCATGCCTCTTGTCCCAGTCCCGACCTCCTCACTGATCCAGCCCAGTCCCCACTCCCCAGGTTTCTCATTCTGCCCCCAGTCTCCGTGCACACGTAGTCCCCGTGCCTCTCCTGCCCTCCAGCTCTTCGTAAGATCTGTCTTCCCTTCCCCTCCCCACACAGGTGCTTAGTCAGCCTTCTTCACCAGCCATTTACAACTGACCCCCCTGCTCCAGCTCTCAGCCGCACTGGTTCCTTGTCGCTGTCTCATTGCCCAGCCAGTCTCTGTCTCCAGCTTGGTTCCCAGTCCAGTCTCTGTCCCCCCCACAACTTTCATTCCCACTGCACTTTCATTCCCTGAACTGCCGGCCTCAGTTTCAACCCAGCCTTGGGCTCCTTCACCCAGTCTACTCTCAGGTCTGGCCTTTTGCCCTCTTTGCATTTATCTGGAAAAACCAAGGAGGACACAGATTACAGGAGAGCAGGCTCCTCGTTCTCCGTTTGAATGCACCATCCTGGGCCGGATCTGCTTGTAGCAGCCCTGAGCTGCAGTATTAGGGAAGGTCTTGCTCTGTTCTGAGGTGGCCTGGCACATCCCCAGTGCGGACAAAATCTTTGGGGACTTTGGTTGCAGCCTGCAGTCCAGCAACTCTCTACTGAGCATGTGTCAACAGCAATTTTTTTTTCAGAAGCTTGTAAGGTGGCCACATTTCAGCAGATTTTCACTGGGATATCACAAGGCATATTTCTGATACAAAGAGTGCTCCGTGGCCAGATTTCAAGTTCTAGCTCCAAACTATGGGACACTAGAGCAGCTCGAGGAGAGGTCAGATGACTTTTCATGTGGGTGTTACAAAATACTTTCCCAAGCCTTGTTTTTTTTCAAAAAGGCAGTGAGAGAGAAAAGGGCAGCTTTTAAAAAGTGGAAGTCAAATCCTAGTGAGGAAAATAGAAAGGAACATAAACACTCCCAAATTAAGTGTCATAATGTAGTAAGAAAAGCCAAAAAAGATTTTGAGGAACAGCTAGCCAAAAATTCAAAAAATGATAGTAAAATGTTTTTTAAATACATTAGAAGCAGGAAGCCCGCTAAAAAAGCAGGGGGGCCCTTGGACGATAAAGATATAAAAGGAGCAATCAAGGAAGACAGTGCCATTGCGGAGCGATTAAATTATTTCTTTGCTTCAGTCTTCACGGCTGAGGATGTTACAGAGGTTCCTAAATCTGAGCCAGCCTTTTTAGGTGACAAATCTGAGGAACTCTCCCAGATTGAAGTGACATTAGAGGAGGTTTTGGAGTTAATTGATAAGCTGAATAGTAACAAGTCTCCAGGACCAGACGGTATTCACCCAAGGGTTCTGAAAGAACTCAAATGTGAAATTGCAGAGTTATTAACAGTGGTTTGTAACCTATCCTTTAAATCCGCTTCGGTACCCAATGACTGGAAGACGGCCAATATAATGCCAATATTTAAAAAAGGCTCCAGAGGAGACCCTGGCAATTATAGACCGATAAGTCTAACATCAATACCAAGCAAATTAGTAGAAACAATAGTAAAGAATAAAATTGCAAGGCACGTAGAAGAGCACGAATTGTTGGGCAAAAGTCAGCATGGTTTCTGCAGAGGGAAGTCGTGTCTAACTAATCTATTAGAATTCTTTGAAGGGGTTAATAAACATGCAGACAAGGGGCACCCAGTGGACATAATATACCTAGATTTCCAGAAAGCCTTTGACACGGTCCCACACCAAAGGCTTTTATGTAAATTAGGCGGTCATGGGATAGGAGGAAAGATCCTTTCATGGATCGGGAATTGGTTAAAAGACAGAAAACAAAGGGTTGGAAGTGGTGTTCCCCAGGGGCAGTCCTGGGACCGATCCTGTTCAACTTGTTCATCAATGATCTAGAAAATGAGGTAAGCAGTGAGGTGGCAAAGTTTGCAGATGACACCAAGTTCTTCAGGACAGTCAAAACCAAAAGGGATTGTGAAGAACTACACAAAGATCTCAGCAAACTGAGTGATTGGGCAGCAAAATGGCAAATGAAATTTAATGTGGGTAAGTGTAAGGTAATGCACATTGGAAAAAATAACCCAAATTACACGTACAACATGATGGGGTCAAATCTAGATACGACAGATCAGGAAAGGGATCTTGGAGTTATAGTGGATAGTCCTCTGAAGACATCCACGCAGTGTGCAGCGGCAGTTAGTAAAGCAAATAGGATGTTAGGAATTATTAAAAAAGGGATAGATAATAAGACAAAAGATATCATACTTCCCCTATATAAAACTATGGTACGCCCACATCTTGAGTACTGTGTGCAGATGTGGTCTCTTCACCTCAAAAAAGATATATTGGCATTAGAAAAGGTTCAGAAAAGGGCGACTAAGATGATTTGGGGTTTGGAACGGGTCCCATATGGGGAGAGGCTAGAGAGACTGGGACTTTTCAGTCTGGAAAAGAGGCGATTGAGGGGTGATATGATAGAGGTATATAAAATCATGAATGGTGTGGAGAAAGTGAATATAGAAAAATTATTTACCTTTTCCCATAATACAAGAACTAGGGGACACCAAATGAAATTGATGGGTAGTAGGTTCAAAACTAATAAAAGGAAATTTTTCTTCACACAGCACACAGTCAACCTGTGGAACTCCTTGCTGGAGGAGGCTGTGAAGGCCAGGACTCTATTAGGGTTTAAAAAAGAGCTCGATAAATTTTTGCAGGTTAGGTCCATAAATGGCTATTAGCCAGGGGTAAAGTATGGTGCCCTAGCCTTCAGTACAAGGGCAGGAGATGGATGGCAGGAGATAAATCACTTGATCATTGTCTTCTGTTCTCCTTCTCTGGGGCACCTGGCATTGGCCACTGTTGGCAGACGGGATACTGGGCTGGATGGACCTTTGGTCTGACCCAGTATGGCCATTCTTATGTTCTTATGTTCACTCAATTATTTTGGCTGAAATAAAAAATGCCTGTAAACCTCATCCAGAGGCAGACACCCAGAATGGAAAACTTCAGCCCAAACGGTTAAGTTTGATGAAGTTACGAGCAAATGTAAATGGTGTCTTATAATGGGAAGTATCGGGCATCCTTAATTGCTACTGTGCCTATCTATGAAAGCAATCAAGAGAATGCTGACAGCCACTTAAAAATGCATCTTACAATGATTTTATTTTTTCTAGGTGTTTTGTCAAGTTATACAGGACAAAAGGCAAGAACTGGTATTACTGAAAAATCAATTAACAAAGCAGCAGAAGAGGCTGCATATGAAGCCATGGTTTTGTGCTCATCTAAAGCTGCTATAATTTGGTCTTCCCCTTAAGGACCTAGCCTGGGAATCCTCACGGGCCATGTTTTCTAGACCTTCAGTCACTTTCGTTCCTCTTTTATGGACTTTTTCCAATTTGTCCACATCTCTCCTGAAATTTAGCAAAGGAACTGAATATAATAGTCCAGCTGTGGCCTTAGCAATGCAGAATAATGTGGAAGAATTACATCTCCTGTCTTGTTTACGACACTCTTCTGATAAAACTCTTGCACTTTTTTGCAACTGTTTTACTTTTGATTCATATTTGGCTTGTGATCCTCTGTAAGCCCAGATCCCTTTCTGTAGTGCAGCTTCTTAGACAGTCATTCCCCATTTTCCATGTGTGCAACTTATTATTTCTTCCTAAGTGGAGTACTTTGAATTTGCCTTTATTGACTTTCATCCTGACTATTCCAGACTATTTCTCCAGAATCTCCAGATTATTTTGAATTTTTATTCCATCTTCTAAAGCACTTGCTACCCTTCCTATCTTAGTATCATCTGCAAACACCTTAGCTACATCTATGTTATAGAGTTTTCTCAACAAAACTGGGGTTTTGTTGAGAAAACCCATGGAGCATCTACACCTCAAATGTGTTCTGTCAAGAAACTGTTGACAGAACAAGGCACGTTCCTCAAGAGAGTTTCGTTGCTCCCATATCAGACCTCTGTCAACAGATTCTGTCAACAAAACTATCAGCTGTGTCTACACTACAGAGTTCTGTCGTCAGAAGTCACTGTTGACAGATATTTCCTGATAGAACCTCTGTCTACAGAACATGTCCACACATAATACAGGCTCCTCATCAATGCCCTCTTTTGACAGAGAGTGGCCAGACTGCCCAGCCCTCTGTCGACAAAACAGCCACCTGGAAGCTCTGCAAACAGGACAGCCTGGTAAACCAGAAGTTCTTTGTCAACAGGGTGCCCACTAGAGTGTCCACATCATTTTTTGTCAACAGAATCTGTTGACGGAGGTATGGTCAAGACAACTCTGCTGGGAAAACTGTGGTGATCTGTCAAAAGATTCTTGACAGAACGCATTTGTAGCATGACATGTTACCACAGAGGTAGCCAAGTTAGTCTGTATCTGCAGCTTTTGTAGTGTGGACACTTCCTAGTTTTGTCGACAGACAGCCTCTTCTGTCAACGGAACTCTATACTGTAGACCCAGCTATAGTGTAGATGCTCCGGGGGGGCCCTCTGTCGACAGAAAGGGCTTCTGGGTCACCAGGCAGCCTTGTTTGCTGAGCTTCTGTTTGGTCATTCTGTTGAGAAAGCAGATGGACACTCTGGTCACTTTCTATCAACAGAGAATATGGACAGAGTGAGCCACTTTATGTGTGGATGAGATCTGTCGACAGAGGTTTTGTTGGAAGATATCTTCTGACAGTAACTTCTCTTGACAGATCACTGTAGTGTAGATGAAGCCCTTAAGTGTAGTGTCTCTGCCATTACTTAAATCATTTATAAAGATATTAAATGGAACCAGACCTAGGACCAGTTCCTGAAAGACCTAACTTGTATACCCTTCTAGCTTGACTGTGAGCCACTTATAACTACCTTCTGGGAATGGCTTTTCCAACCAGTTGTGCACCCACCTTATAGCAGCTCCACCCTGACTGTGTAGCTCTAGTTTATTTATGAGCAGATCATGTGACAGAGTGTGAAAAGACTTACTAAAGTCAATGTACACCACAACTACTACTTCCTTGTAGCCACAAGGTTTGTTACCTTGTGAAAAAAAAGCTTTTAGATTGGTTTGGCATCAATTGTTCTTGACAGATCTATGTTGAATGCAACTTATGGATTTATTATCTTTTAGGTTTTTGTAAATTCATTGCTTGACTATTTGCTCCATTATCTTCCCAGGCAATGAAGTTCAAATGACTTATCCGTAATTCCCTCAATTGTCCTTATTCCCTTTTTATATATTGGCACTACAGTGGCCTTCTCCAAGTCCCGTGGAATCTCTCCCATCTTCCCTACTTTTTGAAGATAATCACTAATGGTTCAGATATCTCTTCAGTCAGGTCCTACTAGCCTATGATTCTATTTTAGCATGTGTTTCACCAGGATCTGCCAATTTCAAGACATCTAATTTGTCTAAGTAATGTTTAATTTGCTCTTTCCCTATTTTAGACTGAGACTTTGCCTCCTTTTCACTGGTATTCATTTCAATCACTGCTAAGCTTTTTGGATGAAAACTAAAACAAAAGTCATTTAGCATTTGTGTCATTTCTACATTTTCTGTAGCTGGCTTTCTCCACTCACTGAATAACAGGCCTACACCATCCTGGGTCCTTCTCTTTCTTCTGATATATTTGTGGAATATTTTTCTTTTACCCTTTATGGGTATGGTTACATGACAGTGCTGTCAACAGAAGTCACTGTTGGGCGAGTTTTTCCAACAAAACTTCTATTAACATAATAACAGAGAGGGAGCCGTGCTAGTCTATATACTACCAAAACAAAACGGCAGTCAAGTAGCACTTCAAAGACTAACAAAATTATTTATTAGGTGAGCTTTCATGGGACAGACCCACTTCTTCAGACCATAGCCATACCAGAACAGACTCAATATTTAAGGCACAGAGAACCAAAAATAGTAATCAAGGAGGACAAATCAGAAAAAAATGATCAAGGTGAGCAAATCAGAGAGTAGAGGGGTAGAAGGGGGGGAAGGTCAAGAATAAGATTAAGCCAAGTATTCGAACGAGCCCCTATTGTGAGTCAGAAAATTCCCATCCCGATTCAAACCACATGTTAATGTGCTGAATTTGAATATAAAAGACAGCTCAGCTGTCTCTCTTTCAATAGTGGTGCGAAAATTTTTCTTCAGTAACATGCAAACTCTTAAGTCATTAACAGAATGGCCCACTCCATTGAAAGGTTGACTAACCGGTTTGTGGATCAGGGTGTTTTTATGTCTGTTTTGTGCCTGTTAGCTCTTTGTCGAAGGGAGTTAGAAGTCTGTCCAATGTACAAAGCATCTGGGCATTGTTGGCATATGATGGCATATATGATGTTAGTTGAGGAACATGAGAATGTGCCTGTGATTCTGTGAGTAACCTGGTTAGGTCCAGTGCTGATATTTCCAGAAAAGATATGTGAACAAAGCTGGCAGCCGGCTTTGTTGCAAGGAAAGGTTCCAGGACTGGTATTCCTGGGGTATAGACTGTGGCTGTTGGTGAGGATCCGCATAAGGTTGGGAGGTTATCTGTAAGAGAGAACAGTCCTGTCACCTAGGGCCTTCTGGAGTGTGGCATCCTGATTAAGGGTAGGTTGCAGGTCTTTAATAATGTGTTGCAGTGGTTTGAGTTGGGGGCTGTAGGTGATGACCAGTGGTGTTCTGTTCTTGGCTTTTTTGGGCCAATCTTGGAGTAGCTGGTCTCTGGGTATTCATCTGGCCTTGTCAATTTGCTTTTTTATTTCTCCTGATGGGTAATTCAGGTTTATGAATATTTGGCAAAGATGTTGTAGTTTTCAGTCTCTGTCAGTAGGATCAGAACAAATGTGATTGTACCTAAGGGCTTGACTGTAAACAATGGATCTAGTTATGTGTGCAGGATGGAAGCTAGAAGTGTGTAGTTAAGTATAGTGATCAGTGGGGTTTCCAGAACAGTGTTGTACTGATTAGGCCATCCTTAATTTGTACTGTAGTGTCCAGGAAATATATCTCTTGGTTGGAGTAATCGAGGCATAAATTGATGGAGGGGTGCAAATTGTTAAAGTCTCTGTGGAATTCTTCTAGAGTCTCTATACCATGGGGTTAATCAGGATGCCACACTCCAGAAGACCCTAGGTGACAGGCCTGTTCTCTCCTACAGACAACCTCCCAAACTTATGAGGATCTTCACCAACAGCCACAATCTATACCCCAGGAATACCAGTCCTGAAACCTTTCCTTGCAACAAAGCCCGCTGCCAGCTTTGTCCACATATCTATTCTGGAAATACCATCACTGGACCTAACCAGGTTATTCACAGAATCACGGGCACATTCTCATGTTCCTCAACTAACATCATATATACCATCATGTGCCACCAATGCCCAAATGCTTTGTACATTGGACAGACTTCTAACTCCCTTAGACAAAGACTTAATGGGCACAAAACAGACATAAAAACACTCCTGATCCACAAACTGGTTAGTCAACATTTCAATGGAGTGGGCCATTCTGTTAATGACTTAAGAGTTTGCGTGTTACTGAAGACAAATTTTTGTACCACTATTGAAAGGGAGACAGCTGAGCTGTCTTTTATATTCAAATTCAGCACATTAACATGTGGTTTGAACCGGGGTGGGAATTTTCTGAGTCACAATAGGGGTTTGTTTGAATACTTGGCTTAATATTATTCTTGACCTTCCGCCCTTCCCCACCCCCTTTCTACCCCCTACTCTCTGATTTGCTCACCTTGATCATTTTTTTCTGATTTTTCCTCCTTGATTATTGTTTTTGGTTCTCTGTGCCTTAAATATTGAGTCTGTTCTGGTATGGCTATGGTCTGAAGAAGTGGGTCTGTCCCACGAAAGCTCACCTAATAAATAATTTTGTTAGTCTTTAAAGTGCTACTTGACTGCTTTTTTATTCTATTAACATAGTGTGGCCATACACAAAAGCAAACTGGGAGAATGCTCCACTCTGTTGACAGAGTGGCTGGGCAGCCTGGATTCTCTCTAGACAAAACAGGCACCTGGAAGCACAACAGACAGGGCTGCCCATTGTTGTGGATGCCTTTTCTGTCGAGAGAGGCATTTACACAGCTCTTTTGTTGACAGAAATCTGTCCATGAAGGCATTATGCCTTGTAGCACAGAGGCAGAACCATGTCGAAAAAGGAGCTGGGTTTTTCCTATAGGGTGTCTTCAAAAGGCATTTTTTGTGTAAATGTGTGGCGTGTTTTGTCAACAAAACTCTCTAGCGTAACTGTAGCCTATGTCTTTAGCGAGTGTAATCTTGTTTTGTGCCTGAGCCTTTCTAATTTTGCCCCTACACGCTTATGGTGTTTTACTGTCATCCTTTGTAATTTGACCTAATTTCCACTTTTTGGTAGGACTCTTTTTGACTTTCATATAAATAAAGAGCTAGTTAAGCAAGGATGATTCCTTGCCCTACTTTATATTTTTCCTATGCTGTGTGATAGGTTACTTTTGTAACATTAATAATGTCTGTTTGAAAAACTGCCAGCTCTCTGTTTTTCCTTTTAGACTTCCTCTAACTACATTTGAGATATCGAAGTGGAAAAGAATGACATGATAGCACATACCATCTGTAGCATGGCTGCCTAACATGCATAATTTGCCAAGAGTATTATCATCACTCACAATACCTAGAACAGTAACAGAGAGATAGCCATGTTAGTCTGTACTCCAACAAAACAAAACAAAACCACCTAGAATAGTTAGTTAATGTGCGAAACTTTTCATATGTAATCAAACAGTAATTTTCTTCTTAGCTGGAGCTCACTGAAGCTGCAGAAGAAACTCTCCCCAAGTCTCCATATTCCTAGGTCTAAGCAAAACATGCTGGAATCCAGTATTTTAGTAGATAATCCTCTGACATTAGCAATGTTGATGGTGAGTGGTTGTGAGGTTCACTCCCAGCAAATCACATCAGATAATGCTCTTTGCCTCCTGAACTTTGTTTGGATTGTTCTTCTATCATTCCTGTTAGAATGGCCTTGTCCCAAATTTTCTGTGAGTCTAAAACTTTCAACTCAGAGTGATACCATTGCTATCACCTACAATTAGATTAAACCATCTATAAGGTTGACTGACCCAGGTTGTAGACAGGAGGGAATAAACCTGAGACCTTATGGGCTAAAGCCATGTGCTCTACACATGAGCTATAAGCTGCCTGTAGAGCAGAGACCTCTCTCTCCTGTGTCAGCGGTCTCAGTGCCTCTGGGGTTACACATTTTTGCCTTTTTTTTCTTAATATAAGCTCTTTGGGGACATGACTGTCATATATTATGCATTTATATAACACCTAACTCACTGGGGACCCAATCTTGATTTGAGTCTGTAGGCCCTACAGAGATACAAACCCTGAGCTTGAAAACATGGCATGTGCGGTGTCCCAAAATAATCATAGGCTGCAGCTACACTACAAGAATGAAAACTGCTAGGATATTCTTAAAGCAGTCTTACATTTTGGACCAAAACTACTAGGCAATGGCTGTCTAAGACAATAAATGTACAGGTGCTCTTAATCTGTGGTGGATGAAAAAAGGGAATGGCTGCGTCTACACTACAAAAATAATTTAAATAAGTTAAACTTTGAAGTAGGGCACTACTCCATGCCCAGGAATGGAGTAAGGACTTCAAAGTTGGGCACTCTACTTCAAAGTTAACTTCAAAGTAAGGGAAAATGTGTGTAGACTCTCTACTGGCCACTTCGAAGCAGTGCCTAACTTCGAAGTTAACTTCGAAGTTAGTTCCTAATGTAGACACGCCCAAAATGTATTATAATGGGATGAATCTGGCAGATGGCACAATGGTCAGTTAGCCAGCTCCACTCTAAGGCACAAAATCCTACATGGACAAGTGGAAATGCTGTCCACCGTGAATCTCTGTCTAAAAAGCATTGTGGGGCTTGTGTGCTCTGATTCGTTTGGCTCAAAATCTTGCTCTTTTAGCACCAAACTCAACTTGTATTGGCAATTGCCTCTCCACTACAGTCTATCTTCTTCTCAAGCCTGGACCCCTTCTAGTGCTTCATGGGGTTGCTGGGCACTACAGCCATACTACAAAATTAAAAACTAGAAAAACTTCCTTATCTATTAGTAACAGAGAGATAGCCGTGTTAGCCTATATACTATTAAAACAAAAAAGCACTTTGAAGACTAACAAAATAATTTATTAGGTGATGAGCTTTCGTGGGACAGACCCACTTCTTCAGATCATAGCCATACCAGAACAGACTCAAGATTTTGGTTCTCTTTGGTGATCTGCTTTTATGTGTGGATACAATCTGTCAACAGAAGTTTTGTCAGAACATCTCTTCGAACAGTAACTTCTGCAGACAGATGCTTCTAGTGTAGACATATCCAGACTGCAAGCTCTTTGGGGACAGGAAACGTGTTATAATGGTTTGTGAAGTGCAGTGCAACTATAAATGCTTTGTAATAACTTGTAAGTGCCTTGAGACAGGGACTGAGGCAAGTTGGGCTGAGCACATGTCCTACACTGGAATAATAATTACGCTCACATTTCATAACCAAAGTTTTAGCACTTTGAGGAAGTCATCATAGAAGAGAATACTGCATCTCTGCCAGTTGAAAGGACAGTGGTTCCATCACTTTCTGAAGCTAGTGCATGAGAAGTTGCTGCTGCCACCTTAGTCTCCGCTACCCTTCAAGCTTGGATGAGATCCCAAGAATCAACTGTGATTCTGAGGGTGCCAGGAAGAGGGAGTCTAATTTTAGCCTGGACAAGAGTAAGATGAATCAAAAGTTCAGCAAACATTTGTGGACTTTGAAAGGACATTCCCTCCAGACGTGAAGTGAGAGCCAGCAGTATTTTTATTGGTAGGGATTTCTTACGTGAGGTGGTGAGGGAGAGGAGGAGTGGGTGTGCTCCAGGTATTGTAAAACCAGCTAAGACTAAACCAGGTGGAAGGCACCCAGGAGAAGGAAATGGGATTACACTGCATTAAAAGAGATAGGTGTTTAAGAATCTCTCTGTCACACACCACCTGCAGACAAATCTCTTCACTCCCACTTAGAGCTATCTGATTATGTGTGGATATTGAAGAAAGAATAATACTGAAACCTAAGTAGAAAAAACCCTCTGTGTTTAGTAATTTATGCCAAGACCTACCCACATCAGCATAGCCTGCTGTGCTGAAAAGCACTAAAGAGTCAATTGTCCCACACAGATTCCCCATTGCTTTCCTAGTGGGGGCATGATGAAAAGTGATTCTGGGCAAGGTTTCAGGTGTGTATTCCATAGGCGAGCAGGCAGCTAGAGCATTGAATCTGGAGAACTTTGCCTAGCAGTAGCTGTAGGGATGGTGCTTGTACCTCATGGTGTTAGTCCCTCCTGTGGCTATGTAATGGCAGTGCTGCCTGATCCACCTCAGTCCCTTCCCATGGCTGGCAGGTAGCAGCACAGCATCTTGTGCCATGATTTACCTTATGCTGTGTATTGCAGTTTTCTCTGGGATTTTACTGTACATAATTCATGTTTGGTTGGTGTAGGTTGGTAGTATCCTCAGACTTTGTTATTGTAAGCATAGTTGCCTTGGGTGATGCCCTCACCACTGTTTAAGCATTGTCTGTTATGGGAGATGGCTCTCTCCAATGGTGACCCCCGCATGAGTGTTTGTTGTACTGAGACAAGGGCATATCAGAAAAAGGTGAATTGTTTGCAAGTTGCAATGGATTTCTTGCATCTGAAACAGCACCTGGAGAAGGTCATAAAGCCTGCTCCAGCACCAGGGACCTTTTACACTTGTTCAGCTCCAGGCTGTCCTGTGTAGCTGACACGAGCTGTTACTCCTCCTGCCTTGCAATCCAGTACTTCCCCTAACAGGAGGAGAGATTATTCGCCTTCCTTTGGACTTTCTGAGGCTTCACACCCTGGGGTGAGATGATGCTTGGCATTCTTGCCTTTTTGAGCATCACCTTCTCTGGCTGTCTCCTGTGGGAATAGGATAAAGAGTCAGGTGTTCTCTGTGCAAACAATTTCCAGATGAATGACTTCCTACCTTACATAAGCATCTGAAGTAGCTCAGATTACATCTCCAACAAAGACTGCAGACCCATTCAAACAGATCTCCAGAGACATCAATAGCATTCCTCAGTAATGTTTCAGTACTGGATATTTGCAGAGCTGCTCTCTTATCTTCTGTACATACTTTTGCGAGGCACTATGTGATTGCCACTGCCTTGAGGTTAGATGCAAGCTTTGGGAAGGCAGTTCTGTCATTTGTGAGTCACCTAAGTAGAATACACATCTGCAGCCACTCAAAAAAGAAAAGAAAGTTACTTACCTGTACTGCACCTGTTCTTTGAGATGTGAGTACAGCTGGGTGCTCTAAAACCGAGCTTCCGTCTCTATTCATGATGCTTGGTGAGAAGGTACTGAGACCCTTAAATAGCCAGAAAAGGAGCTAAAGCTGAAGTGCATGAATGCTGCTCCTACAGCTACTATGAGGCAAAGTTTTCCAGTTTCACTGCACTGAGCACATGCACATGTTAGTGAACTCACATTTGTATCCACACCTAGGAGAACAACAGTTATAATACAGGTGAGCAACTCTCTTCAGCATGAAGAAGTGGCAAATGCTTCTGGTGGCCCTGAACCTTCATGGCCTGGAGGCTGAATGAACTTGGTCCCAGCTCCAGACAGCCAGAAGCCAGGGAGCTTGGAGCAGTGTGTATACATTCTATGGGGAAGCCCCTTGCTTTTGGCTGTTGATACAGCAGTCTAGTCTTTCCATCTTGTGGGAGGAACAGTGACATTTTGACTAAAATCCAGGGCTGGGAAACTCCGGACCAAGATCAAGGCCAACTTCTGAGCATGTACCCTTTGGCTGTGTCTGTACTAGCCCCCTTCTTCAAAGGGGGCATGGTAATCAGCCTGAGCGGAGAATACTAATAAAGTGCTGTGATGAATATGCAGCACTTCATTAGGCTAATTCTCCCCACAGCAACTTCGAAACTGCAAACTTCAAAGTGCTGGTATGCCGTGTAGCTGCAGGCATTTTGAAGTATCCATGCAACTTCAAAGTGCCCTTACTCCCCAGAAGTTGCAATGTGTTACTTGCATCTGAGATAGCACCTGGAGAAGGTCGTAAAGCCTGCTCCAGCACCAGGGACCTTTTACAATTGTTCAGCTCCAGAATGTTCTGTGTAGCTGACACAAGATGTGATTCCTCCTGGCTTGCAATCCAGTACAAAATTTTGGGGACTAAAGGCACTTCAAAGTTGCGTGGGTACTTCGAAGTGCCTGCAGCTACACAGCATACTGGCGCTTCAAAGTTTGCAACTTCGAAATTGCCACTGGGAGAATTAACCTAATGAAGTGTTGCATATTCATTGCAGCGCTTCATTAGTATTCTCCCAGCAGGATGATTACCATGCCCCCTTCAAAGAAGGGGGCTAGTGTAAACATAGCCTTTGAGGATTAGAACAGACTACATTTGTTTCTGATGGGGTGTTGAGAAGGTGTGAGTTAGGCTGTGGGAGAGGGGTTATGTGGCTCACCATCTTGGCGACATAAAGGGAGTTCTGTAGGTCTTCCCTCACCAGTTTTTCTGGTTGGTGGTATGTATCTGGAAGTTGTGTTTTAGCCATTGTGACGTCTGAGCCTGTAAAAGGGAATCTGAGTTCCTTGAGCTCTGATAGAGAGAGCTGTAATAGTGGATGGTCACTGAACCAGGAACCTCTATATCAACATAGACCCTATGTTCCCACGCTGCCACAGCCTCCCCAAAACCCCTTTTGGGGTCATGGCTTGACTAACTTGGTAGATTTCACCTGCTTGTCCTTCCTCCCATCACGGTAGGGGCTTTAGCACAGTCGGCCTGCATTTGCTCTTCTACAATTAACAGTCCAATCCAAATTTGTAGGTGGTGTCTAAATGATCTTCAGTAGGACAAACAATGGACAAATACAAGCATTTATTCTTATTTGCTTGTAAATGCTGCTGCAGGGAGAGGTGCTGTGGTGGGTTGGGAATACATGTTTTACCACAATTAAAGGTTAGTAGTGGGATCCTTAGAAGCTGTTGGCTCTGTCCCAGTTATTATTACTTAGTAGAGCTGGTAGCCCTGTTTACCAAAAGTCTGTCTCCCTAGCCTAGCATAGCCCTACATGGAGAAGTTCTCCATCTCTCTAGTCCTTTTCTATGAGCTCTGTCTGATATGGGTCTCTTTAGCCGTGTCTACGCGTGCGCGCTACTTCGAAGTAGCGTCACTAACTTCGAAATAGTGCCTGTCACGGCTACACGAGTCAGGCGCTATTTCGAAGTTAACTTCGACATTAGGTGGCGAGACGTCGAAGTCGCTAACCCCATGAGGGAATAGGAATAGCGCCCTACTTCGACGTTCAACGTCGAAGTAGGGACCGTGTAGTCGTTGCGCATCCCACAACATCGAAATTGCGGGGTCCTCCATGGCGGCCATCAGCTGAGGGGTTGAGAGACGTTCTCTGCAGCCCCTCAGTTCAATGGTGGCCGCGTGGAGCGGCCCCTTAAAGGTCCCCTCCCCCTCCCTTCCTGTGCAGGAAGCTGAGGGAACGTGCAGGCAGCAGCCCAGACACGTGGCCAGCCCACACGTCCCTCAGCAGCCACAGGACCCTCAATGGCCGCCCGGCAGCCCCCCCAGCGCCCCCAGGGGAAACCCCCCAAGGGGAGCGAGGGCAGCCAGCCCAGCCAGGTGGGCAGCCAGGCTGGCAAGCGGCAGCGGGGCTCCTCCTGGACGGAGGCCGAGCTGCAGTACCTGCTGGGGCTCTGGAGCGAGGAGGAGGTGCTCCAGGTAATGGGGAGCAAGAGGCGGAACGCGGATGCGTTCGCTCGGCTGGCCGACGGCCTGGCTGCCCAGGGTCACCCTGCCTGCACTCCTGATCACGTCAGGAGTAAGGTGAAGGAGCTGCGGCAGGGTTACTCCCGGGCCCGGGATGCGGCCGGCCGATCTGGGGCTGCCCCCCATCACTTGCCCCTTTTACAGGGAGCTCAGGGACATCCTGGGCCCCCGGCACACCTCCTCCCCTCCGGCCACCCTTGATACTTCGGCCGACGAGCCCCAGCAGGCCCTTCAGCTGGAGTCCGCCCCGGAGGTAAGCCCCGCACCCCAGGGCCCCCCCCGGAGCCAACCCCCGGGACATCGCGGCAGAAGGAGGGGGGGGGGGCTCCTCCTTCGCAGAGTCTGGGCTGCAGATCCTCCTCCTGCCATCCCAGAGCAGCAGCCGGGCCTCCGCCCCCCGGGGATCTCCAGACCGTGGGAGTGGACCAACAGGTATGTCCCCTTCTCTGGTGTACACCCCTGGCCCTGAGGGGCGGGGGTTAATAGATATGTGTCCAGGGCCCCCCACATGCTCACATGGCCATGGCCCCAAGGACAGCAGGGCCATGTCCCTCACAGCAGTGCATCAGCCCCTGCCCCTGCCCACCCCGCACGACAGTGCCATGCCCCATCCCCAGGGCAGGGGGGAGCAGAACCTCGAGGGGCCCCCGGGAGGAGGGGGTGGGACACCCCGCAGCAGCAGCAACAGCAGCAGCAGCAGCATGTGATTGAGTGGGGGGAGTGCAAAAGGGAGACTCACGCTAGATATGAGCAACAAGAGCCGAATAGCTCCCAGGGGCAAAGGAGGATCGTGGGGCTACAGCTGGCAGGTGACACCTCTGCCCTGAACAAAGAGGAGGGAGGAGCCGAGCTGGCTTGGAATTGTGGGGGGAGGGCGGGGGCCACAGGTAGAGGCTAGGGGAAGGGAGAGCTGGAAGGCAGCCAGCCTGAGGAGGGGGAAAGCTGCATCCCAGAGGGGCACCCCTTGGGGTCTTCTCCCCAGGACGGGTTGGAAGGACTGTCTCTTCCGACAGCTGGTGCTGTCACTCCTGGGAGAAACTGGGCATCTGTGGCCTAAGAAACCTTTCCTGTCAGACCCTGCGGAGTGAAGTGAGAGTCGCTCCCACCAGGGGACGGGGTGCAGTGCAGGGAGACCCCTGAACCCCATCCATCACAGCAGCATCTCCCGGGGACGGGGATGGGGAACCTGCAGCACAGGGCTGGGGGGACAAAGGCCACGGCTCGGGGCCCACACTAACGCCTGTCTCCATTCTTCTTCCTCCCCTCCTCTCCTGTGTCCCGCACCTGCACCATCGGAAGGACCAGAAGAGAGCGCCAGCGAGGCATCAGTGGTCCCGGAGACCCCTCCGGGGCCATCGCTCCAGGCAAGCCCCTCGGTCGAGGACCGACCAGCCCCACGGCGGGCTAGACGGCGGACCCCGCACCACCACCAGCCAACGGCGACAGACCCCCAGCTGCTGGCCATCCACCGTCGGCAGCTGGAGGTAGCGGAGCAGCACCTGCAGCTGCAGGAGCGGGCGCTGGCCTGGCGCCAAGAGGCATGGGGGGCCTAAATAAAGACTTTCAACCGCCTGGTGGACTACCTGGCTCCCCATGCTGCGCCGGCCGCCACAGCGTTCGCCCTGCCTGCTCCACCCGCCGCACCACCAGCTGCTCCGCACGTCGCCATCCCGTCCGCCGTCGCCCCGCCACCCACCGCCGAGGGCCGGAGCGCCGAGGGACCCCTGGAGCCAGCTGAGACTCGCCGGGCATATCTTCCGGTCCGCCCCGCCCCCAGCCAGCCCCGGACAGGGCTGCGGCCGCGGCGGGGCTCCCGGCCGCCCACGCCCAGTGCCAGACTTTAGGGGCGAGGGGCCCGGGACGTGGCCCCCACCCCTTGTATATAGTTGGGACTTATTATTTTGTGCCCCCTGTTTGCCCCGTCCCCCCCATGTAAATAGTTCTCCCCTTTATCATCCCTGGTTTTCTTTTTATTACTGAACACACTTTTTTATTACTATTGTTTTATTTGTACATATTACTTTGGTTCCACACATGTTGTATATAGTTTGTTCTTGTTTTATTTATAGTTAAAAAAAAACGTTCTAAAAGAAAAAGCAGTTTAAGTTCAGCCACAAGTGCGTGCTGTCATTTGTCCAGGAAAAGTAGGAGGGGGGTGCGGTTGGGTGCTCCATGGTGTGGGCGTTGGGGCAGGGAGTGTGGTGGAGGAAGGGGTGGGCAGTGGGGAGCCTGGCAGAGTTCACCCCACAGCCTCATCATTGAAGTGGGCCCGCAGGGCCTCCCGGACCCGGGTCCCTTTGGGGTCCACCTGCCGACTGGGGGCAGCAGGTGGCTGGACGTCTGCCCTGCCGGCCTCCACAGCCCAGCCCTGGAAAAAGGCCTCCCCCTTGCTCTCCACCAAATTGTGCAGGGCGCAACAGGCACCCACAATCAGGGGGATGTTGTTGGGGCCCGCATCCAGGCGGGTCAGGAGACATCTCCAGCGTCCTTTCAGGTGGCCAAATGAGCACTCCACCACCTGGCGCGCGTGGTTCAGGCGCTGGTTGAAGCGCTCCTGGCTAGCGGAGAGATGGCCCTTGTACGGGTGCATGAGCCAGGGCCGGAGGGGGTATGCCGCATCTGCGATGACGCAGAGGGGCATGGTGGTGTCCCCCACAGGGATCTCCCGCTGGGGGATGTAGGTCCCCGCCTCCAGCCGGCGGCACAGGCCTGAGTTCCGGAAAACCCGGGCATCGTGGGTGCTGCCAGGCCAGCCCACATAAATGTCCTGGAAACGGCCCCGGCTGTCCACCAAGGCCTGGAGGACCACAGAATGGTAGCCCTTGCGATTCATGTAGCGTCCTCCACTGTGATGCGGGGCGCGGATGGGGATGTGAGTCCCATCCAGAGCCCCGAAGCAATTGGGGAAGCCCAGGGTGGCAAAGGCCGCGATGGTGGCATCTGGGTCCCCCAGCCTCATGAGCCTGTGCAGGAGCATGGCGTTGATGGCACGCACAACCTGCAGAGAAAGCACATGGGACAGCACCAATGAGGGGTGAGCAGGGTGTGCGTGGCCCTGCCCTGCCCTCCCCTCCCCTCCCCTGCCCTGCCCTCCTCTGCCCTCCTCTGCCCTGCCCTGCCCTCCTCTGCCCTCCCCTTCCCTCCCCTCCCCTGCCCTCCTCTGCCCGGGCCCCCCTCCCCTGCCCTGCCCTCCCCCCGTGGGTTCTCTTACCTCCATGAGGACAGCCCCGACGGTGGACTTGCCGACACCAAACTGCTGTCCCACGGATCGGTAGCTGTCTGGAGTGGCCAGCTTCCAGACAGCGATGCTGACCCGTTTCTCCACTGTGAGGGCACGCCGCATGGCGGTGTCCTGGTGCCTGAGTGCGGGGGTGAGCCACTGGCACAGCTCCATAAATGTCTGCCGGCTCATCCTGAAGTTCCTGAGCCAGCGGTCGTCGTCCCACTCCTCAAGCACCAGCCGCTCCCACCAGTCGGTGCTGGTGGGGTAGCTCCACAGCCGCCGGCATGTGAGGCGGGGGTGGGGGCGGGGTGCTGCAGGGTTGGGGGTTGAGCCCTGCTGCCCTTGGGGCAGCTCCTTCTCCAGTGTAGCAAGGAGGTGCTCAGCTGCCTCCCGCATGGCATGGATCAGGGCGAGCCCTGCTCCTGCCGGGAGGGCTGGGTAGACGTCTGGCTGCTGCTGCTGCTGCTGCTGCTGCTGCTGCTGCTGCTGCTGGGGGTCCATGCCTGCGTCGCCCGGGGTCTGTGTGCCTATGGCTCCTCAGACCGCGTGCTGTGCAGGCTGAGTGTGTCTGGGAGGGGCCCTTTAAGGGAGCGGCTAGCTGTTGCCCCAGAAGCGCTAGTCCACCCTGTGACCCTGTCTGCAGCTGTGCCTGGCATCCCTATTTCGATGTGTGCTACTTTGGCGTGTAGACGTTCCCTCGCTGCGCCTATTTCGATGTGGTGCCGCACAACGTCGAAGTTGAACATCGACGTTGCCAGCCCTGGAGGACGTGTAGACGTTATTCATCGAAATAGCCTATTTCGATGTAGGCTTCACGTGTAGACGTAGCCTTTGTGCATTGTCTGCAGTGAATGTGCACGAGGTATGTTTAGAGCTTGTCCCATCTAGCCCCACTTGCTCAGGGAATCATCCTGCATACAAAGACTGTAGCTTTTCCCCTACTAACGTCTTATACATATTATATTTCATCTTGATTTTAAGGCCTGGTGTGCACCTAAAAATTGGGTTGAACTCATTACATTGCTCAAGGCTATAAAAAATTTCAGGTATTATGGGATATCGTTACATCCAGCTATCCCCCACTATGGCAACAGTAGATCAAAAGAATTCTTCAATTGACCTAAATACTGCCTCTCAGAGAGGTGCATTATCTACCTCAGTAATGGGAGGGGTCTATACTACAAGCCACAATTCTGTAGCTATGTCACTGTACCAGCTGTAGTGTAGACATGACTAAGAGGGTAGCAGTGATAAATGAGCTGTTCAGGGAAAGCCATCCATCACAACAAGTTAGCAAGAATTAACATACTTTCATAGTGGGACAATTTTTTTTTCTCTTACTGTGAGAACCCTAAGAGTACAGGTGAGAAATTGTCAGGACTTCAAATGATCTAGCCCCAATTCAATGTATACTAATGGACCAGATCTTAGGGACTGTACTGGAAAGAAAGACAGGATGAGAGGCAATGGGCTTAAACTGCAGCAAGGGAAGTTTAGGTCGGACATTAGGAAAAATTTCCTGCCAGGGTGGCTAAGTACTGGAATAAATTGTCTAGGGTAGCTGTAGAATCTCCAGCACTGGAGATATTTAAGAATAGGTTAGATAGATGTCAAGCAAGGATGATATAGACGGTGCTTGATCCTGCCATAAGTGTTGGAGGCTGGACTTAATGGCCTCTTGGGGTCGCTTCCAGTTCTAGTATTCTAGGAAATCTGTTGAAGAACTATGTTTTTTAAGAATGACTCTTATTTACTGAAACTTTTGGTTCACAGGCTCTGTTTTTATGCAAATAAAGAAAGCTCTTAGCTGAGAACCAATGCTACTAAATGAAAAGGTTGGACAAAGCCAAAGAACACCGCAGCTTGTGATTATCATAGTCTGTCAGCATTATCCTCTTGAACTAAGCAATGAGCCAAAGTTCAAGGCCCTATGGGCTATTCCCATTAGCAGGAGGAATTGATTGTAAGCTCAGATATTGTTGGGTTAATACCATTTATTGACAGGGAACGTACAAAGTCCTGTTTCCATGAATGTAGTGGAAATCAAACACCAAGAGACTGTCTCTTCACTTGCAGCTCCAAACACCTTTCACTTAGTACTCAGCCCCCAAGGCACCTTCTCTAGTTTTTTTTTCACTGCTTCTTCAGGCAGACTCTGGCTTTCTGCTTCTTTGTGTCTGGTAGGGGGTTCACGCTCTCACTCACACACCTCTCTATTCAGAACAATGCTCAGCAGAAACCCTCTGGCCACACGTGCCCATGTTTTAGTTG
Source organism: Carettochelys insculpta (assembly GCF_033958435.1). Taxonomy (NCBI): domain Eukaryota; kingdom Metazoa; phylum Chordata; order Testudines; family Carettochelyidae; genus Carettochelys; species Carettochelys insculpta. The sequence continues at coordinate 353,123,772 of NC_134137.1, forward strand.
AAGACTGCTGTTGTTTCAGATTTCTGGGTCATAAAAGAACTGAGTAGTTTCTTACTACCATCTTAAAGGGTGGGCATGGACCCTTGTGGGGATAGCTTGTAGGTCTTGCTCCTTCTGTCTGAGCACCAAGCCTCCCACTCCTCCCCATGGCTGGAGGAGCTCTCACCCACGTGACATAGCCACTCTGAGCTTCTGGCCAGTTTGCTCAAGCCATTCTGGCCAGCCCTAGCCTCATGCCGTCAACCCAAGCTGCTAGGCCAAGCCACTGGCCCAACCTCCAGGCCAGCCCCCCTTCCCCAGTCCCTGGATGACAGCTGGCCCAAGCTTCAGGAAGACTGCTCAGTCTGCACTCATGTGGGCCTCCGAGGAGATGGGGTGGGGGCAGATCCTGGGGCAGAACATGGGTGGAGCCACAACCAGGGTCAGGACATGCTTAGACCGCCCTGGCTTTTAATACCCAAGCCCATGAGGGTAGCAGTTACACCCAGCAGCTTTCTATGATGCTTCACCCAGCAATGGGTGACGGTTAAACCCACCAGCTTCAATGATGCTTAACCCAACCCACACTCGTATAAAGCTAGAGATGATTTTATCATTATGAAATTATACTGCAATAGGACACAGTCAGGGTCTGGCCCCACTGTGCTTGGCATCATTCATACAACATAATTACAGTCCCTGCACCAAGCAGCTTAAAGTCTAAGTGGGATGTTCCCCCACCCTGAAGACTGGGCAATATTTTTATCTGGTGTTGGCATCTGAGCACCTCTGTACAACAAACAAAAACTCACTTATTATGATACAGCCCCTCCTTGTCTTCCTCCTTTCTAAACTGGCTTTGCTGTCTTGGCCTGCGCCTCACTGAGACTCTGAATGTAATACCGCTCCTGGGGGAACCATTTAAAACCAGCCAGATGTAAATGGTAGCAATTCTTATCGACTCTGTTGTGGCTTTTGGCCACTGGGCTTGCCCCCTTTATCATATCACCCTGTTCCCTGCCAGATTCCTGACAGCTCCAGTGCCACTTCATTATCTCTGAACACTGTGTTCAAAGGGCTGCAGCAGGTCAGCACATGCTTTCGGGTGCTCTCCTGGTGAATTGGCTGAGAAATAGCCTCCCTGTCTATACAGGACTGCAGAGGGAGTGTATAATTCAGTATGTGTTGCAAAAGTGTTTTCCTGAAGCAACCCTCAACAGATCCACTCATCTCCTTGAGTCCAGCGAGTTAAAAATCCTGGATGGCAAATGCAGGGGAAGAGCAATGCTTAGAAACACCCCTGGAGCTGGGGTTTTAAACTGCTGCAGTGCTTGTCAGCCAGACAGGTGCTCTGACCTGTAATGGGAGGGAGCTTCACTTCTGCAGCGCTCAGGAGATCTTCAGGAAGGCTCTCCCCACGCTTTCCTGTGGAGCTCGAGATGCCGAGGACAGAGCTAATGTTCGCCCCACTTCACCTCTGCAAAAGAGATCATCCCTGCATGATTCATCATGGGTTTTGTCAGGTCAAAAATGCTTCCTCTGTTTACTGTGAGTGGCACAGTGGAGAAACCAGCTGCCATCCAACAAAGCAGCCACACCTGAGTTAAATAAATTGATTTATTTGAACTGCAAATGCCAAAATCCAAAGAAGCTGAAAGCTAATGTTAGTAATGTAAGAATCACTTCCAGGCAAACATTTGCTTATAAGCTGGTCCTGTGACATTAGAGATTCGTAGCATAAATGTGCTAGGGAGGATTGGATCTGCGCAAATCATAGGTTTGGTTAATTAATAAACATTTTGTCACAAGTGTACAGTTTGGGGAATCAGTTTGTGTACAATTTATGAATGGGTGAGTGTAGGAAACAGCTGATCCCTGCCTCAGTACATGTGGAGAGTCAGTCTCATGCCTAGGACTGTGCCACATATCTCCCTGACCAGGGACAATGGATGGTTGTTAACCTTTGACAGCTCCCATTGGAGTGGCACCAATTTAAAATCTCAGCTGGGATGGCTGAGGTCTAAGGAAACCAGTTTGACCAGTTTGTGCAGGACTGGGGTTTAGAACAATGCAATTTCCCAGCAGCAGAGTTAAGAGATCAGGGGGTTTACAGTGCACAGTGAAACCCACAGAGTCTGAGAGACTCAAATGGAGCTGAGGGAGACCTACAGATGCACAGAACATTTGAGCACGGCAGGACTCAGAAGGAGGAAGAAGTGAGCGTTCTTCAATAGCAGGGGAATCCCATTTAACTGCTGGAGCAGCAAAGGAAGAAGGAAATTGTTTGCACAGGCAGGGTTATCATACTTCAGGTTCCCTAACAAGAGGATGTTACTGGAAGGGGAGAAGATCTTGAGGGAGGGGGAGGGAGGAAGAGCTGAAGTGAGGACAGTGGAGGGTGCTGGAGGGGGTACCTGCAGCAGGGTACTCCCTGATGGTGAGGGGCAGGGTTGCTCCCTGTCACAGTAGTGGCAGAGGGGCTGGCACAAGCCCAGGTTGCCGTGATATTTGTCAGTTAGTTCCTCTTTGCAGGACTCTCTCTGAGAGTCCGAGAGCCAGAGCCTGGGTGGGTAGGATGCAGCAGCTGTGGCTTGCACGGCAATTGACCAATGAGCTGCAGATACATGGGGAGGAACAATCAGGCTCTTTCTGAGCTGAACCTCCACTTCCCCAGAACACTTTGTGTTATTTGAAAACTCCACCCAGGTGGAGAAAAGAATCTCAGAAAAGAAGCCGTTTCTGGGAAAATTGAACATAAGGCAACTCTGTGCATGCAGAGAAGGAGAGACACTTCCTGACTTGGAGAAGCCCTGGGCAGTACTGGGTGGATCATGGACTCCTTAGTGGATTATGACCTAACCTCGGTGAATGCTCCAGGGTGGTGAGGATGCTGCAGCAAGGAACAGCAGACAAGTGCTTTTATTGTTTTGTCTAGATCTGTGTCTCTCTTGTGCTAGCTAGAGCGGTGGCTGGATTTTGGAACCCTTACACAGCTGCACGACTGTTTGCTCTCACTGTCCCGTGTCGCTGAAGAGTTGACTTGCAAACCTAGAGTGCCCATAAAATTGAAGTTCTGGGAATGGGTGTTGCTTAATCTTGTGTGGGCGTTGGGGGGTGTGGGCTTAGGGCAGCTGGGCTGCAAGGCCTCATGTCTGTGAAGGGATGACAGAGAGAGAGCTTGGGATCAGGAAGTGTGCCTCTTGCTATTTACCACTGGTTTGCTCCACCCTATCTAGGAGAGTCAAACTGCTATTGTTTGCACCACCCAGAAGGCTGAAGGGCTACTGGCTGCTCGGGCGCTCTCGTCCCACCTAAGAGTTCCTGAGTGTGACAGCTTGACTTGGCAGGGAGTCACACAACTATGAGAGGGGTCGGACTGCGCCAAAAGAGACAGCCCCAGAGAGACTAACTGAGCCTCTGTGACACATGGCAGGGAACGTTGGCAACAGTCAGGTCCCAGTAAAGAGGGGCAAAAGTGGTAGCCAAAGCTCAGTGATCAGCAGGGAAACTGAAAATGGAGGCTGGAAAGCCAGCAGCAGCCAGCAGTCCGGCGATAGCCACAACAAGCCCAGACACTGCAGCAGATGGCCAGGCAAGAGCAGCAACAGATGTCCCAGCACCAAGAGGAGCAATGACAGCTAGTTAGCAGCACATCACGTCCACCTGGTTCAGCAGATGGCAGCAGTCCTACACCGATCTGGATTTCCTGGCACTGCCATGTTTGTCTGGAGGACAGAGAATATCTTAATGAGGGTTTAAGGGTTGACCCAGAGACCTTCTTGGACATGTTTGAGTGGATCACCATTGTGGCCCACTAGCCTCCAGAGCACTGGGCTACCATAGTACCCCATATCTGATCAGACCTGCACAGACCATTTACTGGAACCTGGATCCCACAGACACGCTACTTTATTCCAAAGTGAAGGCAGCCATCTTGGGCCACACTGAGTTTAATCCTGAGACGCACCATCAGTGATTTCAATGAGAAAGATACCCCTGGAGATGGACCCTGGGCCGGGGTTCAGCATCTCCAGGACTACCTCTCACTGTGGTTGGACACTGAGAAGCTGGCAGGACTACAAGTGGTGGAAGGTGTTATGCTAGCACAGTTTACACAAATGCATCAATACCGTACAATGACACTCATGGAGGTGGTATCTCGGGTGGATGATTACTTAGCCACAGTGGGTCCCAAACAACAGACTCCTAATCTCAGGAGTCCCAGGAGCTGTAGTACAGATTCAAAGAACAGGGACTTTGGATTAGATCTGTAATGTGGATAGTAGCCCCACACCTAGAGCTGTCTAAGATGTTACACGTGTAGGCCAAGAGGGGCACTTCAAATGCTATCGCCCCTTTTGGATTGTAACTATGACCAAGCATTGGTGGCAGGCCCACAGGCCCAGGGGAGGAGCCCATCCAGCATACAGAGGCTTCCTAATTCGCTTAACAGACACTTGCAAAAACATTTTTTCTTCTCCTTTCCCTCCCACACCCTTTCTTCTGTCCTGTCTAGCTAGTTTGTCAGGTTTTATGTAATTTTTTTCTTTTCTTTAATTCTCTTCATCTCAGTTATCAGTTATCAGTATTCTCCAGATCTGAAGAAGCGGGTCTGTCCCACGAAAGCTCATCACCTAATAAATTATTTTGTTAGTCTTTAAGGTGCTATAGGACTGCTCTTTCTTTTGTGAAGATACAGACTAACAGAGCTACCTCTCTGAGAGTATAAAGATAAGTTTATGAAATATTGTGGTTTGGAAATGTTCCCTCATAAGGGGCAGTGTTGTGACTATGCAAACTTGGGGATATACCCTGGAGATAGGGACTGGGAGCACCACACGACTACGTGCAATAGCTCATTATAGAAGCACTCCAGTTTGGTTTGTTAAAATTGTATTCCTTATTCACTCATTTGTTATGTAATGAAGCTCAAGATAATTACGAATGGCACCCAAGTGACTGGTCTATTGACTTGGGGTGCAGCCAGACATTCATCTGGGCCAACCTTGTGAAGTCACCAAATGGGGAAGAGGCACCTATGTATCTCCATTGCACCCTGGGGGATGTGTAACCTTGTAGAACTTCCATGATAAAGCTGGTAGACGTTCACAAAGGAACGTGTTGGGTTGGGTTGGCCCTGATGCTAGCATAGCATGGTTCAGGGAAGTCATGCATGAGTGGGAAGACTTACTTCCAATGGAAACAGATCTGAGGCCATGTTAAGGAGATTCCAAAGCCAAAGCAGGATGAAGGGTTGGAGGAAGAACCCCGGACCACACTCTGAAGAGACAGAGGCACCAGCCAAAGCACGGCATGAGTGGCTAAAAGTCAATGGAGATTTCATGAGGGGGCAAAAAGAAGACCCAGTATTGAGTCAGGCATGGGAATAAGTGACTGATGATGAGGAGGAGGGGGATGATAACCAATGAGTACCTCATGGGACTGGCTTCAATGTCCTCAGTGATCACTGGGTAACAAGGGATCCTCAGACCCAAGACATACTCCAACAGCTGCTGGTGCCATGAGGGTCTGCTGTATCTAGCGCACCTTGGATGAGAGAAGGCTTTATGACATATGGCATTTCTTACTTCTGACATGACATTCACAAGGAATTGAGTGATTTTTGTGCTTCATTTTGAGAATGTCAACAAGCTAGTTCTAAAGTAATACCCAGGGATCTCTGATCTCCCTCCTACTGTGGGGAATGCCTTTTGAGAGGCTCAGTATGGACCTGGTGGGTTCCTTAGAGAAAAGTGGGGTCAGATTTCCATCACATGCTAATTGTGGTAAGCTACATGACCCTGTACCACAAAGATGTTCTGCTGTTTGACAACTACACTCACCATAGCAAAGGAACTCCTGAAAATATTCACTTGAGGTGGGACCCAGAACTCTGTGTCAGTGAAGCCTGAAGGTGAGATATTGGGTATCTGTGCTCCTTAGTGCAGCATAAATAAAATTTCCACTGCTTCCACCTTTGAAGTGCCAGAAGGAAGACAAAGGTGAGGGAGGCATCTCTGGATAGGCATTGAGTTACTGACCAAGAGAAACCCACCTGGGCTGGGAAAAATCAGAGATTAGCCCCAGAAAGGGGTAGTCCTCTCCCAAACTGAACTGCTCCAGAGCCACACAGACCCTTTCTGATTGGATCTTGTTTCTGGGTCCTCAAGCATGTCTGCCCTATCCCTTCCCTTTCTGTATGAAGAAAAGTCCATTAAGTGGAGACCAGACAGGTGTTTTCCAGGGTCTTTTGTTCCTTAACTGAAGTTTCCACTTCATTATTGACTTGCTCCATGCCTTCACAGAATATAGAATACTAGAACTGGAAGGGACCTCAGGAAGTTCGGTCCTCTCCTGGCTAAATACCTTGCATGCATTTCTTGGCACTCACTTGATAATGAGTGCAATGTCTTCATGTCACCTATTTGTAAGTCCATTGATAGTTGGTCAGCCCAATTCTGGAGTTGCAGATCTCATAACAGAAAAGGCAGGTGTTAGTAACTGTTGGAGGGGCACCAGGGCAATTTTTGATGCTCTTTTGGCCTTCTCCACCTCTCCTCATCTGCACTTCAGGAAGACCTCTCAAACTGCACACCCCCTCGTGGATAACGGTTCTCCATTGGAGCAATCTTGGGCAAGTTTCTCCCAAGTCTCAACATCAGTGTTGCACTTTTTCATGCATGCCTTCAGCACGTCTTATATCACTTCTGCTGGCCCTCAACGCTCCTCTGTTCTTCCTCCAATTCGGAAAACAGAATCTTTTTTTGGAGGCACTGATCACACATCTGAACCATGTGACCAGTCCAACAAAGTTGTTGATCAATGATCATGACTTCAATGTTCGATTGTGACTTCATGATCAATGATCATGACTTCAATGTTCGAAACTTCATGATCGATTGTGACTTCATGATCAATGATCATGACTTCAATGTTCGAAACTTCATGTTCGATTCTTCCAGGACGCTAGTGTTCATGCACCTATCCTCCCAAGAGATATTTAGGATTCTCCTGAGGCAGCGTGGATGATATTGTTGAAGTGCCTTCAAATTACGCTTGTATATTGTCCAGGTTTCATATGCATATAGTAGCGTTGGAACAACCACTGCACAGTATGCAAGTATGCACAGTATGCAAGGAGATTTGTCTTGGGTAGATGTCGTAGTTCTCGAAGACCCTTCGTCTCAGGCAGGTGAAAGCAGAGCTTGCATGGCTCAGATGATGATGGATTTCCACATCAATGTCGACTTTAGTGGGAATATGACTTCCAAGGTATGGCATGCTCCACATTTTCCAGAAATTCTCTATTGACTTCAATAGAAAGTGCATGAGATTGTCCCATCGGTGAAGATTGGTGGAACACCTTGGTCTTTTTGATGTTCAGTGTGAGGCTGAGATTCTCATATGTTTCAGCGAAGGCACTTAAGATGGTCTGAAGAGTTATGGGAGAAAGAGCAACAACCATATTGTCATCCATGTACTGGAGCTCCATGATTAAGGTCATGGAGGTTTTACTATTAGCCTTCAGTCTCCTGAGATTAAAAAGTTTCCCATTCATTCTACAGACAATCCTCACACCATCTGAAAGCTTGCCATCAATGAGGTGAAGAGTCCTGGTGATGAAGATGTAGAACAGTGATGGGGCAATAAAACAGCCTTGCTTGACTCCTGTTTTGACTTCAAAGGGGTTGCTTTGGGATCCATTGTTGTTCAACACTGTGGCAGTCATATTGTTGTGAAGTAGCCTTAAAATGCTAATGCATTTTTTGGGGCAGATGATCTTTGAGAGGATGGTTCACAGGGCTCTACGAATGACTGAGTCGAATGCTTTGGTCAGGTTGATGGAACTCATACATAAGGCTTGGCTGTGTTTACAACATTTTGCTTGCTGTTGCCGGGCGGAAAAGATCATGTCTGCTGTTTCTCGGAATGGTCAGAAGCCACACTGGGATTTTGGGAGAATTTCTTCGGAGAGTGGCCTCCTCTCTAGATCCTCACCTTGTCGTGGTGAGTGGGCTTGCATGTCCCAGTGAACCCAAGAGCAATGCCGCAGGGCATCTTGTGCTCCCACAGGGTCACCCATGCATGCATTACCACAGGAACAAACATATATACCCAACACAAAGCTGGAAAATGAGGCATTTGTTTGCTTAGCTTTGCTGCTCCAATGTGGGCCCCCCTGTCACCATATGTTTCATGGTAAATCTGCCCCTTATGCTAGGAAATGACCCAGAGAACATATTGGGAGCCAGTGGTTCAAACCCTAATAGAAAGCTTACTGGCAGCACAGAGGACTGGGTTATAAGCTGGTGGAGTAGCATGGCTTGGGTTCTCCAAGTTGGTACAGTCGATAGCTGTTATCTTTAGCTTGCTCATTGCATGGGTTTGTTTCAGAAGCTGCTTTTACGTGGAGTTATCTGTGGCCACCTCTCACAGAATGGTGTTTGTAGGGTGTAGCAACTTACTTTTTAATAATGATTGCTTAATGCTACTTGCAGTAAATCAAAGCTAGAAGCAAAATTACGCTAGTACACAATAATGAAAACAGGTGATTCTGCTTTCAGCAGTTGTGCCTCATGGTTACCTTAAGCACATACACATGATATCTCAGCAACATGCTTAAGGACAAGAATGCAAACAAAAAGATGCACATAAATATTAGCATGCACATCACATAAAATGTACCTTTTTGCAGCTACAGGGGGGCATGCACAAGGATCACAGTGGTAAATATACATATGATACCTTCTGATGTTACAGAATGTGAAAGTGGCCATTTATCTGCAAGAAGATAACCTTTACTAAGAAGAAATACCACTTAAAGGTCAATCCATGCTACACCATATTGCATCTGTTGACTATTTTGGCAATTAGATATTTTTCAAATCCCTTGTCTGAATCTAATCTGCTTCTGGGCTGGCAGTGCTACAGGTAAGCAAATATAGTTTCATATGTGCATTGTGTTTGCTACAATCACATGCTTCTGCAGTTATAATCTCTTCCTAAATGTCTCTCACGCGCAACCACAAACTATTAAAATTGATATTGTATCCCTCTATCAGGTTGACTTCTGGTGCCCTGCGTCATGTGCCTTTATCCACTGTGTATGATGCGTTAGAAATATCCTGCCAGCTGGAGGGTTTATGTTTTTTACATTTACTCTAAGAAGCTCAACCAGTCATTATGCAAATGCTAAACAAAAGCAGTACTGAGCAGTACTTCCATCTCTTGCTGTAGTCACCAGCATAGGGACAAGAGGGTTGATATTCCCCAAGGATGCGTAAGGTATTCTCTGACCACAGATGCCTAACCACAGGATTTTTTAGAGGTCATGGTAAATTGCTTAGATGATGCTGGATTTCCACATGGTAAACTGCTAGACACTAGGGATGAACCCAGCAACTGTTCTGGATTTGAATTTGAGTCAAACTTATTAAAATTCGAATCCAGAACAGTTGCTGGGTTCATCCCTAGTGTCTAGTAGTGCTAGAATTTACCATGACCTCTAAAAAATACCGTGGTTGGGCATCTGTGGTCAGAGAACACTGTGTTGATGTCTTTCTCCTTCATTGTCCCTCTGACTTTATGTAGTTCCTACCACGTTTTCCGCTTCCTGTTACATAATATACTTAATCCAGAAAGTAAAGAGTTAACTAGTATTAATGCATGCACATGGACAAAGCAGAAAGCCATGTGAGCTACTGTGTTCCTGTTGATAAGTTCCCCAGGGACAGTGAAAGGTGACACACTTGCAACTTGTGCAAGGCTGCAGCCGTCTGTTTAATTATTCTGAGTTTGGATCTGTCTGGAGACATTTGTGCTGAGAAACTGTAAGAAGGGGAAGAGTCTTTGCTAATTACAACCATCTATTAGTGACTTCCAGCTACTTGGGATCTTCTGTGCTTTAAATGAAAGTGGAGCATTTCATTAAGGATATCCAGCCAGGTTTCTTGCCATTCTGCAGTAAGTAACAAAGTACAGCGTTGCTTCATCTCTCTGCTTCAGAGCTGGGCAATCCCTGGCCCATGGCCCTGATCCTCCCCCACCCTTGAGTCTCAGGGCTCCCCTCCCCCAGCGTCCAGCCTGCAGTGGGTGACCTGATCAGGCAAGCCAGGGTTGGATCTGATCCATGGGCTCTGCCGAGGAGTGAAGGATGGCAGGAAGCGGCTCTGCTCAGTGCTGCTGCTGCTCACTGATGTTCCCCCAGCCAGAGAAGGGGGCAGGGAGCAGCAGTGGTAGTGCTGCCTGCAGGCTTCCTCCTGCTGCTCTGATTGGCTGGAATTCTGGCCAGTCAGAGCAATGGAGAGCAGCGCCCATTAATGAGGCAAGGGGCCACAGAACCATGTACATCTGTGGGTGCTGCCCAGGTAAGTTGCATTCCCATCACCCAGACCCCATGCACCAGACAGCTCCTGTACCCACCCCATTCAGATCCCTAGTCCCATCCCTTCCTGCACCCTGCCTCCACAGCAACTCCCTCCCCCTCTCTCCCAGATCTCTCACCCCCAGCCTGACCCCTTGCTTCCACACCCTGCACCTCAAACCTTCCTGCACACCCCTCCGCCCCGCACCCCCACCTCCCTCATGCATCCCCTTCTGGTCAGACCCTCCCCCCAGCCTGCTCCTGTACCTCCCTGCTACAGCCCATTCCCAACCAAATCAACCAGAGCACCCACTCCTGTACCCCCCCACCTACCTAAATTCCTCCAACTCCCAGCCCACTCTTGTATCCTTCCTCCTGCCCAGACCCGAGACTCCAAGTCCACTTCCTTCTTATTTGTGTGGCCCTGGACTGATCTGGCTATGTACCAGTGGGCATTGACATCAGTGAATTAGTGCACATTTCACAGGATGCCTGACAGTGATCACAGGATTCTATTCAGGATTGTTCAGATACTGCTGATCCATTATCTGATACCTGATGGATCCAAACTGCGGTATACAGATTGGTCGCACACCTATTAGTCAGGTATTTGCATCATGACAGCTAGATCAATTTTTACCAACTGCATGGTTTAACTCAGAGAAAGATGTAGTTCAAACTAGGCCTCTTAGACATGTTCAGACATCTCAAGTTGTGGAGAGCAAATATTATTCCAAATACGACTGTGTCTCTCTGACTTATTCTCCCAGCTGTCCATCTAGACTGAAGGTTAGAAATAAGCATAGATAAATGCCATATGTATCCGGATCAAGGACATGAGGTGAAATCAGCAGGGGCATTGCCATTGGCTTCAAGGACACTAAGATTTCAGGCATGCTGTACAACACAAGGTCCTTCATGGAAATTATCTCTGAATGTTGACTCTGCCCTGTCATTCTGGAGTAGGATGATTTTGTGGCTAAAGCTGAGCGTTGGGAAGTCAGAAATTCTTAGTTTTTACACCCAGCTCTGCCCAAGATTACCTGTGTGATCCTGAACAAATTATATTTTCAAAGTTAGCCACTGCTAACTTTTTGCTTCAGCTCTAGGTATACGGGTTGAGAAATATATGATGTAGTTTTGAGAGTACGTAGGACAGTGGTAATCAGGATAATCTGATTGCAAGTCATGAGACATTCTGCTGACATTGTTTGTCCACAGCCACTGCCCTCTGCAGCTCTCAGTGGCCATCGTTCTCCGTTCATGGCCAACTGGAGCAGTGGGAAACAGTAAACAGCACATTCCCTGCGCCCCTTCCCCCAGCTCCCACTGCCTGAAAACAGAGACTCACCGCCACTTGGAGCTGCAGGGGTTGGTGCCTTAGACAGTGTAACAGGCCAGTAGAGCCTGTTAGAAAGGGGGAAAGGAACCTCAGGATGCAGCCTGGGCTAGCGGGGAAAGGGAACAGCAGTTTAAGCATGCAGGTGAAAGCAACAGAGGACTGGAATTAAGTATTGAAAGCCAGCGGATTTCACAGCCAGCATGCTGGCAGGGCTTTTAAAAGCCATCCCAGTCAGAGAAGGATTTGGGAGAAGGAGAGAGGAGGTGAAAGAAAGACAGACAAGGAGATGAGGAAGTGTTTGCAAAAGAGAGCAGGAGGGAAAGAGTGCCTAGGCTCCCGTCCCCTAGTGAGGCTGACAGCTCTGGTCGTGCCTAGGTGAGGGGAAGAGACTGACAAGCCAGCCCAGACAAACAGAGGTGGGTGCAGCCTAAACCCTCCAGACAGTGGGAGAGGACCAGGAACTGGGCAATACAGGGGGGCACCTTGCCACAACAGTCAATGTCAGCAAAAACATCTTGCAGCTCACAATCTGATCCCCTGGTTGGGCCATGTGTGGTTGCCCACCACTGATTTAGGGCTAATAAAAATTGGGCTCACAGAGTCACAATTTAAGTTGCCAAAATCAAAGGGCAATTTTTGTAGACTTTTGACCTTCATTTCTCCATGTCTTAGTTTCCCTAGCTGTTAAGTGGGAATAATTTACTCACCTCATTCACTTATTTTATTGGTTTAGTGTATTAATGTTTGTAAATTGCTTTGAGAGCTTCTGAGGGAAGGTTCCAGAGAAGTGCAAGAGTATACGAAACAAGGAGATAATTAACATTAAGTCCCATGTATGTACAGAAGTATTTTGACCCCAAACGAATTACGGCCTCTCTGAAGCGTTACACAACAACTTAGCGTAAGTAAAGAAAAGGTCATGCACTTGACATAAGAAGAGGAAAATTAAGTTGGCAGAAGGTGATGGTCATGGGCATTTGTCTGTGACTGAAACCTCTACTCCGGTAAAAATTGCACGGAATCTTTAAAGAACACAGATAATAAGTACCCTTGCTTTTTCCTATCTAGTGTCTCTCTCCCTAGCTTTGGGCCAGCAGCAGCAACAGAAATGCAAAGAATTGTGTGTGGGTCACTGAGGACACAAACTATTTTTTAAAAAAACAAACAAACAAACAAACTATGTTGAATATGTTTAAAAAAGCATCCATGAGAGACTGGGTGTGAGATATGCTTTCTATTAAAGGAGGCTACATTTTCAAGTCCTGATTGGGCTGATGGTGTTCTCTAACACTAAACTCTTCCAACTATTTTTTATCTTTTTTGCTTTCTGATTTTTTGTCTTTAACTATGTAGGGAATGTGGCAGAAGGAACCGCAATGCTGCTGAAGGCTGGGAGGAATGTGCCTCCCAGAGGTCATCTGCATGAGAATGCAAAGGGCTGCAGGTGTGATACTGAGGCTGGGAGGAGTGTGTCTCCCAGAGATCATTTGCATGAGAATTCAAAGGTGTGCATGTGTGATACCTTTTCAGGCAAAGCCTAATGGGTAGCAAGTAAGCCATGAGATCTGGTCTATTGTAAACATGTAGTTGTAAAATCACAATTTAAGCTGACAATGCGGGAGTTGTGAGATCCCACCAATGCTCTGGGTTGTTGTGGGGGACAGGGCAGTCGCCTTAGCTGTGTAAGACATTGATTACACAGGGCTCCCTGGTTTAAAGCATTGTGAGAAAGGAGGAAAGGGGCACTGGTTGAGCCAGCTTGCTGAGTGCCATGGCCCTGCCTATGCCTTGGCCATATAGCTATAAGCCTGGTTTGACTAACCTGTCCTGCCCCCCCCACCCCCCGTTGAAAGATAGAGCTGGATGCTAGGGTGTTTGTGAAACCACATATGAGAGATACCAGGAGCTGAAATCACAAAGTGGCAGCTGAGGCCACGCAGAGCTGAAATCACAGGGTTCTGCCTTAGGGTGACCCAAGCAGTGGGGTTGGGAGTGACGACGGTGACCGGAGGGCAGCCGGTAGGAGTGACGGCGACCAGCGGGCTACGGCGGGTGGCTGGTGGCAGCACGGGGAGGCTGCAGACAAGTGGACAGCTAGTACTAACCTGGTGATGTATCTGTGGGCTTTGGGTTTGGGACTGCACCGCAGAAGGTACACCCTGTAACTGTGTGTGGGGTAAAGGGCCAAGAGCCCCAGCAAGAGACTGGGTTCTACTGCATGTGGGGATGGTATCTTGGTAAAGGGGTTTGTCTCTTCTTTGCTTAAATATACTGCATCTGTCACTGTAACCTTGGGGTAGGTTATGGTAATTAAACGAGCCATTTCTATCTCAGACTCTGTGCTTGCGAGGGGGGGAGAACCGCCTTACAGGCATCCAGCACAGGGGTGAAATTGTCCCAGGCCACTGGGTGGGGGCTCGAGCCAGTTGGTTGTATCCTTGACAGGAAAACCCCACAAGAGTTGAATCCGGCCCTTCTGGCAGGCATCTGGCATTAATAGAAGGGTTACAACTAGATCAAATAAGCACATAAACAAGACTGTTTGCAATAGTGTATGTGATGCCGTTGTGCAAACGCCAATATAAATCTCAAGCATTTCCCCTTGAATCCTGCTTAAAACCTGAAACACAAAATAATTTAAAATCTCAAATTAAGCTACAGTAAAATCTTGTTAATCCGGTGTTTGATCAGCTGGAACTCTCTGATACCTGGCATAATTCTGGCAAACCCTGAGCCATGATGAGGCTTCCATTTTTTTTTTTTTTTTTTTTTTTTTTAATTCAGACAGTCCCAGAGTGCTGCATGAGGCTCCCCACACTGTGCAGGATCTCCCACCCGGTGTCCACTGCCCTGCAAGTGTCTCCTCACAGTACGCGGCTATGTCTGGAGCCCTGTAAGCAGCTCCCACTGTTCCCACCAAAAGGTAAACAGGGCAGCAGTTGTATTGGAGCTGGTGCTGGAGGGTGTGAGGAGCTGAATTTTCTTATTTGGGGGACCACTGAGCACTGCCTGTGCTTCTCCCCACCCCCCCCCTCAGCAGCTCTCTAATGACCAACGTATTTGACTATCCGGCAACCTCCCAGTCCTGGCGTTGCCAGAAAACAAAGAGTTTACTGTATACTGAAATGTGTAGCTACTGGTTTCAGGGATTACACATTGAAAAAAAATTGAAATCACTCTCAGAACTAAGGGTCATGCTGTTATAACCAAGGCATGGATTGTAGCTGTTTGTCTGAACAGCACCTAGCCTAAGGGGGACTTAATGCCCATCAGGATTTCTGAACCCTACCACAATCCAAATGGTATACAGTCGTAGTCAAATCTTAGTGGAAATTACAATAACATGGTCATACTCAAACAATTATAATGCAGTATTACAGGTTACACAGTGACAGAATATACTGCAGCTTAATTAATTGCTCACATTTAACAGAAGACACTGCTTTTATTGTCCAAATGTGTAAACAAAAAATTAAAACTACTGCTGTGATAATGGTATGGTTCTGTACTGATCTTTGGAGCAGTACTTTGTGCTGTAATCACCTCCTGGGATAAGCTGATCACATGCCCAGAGGAGCTTCTCCTATAATTGCAATAGCTCCTCTTGCAGCTGCCAAAATCCTGTGCCTTAGGAGCAGTTTGTCAGTCTTTCCATGGTTCCTCAAACCTCACTCCCTTTCCCCACCACAATGCTTAGGATGGAAAGCACTTACCCTTTTCAAAATAAATACGGTGGTATATACAAATCATTTTTCAGGGTAACATTAACATTTCAGATCATTATGAATAAGACAGATCATTTGTTTTCCATGTTCACTGAAGATAAGACAAGTTACCAGCAGCAAGTGAGGGAGATTTAGGTTTGCTATACAGGAGACTGAGGACACTTGCTTAACTGTCCTGAAGCAGGCTTCCAAAGGAGGCTGTAGAATTCCTGTCACTGGAAGTGTTATAGAAATATATATGTCTGATTGTGAGAGAGAGAGAGGTTTTATAGGCAACTACACCCAGCAGGTCTTTGCCCGCGAAAGCTTATGCTTCAAAGTATATATAAGTCTATAAGGTGCCACAGGACTTCTTGTTGTTCTCTACACCCAGATTGTCTCTCAAAAGTCCTGCCAGCCCTACATTCCCATGACAATTTCGTTGTCATTGAATTGACCAGACTTGGACTATTTCAGAAATGTAGCCACAAGAATTATTATATTATATTATATTATATTATATTATATTAAGGTAATGTTCCCATTCTTACATATGAACACTAATTTGTTATGTTAAATTGAATGAAAGGTTTGATTGTAGCCAATGTTTCAAGTCAAGTTTCAGCAGGAGTTTAAGAGGTAGCCAGGGGATAGAATCCTGGAACAAGCTTTGGGTTGAGGGAGAAGTACAGAGGATGGTGTACCTAATGCATGGGATTAGGTGTATAGTGGGTGAGGTCAGTCCGTGCAAACAGTTTATGTATATCTCAAGATCACGTTACATCATGGATCAACTCAAATTTACATGGCGGATAAGATACGTAGGTCCTGCATCACCCCAAATGTATGCTAGTAGTAGTGTGCATGGGTTAGTAGATGACACAGGCATATTCTGTTGGGTGACAGATATGGGATGAGAGGTGGGGAAGGTACATGGATTGGGTTTCAAAGGTCCTGATTTATGTCTTGAGTGCAACCCATGTTGCTCCAGATGGAAGCGGGTGGATGTTTTAAAAAAACTCAGTCCCTATGAGACTTTGAGACTCAAGGAGTCCATTTTGAAGCACTTTGAAGAGGGGGAAGTGATCAAAAGTAGCCAACATGGATTCACCAGGGACAAGTCCTGTCTGACCAATCTGATTAGCTTCTATGACGAGGTAACAGGCTCTGTGGACATGGGAAGACAGTGGATGTGATATACGTTGACTTCAGCAAAGCTTTTGATGCAGACTCCCACAACATTCTTGCCCATATGTTCAGGAATTATGGATTGGATCCTTGAACTGTAAAATGGATAGTAAGCTGGCTTGACGGTCGGGCCCAACAGGTAGTGGTCAGTGGCTCAATATCCGCATGGCCACCAGTTTCAAGCGGAGTGCCGCAAGGCTCGGTGTTGGGGCCAGTGTTGTTCAACATCTTTATTAATGACCTGGATGGGGGACTGGATAGCAACTTTAGCAAGTTTGCGGATGACACAAAGCTAGGGGGAGAGGTAAATACATTGTAAGGTAGAGATAGGATCCAGAGTGACCTGGATAAATTGGAGGATTGGGCCAAAAGAAATCTGATGCCGTTCAACAAGGAGAAGTGTAGAGTCCTGCACCTGGGGTGGAAGAATCCCAAGCATTGTTATAGGCTGGGGACCAACAGGCTACGCAGCAGTGTGGAAAGGGACCTGGGGTTATGGTGGATGAAAGGCTAGATATGAGTAAACAGTGTGCCCTTGTAGCCAAGAAGGGTAATGGCATATTAGGGTGCATTAGGAGGACCATTTCAAGCAGATCTAGCTAAGTGGCTGTTTCCCTCTATTTGGCACTGGTGAAGCCACTTCTGGAATATTGTGTCTAGTTTTGGGCCCCCCCCGCCCCCGTATCAAAGGGATGTGGATGTGCTGAAGCAGGTTCAGTGGAGGGCAACAAAAATTATTGATGGGCTGGAGCACATGACCCAGGAGGATAGGCTGAGGGATTTGGGTTTGTTTGGTTTACAGAAGAGAAGACTGAAGGGTGATTTAATAGCAGCCTTCAACTTCCTGAAGGGGAGCTCTAAGGAGGATGGTGAGAAACTGTTCTCAGAGGTGTCACATAGCAGAACAAGGAGTCATGGTCTGAAGTTAAAGAGGGAGAGGTGTAGGTTGGATATTAGGAAAAACTGCTTCACCATGAAGGTGATAAAGCACTGGAATGCATTGCCTATAGAGGTGGTGGATTCTCTATCCCTCGAGGTTTTTAAGTCCTGGCTTGACAAGGTCCTGACTGGGATGACTTAGTTGGGGTTGATCCTGCTTGAAGCAGGGGGCTGGACTAGATGACCTCCTGAGGTCCCTTCCAGCCCTATGATTCTATGATTTGTGGACACTTTACCTACGGCAGAAAGAGTCTGTCTCTGTTCTTAGGGTTGTTGTAGAGTGCACATCCTATGGCATGGTGTATTGAGAAGCCCCTAGTGATCCCGAGTATAGTAAACATAATCCATCGGGGAGGAAGCATGCACTTTCCCCAACTTTGTCCCTCATCAGTCATCTTCTCCCACCCTCTGTGGGAGGGTACATGGGCGGGCAGGGGATAAAGCCAGTTATGCCCAGGGCTAGGAAAGGATCTCAAGAATAATCAAGGCCTGAGTCACTGTCCATCCGAAATAACCTATGTTGGGTAGAGAGGCATCCTTTTAATCTGAAAAGTTAATGGGAATCAGGGGCTTTCCTCCAGAAGCGTTAATAGAACTTGAGAATTGCAAGATGAGTAATAATACAAAGGGAATAGTCTCAGTAGTCAGACTTCTTACCAGAAATTTCCTTCATGGCTGAACACAGTATCCCCTGATGGTGATGATATCAGTGGCATATATCATAAGCACGGGGAAGGCTTTGTCACATCCCCACCCCCAACTCCTGCCTACTGTTCCCTTTGTGACAGAAGCTGGAGCAGGCAAGAAGCGGGCTGCACCGTGCTGCCCATCCTGCAGGCGCTGTTCCTTGGGGCTGATGGATGACAAAGCTTGTACTGTATGTTTGTTTTAGTGTTTACCTTTACCAGAGAGTTTGCATGATGTGTGTGACAAATCTGCATGGGTTTTACAGAAGCTGGTGCATGTCCACTTCCATTGATGAAGTGGTGAAACATGAATAAATTAGACAGTACAATCTGGGCAACCTCCGTGTGAATCAAATTTTGTGTAAATGTGGGGGTAGGAGGGGCTGGGGAGATCTTCAGAACTTCTCCAGCTGGGGGAAGAGGATGGCTGGAGCCTCTGCTCCAGCCACCAGCCATGAGGAGCAGCCATGGTGCCACTGCTGCTCCCCAGCCTTGGTGCTTGGCCCCAGGGCTGCTCCGGTGGCGGCAACTCCAGCCGTGGCACTGGAGCCCTGGGCAGCTCCATCCATGGCGCGGGTTGGTCCCAGGGCTGCTCTGGAGGCAGCAGCTCCACGGCTTGGCTTGGCCCCAGACAGCTCCAGCTGTGTTTGCCCCTCTCTGCGCCCTGCATTGCTGTGCTGGGAAGCTGCAAGGCGGGAGCTGCCTTCTAAGGTGCCCCCGAACTGGCCAGCAGTGCAGGGGTGAGCAGAGAGGTGGGGTACAATAAAGTAGGGTCCCCCCAGACTCAACTCACGCTCATATGAAAGCACGTAAATTGAGTCCTTGCCAAGCAAGGGTCTACTCTACAGTACTGGGAGCTGGGGGATTTGGCTGGTGCGTTACTTGGAGAGATTCATGAATTACCCTGGGGGCATTCATGCAATCTGGCCAGGTGTGAGGGTCCACATGTGACTGATCTGAGTGATGATGTAATCTACACACTGGCTGGGCGTGGTTCACTGTCCCATGTAGTGGCACCTAGACCACTTACACAGAGAAAGAATGAGCTTCCTCTACAGCCTTAGCTGAGAACTATCTAGCTTTTCACTCAAACTGTAGAGGCATCTGCACCATGCTCCAGAGGTCCCAGGTTTAAGTCTGCCCGTGGGTGGTTACAATGATAGCACCTAAAAGAGTTACTGCTGGTCACTAGCAAGGTACTGTGAGAGACAGGCCAGGCTGGAGAGAGCTCAGAGGGCACAGCAGTCCCACAGTCCCAGGCTTCACTCGGAGAGATCCTATCAAAGAAAGGCTCAGGATGTTGCAGGACGTAACTTGCTCCAGCATGTTCGGCTAACATAGCTGCAGATACAGTTGAAAATTGTAGTTCATCTGAGAGGATCTTCTGTTTGGTTTTATGAGAAGTAATCCCATTCCAGGCACATCCCATTTTCCTGGAACAGTCAAACCCTTATGACCCTTATGTTGCTTTAAGATATGAGACTCAAAGAGCTAGTAGATAGAAACAAAATACTGAGTCAGGGCCATGTATTTTTTTTCTATATGCTGATGTACTATTTTGTTTTTCCTTTAACACCTTTTCCTGGATAACACTAAAGAATATTATAGGCCTGAGCCATCACAAAATAATCAACTCATTCCATATTACCATAAACTTAAATCAAAGTTTCCTTCAGAAATTTGATGCTTGTCTTGTAGTCCCCAGGCTGTTTGTTAAATTTAACTTTGGTTCAGGAGGAATTTCATTTGAGAAAAAATGACAGAGACGAATAAGATAATTTTTACTGGAAAGTACCTCTAGACCTCTGACTTACCATGAGTCCTACTGTACGTTGTGTATCATGAGCTTCAGGCTCTTGTATTTTTAATTTTGGGGAGTGATGTGGTTCATTTTTGAGGCAAGAAAAAGTACAAATATTTCTAATTGATTTAAAAGAGAAATTGCCAGCCATGTAAGTTGCTTAGAAACTTGGCAATATTAATATCAGTATGGAAAATGGATTTGTGGGCAGAGCACTGGTGAGACAAACAAAAGTTCATGTTAGCTGCGGATTATCACATTTTCATGCCCTAAAAATCCTGTGTGCAAGACCACACATCTACTATTTTAGAGAGTTTGTCTGTCTGCTTGAGCAAGAACTCCTCCTAAACAGTAAAAAATTTGGGCTAGTGTTCTGTTTCAGCACAGCTAAGTCAATGCTTAAGGTCCGAAAACTAGAAGAAAATGCAATTGGAAACCTAATTAACTATAGCTTTTTTTGTTAAAATATACCAAATGATAAGAGTTAATAGGGATGAATGGCGAAATTTTAACAATACCTTTTTTAAGAAATCCAAAATAAAAAATAACTTCGTAAGACTAATGCTGTATTTTTGAAAAAACAAAATGATTTAAATAAAGCCGGTATATTTTCCTTTTTGTTTAAAAGCAAAAGCCTTTGATTGAGTTAAGAACCCAAGCAATGCTGTGTAAATCTGCTAGTTAGGGATTATATGTTGATGTAGCATGGTGCAAAGACATATACTGAAATTCACAAACTCCCATTTACACCTGCCCCCTCTTCCATTCTGAAAAACAATGAAGAAAGGACAATTTTGTAGTGTGTCCAAAAGATTAACAATTCCAATCTGACATGAATATATAAAATTATATCTAAAGACATCAGAAGCTGGCTGTCAGACATTGGCTTTAAGAAGGTAGAAGGTCAAAGTGACCTTTGACCAAGGCTCAGTTTATACAGCTCAGGAGCCCTGCTGAATATCTGAGAGATAGCAGTAATGAAATTTGATTCCGGCTGATTTGGGTTCCACACACATACAAAGTATAAATAGATAGCCTAGGGTGTTGAAAGTAACACTAAATAATATATACACCAGAAAGCTCAGTGTACAATCAAGCATGAGACTAAATGTTGGTAAAATGTAAAAAAAATGAAATATCTAAATTATTAATTGCATATATTTTAATAATATCAATAGTACCTGGTATTTAGTCCTTTAGAAATAAAATCGTGTGCTAGTTTCGGCTTTATCCTGGCTATTGTATGAAGTAGTCCTGATATTTCGTTTTCAT
Organism: Carettochelys insculpta; assembly: GCF_033958435.1. Taxonomy (NCBI): domain Eukaryota; kingdom Metazoa; phylum Chordata; order Testudines; family Carettochelyidae; genus Carettochelys; species Carettochelys insculpta. The sequence goes on from NC_134137.1 coordinate 353,145,046, forward strand.
TACATACTGTATTCAGTTTCCTTTTACAAGTGACATAACAAATCACTTTAAATATTAGAGAACTTGGGCACCTAGTTATGGTTTTTTGTGTTATGGTTAAAATAAACATTTTCACATTCTGATTAGATGAAGTACAAGAGAGACTATACTGTTCAATAATAAATAACACTCATTTGTTTATTGAAGATGACTTAAAATGACAGCAGGGATTTTCTTTTTCATTTCCATGTAAGATGATTGCCTCCTTCTCTTTGAGTTCATGTGGGTGTTTGTGATGCTGTTCAATGGGAAATCTGAGGAAGCCATGAATAACTCAGAGGTACCTTAACTGATGAAAACAAAGGCCCGCATCCCCCAAGGCGCTTATTTGTCTCTTTAGGCACCTATAGTCTCCATTTAGGCACCAATGACATTTTCAAAACTACCAGTAAGTGATCAGCTAAACTAGGAGGTACCCAAGCTCTCCAATGACATAAGTTTCTACCAGTTGGCATTCATAATGCTGCCTAAGCTTTAATGCTATTGTAACACTACACTCTATATTCTTCTTAGTGATATCACAATTATAGCATAGTTGTGATGTTTTAATGCAAGATGTCCTGTGAGGTGTTACTAGAAAGTTACGATTTTCAGAATATGATTATCCTCTTTGCATGCATGTATCATTTTTGTAACTGAAATTATTAATATTGCCTATTGTCACAGGGTATCCCATGCTTATGAAAATTGACTCATAGCTATGAATATGAGTAAGTCAAAGATGCTTTAGACTAAGCACCTCATGTAACATCAATTTTAACATTACAGTCTGATTTTTAATACACGTTACAACAAATATATCCTATTTCAGTGCATGTATCATTCTTTTATGTGATGTCAGAAGTTGGATGGCTCAGTGATCAAATCAACATCCTGTGACTAGCCTTGTTTGTCCTGTAAGCCAAAACTGTGGTTGGTCCTAGAAAGAGGTGACTATGCCATCTGGTACTGGAATCCATCTTGAACCTGGCATTTTTCAGTGTGTATGGAAGGACACCAAACAAAGGATTCCCACCCTGGGGGAAAGTCTATTTAAGCAATGGGATACAATAAGCCATTGTCTTCAACTGGCTTTTGAAATTGCCTGGCCCACTCTAAAAGGATACAAAGGACTTTGAAGAAACTGTAGACCCATGTCAGAATAAAAACCATCAACTCTGGCATGATACTTTTGCGGGAGATAACAGCTGTTTTTGGTAACAATTTGCATGTGACACATTTATTAGTGGATATGTTGGAGGGTAGGGATAGGATCCAGAGAGACCTAGATAACTTGGAGGATTGGGCCAAAAGAAATCTGATGAGGTTCAACAAGGAAAAGTGAAAAGTCCTGCACTTGGGACAGAAGAATCCCAACCATTCTTATAGGCTGGGGACAGACTGGCTAGGTAGTAGTGCAACAGGAAAGGACCTGGGGATTACAGTGAATGAGAGGCTGGATATGTGTGAACAGCATGCCCTGGTAACCAAGAAAGCTAATAGAATATTGGATGCATTAGGAACAGATCTAGGCTGTGTCTACACTATCCAAAAACTTCGAAATTGCCATGCAAATGTACATTTAGAAGTTTACTAATGAAATGCTGAAATACATATTCAGCGCCTCATTAGCATGCGGGCAGCCACAGCACTTCGAAATTGACGCAGCTCGCTCCCGTGCAGCTTGTCCAGATGGGGCTCCTTTTCAAAAGGAACCCGGCTACTTCAAAGTCCCCTTATTCCTATGAGCAGATAGAAATAAAGGGATTTCAAAGTTGCCAGGGTCCTTTCCAAAATGAGCCCCGTCTGGACGAGCCGCGTGGCAGCAAGCCACATCAATTTCGAAGTGCCGCGGCCACCCGCATGCTAATGAGGCACTGAATATGTATTTCAGCGCTTCATTAGTAAACTTCGAAATGGCCATTTGCATGGCCATTTCAAAGTTTTTGGCTAGTGTAGACATAGCCCCAGAGAAGTTACTATTCCCCTCTGTTCGGCACTGGCGAGGCCACATCTGGAGTATTGCGTCCAGTTCTGGACTCCCCAGTATAAAAAGGATGTGGATGCATTGGAGAGGGTCCAGTGGAGGGCAACAAAAATTATTAGGGGGCTGGAGCACATGACCTATGAGGTGAGGCTGAGGGATTTAGGCTTATTTAGTTTGCAAAAGAGTGGGGTGGGGGCAATTTAATAGCAGCCTTCAACTTCCTAAAGGGGGGCTCTAAAGAGGATAGAGAGAGGCTGTTCTCAGTAGTGACAGATGGCAGAACAAGGAGCAATGGTCTCAAGTTACAGAGAGGAAGGTATAGTTTGGATATTAGGAAAAACTCTTTCACCAGGAGAATGGTGAAGCACTGGAATGCATTAACTACAGAAGTGGTAGAATCGCCATCCCTAGAGGCTTTTAAGACCTGGCTTGATAAAGTCCTGGCTGGGACGATATAGTTAGGGTTGATCCTGCTTGAAGCAGGGGGCTGGACTCAACTTTGCCTGTAAACTCAGCAATGCCACCAGATATGCCTGAACTTGTGTTTTCCAAGGACATTGACAGAGGGTAGAAAAACATAAGAACAGCCATACTGGGTCAGGCCAAAGGTCCACCTGGCCCACTATCCTGTTTTCTGACAATGACCAATGCCACAAGCCCCAGAGGGACTGAACAGAACAGATAATCATTAAATTGATTAAGAGAAGCTAAGGACGCCATTCCTACCCATCCTAGCTAACAAGTATTGATGAATTTATCTAGTTCTCTTTTGAACCCTGATCAAGTCCTAGTCTTTACAACATCTTCTGGCAAGAAGTTCCACAGGGTAACTGTGCTGTGTGAAGAAAAACTTCCTTTTGTTTAAGTCTCCTATCTATTAATTTAATTTGGTGGCCTGACCCCTAGTTATGTTATGGGAACAAGTAAATAACTTTTCCTTATTTGCTTTCTCCATATCTGTCATGATTTTATAGACCTATATCATATCCCCACTTGTCTCCTCTTGTCTAAGCTGAAAAGTCCCAGTCTTTTTAATCTCTCTTAAAATGGCACCCACTCCAGACCCCTAATAATTCTGGTTGCCCTTTTTTTAACCTTTTTCCAATGCCAAGGTATCTTTTTTGAGATGAGGTGACCATATCCGTATGCAGTTTTCAAGATTTGGGCATACCAGGGATTTATACAGAGGCAATAAAATATTTTCTGTCTTATTCTGTATCCCTTTTTTGACGCTTCCTAACATTCTGTTTGCTTTTTTGACAGCTGCAACACCAAGCGCTTGTCTTCAGACTTCACTATGGCCCCTATTCATCTCAAGAGACTGTGGTTAGCAGTGGTGGTGAGGATCTATGGGCAGTGTTTGAGTCTGCAGCTTCTCTCATGGCTTATCCATCCAATATTGGATTTGCATGGTCGACTGCAATAACCACATGTCAATCTATTTCTGAATTCTTGAGTCTGAGAGCTTTTCCTTCAAAAATGAAGTTGTTTTGCGTGGCTTGCACATATACTATCAAAGGATGATGTGCCCTGTTGTAGAAATCATCACCAGGTATTTCGATCTGATGATGTAGATTCCCATGATTTTGGATCAATGTTGAACTTTTTCATGGTGTTTTTGTACGTATCCTTGAATCTTAGCTTTGGTCTTCCTCTTGTTCTCAACCCACATGACAGTTCACCAAAGAGGATTTGTTTGGGAAGACATTTGTCACCCATTCTTCTCACAATACTCAGCCAACGTAGTCTTCTGCTGTTGAGGATCACTGTGAGGCTGGGTATGCCAGATCTTGACAGGACATCTGCATTTGAAACCTTAACTTGCCAGTTGATATTCATAATTCTGCAGAGATAGCAAAGATGGAAGCTGTTCAGTTTTTTCTGCTGGTTTGAGTAGGTGGTGCATGCCTCAGAACCATATACCAGGATACTCAATACACATGCCTGGTAGATTAGCATCTTTGTTTTCACTGTCAGCGTAGGATTGTTCCATGCATGTATCATATGTCTGCCAAAAATAGTAGCTGCCTTCCCGATTCTGATGTTCAGTTCTTCATCCACGGATAGGTTTGTGGTGACAGTAGATCCAAAGTAACAGAATTGTTGAACCACATCTAATGGGCGATTATCCAGAATGACATTGGGTTGCTGAGGTGTACCTGGAGTGAATATAACAGTTTTCTTCATGCTTATGTCAAGGGAAAGCAACTTGCAGGCTCTGGACAGAGAATCCTTCAGTGACTATAGCGCATCTTCATTACAAGTGATGAGAGCTGCATCATCTGCGAAGATGAGTTCCCTAATGAGGACTTTTTTGACCTTAGTTTTGGCCTTGATTCCTGCCCGGTTATAGAGAGAGCCATCTAATCTTGTGTGGAGAAATACATTGCTGCATGAGTTTTGAAATGCGCAGTTTAGTAGAACTGAGAAGAATATGCCAAAGACGGTAGGAGCAAAAGCACATCCTTGACTCCACTGTTCATTGCAAATGGTTCTGATGTAGATCCATCATATTGCACTGTTGCTTTCATATTTTCATGAAAGGATGTTATGAGCTTGAGTAGGGTCAGTGGACAGACAATCTTGGTTAATACTCTGTATAGTCTTGATCTACTAACTGTGTCAAATGCCTTTGTTAAGTCCACAAATGCTATGCATAATGCCTTTCCTTGTTCTCTGCATTTTTCCTGTAGTTCTCAAAGACAGGAAATCATGTTCATTGTTGACCTGCCAGCCCTGAAGCCACATTGTGTTTCTGGATAGACTTGATCTGTGAGTTTTTGCAGGCATTTGAGAATGACACAGGCAAATGCGTTTCCTGTGATGTTCAGTAACCAGATGCCTCTGTAGTTGTTGCAGTCACCCTTGTTGCCTTTGTTTTTATAGAGAGTGATGATGTTTGCATCCTTTGTGTCGTGTGCGACATCGCCTGCTCTCCAACATTTTAGGAGTAAGTCGCAGAGGAAGGGGAAGAGCACAGCCTTGTTTGCCTTCAGGACTTCAGCTGGGATTCTGTTGTTTCCTGGTGCTTTTCCACTGGGGAGAGCATCAAGAGCTTGAGAAAAGTTCGTCCTCTGTAAGCTCTGCATCTAGCTCAGACATTTCTGGAAGAGTTGGAATGAGGTTGTCAAGTTCAGGTTGTATTGTACACTTGTGGAAATAAAGACTTGAGTAGAGTTCCACCCATCTGGACAGCTACAGCTTTTTGCCCGTGATCACCTGGCCATTTAAGTGCTCCAGTGGGGTGGCTTTGGAAATGTTTGGTCCAAGTGCTTTCTTCAATCCATCATACATAGTTTTCAGGTCACCCAATTCAGACTCCCTTTGAATATTAGAATATAGATCGGCTCAATACTTGTTTGCACACCGCCTGGATTCTCTCTGAAGAACAGGTCTTGCATGTCAAAGTTGATCTCTTGTGCTATGAGATGGGTTCTTTATGGTATTCAGATGTGCATTGTGTTTTTCTTTGAGAAGAGCCCTAAGAATGTCAGTATTTTCATCGATCCAGTCTTTGTTGGAGAATTTACATGTTCCAAAGGCAGATTTGGCACAATCGTATATTGCATCTCTCAGCATGGATGATGTTTCATCAATGGTTTGCTGGTCAGGTTTGTGTCCCATTTTGTGAGTGAGATCATCTGCGAAGACAGAGCGTTTCAGTGCACCCCTGGTATTGAGGGTATTGATCTTTGGCTTACTGCATTCCTCTGTCATATAGAGTTTCTTTGAGATGATTTTCACTCTGCTGATGATTAAGGAGTGATCAGTGTCACAATTTGCACTGTGATATGTGCATGTAAATTTGACATCATTGAGATGTTTCCTATGTACCAGTACAAGGTCAAGTTGATGCCAGTGACCGAATCTGGGGTGGCACCATGAAACCTTGTGACATTCTTTCAAGTCAAAGAAAGTATTAGATATGCAGAGCTAATTCTGAGAACTGAATCTGAGAAGCCTTTACCATATTCATTCATTTTCCCAATACCATGATGACTGAGGCAGATGGCCCAGGACTGATGGTTCCATCCAACTTTTTCAGTGAAGTTGCCAAGGATGTAAAGTTGTTTGCCAGTTGGAAAGGAGTCGAAAACTTTCTGAAGGTTGAAATAAAAGTGGTCCTTGTCTTCAGTGCACAATGCCAATGTGGGTGCATAAGCACTGATGATATTGACATACACTGACTCGTGGAAAGCTTCAAGGATATAATGCTTTCCGATTCAGCTGTGAGCGCATTGATAGATTTCAGCAGATTGTGCTGAACAGCAAATCCAATTCCGCAGAGGTAGTGTTCCTCTGAATTCATGCCCTTCCGGAAGACAGTGTAGTTAGTTGGTTTCTTTCACTGACCCAGCATCTGCCAGCGGGGTTTCCTGGAGAGCAGTGATGTCAACATTCAGTTTGTGTAGCTGTTGATCTATGACTGCTGTCTTCAGAGAACGACCTACAATAACTCCAAGATCTCTCTCGAGTGGTTATGACTAAATTAGCTCTCATCATTTTGTACAGAGTTAGGATTTTTTCAAGTATGCATTACCTTACATTTATCAATTTTAAAATTTGCTTGCCATTTTGTTGTTCTAACTCCCAGCTTTGTAAGATCCTTTTGAAGCTCTTCACAGTCTGTTTTGTTCTTAACTATATAGATCAATTTAGTATCACTGTCAAATGTCACCATCTCATTGTTTACCCCTTTCTCCAGATCATTTATAAATACGTTGAATAGGATTGGTTGCAGTATGGATCATTGGGGGACACCACTAGTTACCTTTCTCCATTCTGAAAACTGACCATTCATTCCTACCCTTTGTTCCCTGTCTTGTAACCAGTTATCAGTCCATGAGAAGACCTTCCATCTTATCTCATGACAACTTACTTTACTTAAAGAGCATTTGGTGAGGGACCTTGTCAAAGGCTTTCTGGAAATCTAAGTACACGCTATCCACTGGAATCCCCTTGTCCACATGCTTGTTGATCCCCTCAAAGAACTCTAGCAGAAGAGCCCATGCTTGGCTTTTCTCCTCCACCTACCATGCTGCAAGTAAGAAGGATGCTCTGAAGACTCCAAAAGAGGAAACTGAACCAATTAAGGAGTTAGGCAGTATATTCCTGAGGTACACTGCAGTGAGATGGGGGGATATTACCAGTGTGATTCATGAGTGGCTCTGGGAGGATTCATGCAATCTAGCTGGGTTTGGGGGCTCCACATGCAGTTGTGCAGAGCGATAAGAGTACCTAGGCGAGTTGTTGCCAATTACAAGCAAGGCCTTATGAGCAACAGCCGAGTCTGAAACAAGTTAAGGGTGTACAGTGATCCAAGAGTCTCAGGCTGCACCCTGGGGGAATCCCATCACAAATAGGTTTTACAATCCCTCACTTGCAAGACTAAAATGCTAAGAAGATTATTATTAACCAGCACTATCCAAACGTAGAAACAATTTAGCTGAAATAATGTTTAAACTGACTATAAACATGTTTCCTTAACTAGATTCCCTGCTTACTGTAGACAGAGGTGTCCAGGACAATTGGGCACTTTCTTGACAAATCAGGCACCCTGAAGTTCAGCAGACAGGGCTGCCCATTGTCCTGGATGCCCTGTCTGTCAAAAGAAGGCCCCCCCCCGAGTGTCCCCTCAGCTTTTTTGTCAACAGAACTTGTCGATCAAAGTTGCTGTTCCTCATCTGGGAGAGGCATAAGGTTATCAGCGGAAGTGCTGACAAAACACATTTTGTGTGTGGTCATTCCACCAGTTTTGATGATAAAACTGTTTTGTCAGAAAAACTCACTAGTGTAGCCATAGTCAGGGATGTAATTTGGAAGGAGGCAAAGTTATGCAGTATCTTTAAGATAAAGACAAGATACTTGAATTTTATGTTTTGGAAGAAGGTGAGCCACTGAGAGCAATCAAGGCGGAGGGGTGATTTTATCAAGTGTTATGGACTAGAGGAAAGTAGGTGGGAAACTTCAGTGTCAGTCACAGGCCATGGTGAATTAATCCTACATTCAGCTCATTGATCCTCAAATGGCAGCCAGCCGCTTGAGCTTGGCTGCATTTTGTAACTGCTGCCGCCAGTTGTTCTGTTTGCTAAGTGGCACATATACCACCTAGAAAGAATAAATGCACAGGAATCTCAGCTCTCCAATTTCCTTTACCCCTATCCAACTGCTACCATTGTTACCAATGAACTTCTTCCTCTTATAGAATGCTAATTTGTATTATACTCTCCTGTCACTAGGTAACATATATAACATACTTTCTCTATGTTGACTTCAGTGCACCAATTTAAGCCAGAGGACAACTAGGCCCTATGTATAGTAATATTTTTTACTTATTAAATACATTCTAAACAGAAGCTTAACCTTGACATTCATTGGGAAAAATCAAGTTCTATCAAACAATTTCCTGAGAAAAATTCCTTAATACTGGAGGTGTCATGGATGCCTTATACACAGTAAGATGCAGGACTATTAGTAGGTTTTTGTATTCTCAGCTAATAGTGTGATTATGGGATTGTTATGGTACTCTACTCTGTAGAATTAGTCTCTAAATATTTACTGAAAGATAAGAAAAAGGATCAATGTGTTGATTACACTGGTGCAATTTACTCAGTTTTTTCACATATTCTTGTGTGTAAGTTCCACGATGAAAAGCATAGTTTCTGTTTAGTCATTGATTTTCCCTTGTGACTTCAAAAATTGAATATCCATTTGGTCACGGTTAACTGACAGGGAAAATTGGAACAAGCTGTGTTTAGGGATTACAGTCATACCCCGAGATGCACCCATTCAGGTTACAAGAATTCGAATTTACGAGGAGTTTGATTTAAAACCTCTACTTCGTTTCATGAGGCATTTCCTCAAATTTATGAGGACCGATTCGGATTTCGTGTGCCTCAGCGGGACGCAGACGCTCTGCAGTGGGAGAAAGGCTGTGGCTCCAGGCAACGGCTGCCCGCAGCTCCATCCCACCTGGCGCATCTCTCCGCAGTGCCCAGCGGCGTTTTCCCGGAGCCCCTGGCCCAGCCTTTACCTGTGGCTGGTCTGGGTCTCCGCCTCAGTGCTGCAGCAGCGGCGCACCCTGGCCCAGCCGGCGGCCACGGGCTCCCAGGTCCTCCTGCGAGATGCGGCTGCTGGGTGAGCAGCCCATCCCGGCCCCACCACTGCCGCTCGCCCCCCGGGCAGCTAGGGTACCGCCACTGCCCACCCTGCACAGCTGTGCCTCAGGCGCTGCTTGCCACTTGTGGTGTTCCTGTTCATTTAGCGCCTTGGCCGCTGCTGGAGGGGGCTCTTTGCCACACAGCCCCACACGAGTGAGGCATCATCCCTTGCCAACTGGGGGCCCCCTGTGTCTGCACCTGCCTAGCTCCCCACGCGGCCAGCCCCTGGCACCGCCCCCTCCTCTTGCAATACAGTAATCCTTCAGTGGATTTTTATTCAATTTCCTCATAGTCCTCCATCATTTCACAGAACTGTAACAAGTCAAGCTGACAATGCATTAAACATCTGTGAGTGGCAAATGGTTTTCTCTTGTACCAACGTTTCTAAGTCTAGTGCTATTTTATGTCCTTACAGACACATTCAATTTCTAGTGATCCTCACCTTATGGAATCTGTTTGGCAACAAGTAACAAAATCTGCCCTTTCAAGTATCCATTGCAACTTGCATCAGCATGTTGGAACAGTGGAATGTTAGATTTTAAAGATCGTATTGGAAAGAAATGCATTTTTGGGTACTCATTGGCTGCCAATAAATTATGCTACTTACTTATGACAAAAATAATGTGATTGGCCTGCTTTGGAATTAAAATGTAGAAGTTACTCTGTCATTTGCAGTTGCGTACAGTAGTTGGTGCATGTTGCGTTGAGTTCTCCTCTCAGAGTACTCGTGGTTTGATAGTTTATAGCAGTGATAAGTGTACAGTGCGTAATAGCTACGAAAGAGCTTAACAATAGCAGGTAAACAGCCATATTATAGAGTAATTAATGAAGGGAAAATGCCTTGTTAGGTTGTGTTATGATAACTAATGTTAGCTAGCAAAGTAATTGTGTTCATTTTAATGGGATTTGGTGTTGTTTTAGCATAAATGGGTGTAAATGTTGGGGCTCAGGAACACACAAAATTTTTTCCCATTGAAATTAATGGTAATTACATTTTTGACTTACAAAAATTTGCCCTAAGAAGAGTTTTTCAGGAACGAATTACCCTCGTAAGGCAGGGGGAAGACTGTATGTTCTCTCCCCCTCTTCTTTTGCAGCAAGCAGTGCTGTCCCTGAATAAGGCTGCTTTGACACCTAGGCAGGATACAGGAGCTGCTGTTGTTCCAGTTCAACAGACAGTTGACCATCATACTTGGGCTACTTACTACAGGTTTGTGACTAAATACTTCCAGTGGTATCCTCTACCTGCATCCAACGTCACTTGCCTATCTCCATAGGGCTTTCATCAAGAAGTAAATCTTCAGTGTCAAGAGAGAGACCTTCACATAGGAATAGATTTAAGTGAGGCTGGCTTGTGAGTTCCAGCTCCACTCTCTCTTCTCCAACTCCCACCTACCATAAGGCACAGGCACAAGAACATGTACACTGGAGGGAGAGAGCACAGGTTTGAGAGCAGTTCCTCCTTCTAGGCTGCTGCACCTAAAGAGGCTTAGCAAGCTCATTCTGCCCCCGTTTGGAATCAGTTTCCCTTCTCTTAGGTACTTTTGGTCAATGGTGCCTTATTCTGTATTATTCAGGTAACCCCTCGAAATCACTCCAGGTGGCTACCTCAATCTGTCACTCTGAAGATGCAACTCAACGCTTTAATAACCCAGCATGAGGCTTTTCACACATATGATAGTACTAGCAGGAGTAAGAGATGGTGACACTAAATTATAGAGGCTCATACTTCATTAGGGAAGTAAGTCAATTTTGATACATCAGTTCTAGCTACACAAATAACACAGCTCAAATTATGTATCTGAAATCAACATATTTCCCTAGTCTAGACTTACTCTAACAGTTCTATGCTTCAGAGCAAAGACTGGGTTTATTGTGGGCCTGTCTATACTTCTGGGAAGATCAAGCCCCTCAGAGTCAATCTTCCAGAGTTTGATTTTTTCATGTCTGACAAAACAGAGATACAAAATTGATCTCCCTGGGGTTGGCGGTGTACCCCTTTACTCCGGGGAGTAAGGAAGGTGGACAGGAGAAATGCTCTCATTTAACTTCTTTAGTTAGGACAGTCACATAAGTTGATTTCAGAGGTGGATTCTAGCTACACTATTGCCACGGCTAGCAATGAGTACAGGAAATTGACCTATTTCTTCCGTAGAGCCAAGCCCTGGGTGTTGGTTGTGGTCTCTGCACTGACCATCTCCCAATCTAGCACGCATGGTCCCGCCCACAGACACGACCTTTCTGATTGAGTCTCTTGGCGGACAGGCAGCTGGGATAACGCTGAACCCGATCATAGCTGGCAGGGCGCGACCATCTCTCGCTCAAACGTGGCCTGGCAGGGCCTTTCCCTGGGGGGAAGGAGTCGCTCTGCAGCGCAGTTGCTCCGCAGGCGGCGAACAGCGAGACAGACCTACAGAAGGAGGAGGAGGAGGTGGTGGTGGTGGGCTTCCGCCTGCAGAACGCGGCTCCGCCGCTCGGTGCCATGGGGCAGCAGCCGCCGCCCCGCGGGAAGGGACCCCTCTCCGACGCACCGCTCGGTGGGACCCCGCGAGGCTTGTTGCACGCAACCGCGGCAGGTGGTCTCCAGCGCTCGGCGGGGCGGGAGAGGGGCTGGGGGACCCTAACCAAGGGCCCAGGCTCCAGACACTGACTTAAGCATCCGAAGAACTTTCTCCTCCTTTCAGCCCCCGCAGCAGCCCTGGGCCCGCTGCACGTGGAGCTCGCCCTTGGCTGCGCACGTCGCCAGCCCCAGCCAGCGCGGGCGGGGCCGGACACCCCCTCAGCCATTTCCCCGCACCAACGCCGGCTGCGAAGAATCGAAAGCTGCCGCCTTGCGTCAGCAGCGCCCGGCACGTACGATCTCCAGCCCCTCCCACCCCGCTCCACTACGTCATCAGCTCTCCCGAGCGAACTCCCCTCACCTCCCGCCCGCCTCAGGGGAGCCCAGCCAATAGAAGGAGAGCGTGGAGCGGCTGCCCTGTGACGTCTCTGCCTCGGCCCCGCCCTCTCCTTCCAACGACGGTCGAGTTCAGCGCCGGAGCCCGAGGACGTGAAATGTTGACCCCTCCCCCCTCTTTCCGAGGCTGCGTGCAGGCTCTGGCCCCGCCCTCCGCTACGTGACCTCATCGCCTCACCTCCTCCCGGCGCAGGTCGAATCCAATGGGGGGGATGTGGAGCGGCGGCGGCCCCGCCCCTTGGGGAGGCTCTTGGCAGCGCGGGGAGGCGGCGGCGGTGCAGCCCGTTTGTGATTGTCTTGGCTCGCGGCGGCCGCGGCTCGCGCTCGGCGGCATGGAACGTGCAGCGGCGGGCGCCGAGTTCAACATTCTGCTCGCCACCGACTCCTACAAGGTAGGGGCGGCGGGCCTGGCCGGGGTCACCTCTGCGGGCGTGTGCTCGACCGGCGCGTGGCGCGCAGGGCACCGGCCGGCCAGGGGCGAGCGGGGCGCAGGGGGCGCCGTGCAGGGCCCCGACAGAGCTGGAGGCCGACGCCTCTCGGGGCGGCCAGGTTGCTGCCGAGCGGCAGAGGGTCGGGGCTGCAGGTGAGCGGCCCCCGGTGGCGTGAGGCCGGGAGGAGGCTGGGCTGACCCCGGGGTGCCCCCAGCCGGGAGGGAGCTGCTGGCTGGCCCGGCGGTGACATGAGGCCGGGGTACCCGTGGAGGGGGCGGGCCTGGCTGGCTGGCGCCGCAGCGAGCTGCCGGGAAGAGGACAGATAGAAAGTGAAACCTGGGGCCCGGTGATGCTCAGCGCTGGGGGGGCGCGAGCACCGCCCGCAGCAGGGTGGTGGGGTCCGAGATATCGCGGCGCCCGCTGGCTGCGCCCGGGCAGGTGCTGAGCGGTCGCATGGCGCTCGCGCCGTGCTGAGAAAACCCTCGCGTTTGGTGTGCGACTAGCCTGGATTCTTAGGGGGTGTCCCAGCAAAGGGCCGATGCTCCTGCCTGGCCAGGAGCCTGTATGGCTCGTGACAGCTACTCCTGCTAGCTGGGAACGTGGTGTTCTGGGATCCCAAAACAATCAAGCGTGCCGTGTTGAGAAGATTGTCAAGTGAGTGTTACTCTGAGCCCGGGTCCGTGTTATTAACCCCTTAACGCAACTGAAGGAATATTCAACCCTTTGTTTTTCTTACTGCATAGCCCCTTACCCCCGCTCAGCTCCCCATCTTTCAACTTTGGACAATGAACCTGTGCGAGTTGGCTTCATTTCTTTTTGGCCTTGACTTCACAATGTTGTAAGGGAACAATCAGTGCTAACTTTGGGTGTGAGGTTCCCCAGGTAAAACTTTCAAATTCACCTGCATGCCTTCCACTGAATGAATGGGAGCTGTTCTTGCATCGCTAATTGCTTGTGAATATCCCAGCCTTTGTGTGTGTTGGGGTGGGGGGGCTGAGGGGGAGAGGGAAAGGGGGAAGTCTTTATTTGGTTTCACTGTACAAGTTGTTTGAGAGCTAGATTGCTGGGGAGAGGGGAAGAGTGTTTCATTCTAGGGTAATGTAGTATTACTGCTGTTTTGTTTTGTGGGAATACAGACTAACACGGCTTCCTCCACTCATTCTAGTGTAGTGAAAGGAAAAAGTATTTTCAACTGGTAAACTTTGTTTAGATTTGATGTATACTGCAAAATTAGACCTGATTAACTATGCCAGTAGGGATTGGAGTTTACATATAACTTAAAATCTACCCTGTGGTTTATTCCTTGTCATGGTGAGGTGGCTTGTGGTGTCAAATGACCTGGAGAGGTATGCCAGTGGGGTCTACAGCTCCTGAAAGGAAAACAGCAGAAATATAGCACTTTTAGAGACCAACATAATTATTTATTTGGTGATGAGCTTTCGTGGGACAGACCCACTTCATCGGATCAATCTCATTTCCAATACAGACTGACATTAAGTACAGAGGACCAAAACAAAAATTGAAATAAAAACTGACAAATCAAGTACATAGGACTGAAGGAGAGGGCATTACCTCAAGCAGGACATTTAAGATCCACCCCCCATCCTACAGTCCTACATTTCTGCAGTTTTGTTTTGTTGGAGTACAAACACTGATATTACTTTTACTAGTTCCTGAAAGGGTCACCCAAATTGGAGAGGTCAAAGGGTAGAGACCAGACAAATTTGGACCATTTCTTCCTAAGGTAAAAGGAGTTGGCTTAGCGTTAACAACCCTATTTGTAAAAAAGCAAAAATGACAGAAAGATGGGGGGCAGGATAGCTCAGTGGTTTGAGCATTGGCCTGCTAAACCCAGGCTTGTGAGCTCAGTCCTTGAGGAGGCCATTAAGTGATTGGGGCAAATAGATGTCAGGGATGGTGCTTGGTCCTGCCAAGAGGTAAGGGGACTGGACTAGATGACCCTCCCAAGGTCTCTTCCAGTTCTTGAAGATGTGTATTTTCAATTAAATCTAAATTAAATCTGCAAATAAACCTACAACTACACTGCATAATTGCTACAGCAGCACTGCTACAATGATAGTGCTTCTGTATAGGCACATACTTCCCAGAGAAGCAGTAGCTAGGATAATTAGAGAATTCTGTCATCAACCTTTTGCTTGTCTATAGGGGGACTTAAGTCAGTTTAGTTATTTCACTCAGCAGTGGATTTTTCTCATCCTTGACAGATGTAGTTAAGCCAACCTGATTTTTCTAATGTTGACCAGACATTTCGTGGAACTGCTTTCAAAACAGCTTTTAACCCAATTAAACCTAGTCACCTTCTAGGAACTACATCAGTACATTGATCTGGTCTCTTTTGGGGGTAGGAGAGAACCTTCCTAACTTGAACCATGTTTGAGGTGAACCACAAGCAAATCTCAAACACTGCTGTAGAAGAAACTTAAGATGCTGTTCGGAATCTTTGTCGTGTGGATGTAAGTGCTGCTGCACGTTCTTAACCTCAATCTGTACTAGATTTTTTTCCCTCTCAAATTTTCACTAGTGTAGCTCCCCAGGTGCTAACAATGGTGACCATGCCAGTGTAGTGAATCAGTTTACCAGGGTTTAACTGCTGTGTTGTTTAAAACACTGCTGACTGCCTGTGCATCATCTACAGTTGGGATTCCAGTGCACATGCTCAGAAAGGCTAGAATAGGCCCCTATTCCTTAACTTGAGGACCTGTTGCAGCTTCGTTTGCAAGTCAACATTGAATTGAAATAAAGTTGTATACGGAAACTTGTTGTTGTAATACACATCCAGAGTTCAGGGGCCGGATCTCTTCCTCCACCCCCTCAGCACTGTGTCAGCCCCAGTCCCTTCCTTGGCCAGTGGGGTGGGAATGCTGGGGGAGGACACCCCCCCACTGGCCAGGGAAGGGCTGGAGCTGCCACAGCAGGCTGCTGGGGTGCTCCATTGGTGGGCTGGGCATTGGCCAGGAAGGAGCTCTGGCTGGCACGTTGTTTGTGAGGAGCAGACAACATGGTAAAACCTTGCCCAGTTGGACAGACACAGCTAAATATACAATATAAAAATTACACAAGGTATAGCTTAAAGGTGGTAATTTGAACAAAGTTACTGCTACAGTTAGTGTCCTTCATTGTATACTAGGTACAATTGGAAACTTCTGTCTTTTTCATGCAATAAGTTTTACTTGTTCTATGCCTACCGCTAAATCTAATACACTTGTCTGTGTAGTTACATAATATAAGCAATATCACTTGCCTGCTCCCTGAAGTGACCTTATCCCTTCCTAATCAATGATATAGATTCAATGAAAGCACTTTCTGTAACAATCCCACTAAAATATGTGATAGGTTGTAACTCTTTGCAGAGGTTATAAATCAAACACTTTTATATTCATTTTTTTTCTAATAATAAAAAGCCCTGTAAGAGCTGTTACACACTTCCAATGTCCTTCACTGTATTGGCATCTTATAAAAATGGATGCCTAAGTCAGCCTCTCTGGAAGAAGCCACCTCTAGTTTAAGCTGCTTACTTAATGCTCCAATACTAGTGGATGACTTCCAAGCAACCATTGTCACTGACATGATTATTTAGCAAAACCCAGCATGAACAGAATTTACAATATGTCCTAAATGGAGCAAGACTGTACTCAACTCATTTCTGAGTGGAGAGCAGCTTGGCAACCGTCAGCACAGTGCTCTAACAATCCATGAATTTGAATCTGGGTTTCAGTAGCTTTAGTATCGTTGCTGAATGTAGCATGAATAGGTTTGGTCTGGGGAAGGACTTAGTAGCTGGCCCTCTACCTGTATAGCACCTAAGTACTGTGAAATGGACCCTGACGTTTTGCTTTAAGGAATGCCATGGGGACAATCCACATGTTGTCCCATTTTTCTATAAACACCACCCTATCTCACAAACTGGGGTGTGATACCACAGCTTGTCTGGATCCAGACCCCAAGGCTTGGGGCTCCCCTCCATAGAATCCAGCCCATTGAGGGGCGTGAAGCCCTGAGCCTTGCAGGCAGGATCAGGCTACCTTCCAGATCCAGACTATAGGCTCCTTAGGGAGCCAGGAAGCAGCTCCAGGCTCCACTGCTGGTTGCAGCTGTTCTCCCAGCATGCCCAGAGGCTTTGTACCACTGCTCTGCTTGGCTGGAATTCTGGCCAATCAGAGCAGCAGAAGGCCACGCCTGGGACAGGGGAAGAGCCATGTGCCTCTGGGGGTGCTGCAAAGAGAAGTGCAACCCGGTCACCCAGACCGCACCCCCCCAGACAAGTCGTATCCTTTTCCTGCCTCTTCCTTCCCATCCTGACTCACCATTGACACCTTGCTGCTGCCCCCTCCTTCCCAGATACTCCATCACTCTGCACCCCAGACCCTCCATCCAAGCCCACCCAGACCCCCAAACGCTCCTGCATCCTTCCTCTCACCTAGACCCACACCCCAGCCCGCTCCGACATCCCTCTCACTGAGACCCTCCACCTCCCTCCTACACTCTTACCATCCGCATCACGCATCCCAGCCCCCTCCAGCTCCATAGCCGTAACCCCTAAACAGTTGGGAACCACATCAGTGAGGTTAGGTTTTTGTTTTTTGTTTTTTGCTTTTCGCTTCTGTGACCTGACTGATTTGTCTACAGGTCAGTGGCCCCTGACCCTGTCATTAAGAATGACAGAAAAGTCCTCTTGAATTACTGAGCCAGTCTATCTAAAACTAGGGATGACGGGTTATGAAAAAAACTTGTTTTGGTCTAGGTATTCTAAAGAAGAGTTAGCATATGATGGATGATTTCAGAGGTTTGCTGTAGGCCAGGCACTGTTTTTTGCAGTGCTAAGTTGCAAGATCAATTTAGCATTATAATTTGAACCTCCAGAATTGTGCAGCTAGTGCTTCTTGATTTTGAAGCAGGATGCTAAGTTATCCTGTTTTCTTTTTTGGGGCCAATAACAAGGTAAATATATTTGTAATGCTTTACAATGTAGGACACAAAAAACAATTTGCAGAAATACATAATCATACTCAGTCTTTCAAACTTTTTTTTTTTTTTTATATTTGCATGTGTTTTGCCGCCTTGCAGCTAGTCCAAATATATAGTGCAGCTATGTAAGCCATATTCTCGGTATTGGCTACCTGTTAGATGAACTGTGGAGAGGTGCACTGTGTGTACAGGGACCACGATATCTAAGATGTTTAGTTAATGTCTTGCAGAGTGAAAATTTGTCCCTTTAATACTTCATTTATCATTCTTAAGTAAAGCTTTCAAGAGTAATGGGGCACCTCTAAATGAATCTTCTGTGCAGGGGGGAAACTGCAGTTTGACAGACTGAATAAACAAATTCATATCTGTGAAAGCCAAAAGCAGTTTTTGCAAACTACTTTTTAGTGAGGTAATGTTCTAGAGGTGCTAAAGGATCTGCAATATTGCTTCAAAGTGATACATTGTTATGGTTCTATTGTGAAATTACATAGCTGAGAGAAGGAAAAAAGTTCTTCTGATTTGCAGGTGCTAGCGGTTTTTCACTAGAGTGGGGATTCTTAAGCTGGGAGTTGTGGCACTTGGGGTCATGAGGTTTTTGCGTGCAAGCTGTCAGCCTCTACCACCAAACTCTGCTTTGCCTCAATCATTTATAAGATTGTTACTTTAAAATGCTTTTTTATATTTTTAATAGTGGTCACACTCAGGCTTGCTGTGTGAAAGGAGTCACCAATAAAAAAATTTGAAGAACTAGTAATCTACGGGGACATGTATTCCGTTGCTTTCTCTAGACTAACCACAATATATGGAGCTTCTGGTGTGCAGTCCTCCACTGTACCACACACGGTCCCCGTGTTCCTCCCTCTTCCTCTTTATTTTGGGGTTCCCTGCAACTCCCTCTAATGAATCTGTGCCTAGGGCTCTGTGCCCTTTTATTTTACCCATGCTCACCCATGGCAGGGGCCATGTGCAGCCCTAGGTGTCCTATACAAGGGGCTATCGTATTGAGAGGGGCGATAGAACCCTTGTGTAGTTCTCTGTACATCAAAGCGGCATCTTGGAGTTCCTATGTTCAACACTGTCACATAATTATTTGTTGCATACAGCATATGCCTTATGAGGTATCATTCTTGAGCTGTTGAACACTATTGCCATATGTTATATGCGCTGCTGCTGTATGTGACTTATGAAGTTTTAACACCCACAACCAGCCTTTCAAGTACAACAGTGGAGTAGTCGGACCTGGTGATAGCCCATTGAAGGGAAACCACTCCCAAACAACCATCTCAGAGCAAGCATAGAATGGAGATAGCTTGACCCATCTTATAGCAAAAACCTTTCCATCAAGCTGGAAGAAACTATAATAGAAAGGAAAACAATATCATCTCTTCCCCTCTTGTCCTTCTCAAGTCAGCCCTTGAGGACAAAGACTTTTAACGGGGTGACTGGTTTTGGCTTGAAGGACGTTCCAGCCTGTGTACTGAAGATCTGTGAACTGTTTGTACCATCTATCAGGGCAAAATGCTGATAGATTTGACTTCTGTTTAGGAGTTTATAAAACACAGGCTGCAGATTTTATTTTCCCCCTCCCCTTTTTAGGTAACCTACTTGGATCTCTGTGCTTGCTAATTATAATGTGTCTTTCTGTAGTTAATCCATTTTATATTTTACCTAAATAGTGTGTTTGAGTTCTTGGGAAATCTCAGCTCCATTTACAAAGTCTAATGTGGGTCCTCCCCACATTGAGTAGGGGTGGGCTAGGTAACGAACTTTGCTCTGCCTGAAAACCTACCTAGTGAACATGGTACAAGTAGACCCCTGACTTATGGGTTCAGGGGGGTCGGAAGTGTTGTGTTCTCCCAATCCCCGCATAAGTCAAATTTCCCATGCAACTCGGGGGAGCCAGGAAACTGAGGAAGACACCCAACCTGGTCAGTTTCCTGGCTCCAGGGAGTGGAGGGGAGCTGGGGGCCAGGTGGCAGCCTGGCTCCAGGCTCCCCTTCACTGGCAGGAGCTGGGAAACTGACCAGTACATCATTGCCTGGTTCCAGGCTCCCTGCCATGCTGGGAGCCAGGCATGGCTTCCCCCAGCTGATAGTTGAGAAGTGAATGGTGACTGTACTGTGGAAGTGCTGGATTGCTGCCAGGCAGTGGGCAGTCATTTTGGGAAAGCCACAGTGGAGGCTGCTGTCATGCAAGTATGTAAGGCCATTAGTCATTTCCCACTGTACAGGACAGTGACTTGATAACGTGCAGGACTTAGTAGATGGCTTTGCAGTAGTAGTCTTCCTGGACTGCAGTGAGGGAGAATAGATGGCATGCATATTCCTGTTTTGGCTGCAGCTCTTTTGCCATATCGTACATCAACAGAAGTGCTAGCTTCTGTGACTATACAGAATTTGGTGGATCACCTGGGAGTCTTCACTAGTATCACTGTGGGCTGTCTGTAAAAATGCATGACAAGTGTCTTAAGAACCCAGGATTGCTCAGGAAGGGTGCATGAAAGTACTTTTTCCTGTCCAATGGATTACCACTGGTAATGTTGAAATGTCAGCGTTGATTTGGGGTGTCTTGCTTGCCTCTTGTTTCCCTGATATATGAATTAATACTCCTTGCCACTGTGACAACACCAAGGAAAAATTCAGCTACCAGTTCTGCAGGTGTAGAATGACAATTGAATGTGCTTTCAGTAGATTGAAGGAGATACTGGTGGTAGTGTTTAATCATAAGATTGGATGTTGGTGAAGAAAAATATGCCAATGGTGATAGCTTGTTGTGTCCGGCATAATATGTGTGAGGCAGTGGGAGGAAAAATTTGCAGCTGTGCTAGAGAAGAGATGAAGTGGCTGTCATCTGAGTTTCTGCAGTCAGCTATTAAAAGAGCTCAGTGGGAGCTGTGTGGCCATGGTACGCATTGAAAGAGTACTTTACTGTGGCTGACTGTTACTGTGGGGTGTTTGTGCTCTGCCTGGTCCTGCTGTTTCAAGGCCTGTAAAGAGTTGTTCTACTTGATGGACTCTCATCATTACATTGTTTATCACTGATCCTATGAGTTCCGTTCTCTCACACAATAACAAGTAGTGAGTGGGTGTTTTGAGTGGTACTATGCACTCTGCCTCATCTTTCAAAAGAACTAATCTCAAAAAAAAAAAAATAGAACTTTGTGTACCAAAACTAACTTATTTCAGTTGTTTAATGTATTTTTGTAATAGACAGAACTTCACAAGGGGAAAAACATTCATAAACCAAAAGTGCCTGTCATAATCAGTGCTTGTGAAGCTGCGGTTGTATTTACTATGTTCTGGAATGGAATGGGGAGTATAGAGTTGTGGCTTATTGGTAGTACTTGGAATGTTGAGGGGTGAAGGATGCTTCTGAAATGGAGCCCTCCATTGATTGCACCAGGAGGTAAATCTGTGCTTGTTGAGCCTATAGGTCAACAAGAATCTGCAGTATTTTTGTGTGCTGCTGGAGAAGCCCTAATATGTGTTGTTGCATCCCCTTCTTTGTTTTCTGCTGTGACTCCTGGGCCTTTTTTCTGTACATTTGTTCCTCCTCTATATTGTCTGCAGAATTCACATTTCAGGCATTTGTGAAAGGATTGCAGAATGTGTCTCTTGTTGAACTCTTTTAGGGAGTTACAAAGGACTTCCCTATGTACATAAACAACTTGCTCTGCAAGTACTGTCCCATCCCCCCACATACTCAATTCTGGTGCAATCTAAGAAAGGTATGAAAAGCAGATACCAATTCTACCTGTTTTTTATTTTATTTGTACAATAAGACAAGTAAAACAAAAATCTATACTTGGTCCTGCCAAGTTGGGATGGGCTACCTCTGTACATTTAAATGTAGTATTAGAGAGCATAAGAGGATCTAGGATAGAGGGAGCCCAGAGAGAACTTTTAGAGAAGAGACATCCTAAAGGAAAGCTCCTGTGGGAGGACAAAAACATTCGAAATCTTATAAGCAGATGATTATGCCCATCCAGGACTGTGGGGAGTTAATGTTCCTTGCACATGATTTTTCTTTTGCTGATCAGTTGGAAGCAAGATAAACTGAGGGGTTGAAGGAAAAAACATTTTTTTCTAAGGGCTTGGAGTAGAGAGGGTGATGAAAAATTGTGATAGGTCTGTGAATTATGGAGGGGAGGGAGGGAGTGGGAAAAGGGGAGACACCTTTCAGACACCATAAAGTTCCATATAACTATGGGCTGTGAAAGAAAAAACATATTTTATAGGGCAAAAATAGACATTTTGGACCCTGTGCCTAGCCAAAGGCAGGTAGGGGAATATACCCTGATGGTAGCAACAGAGAGAGAGTCATGCTCGTCTATATACTATCAAAACAAAAAAAGCAGTCCAGTAACACTTTAAAGACTAACAAAATAATTTATTAGGTGGTGAGCTTTCATGGGACAGACCCGCTTCTTCATATCATAGCCATACCAGAACAGACTTAATATTTAAGGCACAGAGAACCAACACTGGTAATCAAGGTTGACAAATCAGAAAAAATTATCATCAAGGTGGGCAAATCAGAGATCAGAGGGGCAGAAGGTGGGTGGGAAATTAGGAATTAGATAAAGCAAAGTATCTAGCTCATCATAGGGGCTCTTTTACATAATTTACTTTATCTAATTCCTGACTCTTCTCCCTGCCCCCTTCTGCCCCTCTGCTCTCTGATTTGCTCACCTTGATAATAACTTTTTCTGATTTGTCAACCTTGATTACTAGTGTTGGTTCTCTGTGCCTTAAATATTAAGTCTGTTCTGGTATGGCTATGGTCTGAAAAAGTGGATCTGTCCCATGAAAGCTCATCACCTAATAAATTATTTTGTTAGTCTTTAAAGTGCTACTGGACTGCTTTTTTGTGCTGATGGTAGTTGATTTTGCCACTAGATATCCTGAGTTAGTGGTCTGATGAAGAGATTCAGCAGAATGCTAAAATCTGTGCTAGGAATGTATGTGAGTAAGACGTCAAGACTAGGAGAAATTGTTGAATTATTTGCTATTCTCTTACAGAATGAGGCTTACTGGTTAGTTAACCAGTAGGGGCTAGAGCAGCCCCCTGCCTGCCACAGCTGTTCTCAGGGACATCATGGGTGGGGGGCGGCATGGGGTGCACCAACCCGACTGGAGCAATCCCTGTCATATGGGGTGGAGAGTCGGGGAGAGAGGCACAAGGAGGGGGAATGGGGAAGCTGCAGCTTGGCTTGTCTAGAACAGTCCCCCTGCTGCAGAGAGGGGCTGCTCTGGTATAAGTGCAGTGCCCCCAACTGTGGCAGACCTTGGACCAGATGATTGTGTTAAGCGGTGAGATGGTCTCCCTGCCTTCTAAAGGCGAGATGAGAAATAATCACCTTAATTTGCAGCACGGGAAACCTTTGGTTAGACAGTGAGATCCTTTTTAACTATAGGGATAGTTAAGCACCAGAATAAACTTCCAATGGGGAGTTGTACAGTCCCTGCCACTCAAGATTTTTTAAGAACAGGTTGGACAAACAGCTGTTAGGATTGATCTACGCATCTTGGTCCTCCCTCAGTGGAGGGGGCTGTACTAGATGGCCCTTTGATGTCCCTTCCAGCCCTTGTTTTTATGATGTCCCTGGCTAAGGTGGCTGGTTAGAGCCTAATAGTTTAGCAAACTAGATTGCAATGTTCTAAACCAAAAGCATAAAAAAAAACCTGTTCTAGAACATTTTACAAGGCTGTGAGGTCACATCAGACTGGACTTGGCACTCCCAGAGAAAGCAGTGGATTGAAACAGAGTTTAAAAAAATTGTTTGGCTAACTGGCAATATCTGCAGTAAAAATCCTGCTGAACATGGCTGCCCGTTCTTCCTCTTCTGTCTGCACAAGCTGCTGTTGAAACCCGTCACCCCACTAAAATGATATTCTAGCACTCGTTGCAATGAGTTGACTATTATGTTGTCTTGTGTCAGGTGACAAACTTGTGGGCCTTTTCAGGCTGGGGAAATTTTTCAATTAACTACAGCAGGCTCTGACGTCATGTTAGTTCAGCGGTTCCCAACCTTTTCCAGACAGGGAGTCGCACTCTCAGGGGCTAGGAGTCACTCACAGGCTGGAGGGAGCCAGGGGATGCACAGGGACCCCCACAGCTGGAGGCCCAAGAATCCTGGTTGGGGCCCTGGAGGAGACTCAGACCCCCCATGGCTGGAAGTCGGCCGGGGCGGGGGTGGGGCGGGGGAGCCCTGATATCCCTATGGCTGGAAGCTGGCTGGGGCAGAGCCCTGGCCAGCAGTGCCATCTGGAGGGACCCCACCTTCTTCAGAGGCTGGAAGCCAGGGAGCTGATCAGCTCTGCCCTCCCTCCCAACCTTGGACTCAGGCCCCCATCTTACATGAGCTGGGCAGTGCTCCTCAGGTATGCAGTTCTCTGCCCTGTAGCTGAAGTGGTTCTTAGTTTAACTGATTGGCTTAACTGCCTGACAGCTGTTAATTTGGTTAAGAAGTTGAGAGCCACTTCAGTAGCCAGTACCTGTGGAGCCGCCCAGACCAACCAGTAACCCTTTTGAAATGTAATTGTGACCCATGTTTGGGTCCTGACCCAGCTGTTAGGACACATTGCCTCAGTTGAATATGTGGGAGTCTCATTGTAAACCAGCTGGCCCACGTGGCTTTTTCAGTCGTATTCACATCCTATTTTCCCAATAAGCAGTTTTCTGTGTGATTGTTTCATTCTTGAAACTAGGCCCTACTCATCATCTTGCACTGCTTACACTTGGCTTCCCTCCCCCTTCCCCCCCCCCCCGAATGAATTCTGTCTAAATATGCCCAAATAGGGTCTTTTTTTTACATCCATGTGTGCACTAGATATCTTTCCTTTTTCTTTCCAGCCCATGCCATTGTTCCCTTTTCATGTTACCTCCATCCTTTCCTGTATATTATCTCTCTTAAGAGAATGTCTCAACTAACTCTGACAGGGTTGGCCCAGGTCCACCACCTCATAAACGTGTGACAGAACCAGATAGCCTATCCCCTGTCTGTATTTGCATGTTAATCTGGTGAGAAACAGAAATTGAAAATTTGGAACTTGCAAGAGCTAGTAGTTAGGCTGGACAAAGTCATTAATTCATTTGTGAGAGTTAATGTTTAGCATGTTTGTGGTAAGATTTCATTAAATAATCTTTTAAATAAGAAATTTTATATTATCAATTTTGAAATCAAACTTAATTATTTTTTTAAATCATTGATTTTTATCCACCCTGAGCATTTCTATTGTAGAATGGTCCTTTATTTGTATGCCTGTAGTACTTACAGCAGTATTGTTTGTTTTGATTTAGGGGGAATATCTGTTTATGTATTTCATTTATTTAGTTGCTTCTCTGGGCTGGTCAATATAAATTTGAGCTTGTCTAGTAATCTAGTTTTAGTTTGGGTATTGCAGCAAAGTGTTCACTCAAGCTGCGTGTAGGCAAAGTTTAAACTATCCCCATGTCATGGGATTGGTGTAACCTTTAGAATAGGGAGAGAAGGATGTTATAGCTTTGCAGCTGAGTTCAAATGACTAGTCTATGCCTCAGGTCTAGTATGGCTGCCTTCCTCTGTGAGGCCTAGTTGTATGTGTGCGGGGCTAGGAGGAAGGGGAAATTGGCTGCCACCCGGCATATGTGGTGGCTTGAAGTAGAGGAGGATGGGCCCTGCAGCTCTATTAGGTCCCAGCTCATGGTCCTGATACAAGCAAATGGATTCCCCAATTGTTGAGTGGGAACCACCCAAAACATGCTGCCTTTGACACACAAATGTTTATTTCCCAGGTTGCTTCCTAGCCTGTTTTCCAGAGCTGCCATCCACAGGTCTCCTGGGTCTCTCCAGGGTTATCAGCTGGTGGAACTCCCATGGCTCCATCTCCACTTGGGCTTCTGTGGGCAGCCAGGCAGTCTGGTTCTCAATGTGTCTGGCCGCTGGGGCTCTGGCAGCTGCTGGGAGGGAGCCTGAAATGTGCAACCTCCTCCTTTGGCGGTCAGAGCAAACTGAGCTGGGTCGCTCCCTTTTATACAGAGGCTGCAATTGGAGCATGCCCAGCAGTGTTGAGGACATGGCTTTGTCTGCACTAAATGGGAGGGGAGTTAATTTTAGGGTAGGCAGACACACCACTCATCTGATTTAACTGCATGAGAGTTTTTTTGGAAGTTCCTTGCCTTGTTACCTTGCACTTTTCTATTGATTTTTTAGGTCATTTTAGTCTGTCCCTTTGTATCAGCACATTTTCATCCCTAATATCTACCATTTGCAATTTTTTTCCAGTTATTCCTGGGTGATAGGCTAGCCCACAGGAACTAGAGTGGTTTGTAGGCCACATAGAACATCACACTTGAGTTTCCACACATATCACTCAGTTGTTTTCCTGATAGCAGTTTTTATTCAGTGTTCTGCATTTTCTCTTATTTATCTGGAAATTGGGAGGAAAGAGATTATAACTATGTCAAAAGCATGTTACAATCATAAATGCCTTATAACACTGATTTTTTTTTTTTTGTCACTTTCTTCCTTGTTTGTATCCTTTCTGCAGTGTTTTTATTCAGTAATGTAGTGCCCTTTTCCAAGCTGTGGTCTACTAAATGTAGCCCCTATATCATTCTTGCAGACAGTCACAATGTGTATTGATATGTACTTGTAGCCTATAGACTTTACCAGGACACAAGATTGAGATGCTCTTATGCTGTGTGTTGTACGAGACATCTTGTTGAACAGATCCTTCCCCGAGATTCTGACAACTGAACAAATGAGACTGAACGGGTGGGACAAAGCAAGTGCCTAGTGTCGTCTTTTTGTGAATGAGTAATAAAATGGCTTAAAGATTTGCCCAATTTCACGAGGGCAGAGCTTGAAATTGAATCCAGATCTCCTGAGAGCCAATTCTAGCCACGTTTTAACCCCAGGACCAGTCTTCCCTTTGCTTAATTTCTAATATGTTACTTTAATACGATTACAATAAGCACTTGGAAAGCATAGCACTCTAAGGCTGTGAAATTATAGTTTTCTGAACACCGAAGAATTCTTAGGCACTTCACAAGGACACCTTCTGTTCCCTGAAGAACTTTTAGTCTTCAAATAAGAGAAGCACGTG
Organism: Carettochelys insculpta; assembly: GCF_033958435.1. NCBI lineage: Eukaryota > Metazoa > Chordata > Testudines > Carettochelyidae > Carettochelys > Carettochelys insculpta. Next base: position 353,171,673 of record NC_134137.1, read on the forward strand.
AGAGCAATGAGCACTGTGAGTTTTAATCTGTGGGAGGAAGTATAACTTGCATAGTCATGCTATTGAAAATATAATTTAAAGATTACATAACTATAATGTCTTAAAATTTTAAAACCACATATGCCTTGTTTTGCAAAGATACAGACTAACATGGCTACCCCTCTGAGACTATATACCTTGTTCAGGCCATTTGAATTATTTTTCAGTAACCAGTGATTTAAGAATTTTTTAGTCTTAGCTCAGTGATTAGAGCATTGGCCTTGTAAACCCAGAGTTTCATCCCTTGAGGGGGCCTTTTAAGAGTCTGGGGCAAACAGATTTAAAAAAAAATCTGTTGGGGATGGTGGTAGGTCCTACTGTGAGTGCAGGGGACTGGACTCGATGACCTCTTGAGGTCCCTTCCAGCTCTATGAGCTATGCATAATTTGAAATCTGTCAATGACTTTAAAATATTTGAGGCAATATAATTAACAATTACACAGCATTTCTTTATGAATAACCCTATTGTCAAGGATTTAAAACTAAATGAAAATTTGTTGGGAAGCAGCTTGATGTACATTTTTAGGTAAGAACATTTTCCCAAAGAAACTTATGAGGGGGAAAATCCATTAAACTTGATTGATTTTTTTTTTTTTTTTTTTTTGACACTAGTAGTTTCTAGATTTAAACTTTTTTTTTCTTTTTCAATCCCCATACATAAAGAACTAATCTTGTTATTGGTAATTCTGTCTGTCTTTAGCCGGATAACTGTAGTTTACCTGTTGTGCCTTGTGTTGTGATCACATTGCATATTTCAAGCTAACCAGTGTTATGCCAGTTGAATATTTCTTTGGGAAATCTCCAAAGAACACTTTCTGTAGCTAGAGCAGGAAGTAGTGTTGCCAGTTCATTATGGCCGTGTTCTCACTGAGGCCATGTCTACACTGTGCAGCTTAAAGTACCACAGCTATGCTGCTGAAGCCTTGCTGCTGTAAAACATCCAGTGTAGCCATTCTTTGGTGGCAGGAGAGAGCTCTCCTGTCAACAAAACACAGTTGCTTTGTCTCTCCTGCCAGCAAACCACTGTTCCCAATAGCACTTCTTATTTGTCAGGAAGTGTGGGGTTGTTCATGGGTTTCTTCTGTTTGTTTTTTTTGGGGTGTGGGGGGGGGTCACGCTGGGGTCAGAAAAAGGCTTTAGAGGCAACGGTGTAGTGCATGTATTGCCTGAGTTTGTTTTGGACCAGTGGTGTATTGTTATACTAGCCTATTGACCCTAATGCCAAATTCATTACCCTGGCTGTAGGTAGTCTTAATACAATTAATACATCAATTTAAGTTTGTGAAACAGCTTGGGATACTTCAGGGTAAAAGTTGCTGTACAAAACAGAAGGTACTAGTAAATACTGGATCAGAGCCCAGTATGTGGCTGAAGTCACGTGTAGCTATAATAGATGCAAATACTAAATTTCATTATGCAGACAAACTTAATATCCATCACGTGACAGTGATGTAAACCAACAAAACTGGAAAAAAATGCCTTATAAGGGCTCTAATCTTTCAAATTTACACCTACAAGAAAATTTAATCATGTGATTAGTCCAGTTAGTTTGTGTGAAACTGTCTGGCACAGAATATCATTTGTAATAGCCATTGACTCCTTGCATCCTCTTTTTTTCTTAAAGACCAAGTAGTGTAATTTTTGTGGTCACACATTTCTTCGGATATAAACATTAAGTGGAAGTGAACATTCTTAACTTTTGTAAATTCTGTCATGCTGTGTGTGCTCAAAACTTAGGAGTTTAAGTTTTGAAGGCCAAAGATGAATAAACTTTCATTTTTTACACTTTTTTTATTATATTAAACATTCCCTTGCAGCATTGGCTACATAAGCACAGCTTTATGCTGGTATGTGAAAACCAGAAAGTGAAACTGGCCATTCTAGTTCACTGACCAAGCAGAATGAAATGCAAAAAATAGAACAGCACAAGTGATTAAAAAGGAAAATTGGATTTTAAAAATCTTTTAATCTACAGTTTTAGTAATAAAGGTAAGGGAAAAATAATTTTGAAAGTATCAGATACTTGCTGTTTAAAAAAGAGCTGGGATATATTTTTCTAGAAAGATATCATGATAAAACAGAAAAATACTTAAGAACTATTACTCAATACTCCTGGGGGTATTCTGCACCAAAAATCTAAAAATTCTGCCCACAATACTCTGAAATTCTGCAAAATTCTCCAAGTTTTTTGTCCAAATAACACTACATAATGTCCATTTTCAGTAATTGGGTAATGTATTTCCAAGTACAGGTTGCAGCTCCCTGGTTCAGTGTGGTTGCGGCCTGACCAGTCCCAAACAAGAGAATTAGCTGGACCAGGGAATGGTCCCTGTCACTGGCTCCCAAGCTGCCTCCTGCACCCTCTCAGCACTGGACTGCTCTCCCTATGTGCAGCTGCTGCCAGGCCATCACCCATGCTGCTGTGCCCCCTCCCCTGCCACCCAGGGCTGCCAGGGGAAGTTGGCTCCAACCCATGCTGGGGATGCAACTCTAGCCCTGTGCAGCTGCCCCCAGCGTCTCTGGGCTACCAGAGGAAGTCGACTCTGGCTCCAGCCCTGGTCCCATGGGGCTGCCAGAGGGCATGCCAGCCTGGGCCCTGTGGGGCAGCCAAAGGATATGGGCTGCACCCTACTGCCTGGCTCTCTGGTCCAGTGACCTCCCTCATCCAGCAGAGTGTTCATTGTAGGAGTTCCAGCCATTAGCTATCAGCAAGTCGCTCTCGCTCTCACACTTTTTCTCTCATATCCAGGAGTAGATTTTAAAAAAGCAAATCCTATGACAACTCGGTTTCCCTTTTCTCTGCCACCTTCCTTGCCCACCAGAACCCCGTTGGAAAGCCCCATGCTCCCTCCTTCCCAAATTCCAACTGCACCCTATTTCTGTGAAGAAAGGACATTTTGTGTGCAGTGTTAATTTCTTCCAAATGCTGCATTTTGCAGCAGCGCAGAATTCCACCAGGAGTACACTTCAGTGCCTTAAAATGGTCTTTGTTTGAAAGAAGTATCAAGAAAAAGTTGTTATTTATACAGGTTGAACCTCTAGTCAGGTCCCAAGAGTGCCAGACCGATTCCAAACGAGAATTTTCTGGACCGGGGAGGTCAGTATTATCTAGCAGCATGACCGACACTTCCAATGCTTATTGGGCTCTTATAAGATACTTAGGGGTAAATTACAGCTAATAACACCACAGAATACTGAAAGCCAAAGCTAGTGGTGGTAAACTTTTTTGGACCGGGGAAACTTGGCCACACCCATGATAAGTGGTTGTCTGCCTGAATTAATTAAAATTAAAATCAGGCTGAATTAATGGATGTTGCCGGATGAGTACCAGACTAGAGAGGTTCAGCCTGTACATATATTATATTGACCAAGCCTAGAAAGCTGTTCATCTAACTACAGCTATCCAAGCAATTCTTGAAGTTTTCCTTCAAATTTCTGTCCTGAGCAGTGGTGACATAGCACCTTTATTTTTCTGCTGTAAACTGTGTAAATGTATATTAGTGTGTAGTATACAATAGTATATTTTGACAAATTGTGAAAATTAGCTGACTTAAGACATTTGAGATAGCATTTACATGGTAGAATCTGTAAACCAATCCAAACTTTTGTAAATAAACTGCTTTTTCAAATTACACCATTGTGTAGCCTTCCTATTTCACATGTGGGTGGACATTATGTATAAATATCATATATTAAAGGGAATGACAGGATTGGAAGTTAAAGGCTAAAGTGGCTCATCTATGGGAAAGGAAGATATATATAGTTAGGCTTGAGGTGTAATAGATCTGTAAAATGTGCATACTAAGAGTTCCCATCAGTAGTTGAGAGAATGCTAGGCACATTTATAACCATTTGTGTTCACATGCTCAGCTCTGACTAAACATTCGCTCTTGGAGTGGAATTCCCAATGCCTGGTTTGTGCCTGAAGATGAGCTTTTGTGGAAAATTTGAGCAAAATCCCTTTAGTAATTTTCAGTGGGGAAAATGCAGCTCTTCCATTGAAGAAAACCAACCCACTTATTTAACACAACTAGCAGCAAAAACTGAGGCTTGAAAGTTGGCAGGGACATAATCAGAGCCTGAAAAATCTGCTTCCCTGTTCACCCAGGATAGATGGGAAGCTTTTTTGGGTGAGTTCCATCAGCTTCTTCAGAATCTGAACTGCTTGAGGAATTTTATCTAGTCTTATGACTATTGATAACTTACAGATGTGAAGGGAGCATAAACTGATTCAGTGCTAACTTCTCTAGAGGCAAACATCTCCCATTCCATTGCTGCTACCAAGTTTGCAAAGGCACAGCAGAGCGAAAACTGACTAGCCTTGGCACTTTTTTATTGCTATTCAAAATCCAAGTCAGTTTCACTTTGCTGACCTAGGAAAACCTACTGTGTGAGCAGAAGCAGAGATGGACACTAAGTGTATTTAGTAGATATAAAGATTGAAAAACAATAGAGTAAAAAATGTGAAATTTAGTTGAGTAACCAAGATATGTGGGGGAGAGGTACATTAGAAGAGATTTCCCCCATCCGTCCTCCCAGCTCTTATGATGGATGGTGTGGCAAAGTGAGTGTTTCTCATTGCTAGGAGCGTGAAAGAGTTGGGTAACTGAATCACATGTAAAGCTGGAACTCTGCTGAAAACGCTAACAAGTATTATTTATCTCTGATATCTTTTTTTCGGTCTGTTTTGCGGTGATATACATTTTGAGCTCTGACTGAGGTTTTTCTTAATGTAGGTTACACATTATAAGCAATATCCACCTAATACAAGCAAAGTGTATTCCTACTTTGAATGTCGTGAAAAGAAGACTGAGAATTCCAAATTAAAGAAGGTGAAATATGAGGAAACAGTATTTTATGGGTTGCAGTACATTCTAAATAAGTACTTAAAAGGTATGTCTCATCATTCTCAGATAAAACATTTCCTGCACATAAATCTCCATATTTTTCTCCAAATGTCTTATATTCTCATAGTTGAGTTTTTGGATTATCTTAGCTCAGTGTTTTTAAAATTTGAAATGTCATCTTATTCTCATGACTCTCAAATGAGATGTCATCTCTTATAAAATGGTCTTCTGCACTTGCTGCCTTCTATTTTTTGTAAGCTATCAATGAGATTCAGCAAACTAAAAACTATACCAAAGAATAACCAGTTTTTTAATCTGTGAGAAGACATTACAATGCTTTAAAGGAATATCAAACATAAGAACTTGAAAATTAGAACAAAAATAAGTTACCTGAAATCATTTTTAAAAAGCAGCAATAGATTTGGAAGAAAATAAGTTTTTTGTTTAAAACTTGAAAAATGTGCAATCTGTGTCTGTTCAGTTAAATGCCCATATTAGTAACTTTTTGTGTTTTAATGTATTTGCCTCTAAATCTAGTCATGATCTATAACAGAATTTTAATGTTTTCTGATAGCTGTGATGCATTTTTCAGACCATTTGAGGGTGTACATCTTAATTTTGCATTATAGATTAAAGTTTGGAGGTACAGTTTGTCTTTTTTCAAGTATATATCTAGTTTGATCAGTCTTCTCATTCTGTTTTCTGTTTATACAAAAAATCCTTTCAGACAGCATTGGTCACAGATTGTGCAAATCTGAACCAAGACTCCTCCAATGCCAACCCCAGTTCTTGCTAGATGTTGGCATTCCAGTAGAAAAAAAAATTTTGGCAGTCCCATATCATTCAATATGGAAAGTGTAGGATCTACATTTCCTTTTTCTTTTATCATCTTGAAATGGAAGAACTGTCCCAAAATAGTCATCTATTGAAGTCCCCAAAACCTCATTATCAGAGGCTAGTTGATGTTACTGTAACAGCTTCTACTGAGCTTTAAAAAATTAGATGCATATTAAACTTAATTCAGTGTAGTACTTATGGAAGGCACGAAGCTAGCAGTCCTGTAGTTTAAGTCTCCTGCTTAGCCATAAAGATTATGATGGAGGCAATAGCATTTGACTTCTTTGGTGTGTCCTGCTAAGGATTTAAACCTGTTTAGGAGGGATCATCAATGTGAAAGAAAAAAAGTTTAGTATCCATGGTAGTTCAAACATTGGGTGTGTTGAGTGTTTTCAGGCTCCTCTGGCCACAGGGCTGAGGGCACCAACTTATCCTATGTAGACACTGACCAGCCATCAGTTGATAGTGAGCTCAAATATTACCCACCTGGTCTGAATTTGAACTACTGATTTATAAGCGAAAGGTCTCCCACTACCATACCAAGTTCCTTAACCAGCCTGTCGTCTTTACAATACAGTTTTAAAGCCCCAAAATAAGGCTTTTTAGCCATAGTATCTGGATACAAAGTAACTTTTTCATGTCTGGGAGGAATCTTTTGATAGTAAAAACCTTATCTTTTATTCATAAGCAGTTGCATAATGCTTGGCAGCAAACAATGCAAAAAACAAAAAAAAAAAAGTGTGTTTCATTGCAGACAAAGTGATAACCAAAGAGAAAATCCAGGAAGCCAAAGAGGTCTACAAGGAGCATTTTCAAGATGATGTCTTCAATGAAAAGGGGTGGAACTATATTCTTGAAGTAAGTCTAAGTATTTTGTTTCAAGGAAAATTCTGCGTATTATTTGTGAGTGAAGGGATTAGTTATTTTTACCTTAAGACTTACAGGAATGTTCTGCTAGAACTAGTAGCTGTCACAGAATATTCAAATAATTGTAAATCCATAAAGCAAAGTAGCTTGTTCTCACCCACAATTATTTCTGATTTGAGGACGATTTAAACCTCCAGATTAGTGGAACTGCTGCGGACAACTGCACAGCCCCACAATATGCTAATATATTTATGGCTGACCTGGAACAACAATTCCTCAGCTGTCATCCCCTATTACCCCTCCTCTACTTAAGATACCTTGATGACATCATTATGAGTTGGGCCCATGGTGTAGAGACTCTAGAAGACTTCCACAGAGACTTTAACAATCTGCACCCCACCATCAACTTATGCCTCGACTACTCCCCACAAAAGATACATTTCCTGGACACCACAGTACAAATCAAGGATGGCCTGATTGGTACTACACTCTACTGGAAATCCACTGATCACTTTACTTACCTACACACTTCTAGCTTCCATCCTGCACACACAACTAGATCCATTGTTTACAGTCAAGCCCTTGGGTACAATCGCATTTGTTCTGCTCTACTGACAGAGACCAAAAACTACAAGATCTTTACCAAATACTCATAAACCTGAATTACCCACCAGGAGAAATACAAAAACAGATCGACAGTGCCAGATGAATATCCAGAGACCAGCTGCTCCAAGATAGGCCCAAAAAAGCCAAGAACAGAACCCCACTGGTCATCACCTACATCCCCCAAGTCAAACCACTGCAACGCATTATTAAAGACCTACAGCCTATCCTTAATCAGGATGCCACACTCCATCAGGCCCTAGATGACAGGCCTGTTCTCTCCTACAGACAACTTCCCAATCTTATGAGGATTCTCGCCTAGAACCAGAGTCTATACCGCAGGAACACCAGTCCTGGAACTTTTCCTTGCAACAAAGCCCGTTGCCAAATTTGTCCATATATCTATTCTGGCGACACCATCACTGGACCTAACCAGGTTATTCACAGGATCACGGGCACATTCTCATATTCCTCAACTAACATCATATATGCCATCATGTGCCAATGGTGCCCAGATGCTTTGTATATTAGACAGACTTCAAACTCTCTTAGACAAAGAATTAATGGGCATAAAACAGACATAAAAACACTCCTGATCCACAAACTGGTCAGTCACCACTTTAATGGAGTGGGCTGTTCTGTTAATGACTTAAAGGTCTGCGTCTTACTGAAGAGGAATTTTCACAACAGTCTTGAAAGACAGGCTGCTGAACTCTTTTATATTCAAATTCAACACATTATCATGTGGTTTGAACCGGGATGGGAAGTTTTTAGGTCATTATAAGGGTTCTTTTGCATACTTGGCTTAATCTAATTCTTGACACACACACACCCTTTCTGCCCCTCTACTATCTGGTTTTCTCACCTTGATAATACTTTTCTGATTTTTTTTTTTTCCCACCTTGATGGTTATTTTTGGTTCTCTGTGCCTTAAATATTGAGTCTGTTCTGGTATGGCTATGATCTGAAGAAGTGGGTCTGTCCCACAAAAGCTCATCACCTAATAAATTATTTTGTTAGTCTTTAAAGTGCTACTGGACTGCTTTTGCTTTAAAAAAAAAAAAAGTAGTTTTTCATCCTTACAAATACCAGATATGGCTTTGCAGGTAATAAGTGTTATTACTGATACAACTGCCACAATGAGTGGGGGCCTGTTAGCAAATTTCAGTGTAGAATACAGTATTTCCTGCCTGGCTGTGTCAAATACATCACTTTCTATAATTAACTGTAGTAATTTTTCTTCTAATGCATAAAGCACTACAACTTTTTGCATGAGTAGATAGTAATTGGAGAAATTACATTCTTATTGGCATATGAAAACTTGGTGTTTGACTTTTAAGTAGCAATACAAAATTTAATTTTATTATGAAATATAGAGAACAGTTAGGAATTTTTCTGAGGTACAATATCTCTAAAACTACTATCTTTAAAAATGTTTTCTTAGATTATGTCCACGCTAGGAAAAGTAAGTAGATTGCAGATATGCATTTCTAGCTATGGCAGTTGTGTAGCTAGAATCGACATATCTGCATTTGACTTACCTGGCTGTCCTCATTGAAGGTTGACAGAAGTTTCTCCCGTTGACCTCACTTACTCCTTGCGTCTCTCAAGGAAGACAGAAGTCAATGCCAACCCTTGATAGGTCCATTTCACGTGTCCCTGCAAGATGTGCGAAATTGAACCTGAGAAGATTGACCCTGGGTAGGTCAGTATTCTAGGCTAGTGTAGACATAGCCTCAGTGTGTAATTTTTTTTTCCTCAGATGAAAGCATCGTCCCTTCAAGTGTGGGCAGCTTTGTCACTCTTTGCAGTAGAATTATTTTAATACTTATTTCATTGATGTCCTGTCAATGAAGCTTCCTGCATTACCAATTTTTAGGATAAACCATTTCTTAGAAAGCAGTGCTATTCCATTAATGATCATGACTGTAGTGTTTGGCATGTGGGTATGAACATATTGGCATGCCTGGTTATCCTATGGCAACCAAAACGGACAATAAGAATGGAAATTCTCAGTTTTACGAATTGTAAAATTGGTGACAAGGTGAATCAAAATGTTTTTTTCTCCATTCTACCACTAACTCAGGTGTGCTTAAAGGGGTTTGTATGTGTATTCTGTTCCTAGGTCCTTTGAATGCATTACTACTCCTGAAGAAATCCAGAACCTAATTTTATTGTCTAATCCCCTGATTTTCTTTTTCTTCTTTAGTTTTTCTTTTTAACACAATTGACTGGTCAATAAATAATTTCTTTTAAAGCCTTCGTTTTCAACAGTTGTTACCAGGCTTCTGTCTTGGGAGGTGATAATAGGCTTGACCAGCTCTGCTCCATCTGGTTAACTGATTCTTTGCTGGATGTATATGTGATAAGATTCTTAAACAGGGAAGGACTTCTAAACATTTAGGCTGTGTCTACATTTGCATTCTTCTTTTGAAAGAGATATGCAAATGAGGTAAATGAAAATGAGGTACAAATTTGCACCTCATTTGCATGCTCTTATTTCAAAATAGCATCTTTCGAAAGAAGAAAATCAGTGTAGACACTGCTCTTTCGAAAGCAAATCCCATCTTCAAAAGAATCCTCCTTCCCTTTTTTTATGGGAAGAAGGATTCTTTCGAAGATGGAGTTTACTTTGTTCCTCATTTGCATTTTTTATTTACCACATTTGCATACCTCTTTCAAAAGAGGAATGCAACTGTAGGCACAGCTTTAGTGACTTCTTGAAAATATCAGGATTTTTTGGATGCGTCTCCATGTAAAAGTTCTGAAATTCTGAATGGAATTGTGTGGTGTTTTCTGTTTTGTTTTAGATTAAAGATTAATCAGTATGATTGGAGCTGTTGAAGCAGCATTTTGGCATACATTGGGATATCACTGGAGACCACATATTGATACTAGTTCTCAAAACTATGATTTTTCTAAATACAGTACTATTCTAGCGCATATGTTCATTTTAACACTTCTGTATGCTCTATGAAAAGATTTCTTTGGGTCTTTACAATCTGCTACTTTATTAATTTCGTTCATGCTATTTCAATGGTTTCTTAGTTCTTTTACAGCTGCTGTCTCATGATTTATTCTATTTGCAAGCAGGCTGCTGCATCGTATTCCACAGTGCTTAACTTTCAATCATGAAAATTATTCATTATTAAGAATAGCTTTAAAATTGAAAGAACATGATGTTGGGAGACTGGCTTCCATGGTCAGTGGACCAAGTAGATGAAACTTTAGTTTTAAGACGACTAATCTTTAAACTTAATCTCTGTACTGAGACATAATGATTCCATTTTGAAAATGGATGATAAATGGACTAAATGTCCAGGTAAAGGACCACAGAAAATTGCGTGCCAAAGACCTATTAAATTCAACTTTTAAAACAAAGTAAAACAGCAGGGTCTCCTTAAATGAGTGGGTTTGAAGAATAAGATGTTTAAATAGCCGTTTGTGGAACTGGTATCTTTTAAATGATTAGGCTTGGGTGCATTTGAGTGGAATTTTTGTCTTTAAATGTTGAGCTTTTCATTGTAAAGTCTTTCTTTTTTTAGCAAATATAAAGTCTGCTTGTATTCCACTGAAGTCACTAGGAGCAGGGCTGGCCACTGAAGGCTGTTAATTTCTCTTGCAGAAGTATGAAGGACATCTTCCAATAGAAGTAAAGGCTGTTCCTGAAGGCTCTGTCATTCCCAGAGGAAATGTACTCTTCACAGTAGAAAACACGGATCCAGAGTGTTATTGGCTTACAAACTGGATTGAGGTCAGTCTGCAAAAATTGAGCTTTCATGAAAAATGGATTCACGGTTATTGTATTTGGGTTTGGATAAGATCTCTGGAACCGGCTAGTTTCTGCTTCCAAAAGATCTGTCCATCAAAGCCTTCTGCAGAAATCTTGTGTGATATGCTTATTTAATAATGGGAGAAATGCACAGTAGTGCTCATATGCCTTGTGGGATTTGACTTTTGTGTTTAAATCTGAATTTTAAGCAAACTGTTTTGGATGTAGACAATATTTCTGGCATCACTTCCAAGAAATGTTTCTCGTTTTTAGAAGAGTCTAGTTGCGAGTGAACAGGATAGATTGATGGGGTGGTACTCTTCCAGAAAGTCACTTGTACAGATGTTGACACTGTTTGCCATACCTAATTTGTTTAGCCTTTGCGGACTCATATGTATTTTCTGTTGGCTTATTACCAGTAGTACCAGTTATGTTTGGCTCATTGCCAAGTGGGGATTTTGCATCTTGACTAAATATATTTAATTTTGTGCACCTGATAATAGTGTTTGGTTCATGGTTGTTTGGTTTGTTTGTTATAGACTATTCTTGTTCAGTCATGGTATCCAATCACAGTGGCCACAAATTCCAGGGAGCAGAAGAAAATTTTGGCAAAGTATTTGCTGGAGACATCTGGCAGCTTAGAAGGACTGGAATACAAACTCCACGACTTTGGCTACAGAGGTGTTTCATCGCAAGAGGTAAGACTAATTGCCCATTAGTTTGCAAAGTCTAATTTTGGTTAATGTTTTATATAGCCAGGAATTTGTGGCATTTTTGGCACACATACTTCTTTAATTATTTCAGACTTCTGTTTTTAATATCTTGCTGTGAAAGTCTGGCTACACGCTGCAGTGTTTGTTGGGAATACTTCATGAGAACATTCTCCTAGTACCTTCTGGTGCAAAATTAAAGAAACTATTGTTTACTTAACTATTGAGACCTTGGAGAGCTTTTCTATTTATGGAAATCTGGAAATTTATTTTCTGCATAGTATAAGTAAAGGGGGAAACTAGAATTAGTTCAGTTCATCAGAGCTCTTGTTTAACACTGTACAACACTTGATAATTAGGTTGGCACTGTCACTCAAAGTCGTGTCACTCTTTCTCAGACAGCAGGAATAGGAGCATCTGCTCACTTGGTTAACTTTAAAGGAACTGACACAGTAGCAGGAATTGCTTTAATTAAAAAGTACTATGGAACAAAAGACCCTGTTCCAGGATACTCTATTCCAGCTGCTGAACACAGGTAAGATCTTTTTCCCCAATTTGTCAAAACATTTGCTGAATTTCTTTGTTCCTAGTGTTAACACAACTAATTTTCCGTGTTCTTTCTTTGCATATGGAAATTCCTGCTTCACTCCATATAAGGAGACAGATGAAAACCTCTTCAGTCTTTCTATATGTATAGAAAACATGTGTAGATACTAATTCAGCTGTTAAGGCAGAAATAAGCCTTACCAGCTGACAAGGTACCAATCTGCTTTTACAAAACGTATTTAGGTTCAAAATAAGAATGTAATTGTGTTTTAAATGAAGTTGTAAGCTCGTAGTTAAAATATCTGGACTATTTGTGTCCCCTATAGTGCAAACAGTTGTTTTGGAGACCCAATTCCATAGCACAGCACTCTAAAAATACATAAGAAGGCATGAAAAGTTGGGAGTGCTGACACTGGCAACTAAGACCTCTCTCCCAAGCAGAGGCAGTTAGAGTGTAAGCTTCCCATCATGTCAGGACTCTGGCTGAAGAATTACCCTATGTATGTCATCAATCTTTGATCTCCACTCACCCTGCTAAGACAGATGGGAATGGTGATCAGTTGTAAGACTGAACACTGTAAGACTGACATGCATTCATTTCAAACATCGTATCTCTGTTACCAGGTAACTTTCAGCCACACCTGCCATATACTGGATTCTGATACAGAGATGAATGTCTCATTAACTTGTAATATCCAGTCTACCCTCGTAAACAGATAAAAATTTTGCACTACTCTGTATTATTCTTTGTTGATAAGAATCCAATGTTTAACTGTCATAAATATCCTAGTCCGGTAAGCTAGCATGCATGAATACAAAGTAAATCCAATATTAAAATTGGATAGTGGTCTTCTCTGAGCAGTAAATATCCTCTGTCCAGGTTAGTGTTTCTGGAGCAATCTAAGTACGGGATTGAATGACTACTGGAAGTAAAACTATTGTATGAGTTCATGGAAGTTCAACAGGCTGACCAGTGCTTTGGCTTTTCTTATTTTAAATTTGACAGAAGCAACTGTAAATTTAAAATGTAACTGAAGGAAGCCTGGGTTATGTCTACACAGCAGCCTTGCTTCAAAATAAGCTATTCTGGAATAGCTTATTATTTCAAAATAAAGCTGCTACTCACACAAATGCATTTTGAAATAGGCCTTAGTTATTTTGCAATAGGCTCTTTGTGTGTAGACACTATTTCGAACTAGCCATTGGATGCACTGTAGCTTATTTTGAAATAGGTGCTGTTAAGACAGGCTGTGTCTACACGGGCACAAATCTTCGAAACAGCCATATTTCGAAGATTATTAATGAGGCGCTGAATTGAATATTCAGCACCTCATTAGCATTAGGACGCTTCCGGCCATGGCACTTTGAAAGCATGTGGCTTAGTGCAGCTACACGGGGGTCCTTTTTGAAAGGACCTGCACCTTTCGAAATCCCCTTATCCCGATCAGAATAAGGGAATTTCAAAAGGTGCAGGTCCTTTCGAAGAGGACCCCCGTGTAGCCGCGCCGAGCTGTGTGCTTTCGAAAGCAGTGCTTTCGAAGCACCGCGGCTGGAAGCGTCCTAATGCTAATGAGGCGCTGAATATTCAATTCAGCGCCTCATTAATAATCTTTGAAATATGATTATTTCGAAGATTTGTGCCTGTGTAGGCAACAGCCACAGGGAATAGAGCATATTTCAAAACAGCTATTTTGAAACAGGCACTATTCATCGTAGAATGAGGTTTACCCATTTTGAAGTAAATCAACTGCTATTTTGAAACTACTGTGAAATAACGATTGTGTTGTGTAGATGCTAAGATAGTTACTGCAAAATAATTGCTGTGTAGATCTACCCATATTGAATTGGATCAGAAATAGTCCTATCTAACGTTCTATGCAGTTCATTGGCATGTTGATGTTAAAGTGAACAGCTAAAAGTAGTCCCTGTTCAAATTCTGTTTGGTAAATGCATACTGCAGCCATTCTCTCCAAGCTAGTTGTTCCAGGATCTCAAGGATTGGAGTTCTGTGCTTGGAGCTGGCAGGTGCAGTGCATGTTACTGTTATTGCCGCAGCCCCTTTAAAGCTACGTCTACGCTAAGAAATAAAATCTTTCTTCCTGCATTTCTTTGCCACCATTGCTGAGGGTGCCTGTTGGGAGAGACCTCCTACAGAGTGGATAAATATCATGGGTTTCTTTTTTTAAATCAGTTAACATTTAAATTAGAACTCCTTGTGTTGATTCTTCCGATGTTGTAGTCTTAAATGACTAAATGGCATGTTTCATACTTGTAGCTTCCTCATTGTGAGCAAAATTTCAGGTGTTCTTTAATTGTGACATTTCCCAGTAGAAAAATACTCATCTATTGCTGAAAAAGGCAAGTTCAGGGCCTCACTGACATCTCCATGTGTTAAGAGAAACACAAATTCACAAAGCAAATAACCTGTGCGTTCTTTAACCAGCACCATCTTCTGAATATTCAACTTCCAGAAGCCATAAAAACAAAGGTTTGGCTTAAACTGGAAAGCTAATGAAGGAGTAAAGCCAAAAGTCAATAAGATTACTGCTTGTAAGGTCACTTGGGTGCTTTTGAAAATCATGACCCTCCCATACATAAATCGGGGTTAAAGATTCTATTTTTGAAAATTTTGGCCTGTGTGCTTGCAAGTTAGCAATTACTTTAATGCTGTGTAAAATCTGGCATCCTGATCCTGCGAATACATGTACATTTGCCTAATGTAACGATCCTGAATCATTCCAGTTCATTTTGTATATGCACAGTCAGTGCTAACAATGTTTCCTTGCTAACACTGAAGCAGCTTTGCTCTGAAGTGATTGATTTTTATGCTACCAGGAGAAGTTTGTTTCAAATGCTACAGACATACATTGCTTATCTTCAAGCACAAGTAGCCTTGTTGTAGTTAATATAGGCGTAGTGATATAAATTGTTCTGTACCTGCATGTTTGCGGTATCATGGTCTTAAATATGCTGGAGTTTTACAGAACTGTTACAGTAAAGATGAATAAGATTCCCACCTAGTATCAGCATTTACGAAAAGTCCAGCATTCCACCCAGTAAATCCCTTCACTGTGCCATGCATCACTCACTTGTGCCACCCCTAGCTATGGTACTCTTGTAGGAGTAGGGGGTGAAACTAAGCTACTGCTGAACAGCCAGTCTTTTTCAGCCTGGAGGTTGAAGGAGCTGATCCAGAGAGGAAGTCAAGTGCATAGCAAAGCACTTACTATCTCATCTACTTCTTAGTAACAGATGACTATGTCCTTCTCCTTCCACCACCATGGCCAGAGGGATGCTCCCTTCAGGCTGGTTTCATAGGCTTATGGACACTTTTTCCCCCTCTAGCTACCTCCGCAAGAATTCTTCCTTCACTCATCTCACCACTTTCTATCTGCAAAAGGAGGGACACAGAACCTCACGCACCATTACCAGCAAGGAGGTTCTCTTCCATCCTATCTTGTAGCCAGTTCTGGGGAACTTGCTTGCAGTCAAAGCGGAGGGAGATTTTATTTATTCTACTCTAATCTACAGAGTGATTTTTATTAGCCACCAATGAGGTTTGCTCTCCAGATTTGAGAAGTGCAGACAGGAGCCCTTTAAAAGTACTGTGGACCTCCAGATTGAAGGAGATATGTGAAGTCTGTTGGGTCACTACCTAAGAAGGATAATAAGATGCTAAAGTGGAATACTTTTGAGAGTGTTCCTTGTAAAAGTACTGGCAGCCATACAATGATTCAGCTCTTTTTACATTTGAAAATATTTAAAAGACTGAGTCAGTTGCATTATCATTGGCTTTAGTTATGGAATAGCTTTTATATACAGAAAAATACAAAATATGCATTTTGGTTGGCTCATGAACTTCAGTCTAATACAGATCTTCAACTGACTTTTCCAGTACCATAACTGCCTGGGGGAAAGACCATGAAAAAGATGCTTTTGAGCACATAGTTACACAGTTTTCTTCAGTGCCTGTATCTGTGGTCAGTGACAGCTATGACATCTACAATGCTTGTGAAAAAATATGGGGTGAGGACTTAAGGCATTTAATTGTATCCAGAAGTCCAGAGGCACCATTGATTATTAGACCAGATTCTGGAAATCCTCTTGACACTGTCTTAAAGGTAATACTTTTACAGTAATCCTTCCTAATAGAATCCTATAGAACATTGAAATGGCTGTCTAACACATTTGGGAATTGTATTGATTATCTAAAACAGTTGCTACACTGGATTGTTTCATGTGGGAGAGATGCAGAAATTTATCATTTTAACCTTATTTGAGGAAACTGTTCCATGTGCCAAATAGCTTAGTTTTTACCAGCCTGTTTCTCTACTGCTTACAGTTCTTACAAAGAACCAAAAATGGTTTTTAGTTGTCTTTCAGAACTCTCTAAGATCAGTTGGTAAATATTGTTCCTGAAGCAGCTATGAAATTCAGTTGTAATGCCGAAAGATTCAATACGGCACACACTTTCGTGTCTCAGCACCTACAATAGGACTAAAATTGGAGGCTGACTAAGCATTAATTAAACACCAAGAAGTGTCATTTCTCACTGACTTTAAGAAAAGCCTGAAAATGAAGTCCCTTAACACTGAAGCAAAGAATTACACATGCTGCAAGTACAAGAAAATCTCCAATGTAAGAGGCTAATAGAGCTAAGAAATCTGAAGGGTTCATTCACTTCTTGCATAGCATGGTTACTCCTCTTTACCTATGTGATTGGATAGACTAGTGCTGCTTTTTTTTTAAACACTATTTTAAAAAAAAAAAAAAGGAGACAGTGCCACGCTTCCATTGGCAGTGTCAGCAGCCAGGTGCCCTGATGAGAAGGAGCTGTGTGTACTGGCACGTACCTCCACAAAAAAGCCTTAGTATAGATCATATTGTTTCCTAACCCATTTTCTTCAAAGCCACCCTTTCCATAATGAGTGGAGTACAGCATGGATTTGTGTTTTGAGCCACGTTCTCAGAATGCGAACAAAAATGAATTAAGTTACGTGGATTTGGTGTTTAACTTTGCTAAAATGGAAGAAGTAGAAATCAGATTGATTCAGTTTTGTTTCCCACAGGTATTGGAGATCTTAGGAAAGAAATTCCCTGTTGTAGAAAATGCAAAAGGCTACAAGGTGTTGCCCCCTTATATCAGAGTTATTCAGGGGGATGGTGTGGATATCAACACGCTGCAAGAGGTATGTGTCTTGTTAATATGTCAGATGAAATTGAAAGTGTCCTCCTTTAATCTGGAGCGTATTACAGTTTGTCAGACGTTAATGTTTTTTTACGGACCCGTTCATTCTGGACACTGCCCAGAAACCCAAACATAGAAAATATTTTTTATCACAAGAAGAATTTTTAAAAGTACATAACCTAAAATGTTTTCTAATCTAACTGTTGTAACTTAATTTTCCCACGTCACCTCACTGTTTACATTAATCCATCTCATGTTGAAACTAATTAGGATTAAGCTCAGGGAAGAGATCTATACTTTTATTTGTATTTAGTATGTCTGCCATGACTTGTTCTGTGGTGATAGTAGGAATTAACTAGTTTGGATTGCTAGGTTGCACATTTTAATACATCTGCATTTAAACTTTTTAGGTGTATTTGTGCTTTTTGAAGGAGAGACAGTTGAAAACAAATGCAGAAGTGTCTACAAACTATTGTTAATATAAAATAGGGTGAGAGACATGTTTAAAAGCCCAGCTAATGAGAATAATTGAGCTATCCAGGTTTAATGTAAAATTATACCACGTTACACAGCTGGTGCATGATAGTCTGATGGGTGCGTAATTTCTTACTGATAAAAGTGAAAATACAATTTTCAGTGATATAGAAGCCAAAGTTTGTATTACCCACTGGAAACTAATTACCTATTGTCTAATGGAAGTGCAGAGCGGGACTGTGTGATCTTATTTATGCACTTCCTTCAGTTGACATGTCACTGGCAGGTCCTCTGAGGACAGTAGAAATGAGTTGTCCTGCAGCTGGTATAGCAAGTAATACCAAATGTTGGAGGGAAGATTGCCTTGTAATGGAAAACAGCTAGCAGACTTGTACTGTGACAGCCCCAAAAAGCAAATCTGATTTTCTTGGTTTGTTTGGAAACAATGATTTGAAGAGAATACTCTTGCTGCATAAAGAAGATCTGTGTTAACAATGGCAAGCATGAAATAACTGAATCTGGGTATTCTCACTTTAATACATAACTTGCTAACATCTAATTTAAGCTTTTTTTCCAGTATCTGTTCTTGGAGATCATAAGCTCCTTTCCTAACAATTGCTCAAACAGAATTCAGGGGTGAATTAGAAATATACTGAGCCATGTTCATTCTTGGTTTTGAGTCCATTGACTCTGATGGAGTTACACCGGCAATGAATTTGGCTGACTAAATTCACAGTCTTTCCAGAGGAAGTCTAGTGAACTTCTGGTAAGACTTCCCTGAATCTGATAAAATTCTAGGAAGCCACAATTAGCATCACATTTGTCTATCACAAAATCATGACTAGACTTTAAAATGTATATGGGAAGAGGGATGGGATGCTATTCTTGAGATTATGAAAATAGTGTTTATGCTGCCAGGTGTAAATTGGACAGGAAACGATATTCTAATCCTGATGAGAGGAAATTGTTCACAAAGGATAAGTCTGTTTAAATTACTTTCCCATTTAGAACTCAAAAACATAGGATATCAAAACGTGTATTAATTTTCCCACCCTACTCCCCACACAAGCCTTTTAGCAAAACAGCATTGCGTGTGAAAGTAGTCGAAGCCACTTGCTACAAGAGAGCCAAGTTTATATTTACTGCAAAGGCATTCTTACTGCTGTTAGTCCAGATCTCCTGTGCTGATATAGAGGAGATCAATGATTGGATTGCTTTAAAGAAGCACTTTACATTTTTATGTGGAATACATTGCAGGTTTCGTATAGAAAAGCTAGTGGGAAATCATTTAAAATGTACTAATCATGATTACTTTTCTTCTGAACTCCTTGAAAGTTTGTTTTAACTTTAAACATTCCGTAGCAATGTTGGAATTTCAAATGTAACTGTCATGTACCAGGTATTGTGGTGAGGGGTATGGCATGAAAACCAGGAATGAGAATTAAATAAGAGTCTGGCTGACTGTCCAAACTAGATGAAACAAAGAGTGTAAGTCCTTTTTTTTTAAATCTTTGTTTTAATAGGGGACACTGCTAGCCCAGGTAAGGAATCTTCTGTTTGACTATTTATTATGACATTCTCACTTTTAAATCATTCCAATCTGCTAATTACAAAACTAGTAGACTTTCTAGAAATTATCTCTGCGCATCCAGTTTTCAGCCATCTTTAAATTCTCATACTAGAGGATCCTCTAGTTTGGGATCATGACTGATGAATTAACAGTGCCTACAATAGAAATGATTAGTTCAGCAGTTCTCAAACTGTGGGACCCCAGATGGTTTGTGACCCTGTTTATAATGGGGATGTCGGTGCTGGCATTAGACTTGCCAGGCCTTGGGACGAAAGGCAAACTAACAGTCCCATGGCCCGTGGCCAAAGCCCTGGTGATACAGCTCAGGTTATAGTCCTGCATCTGGCGTTGAAGCCCTTTTGGTTTTGGACCCCTCCCCAGGTTAAAGGTGCTTAGACTTA
This sequence comes from Carettochelys insculpta, assembly GCF_033958435.1. Lineage (NCBI taxonomy): Eukaryota > Metazoa > Chordata > Testudines > Carettochelyidae > Carettochelys > Carettochelys insculpta. The sequence goes on from NC_134137.1 coordinate 353,191,527, forward strand.
GGGGTTCCCGTATCAAAAGGTCATGTAATTTGTTGCCAGGAGTTACAGTGCAATGGTGTTTGAGAACCCTTGGATTAGCTGGTCAAAATCTGGACCCCTGAATTGTTGCCTCCGTGGGGGCTGGAAAGTACAACATGCTGCGTCCACCACAATGAGAAATTCTCTTGCTGCGTCCACCACAATGAGAAATTCTTCTTCCATGTAGCATTGCCCTACCTATGAGAGGAGGGATAGCTCAGTGGTTTAAGTATTGGTCTTGTAAACTGAGGGTTGAGTTCAGCCTTTAAGGGGGGCTATTTGGGGCAGGCTAGGTTTTAAGTGAGGCAGGGATAGCTCAGTGGTTTGAGCGTTGGCCTGCTAAATGTAGGGTTGTGAGTTCAGCCCTTGAGAGGGCCATTTGGGGATCTGGGGCCAATAGATTTTTTTTTTTCTTTAAATCTGTCAGGGATGATGATAGGTCCTGCTGTGAGTGCAGGGGACTGGACTCAATGACCTCTCAAGTCCCTTCCAGCTCTATGAGAGGTATTTTTTTTTATCTGGGGAAAGGCTGCAGACCTTGAGGTTTTAGATTAAAGGAATTTCTTCCTCTCCTCCTCCACATTTGGTGCTTCCAGGGAGGAGCAGTCTGTCACCAGAAGTCAGTGGTAGAATGAGAGCTTTGCTATAATATTAGCCATGGTCATACTCTACAACCCACCCAGTCGCTCTGACCTATGTGGATGGGCTGAAGTCAACTTTTTACCCAAGGGTCTTCTGCTCATCAGCTGAGGTAATTGAGGGTTATGCCAACTGCATAAGAAGGCTCACCACACAGAGATGTTATGGACAGGATGCATGAAACATGCAGCCAGATGCTGGCTTCCAGAGGGTCAATTCAGTAGCTGTGATATCCCCCAATCTCCGCCCCCCCCCCCCCCCCAAACCACCACCACTCCCCAATATGCACAATCTACTACAGCAATCAAGCAGAGCCCAGGTAAGCCACTTTCTGTACTGGTAATGCCTGTTAACCTGGGAGTGTCCCCTCAAAAAGAGTGGTCTTCCTAGGCAGCCTCATGATCCTGGATAAGATGTTGGTGGGTGGCCAGGTTCTAAAAACTTCTGGAGGTTGTGCTGAAAGTGAGTTTGAACATAATCTTCTACCTCCTCCTCATCTCCTTCAGTTATTTCAGAAACTCATTCTTTTTTTTAAATCTATTTGCCCCAGATCCCTAACTGTCCCCCTCAAGGGCTGAACTCACAACTCTGTTTAGCAGGCCAGTGCTCAAACCACTGAGCTATCTGTCACAGAATTGGAAGGGACCTCAGGAGGTCATCAAGTCCGGTCCCCTGCACTCTTGGCAGGACCAGGCACCATCCCTGGTGACTCAATCATTTTATCCTTCACAGACTCCCTTTCTACAAATGGCTTCCAGGAAAGACTCTAATCTCCCAAGGAGGGATACTCCCTTTCAAAGACTTCTCCTCTCTAGGGGACTCTGATTTGGACGTTACTTCCTAGTGATTGGCTTCAGAAGATAAGACGTTCATTGTTAAAAACAATAAAAGCTTTTAGATATTCAGAAGGGAAATTTTTAAGGCTGCCTCAAGGATTTCATGAAATGGAAATACAACAGGGAGGTCTGACATTCCTTTCTCCTTGTCAATTTTGAGGAATCTGTATTTGCTGGAAATGCTGTAGGGATGTGTGTGTTAGAGGGGAAATGATGCCCCTAAACATGTGATGGGAAGAAAGTTGTCAAAGTTGTCTCAGCTGCTGTGTCATGTTTGCTGCCCTTTTTTTTAATATACCTATACCTTTTGGCTTCCCTATCATGGCACTGGACTTTAACCATATTCTGTAAGGGAAGTCAGATAAACTCGGGCGCTTTAAGGCTCCTCTGTGTAGATGGTTCCCTTTTTAATCGATGCAGTGTCTATACTGCAAACTTACATTGGCTCAAGTTACGTTGGCATACAGCTGCTGCAGTTAGTATATTGCTAGGCTCCTTGCATCAGCGGCGTGCATATGTAATGCCAACAGGTGCAATCAAACCTGGGACCTCTGGAACTTAGTTCATGAACCTCTACAACTTGAGCTAAAATCCAGCTGGCTCTCAGCTAAAGCCATAGAGGAGACTCATTCTTTCTCTCTGAGTGGTCTCAGTGCCACTACATGGGACAGTGAACCACACCTAGTATGTCTGAATTAAACATACCACGAGCACTTGTCAGTGCAGAATATGGTATGTCAGGGTAGCTATCTTATTACAATTCACCACCTTCCAGCACGCAGCCTTTTGAGAACTTTTGGCAATGCATGATGGAGCCAAAACAAGTTGCAGGGGTGACTAGGAACTTGGGATTCAAATTCCCATAATGCATTAATCTCCATCCCATAATTTCATATCTCATGTAATATTTGCACCTTCTTTTCAAAATCCACAAACCAACACAGCCATCCTGGCTTTTTGACCATTTCTGATAGAAATATGGAGCCCACACAGCGCTGCACTGTTGTCACGAATGGTGCAAGCACAAGGCACATAATACTGCAGTATTTTCAGAGCCACAAGAAGAGATGTGATACCTTGGAGAGCAGACAGTGAGAAACAGTTCAAGGGTGTTGATAGAATTCATGGAGCAACTCCAGATAATGGAGCACTTGTTCTGTGGCCAGAGAAACAAGCAGTGACTTGTGAGATCTCATCATCATGCAGGTTTGGGAACCTGAGCCATGGCTGGAATAAGGAAATCCATCATGTGCTGTTGTGTGCAGGGCTGTGACTCTTGGCAGTGTGCAGGACATAGCAGGTAGATTTGCAGCAGTGGGGTTCCCAAATTTCAGTGGAGTGATAGACGGCATGCATATTCTTGTTTTGGCATGAAACCACCTTGCCGCAGAATATATCTGAGAAATGGCTACTTTTGTATGGTAATACACGCACCTTGGGTCGCTAAGGATACTTTAACAGTATTGATGTGGGCTGCTAAAGAAGAACTGTTCAGGAAGCTGGAAGCAAGGGGTTTGTTTTCTGATCAACAGAGTAGCATTGGCACCGTTGAAATGCCAATAGTGATACTTGGGAGTCCAGCCTCACATTTGCTCTTATGCTTCATGAAGCCAGACACCTCCACAGCACCAGAGAATACTTTAGCTACCAGATCAGAAAGTGTAGAATGATGTTTGAATGTACCTTTGGTCATTTGAAGGCTTGCTGGTGGTCCTTAGTCACAAGATTGGACCTTGGTGAGAAAAGAAAATATCCCGTTGGTTTTAATTGCCTGCTGTGTCCTGTATAATATTTGTGAAGCAAAAGGTGAAAGTTTTTTGCCAGAGTGTAGATGGCAGTTGGCTGTCTGCTGAATTTGAACAGCCAAGTAGGTATAAGGCTACTAGAAGAGCTCAGTACAGCTAAGAGAGACTATGAAATAGCATTTTAATAGCTAATCCGGATAGTATGTGGTGTTTGTATCAGGTCCTCCTGTTTTGTGGCCTGGTATGAGTCATGTGTCAATAGCAGTATATGTAGGAACAGTGCATGGTCAATGCACTTCAGTGTTTTGTGGATGATCCTTTTGAGTTGTGTGACATTGTGCAGTAACACGTAATTGGTTGCTTTCAGAACTGCTCAGCACCAGACGGTGTATGTTGTGAACTAAGAATGATGAATAAAGCTAAGATTTTGCCATGACGTGGAAGTCACAGGAATTAAAGAAAAATTCAGATGTCCATGACCTGTCCATGATTTTTACTAAAAATATGCATGGCAAAATGCAGGGCTCAGTTGTGGGGCCTTACAACAGTCACCAGCTCAGTACAGCAGGGAGACCCTGCAGCTTCTGGCCACAGTAGGCCGAAGTAATGGAGGTTTGCCAGAAGTCATTACATCTGGGGGCGGGGGCGGAGGCAGAATCATAGTTTTGACAAGTAATTGTATTTTCAAGTATAGAATTTCATTCTGTAACCATCTGTATAAAAGTAGTCAATTTAAAGCCTTTGAAACAAGTAAGGCCTGTCCTGTTACTACAGGGAAAGAATATTCATGTCCATTTCAACTACATAAACATGGCATGTGGCTTTTGCAGGTTAGCATATGATTGTCTTCGGTATGCTTGGGTGGAGTGGTAGAAGCGCTTTCAGTGATCCCTAATACCAAGTAGAATGTTGAGTGAAGTAATAGGGAGGTTGAATTTGCAGAGGCAGGCAAGCATAGACTTGTTGAACCCACAGGTGTACCACCATCTGCAGCACCTGTCTGCTCCTTGAGAAATCCCAGTATGTCCCGTTACATATCCCTCTCCTTTTTTCCTGAATCTTCGTCCACTCTATATCTTTCTCCACATGACAGGTAGTGCTGATCCTCCAGGCTCTGTGCTCATTGTTCAGTGCTGCACTGGCTTGCAGGAACTCCTGGAATGTGTCACCCTGAGACATCATCTTTCTCCTCCTTGTCTGACTCAGGCATTCTGCAGGTGTGGAGGGGGAGAACCTGAAGGCCACAATGGCAGCAGCGGCAGATAAATCAGAGGTACTATTAGTATATTTGTTAAGGAAGATGAAATTTAATATGCTGAACTCACTCCCTTTGCTCCCCAAAAGTTGTAGGTGCTGCATTCTCACTTCTGCTTGCAATTGTTTGTGCACTGCTCAGCACTAACCATGTTGAGTATGAGGTAGTAATAGCTCAGTTGATTGATTCCAGTGTTTCGGGACAGTGACAGTGAATACTGGCACTATTTTATACAGTTGGTGGTGGCTTTAACTGAAATTTTGCTCCTGTGGGCACCAGAGGCAGAGAACCAACTGCTGTTTCTGGTGTCCCAGTGTTGTCTAGACCCATATGTTGCCAGCTTGTGCCTGCTGAATTTATCAATGGGTAGTGTGGGAAAATGTTCTACTGCAGCGGAAGAAACAAAGGCAGTCCTGCCTAGAAACATGTGGCAGAGGATTGCAGAGCACTTCCATGTAAGATTATCAATAACTTTCTAGAGGATTTAAGGGATACCCCTGTGCATATACTGCTCCATGGGGACCCCCTACCTAATTCCAGAGTGGAATGAAAAGCAGAGGGCAACTTTCTTTCTTGGTTGTACCACTCAGTCTCTTCTAGCATGAGTGAATTAATGAAAAATCAAAACTTTTTTGGGAGTTGGGATCCTTATTTTAAAATTAAAACACACGCTTATCCAGGGTTCCTTCCCCTGAGTTGGGCTTGTCTGTGTTCAGTTAGTAGGACTGGTTGGACCATGGTGAGTCAAAAACAGACAGAGCTGAGCAGTGAGCCTGGATCTCTTCCATGCTCCTCTTCTACCACATCTTCCTTGTGGTTCACAGCAGGAGGGTGTTGGAGGGGGGGGCCTGTTAGACTCCTCAGAAGTATCCACAGTGCTGGTGGGGTGGGCTCTCCACTGAGGATAAAAAGTAATAGATCAATTGTTGGCCTTCCAATATGCTGGCTGTGTAGCTCCTTGGCTTTCATGTGGTGCTGCTACTGGTCGTTGTCGCCCTTCTCCTTCATCCCCCAGAATGATCTACTCTCTAGCGGTCCAAGCACCTATGGCTGGTTCAGAGATGTGATTGTACCATCTCCTCTCCCACTAGACCCAGGAGATCCAGTGCTATCTGCCCATCCAGGTTGCTGGAGGCCAGTAATGGTTGATACAAGTAACATAGTGTCTACCCTGAGGCTGCCTCAACCTAAGCATGTCACTCTGTTGCTCGGGAAGGTAGTGATAAGTTGGTGTAATAGGGTACTTCTATCAGTAGCAGCCCAATTGAAGTGAAGACACATGCACGGTTAGGTCAGTGCAAGGCAGTGTGCATTGACCTGGTTTGATAGCCTAAACCAGGCCTGAGACTGCTTGGAAAAGTCTGCCATGATCAGAACATTATCCCTGAATAGTGCACCCCTTTGTTGTATTATCTCCTCATACAGCAGATCTGTCTCTTAGACGGACTTTGCAGCTCTGCAAAACGTTATGTTCAGTGTCACTAGCCTCAGGCTTGCCTATTGGAAGTTAAGACCCGGAACAAACCATGCAAGGGGACAGCTGGGTGTGGTAAATATCCTGAAAATGCTGCTGAGATCTTGCTGCTTTGCTTTGCCAGATCTTTCAGTCTGCCCTTCTCCCCTAGTGAGAGAGACAAGGGGAGTGAGTGAGGCAATATCTTTTACTGGATCAACTTCTCTTTGGTGAGAGACAAGTTCACAATGAACTATTCGTCAGATCTGGGAAACATGCTCAGAGGTTCACAGTAAAACATAGTTGTTCAGCATAAATAGTTAACGTGTTTCAAGGGACAGTTCATAAATGCATAACCCACTAAACATACACTCTATCATGGAGGGGTGTTGGACTGTCTGCTTCATCTTGAATAGTCCCTTGAGCTGTGTTAACTAATGCTAAACACCTTGTTCTGCCTTGTATTTAGCTGTGATACTTAAAGCATATTTCCCAGACCAGAAGAGCCTAGAGTTACTCACCTGCCTTATCTCTAATATCCTGAGACAGATACCACAATAGCAACACTGCATATTCTCCCCCAATCTTTTTACTGTTAGCTCTTCTTCTTCCCTTTTTCTGGATGGCCTGGTTGTCATTTCATCAGTCATGACTTCAGACTTGGGATTGTCTGTGTGAGGGAATAAATAATTGTGATTGTAAATTATTTTTAATTGTGCCTTCTTAACAGAAGAATCCTCTTGCTAGGGACTTTCACTCTAGTGGTCTGTTCACAGGTAGTTAGGGGTCCAAGAATGGGAAGCTTCTTCACCTGGGGTGTAATTTGTTTTCCAAGCTCAAGTAGAGGCAGCAGTTCAGGGAAACAGCTCTTCAACCAATCCACTTCTCTGGCTATTGGAGGTAGAGCTCATACGTCAATAACGACTCTGAACTAGAGGATTCTTGTGTTATGGGAAGATTTATAATAAATAAGTCCTAAGTTGTCTGTGGATCGGATTGCAATTTATATTTTTTTCTGATAAGTCTCCGAAAACATGTCAAAACCTCTGAATATGCCAAAAAAGTCTCTCAAGAACTTTGGTTGAAGAAAAGGGTAAAGCAAATACTCTGCCTCCTGACTACCATCCTGGAGATCTCTAATACAACTAACTCTAGTTTTCTATCCTTAGGAAGAATTGCTCTATTGCAGTTCTGGGTAGAGACAAACAAAGCCCCTCTCATGGTGCGGGTGGGTGAAATGATCGCTTTGTTTCAGAATACATCGTACAACTTGAGCTTCTTTGACATCTGAAGTTGTCCCACAATTTCGACAGCCAACAGAAGGCTCTTGAACATCACCATGGCCATGTCTACACTAGCCAAAAACTTCTAAATGGCCATGCAAATGGCCATTTCGAAGTTTACTAATGAAGCGCCGAAATACATATTCAGCGCCTCATTAGTATGCGGGCAGCCGCAGCACTTCAAAATTGACGCGGCTCACTGCCACACAGCTCATCCAGAGGGGGCTCCTTTTCAAAAGGACCCCGGCTACTTCAAAGTCCCCTTATTCTCCTCTGCTCATAGGAATAAGGGGACTTCAAAATTGCCTGGGTCCTTTCAAAAAGGAGCCCCGTCTGGACAAGCCGCACAGCAGCAAGCCGTGTCAATTTTGAAGTGCTGCGGTCGCCCACATGCTAATGAGGCGCTGAATATGTATTTCAGTGCTTCATTAGTAAACTTTGAAATGGCCATTTGCATGGCCATTTCGAAGTTCTTGGCTAGTGTAGACACGGCCCATGAAGGATTTAGTTTGGGCAAGGAAACAATATTGTACTACCCTACTCTTGGGAAGTGTTTTGTATGGAGTTTATGTTGCATATTACAGTACAGATAATAGTTCTCCAGCAGTAACATTTTATAATTCTCTGACTAAAAGTCTCAGTTAAAATTAAGACAGCATGCCAAGTATTGATGTTCTACATCTGTCTTCTGGAACCTGAATGCTAGATGACTTGATTGTCTGTAAAAGAGCATCTTCTCAAAATGTGCAATAAAAAGAGTATAGAAAATGGCACTTTTAAAATATATTCCTTTCTGAGTGTTTCTTTTTCTCAACAGATTGTGGAGGGAATGAAGAAGAAGAAATGGAGTATTGAAAATGTTTCCTTTGGATCTGGTGGAGCTTTGCTGCAGAAATTAACTAGGGATCTCTTAAATTGTTCCTTCAAATGCAGCTATGTAGTGACCAATGGTCTTGGGGTACGTCCTGCTTCTTCATTCATTTTATCATAAATTGCAATAGAACCTAAGAGTTAGACATCTCAGAAATAGAAGTTATCCATAACTCTGAACAAAATGCTGCTTTGGCTCCATCAGTTTATATTCTTAGTTGAATTCCAGCAGCAGCGAGGTAGCTCTTCCAGGCAAGCATTTCCCTGGCTGAGGGGCTCATGTGGGGGAGTGGGAAATGAAAACAGTATCCGCAGTTTACTGAAAAACAAAAGTGCAGACCCCAGTGCTGCTCCTGCTATACATGCCTTGGGCTGGCAGCAACCACTCACAGCTTTACCTACAAATCTTGGCATCTTCTACTCCCTAGCAGTAAATGGGTCCCGTGCATGTGGAGGGAGCCCATGTGTGCCTACCTTCTAAGCTGCAGTGCAGGCACAGTACTGTATTTTACTTTTTTTTCATCTCCACTGCTTCCTCTTACTTCTGGTTTCACATTTGGTCAGTGCTTAGCTCTGGTGTCTAATTCTGAGGTTCTGCTTTATTTGTATTTCTTCACATTTTAATCACTTGTTAGCACCATGTGCATGAGCATTCATTTGACTGTCTCCTGTTAGACAAATGTCTTCTCACTTTGATTTCCAGGTGAATGTCTTTAAGGATCCAGTGGCGGATCCCAACAAAAGGTCAAAGAAAGGTCGACTATCTTTACATAGGACTCCCAGTGGAGATTTTGTTACATTAGAAGAAGGCAAGGGGGATCTTGAAGAATATGGTCATGTATGTATTCTGATTTATCACTTTTTCACCAGAAGTAGATGACTTCATTCCCAAACCTGAGAGAGGGAGAGAGAGAGTAGCTTAGACAATCAAGCTTGATTTGAATTTTCGTCTTGACATTCAACCAAGTAATCCCGGAAGCTCCACCTGTAGCAAATTTAACATGAATGGTATTTTAGTTACCACTTAGTTTTACGCTCTAGTATTTTCAGTTGGGAAAATTTCCTGCTTTTTTTTCTGAACCAAATGGCGTGAAGTGTAGGATGTGCTTACAATGCCACCTGTGTAATGCTCCTTTGGCAAGTGAAATATTTAAATGGCTTTGTCAGCTGGAGTATTTTTTTTTTAAATGGATTTTTAGTAATCCAATTTCTGGTAAAGAACACTCCTGGGAGCATGTCCTCACGTATTTCCTTTTTAAAAATGTTTTTTTTCCCCCGGTTTATTCATAAAAGCCAAGCAGCTGCTGTTATCCTGTTCTCCAACCATTTTTAGCTCCCTTCTGTCTATGATGCCATATCTGTTGGGTGGCATTATACATTCTGCCACTGAGCATAGCCTTCAAAACTGCTTTCAAATCCTCAGAAAATGTATACTCAAAATTTTATGGCATAATCTCTTGACTCTGCTGTGGAGGTCACAGACTATCTCAGTAATCACATTTTATTGCACCAATATCCCCCATACACACAACATAAATCCAACCTGTTGTCTTCAAGATGTACCTGGGCTGTCAATCATCCGTTTTACCACTGGGATGATTGTGGCTCTCCTCAGTGATCTGAATCACTGAGCCTTAGCACACTCTTACTAGATCTTTTAAAGGCAAAAAGGGCTGTGGGGAGGGAAAGATGGCTTCAGCCTCTTACAACATAAAGACTCTTCCCATTTTCAAAATGATCCCATTCCCAGTGAGGTGTTGTACACCTGCACTGACTTGCCAGCCAGCTCCCTGACATGAAAGCACTCTGGGCTACATGCTGAGAACTCATGTGCCTATTCATTCTCTTATCTTCCCAGTTCATCAACCCTCAGCATCCGCTTTTCCCTTCCTGCCCTTTATCTCAGTTGAGGGGAGGAGGCAGGACCCAGCTGTAGGAAGAAGTGGGGTCCATGGGAAGGCCCAGCCTCACAGAAAGCATTAGGTCCATGGCTTAGGCAGGCAGCCCCCAAAAACCAAGGAACTTGGCCAAATGCCAAGAAACACCTCCAAACTGCTTAATTTGCTGCAGGTTATGTATTGTATTATTGTTGATGCTGATTGTGGTTTACTGACGCATAAAAGCACCTGGCATTGGTCTAATTCTTTTCAGATTGAAACCTGAGACTTCCAAATAAGGATTTATAAACCTTGGCTTGCAGTGCTTCTGCCAGTTGGTATTTCTCCACTTTTCTGCATGAGAAAAGCAGAAATTAAATGACTTGCCCAAAGTGTTGTGCTAAATCTGGGTCAAATCAGAGAATATACCCAGCCTTTCTGGCTTCTAGTCTTTTCATTGTACTGCTTGTGTACATAATACCTGATGAGGATTTAAATGTTCGCTGCAGGTTGGAACTCTGTCGTGTTCACATGCACCCAAATATTGTTTAGTCTCTAAAAGTGAGAACAGGTATCTGTAGTTGATGACTAGCAGAAGGCTCCATAGCTTGCAAGGAGAAGGGAGGAAGTGGCCTAGGGCATAAACCAAGAGAAGCAGTTTCAAATATAGGGTGCAGCAAAGAAGAGAACACAGTGTCAGAAGTGGATGATGGGATATGAGTTGAGTGCAGCAAAAAACTACTGAGAGCACCGCATTGCGCTGACACTTCAAAATGGGCTCCAGAATTTGGTGTAGAAGGCCCATCTGCAGGGAGCTGAGAGATGCGTGCTCAGAGAGGAAGAGGAAACCTTAGCTTGCAGTTGTACTAACCTGGAGAGCAGGTTCGCATGAGATGTATAGGATACCAGCTGCTGCTGAGGTTTTATTAATTGCCACAGTCCTTGGTTGGCAAAGAAACATGAGATGATTGTATTTTGATTTCACGCTGAGAAAAGGACTCTCTTGGAGAGGGAGCTGTCGTTCTTGTCTCTGCAGTCACTTCAGCCTCGTGGCCATTTTCTTCTCAACATTAAGCCAGTGTTGAGGAAGCAATTGACACATGAGTTACCAGACATGTTACTCTTGGTGCAGGTGATTAAAACAGGCCCTAGCGCATTCTAAAGAATACCCTTACCAGCAGTTGTGTACAAATAGTAGGGGGTTCTTATCAGGGAATCAAACGTGTGAATTGTCCACAGCACATAGTGGCTGACAGGACAGGACAATGGATGGCAGTGCAGTTTTTTGAGGCAGAAGTGCAAGGGGGGAGATTGGAGAGTCGTGATCATTTAGATCAATTAACTGTCACCAGGCAAAGAAGTGGCTGTGTACAGGAAGCCTCTTAACCAGTATTCAATGGCAAGGATTTTTGTTCTCCAGGATACACTAACATGCCAGTTAGAGTTGATAGATTTGTGGGGAGGGTTTGCAGGACAGGCAGCTGCAGCTGCAGGATCCGGGAGGGCAGGGGGAACCAGCAGCTCTGTGGCTGGGAGGCTGCCACAGCTGGGACGCTACTGCTGAGCTGGGGCATCCTGCATCCCAGCCAGGTCCAGGCTGCTGGGTTCCCCCCACCCACCACAGTTGGAGTTCCCATGGCTCGGGCTGCAGAGCCCCAGCAGTGCAGTGCCCCAGCTGCAGGAAACTCAGCTGGGGTTGGGAATTTCCACGACAAGTTCAGTATTTACACAAAAATGTTGCCACGGGACATTTTTGTGTAGCTGTGGGACTTTTCATGGAAATTCGGGACTGTCCTGCATATTGCAGGACATCTGGCAGTGAGAGTAGAGGCAGCTTTGTCATACCCCATCACTGCAAAACCGTTTGTCGTAAAAGCTGCTTGATATATCTTTCAAGAGGAAGAGAGAGGTGCAGTTATAGACTTGCCTAGTCACAGGTAAGGAAGGCACAGATAACCATAGAGAAACAACAATAGGCAGGCACATGAATATTGCAGTGTAACAGGCAGTTTGTCATTCTGGGTTTTGGCTTCTTGTAAAAAGTATATCACTTTTGCCTTTAGATTTCTCAGACAGATCAACAATTTCTATATAATCCATGCTAGCATTTCCCCCTTGAAATTTTGTACCTTCTCTGCATCCTGTCTTTTTCCTTGCACTCTACAGAGTACCGGTCCTGCTTTTATGGACTGGAAATTTGAAGAGACTTGAAGCCCACAAAGGAGAATGTGTGTTTTGACAAGGCTTTGTGTCCCATAGCATCACATACTTACCTATCTTAGAGGTAACTACCTTTCAGTCATAGGAGGTAGGCCGCCTCACAACACAATTCACGGTCAAAATGACTAAATCCTGTTCAAAATCAGGAAAGATGTAGTCATCCATATTTAGCGAGTACAACGGATGAGGAAGAAAGATTTTTGGCTGCTTACTGTCTTGAAGTGTCTTATTCATGTCACTAAATGGAAGCTGAATACAAAATATTCATTGCTTCCCAGGCCCAGTTGACTGAAATTCCAAGTTTGCGTGATAGTGGCTACACTTGTTTATATTAACAATATGATACCAAGCTGGATTCTGTTACACTTCTAACTTAGAGCTTATGTCTTTGGTGATGCCCTGGCAAGGATGTATGCAAAGAGGATTTCAGCGAGGTATTGCAAACAAGCCTTTTCCACTAGCTGCTCCAGAAGACAGTTATGTTTTGGTCTTTCTACACACTGAGCAAAGTGATAGTTAGTTTGCACCCTGAGTTCTAATATCGGAATTACACTCAAGTGTTAGTCAAGTGAGCTTGACCTTTCTTATTGTCTAGCAGAGTGTATACAGTATTTTCCCCAATCTTAGTTTATAGGCTTTCAGCACTGGCCTCTCTCAAGAGGTTGATGTTTGTTACTAAGGGTTCATAATTGTGCTGGAAGGGCGTAACAAGTGGGATTCCACAGGGGTCTGTTCTGAGCCTGGTTCTGTTCAATATCTTTATCAACAATTTAGATACTGGCATAGGCAGTACGCTTATTAAGCTTGCAGGTGATACCCAACAGGGAGGGGTTATAATTCAAAACAATCTAGACAAACTGGGGAAATAGGCTGTGGTAAATAGGATGAAGTTTAATAAAGATGAATGCAAAATACTCCGCTTAAGAAGAAACAATCAGTTTCACGCTGGGAAGTGACTGTCTAAGAAGGACTACTGCAGAAAGCGATCTAGGGGTCATAGTGGACCACGAGCTAAATATGAGTCAACAGTGTGGTGCTGTTGCAAAAAAGAAAAAAAAAGAAAAGCCAACCTGATTCTGGGATGCATTGACAGGAGTGTCGTGAGCAAGACACGAGAAGTCATTCTTCTGCTCTACTCTGCGCTGATTAGGCCTCAGCTGGAGTACTGTGTTAAGTGCTGGGCGCACATCATTTCAAGAAAGATTTGGGGAAGGTCCAGAAAAGTGCAACCAGAACAATTTAAATGTCTAGAGTACATGAGCTATGAGGGAAGACTGAAAAAACTGGGCTGCTTTAGCTTAGAAAAGAGAAGACAGAGAGGACATGATAGCAGTTCAGGTATGTAAAAGAGCATGACTAGGAGGAGGATAGGACAAGGAGCAGTGGGTTTAAACTGCAGCGAGGGAGACTTAGGTTGGACATTAGGAAGTTTTTGCTAACGGTCAGAGTGGTTAAACACTGGAATAAATTGCCTTGGGAGTTTGTGGAATCTCCATCACTGGGGATATTTAAAAGCAGGTTAATTAGACATTTATCAGGGATCCTGCTTGGTCATGCCATGAGGGCAGGGGCCTGGACTCAATGACCTCTCAAGGTCACTTCCAGTTCTAGTCTTCTATGATTCTATGTCTTTATTTTGAGATTGTTTATACTAATTCTTTGTACTATAAGCACCGTATGCATGCATAGAAACACAAAAAATAGTCTTAGCAATTAAGACCTCAGTCTTGCAAACACTTTGTGGGTGCTCATTTTTATGTAATGTAAGTCACATATATATGAATTGTCCCATAGACATCAAAGTTAAGCACGTGTGTAAGAGTTTGCAGGATCAGATAAATATTTACACCTCTCAGTGCAGCTACCAGACATATGTTCAGCATCTTTTCTTGAAAGAGGTCCTATTTGATGTTCACTGAAACAAACTGGTGTCTGTTACAGGATCTCCTTCATACTGTCTTCAAGAACGGAAAGGTAATGAAGTCTTACTCGTTTGATGAAGTAAGGAAAAATGCCAGCCTGAAGGACAGTGAACTAGAAGTGTCACTTCATTAAGCTGAATTCCATGTCTCTGTGTAATGATTTATGTACTACATAGCTAACGAGTTTATTGTACAGAACTGTGTGTTTGTGTTTTATGATGCATTATAGCCAAATTATTTGTTGGTTTATGGACATACTACCTTTTTTCTTTTATTTTTTTAACCAGTCTTTAGACAAGATGAAATTAGGAAATGGTACTTAGAGTGTAAAATCTATTTGATGCTGAAGTGTGCTTTTTTAGGGCCCTTTGCCAGTAGTGATTCAATCTGGTATTGATCTTTTCACAACTGAGACAGAGCAGAGAAACACTTTTTATATAAAACAGAATATCACAAAATGGAGTTACATAAAATTATCATGATTACTTTGTTTATATTTAACTTGTATTTTTGTACAAACAAGATTGTGTAAAATATATTTAAAGTTTCAATAATTGTCTTTCCAACTTTTCATGATTTTTATGAGCACAGACTTTCGAAAATATTTTGGAGGAAAAAAAAAATCATTGCCTTTTGTCCATTAATCAGCAAATAAAAATGGCCTTAAAAGTTTCTTGTGACATTGTACCATTTGAAGGTTTAAATCAGGACTTGTACCTACCTAAGACCCATAGAATTGCTGACCTCACTGTTCCTTGTAGTTATCTGTAGTAGTCATTCTACATTTAAAGAAAATTACTGTTCTTGCTGGAATCTTTAGGTACTATAAACACATAGGCCTTGCTAGCAGTGTATGGTATGTAAATGGAATGCCAAATTTGAAAGAATTCTCTACTGCGATGTCTCTTGTCAAGTACAGACCACTTGGCATATGCACCTCAATGTTTTAAGAGTAAAGTTTTTAAGAGAGATCCTCTTCCACTACAGAATATACGTGTAAAATACTGAAAAATATGGAAGTGGTGTATTTTAAAGCAATTATACTTCTGGGTTTATTTTTCATATATTGTAAGTGACAGGACTTTAAAGTGAAATACTGGACTGGGTAGTGCACTTTTTTTACTTTTTTGTATTTTTTTCATTGATTTGCCTTTTATCAGACTGGATGTTGAAATTGTATAAATGTTTAACTATTTTTTGTTAAACAACTTTAATAAAATATTATGCTAGCCAAACTCCTTTTACACAGACACCCCCACTGCGGGGGAGGATACAGAAGGTAATTACGAAAACAAAAGGTATGAAAGGTACTTTTTTAGCTGCCTGTGCTTGATTTTATTCACTCTCTCTGAATATGCTTGCTTGATCACTCACTGAAAATCTAAACTGTTCATGATTTTGTTTGCCAGCTCATAGCAACGATTTCTGTAAAGTTACTCATGCTAAAGAGAAACTAAGACACTGGTCATTGTACAGGTGTTGCATTTGGTTGTGCCGCTAATCTATTAACTAATGATGATGCAGGCCAAATGGTATAGAAGAGCTCAAACAATTTAGACCAACCAGAAATAATACAAAAATAGTTTTTTAAGGAAGCTTGAAAAGCCATACTTTATTGTTCTTACTGTTGCACGAAAAAGGGCCACATCAAAGAATTTCTTGTTTCCAGGATTTGCAGTTAAAACACTTAAGCCCAATCACAATAGTTTTTGTGTGTTTAGAAAAGGAGGCTTCATTCTTACTGTGTGTAATTATATACTTCAGTGATATATCATTTCAAAACGTAGAGTTTTAAGATGGTAATCACAGACCTTTCACATCCTGGATTTGCCTTCTATAGCTGTTACCCCTATTGTTCATGCTTGGTCAGGAAAGGTTTTTAACTCCAGAAATAGGATTAATAAAAGTTACGTAGTATAGAGACTTTCACTCCTCCACATAATGTGTATTAGAGAACTTTATGATGTATGGTTTAAACAAAAAAAGCTGCTTTTGTCCTATACCAATAAAGATTTTGATAACTATTGACTACCCACAACAGATATTTTTGTAATTAAGAGCTGGGGATATGCCATGAAAGCACTGTTTTTCATTTTGTCTACCACAAGTGACTGTTTGGTATTACATCTAGGTTGCAGTTTATTTGGGATTTCCTAAACTGCACGTGTCACTTTCAGAAAGTTGTGCCATTTGTTTTTAAATAATGTCAGTTACTTTAACCACCTGGTGCTAGTCAAGCCTCACCTCTTGCCTCCACCTTTGGCAGTTGACATCCTAGGCACCAAAGGGTTGATAGTGATGTCAAATATAACCTACTACAGTGCTTGAACCTTACAATATCCTAATTCTTCCATACAGAAGCAAACAGCATGTTTGGGTTTGCTTTAAATAATTAGATTGGTAGCTACTGATATAATTTAATTATCCCCACTTAATTATAGTACAGTGTCTGTATTTAAAAATAGGAGTTGGAAGTTTTGTGTTAATACTCTAATTTATTTGTAACCAGTATTTAGCTTAAGAAATGAATTTTGTATGACTTTTTTCCTGAGATGCATGGCTATTGAACTGATGCTCAATCTTTTTGTAACAAGATCCATCTTAGAAGATGTGAGAAGAAAATAGACGTATTTATTGTTTTATTTGCCAGAATTCCCAACATAAAGTTAAAACAGTCTTCTAGTTTTACATTCCTCTGCAACTTGTTTAGTGGAGAGTAAATATTCTTCACTTAAATCCTCTGTTAAATGTACTCAACATCAAACACAAATATGTAATAAAATGGAAATAAAGTTTAGTTCTGGTAGTGAAACACAAATATCAATTTGACTTTGTTTTGAACCTGTGCTGTTGGACAGCTGATTTCCTGTATCCATTTCCAGCAGTTTACACAGAATATCATGGCACCTCAATTTCACTGTTACTTTTATAGGATAACTATACAAAGTGAGCAGTTCAGAACATGTCACTGCTGTCTTATCATGCATTTGGTGAGTAACAAGGGATTTTATGATTGCTTCAGTTTGGGAGTCCATCCCTGGCCACCAATGCAGATCCCATAGTTTGTTTCTTGGTTCTGACAATTCCGTGATGAGTACTGTATGCCAGGTGTATGAGTTTTGACTGTTGTTCTTCTGGCACAAGTAGCTGGTGTGTACCTAGTAGCACACAGCCATCATGCAAAGACAGTTCATCATGGACTCTAAAATAAGGCAGCAAAACTGGATCAAGCTTTTTAGGATTGCTGGGCCATCTTTGTCAGAAATTCTCATAGCTTTTGTTGAATTGGACGTGTTAAACAAGCAGCTTCGAATTGCTCTCTTGTAACTGCAGTAAGAGCGCATGTAATAAGCGCATCTACTTCATCCTCAAAGGAACCATCTCGTAAAGGCTAAGGCAGGCGAGAGGCAATCAACTTTCAAGTGTTGGTTTCCTGGCTTATATTCCATTTCATAACTGAAGGAGAGTAGTCTTGCTGGCCATCTAGCAATACAATTTTCTGCTCTGCCTAGTCCTTTTGTGGTCAGTAATGTTGTCAAAGGGCTACAGTCTTTGCGCAACTTGAATGTGTGACCCCACGGGTAAGTTCTCCATTTTTCAGTAGCCCAGACACAAGCAAGTGCTTCTCTTACAACTGTAAAATACTTTCAGCATCACTCTGTCCTTGAAGCAAATGCAACAGACCTTTCCGTGTTGTCCCTATGGAGTTGTGTGAAGACGGTCCCAAGTCCATAATTACAAACACCAGTAGTCACAACTGTGGGCAATGTAGGATTGAATAGTGAAGTACTGGAGTATGTACAATCAAGTCTTCCACTGTTTCCAAACTAGCTTGTGCATCTGTTGTCCACACCAAATTTGAACTTCTCTGTAGTCATGCTTGTAATGGTTCAATGACAGAAGCATAACTGGGAATAAATTTTGCATATCGGGAGGTAAGACCCAAGAAGCAATGTAGGGTTTGCAAATGTGTTGGAGGAGGAGCCTTTGAAATTGCTAGGATGTGATCTGGATTGGGTTTTAGTCTGGCTGGTGAAATTGTATACGCCAGAAAGGAGAGTTCTGTTTGTCTAAATTTGCATTTAGGCAAGTTGAGCTTGAGGCCTGCTGCACTGATTTCAGTTTACTACAGACTGCAGGTTATTTTCATGCTCCTCAGAAGTATTTCCAAATATCAGTAATATCATCCAGATAGCACTGAACTCCATGTTGATTATTTAGAATAAATGGCATTTTTGGAGGGCACTTGGGGCAGATGTAAGACTGTATGGAACACTTTTAAAATCTAATAGTCCATGTGTAATAAATGCTGTGAGGTCTCATGCAGCATAACCTGGTAGTATGCACTCTGCAAATTAAGAGTAGAAAAAGAGTAGAATTTCTGCAAATTCTTCTGAGAGGCAGTGGGTGACTGTCAATCACAATGCCTTTATTTGGCTCCCTTAAGTCCACACAAAGGTCACCACGGTAGGTGAAACCCATTCAGATGAGTCAATTTCTTCAATAATGTTCTTTTGTCTGTTAAAGTTCCTCTGAACCGGCTTTCCAGACTGCAAATGGTAAGAGCTGCAACTTCTGTCATACAGGCATCACATTATGTTGTATTTTAACTTTGTGCACAAATGCATAAGCACCTCCAAGTTTCTCCTCAACCTGGTGGTGGGTCCCAGCTGAAACTGGAGTGCATACTGCAAGAGTGCTTTGCTGAGGAAGATCAATTGTCCACTAACCACTCTGAGATTTAAAGGAGCAAATAAATCTGTCTGCTAAGGATAGGAGTGCCTTTATGGACAATATCGAATCTGCAGCTACACAGCAATCACCAAAAGTTGCCACTGCCGGGAGGCAGCCATGTACCGAAATTTGTTTTTTTCAAATAGCACACCAAGTGAAGTTTGGGGTCAGTAAGAGGCACATCTTTAAAGTGATGCAAATAGATGGAACCAGGTAGCATAGATACTGCTGAGGTGTAGTGTCCTACGTTATCTGAATAGTGTGTGATTTGCCTGAAGATGTAGCAGAAACATTTACAGTCCACATGATCTGTTCTGGAATATGTGCAGTAGTGATTTTGTCCACACCCAGCACTGTAACATCTGGTATTGTAACTGCATGCAGCTGTTGACTGGACTGACTACTGCAGCATACCTTAGCAAAATGCCCAATCTTTTTGCCGTGATTGTGCTGAGCTACTGTTGCTGAACATCTTGTGTAGCTCACAAGGTGGTGTGGGGATCCACAGCAAAAGCATGCTTTTGCTGTGCTTTGAGTTAGCTGATTCTGTGGGGTTTTTATTCTGCATTCTCCTTGTAAATGTTTGTCTGCCGTGTCAGTGGGCTTTTCTGCAAAGGAGTCACAGCCTGGGCTGAGCCTCCTGTATCCATGCTCGTTGTTTTGGCTTCTGCTACAGCTGATGCAATCTGGGTAGCAATGGTTATTGCTTTTTCCAGTGTAAGTTGTGGTCCTAGAAGCAAGCATTCTCTTACAAGAAGCATGGTGGCTTTTTTTTTCAATGAGTGGGTCTGTAATCATCTCAGTACTGCGGGCAGCACTCCAGTTAGGGGCTCCTCATGGCTTGTCCTGACCCTCTTGGGAGGGACAACACCTGCTCTATCTGCACAGCTGCAGAAATCTGCACCTCCTGCTCAACACTCAGCTGCAGCAACCTCAGGCTTCTGTCTACTCCCAGGCAGCAGTGGGAGGTGCCCAGACATGGGTCAGGTCTTGTCTTGTCTGGCTCCCTGCTTCCCCTCACCAGAGCAGTTTGCAGGGAAGAACAGATGGTGCTAAGAAGACCTCTTTCATGGGGCATTCCAAGGAACAAGGAGGCCATAGTTTTCAGGGGAAGGGCTTATTTCATGGTCTCATACCAATTTCACAGCTGTGAAAAATGGAAGGCTCTACTAATTGAGGAGTGAGAGCCACCTGCCAGCTCAATTAGCCCAGGGCTATCTAGATAGGAGGCTGGGAAGACATAAGCCAGAGGTGGTGGGGTGGAGGTGATTGAGGGAGTGCAGGCAGTGGACAAAGACCTTTCCTCTTAGGTTCAGACACCAGGTGGTGAGCACTGTAGAGCAAGAGGGTGGTGGGAGCACAAACATCTCAGTTAAGGGACCAGGTGATGACTGAACCCTCAAGTCTCCAAGTGACTTCATCTGAGTTAGCAGCACCCAAGTGGTCAGCAGTGCTTTGTTAGTCTCTCTTTGGGCCAAACTGGGAAGCGTATGAGTGGGTTTAATTTACACTTTCTAACCCCTGCAAGGTGGGGAGGACAGATTTATTTACTCTTCTTCAGCAGGGTGCACTTGTGTACATCTGGTGGTTCTGGCCTATGAAATCTGAAATTCCTCTGTGTCTATGTTTGGGTCAAACGTGGGAGGAAGGAAGCAAAAAATAACTTGTTCCACATGCCCTACATCCTGCCCATCCCTCTGCTGAAAGCTAGAGCAGACTCCCTGAAACATAGGGTGGATGCCCTCCTGGAAGACGTGCTGCTGTAGTTTGGTTCACCCAAGTAAAATGCATGCTGTGTGGTTCATAGACTAGACCAATTGGCCCCTTCATGGATACCTCTGGTGGAAGAGTTCTTAGTTAAATTAGCGGGGAAGAATGGAACATAGACAATGAAAACAATTTTTAAACTTGATTTCACTTTCATGCTCTTTCTTCAGCTGTTGCTGTCCCAGTAACAGAAGCTTTATAGGTCACCCTGCTGCATGCACCTGTGCTCCAGAAATGAACATCTACAGAGGCTTATTAGCACTGAAGTTTTTTGTTTTGTTTTTTTTTTAATTCTAAGCGTTGGGCCAGTTGCCAGGATTTTTATTGTGGAGCTCTGTTTGTGCTAAAAAGTTGCTATGGGCATGGTGCTTTTTAAACTTTGTCAAATTTCTGTCAACATCCAATTTGGTTGTTCACAATCTATGAAAATATTTTCAGACTTCTATATCTGATCGTACTTGGTACCTTCATGGTACAAGAGGAGAGATTTTTGGGAGTGACTCTGTCTCAGAGGATCAGCTAGTGCAATATAAAAACTTTCATCTCTGCCATCAGAAGTCCTTTGGCACCTTTTTGGCTGTAGTCTCTAAGGTGCCACAGGCCTGCTCATTGTTTTTGCAGCTGCAGACTAACACAGCTACCCCTCTGATACTTATCCCTACCATCACCAATTTAAACTTACAATGTTAAGTTTATTAGATGTTTTCATGTGTCAGCTGTTTGGCTGCATTATGAAAGAGGATGTGTTCTTATCACTAAAATTTCCCATCCTTTTCCCCAAAAAACTAAATTTACCTTGAAAACACATATTCTTTAACAAAGGATGTGTATTTGTGGGGGAGTTCCAGATTACCAGTCTCTAGGCTTGTCCCTTGGAAAGAATAGAGTTAGAGTACTTTTTAGTCAGTGAGGATTTTCCAAGAAAATAGGTGGACTGAAAAACTGTGCGTGCGTGCATGCGTGTGCACGCACGCGTGCTAGAAAAAAGGTCTGAGAGGTCAGGCTGTGTTAAACTACCCTGGAACTAATCAAGGAATGTTTCCTGGCATTAGATGTCCTATGCCTTTTAAATCACTTGAAGTCCACCCTCAACATTCCCCTAAAATAGGTTTGGAACTGCTCAGCTCATGACAAACAAGTTTTAATCTGCCTACACTAGCAAAAAGGTGGCCCTGAGTTAACACACCCTGATTGAAATTTGACCCATTTTTTTCAAGCCCTCTGTGAGTACTCCTTTTATTTTAAAAAGACAGTGCTAAAGTGCATCAAAAATATACCATTCTTCCCAAATAATTTGGTTGTTCCTGAATTAGTCAAAATTTCTCACTAATGTAATATTGTTCAGAGGCTCTTTGAGACGCTCATTTGTCTTTGTGAAAGCCATAATTCTTCACTGGGCAATGAGGAAATTTGCACCTCTGTATAAGGTTCTCCGTCTCCTGAAGGCAACAGTAAATATTTAAATAATTTAAAATGAAAGAAAATACTGCCCCCTTGCTTCACCAAGGGGCAGATGAACACTGGAGATACCAAGGGTTGGCCGTCTTCATATAAATTTGGCATTCATCCTCTTTGTGTAAGAATAACCTTGTTTCATATAGTTTTTGAAAAATATTAAATTTTATATCCATTCAGTCAGCAGTTTGTGGGAGTAAATACATAAGGACTGCAGGTTTGGTTCTGTGAGCAGAGAAAGTATTAAAATGGCTGCTGGGCATTATATGTTAAATAGCTGCTGTCAGAGCTGGCCTGATCGTGCTCTCATTGAAGCCAGGGGTAAAACTCACCTTGAGTGCATTGCACCCAGAGTGCCATCAGTTATTCACAGCAAGGGGGAGACTACCACTGTGGCAGATGTACTGTAAGATAAGTTCTGCATATTCAGCTTTTGAATCATTCTGTACAATACTGTAAATATTTACAGTAGACCCTCACCTTACATGGACTCAGCTCACATGTTTTCATATTAACATTAACTGAGTCCTGTATTCCTCCTCTCTGCTTACCCCCACGATGCTGCCTGGCTCAGGGGCTCCTTAGGAGGCAGCTCCTGCTTCGTGGCTGCCTGGCACTGCAATACTGGGGGCAAAGAGGGGCAGGCATGGCTAGAACTACCCAGGGCTATGGCTGGAGCTGCCACTACCAAGCAGCCCTGGGGCCAACCCATGCTGCAGCTGGGAGGTGGCAGGGGCACCATGGCTGCTCAAGCAGGAGCTGCCCTGCCCCTAATCTGGTCCTTGCCTGCCTGCAGGGGGAGCTGGAGGTGCAGGCTGGAGTAGAAGCTCCAGGCACCCACTTCTCCCAGGCAGGGGAATTCTGGGGATCTCCTCAAATACCACCCCCCCCACACACACACTCACTTTATGCAGAGGTTCCCCAGGACCCAACTGCCACAGAAATCAAGCGTTTAATGTAATCTTTGTTTTTATATATAGCAATAGCTCTATCTCGTAGAGCCGGAAGGGACCTTGAAAGGTCATCAAATCCAGTCCCCGGCAGGCCCTGTCACCATCCCTGGCAGATTTTTTCCCTCTTGCCCCAGCCCCCCAAATGGCCCCTTCAAGGATGGAACTCTCAGCCCTGGGCTTACAAGCCAGTGCTCAAACCACTGAGCTATCCCTCTCTCAATCCATGCATGTACTCAAAACAATTCCCACAGTTCTCTTCTGTTGCAATGGCTTCCAGCCCAAAGGCAAGTTAGGACAGTGCCTTGAAGTATGCCAGCAGAATCTACTCTCCCCTGAATACGAAAAGTGACTGCACCATTTGCAATGCTCTTTTCCCTGGTTTCATTGCCCCTAGCTGCAATGATTAATGCCTGTGTTAAAAGATAACCCGGGCAACGAGCATTCTCTGTAAGCTATGATGTTCCCAGTCATTATGACCTTTCATGCCACTGGCCTTCAATTTCATCACCTAGGGGAGTCAGAGTGCCCCTGCACAATGGTCTTGTCATTTCTTGTGGTACAAATCTGCACTCAGGTGACTTGGGACTTCAGTTCCTCAGCCTTTAATCCTGGGCAAGAAGGAGGTTCAGCAATAACCTGAGTGACTGCACAGCGCTCATTCAAGCCACACTGCTCAACCTAGTAAGGGAAGGAAGTCAAGAAAGTACCCTACATATTGCCTCCCAACATTAATCTGGCCAGTTCACTGTGACCGGTGGCTCATCCACATGGAGGTCATCCTATATGAAAAGCAAGAGCCCTCACTCGGGTGTCATGGAACATATGCGTGCTAATGGACAGAGTCAACCCACGGAGACCTAACAGATGTACATCACTAATTGCAATAAACTGTGCCAGATACAGCAGTGATAGGGCTGCTGTCAGTAGTATCAGCTTGGCAGACAAAGGGTCCAGAAAGGAATTCCTTTTTGGAAAGGAAGCT
Organism: Carettochelys insculpta; assembly: GCF_033958435.1. Taxonomy (NCBI): domain Eukaryota; kingdom Metazoa; phylum Chordata; order Testudines; family Carettochelyidae; genus Carettochelys; species Carettochelys insculpta. The sequence goes on from NC_134137.1 coordinate 353,215,536, forward strand.
AGCTATCAGAGGATGACAAAATTTATGGCACTGGTTTTTGCCATTAAAAGCTTCCTAAAATTACTGAAAGACTGACCATTTGAGCAAAAATGAATGCGTAACAACTATTTTTCCTTTGGAAATTCACACTCTGCCCCTTTACCAGGGCTTATACGCCAACCACAAGCTGTACATAAGAAATAAAAGAACTATTTGATTGTGATTGGGATGACAATAATAAAGTAGCTTTAGCTATATAACGATCTTTAAACGGCTGGCACAGGTCAAGCTGCAGTGGCCAATACAGAGACAACCAAGGGCCCAATAAGGCTGCCTAAGATTTTCCACCAGCCACCAAGCACCAGCCCAGGTTTTACCCCGCTACCTGGATCGATGTCAACGGTGTCTGATCCACAGGGGTTTACAGGGTGTGTGACAGAGCCCGTTTGTTCCCCAGAAAAGATGACAGACAAGGGGTCAACTGTCCACAACTAAGTTTCTTTTTATTCTAACAAGAGCTAGGTTTTTACAATGTAGTGTTTTCTCTTTCCTATTTATTTACTATGTTACCACACTTTATTTTACTATGTATCTATTTAATATCTCTAGAAGCTACAACTATATCCTTCCCTGTTCCCTGAGTCTCAGCACAGGATTTGGAACTAGTTGACTAATAGCCCCTTTGTTGTATTTGTGTAGTTACAACGTTTAAACTATACCCTTCTTAGACTTACTGTTGGCTCCACTGGGACGCACAACTTGGTGCTCTTCCGTGCGTGTGCTATAAGGGAAAAGAAATAAACCAGAACTGATAACAACAACTCTGCTATATATTTCCTTATGTATCTATTTGAATATGTGTATATCTTTATGTTTCTCTTTATGTTATATATTAATACGTTTCTATATATTTAATTATGCCAGGTTGTTTAATCTGGTAACGGGCTTCCAGAATGTCTATGTATACATATAATATGCCAGGTTATTTAGTCTGGTAACGGGCTTCCAGATTTATGGGATATTTTTACCCGAAAAGACCCCAGCGCAATAAATTAAGACTGCGCTGGCTTCCCTTCGCCTTAGCGTCCCAAACGCTTAATTATGGGTAGTTTTGGGCTTAAAGGGACTATAATACGACGCCTCCCGAGAGCTGCCTATGTCGGACCCCCTAATAAGGGAGCCCCTTTACTGCCCTGCCTCGGGAGGAACTATACAATATTATATTCCTCTTACTCGGGGCACCCGCCCCCTTCAGAGCACTTTTCGCCTTTTAGGAAAATGGCCGGTGATGCTCTACCCTAGGTCCCCCAGCGACCCAAGGGAACAGCTGGAATTTAAAATTGCCTAGGTGAGGTTACCCCTGCTGGCCAGGCAGACGGGGCCTCTAAAAGTGGCTATGGCTACTACCCTAGGACTTCTTATATGTATACACTTAATGAATGTTAATAGGATACCTGCCTCCTACGGCCGCCTCAGGACTTATTGGCAACGCCTGAGGTCTTATGTAACCCTACAGGGATTTATTTAATATGGGTACCCCCTTAATGGGGTGTCCCTTTAAATTACTCTTTTAGTTTAAGATTATGTGTAAAATTCTAATTGGGGTTCTCCCTTTACCGGGTTATCCCCTTATGCTTCAACCCCCGCTTGGGTGAGCTCTACCCAGCGGAGGGAGCAATCAGTTCTGGGTCCCTATAAATTAAAATTCGTATCTAGTCTTCTATTATGTATGCAAAAGGTAAAGCGGCTAGGTCAGTAGACCGCCTCCTGTGCTTTACAAATGAGAACCCTGGGAACAGGGTTCCACAATTTAAGACGATTTAAACCCTTGTAATATCAATAAGGGATCAGTATTATTAATGCTAACAATATATAAACCCTAACTCTAGTGATTTAAGCTAATATCCCTAATGTTTGTGGAGAGCAGTTATTAAATACCTATCCTCCTCCTGATCTGTCAGTCCGGGCGCCGGGCCCGAGGGTCTCCACAGGAACCTAGGAAGTGAAGCCCTCACGGCGCGCTTTTTACTGGCAGCCGCGGCAGGCAGATAGGATAGATAGGGAAAAGAAGAGGAGGCCAGGGGAAAAGGCCAGCTTGGTTAACAAAAACCCCTGGCTAAAAGCAGCAGCAGCTCCGCCGCCGGCCAGCAGAGGCCGCCGCTTGTGCGGCTCCCCAGGCAGGGCACCTGCCGGCGCGGTCTGCCTGGCGAGCCTGCCTCAGGTAAAATCTGAGGCCTTTAGTGAGTTCAGCTCAGTTCTTGTTCACTGGAGCTCTTCAAAAAGGCTTCTCAGCCGGAGCTCTTCGAAAAGGCTTCTGCGTCCCACGGTGGCTGGGGTGCGTAGATTGACACGTGGGTCTGCTTCAGCGCTTCTCGTCGAATCTTCGGCCAAGGCTGAGTCCAGCTCTAAACTCAGTCCTTTTTGCTCTTCTGGGTCCGTTGTCCTCTTCTCCGCTGCTCCCCGACGGACTGGCAAAGCCGGGCTGCGCTCCAGAATTTATAGAGCTGGGGCGGACCTGTTTGAACACTCGCAGGTGTCAGGTCCGCACCTGCGTTGCCCCGGCAACCAGGATGCACGTTCCGTTTACATATTCATGAGCATCATAAATGGTCCAATCCGTGCATCTGAATTCAAACCGATGCTCATGAATATGCAATTAGCTTATGAATATGCATAGGCAACGGGCAACCCTAACGGTCACTCCCTATACCTTGCATTTACCTGGGTTATATGGTTACCTAAACAGTATTTTATGAAGTAAATTATTTTACAGTTTAAATTTATTCTTACCTAGATTAGTGGGGAAGACTGTTAAGTCCATATAAATCCTATTTTTAATTTAAAACTGCTTGACATCTCGAGGCTATCCGGTAAAGGGTAGTGGAAGGCACACACAAACCTCACAGCCCATGGCCAGGGACATGTTCTCTATAGAGGAATTTACAACATGCCCCCGTGGCCATGGCCATGGGATGTATGCCAACTCACATCCTACGCAGGTACGACTCATGAGGCCCAGGTACGATGACACCCAATAGTCAACTCACTCATCCCGCGCTCCTATTACGGGGAACCAGGTACAGTGGCACTTAACACACAGTGTCACTCATCCTGCCTCCCTAAAGAGCCCGGATACAGTGGAAGACCACGGATGACACCCATCCTCGGTCCCTACAGTCCAGCCTGCGCCCAGACAAGATGTATGGTGTTAGAGAGGACAGGCACAGCTGCGCTACATAACCGTATATGCTCACGCGGACAACTACGAATAGAATGCCCCCGTGGCACGGACAGAGGTAGCCCAGCTCACCCTGCACTCAATCACCTGCCAAGAGAATCAAGACTTCAGCAGTCTAAACAACTGATGCCAATTAGTCAACAATTTTCCCCATTAATCCTATGTTATAGTTATTTATTTAATTAATACCATCTCTCTAGAGGTCGATGGACTACGACCTCTTTGACGACGACTTTTTCCTTAGGTTTACAGTACAAGATACAGGCAAGCACTACCTTAACAATGACATAAATAACCAATGCCGATACCACGAGTAGGAAAAACAAGGCTACACCTTTCATTATCTGGGTACCTAGGTATCCCAACTTTCCCGTCACCCATGACCAGAGGTCCCACACAGGTGGTGCTGGAGGGACATACGCCACTTGCATTATGTGTTCTGCGCGGTTAAAAATTTTGTCTTTATTGTCTGGAATATAGACACAACATTGTTTGCCAAAAATAGCGCAGACACCACCTTTATCTGCCAGTATCATGTCCAGAGCTATTCTATTCTGGACAACAGCTTGCCTGAGCTCGTGCTGCTCAGTAGCTAGATCTTTCAGGGACTGGCCAGTTTCGTTTGCCACAACCTCTAGTACTGACTGGAGTCGGATGACAGCTCCACCGACTCTGGCCACTCCAACAGGTGGGATAAGCGCCCAACCTATTGTTTCTTGCATTGTCAGAGGTCTACGATTCCTGAGGTCTTGCAATGCCTGCTCGAGATCTCTCTTGGGTCTCTGACCTCCATAACTAGATGGGAACTCATTGGTCTCCAGGTGTGGAAAACCTGCAACTGGGCTCCTTTGGCGAACTAACCCAGCACCTGCACCATTTCTAGGTGCCAGTCTTATGGGAGGGAGCTTACGTCTGGTCGTTAGACGCTGTCCTAACACCAGCTCCCCCTCATCATAATCGCTGACACCAGGTACCTGTGGTCTTAAATAATCGGAACGACTCACGTGATGTTCGACACCGAAATCGATGCCCAAATGACCCAGGGCATATGGCACGGCATTACCTACTCCTCCCCTCGGCAGTGTTTTACGTAAATGTAAGGAAGGTAATAGATAAGCCAGATAACAGGAGCCATCCCAGAAAGCAGGGAGCACCTTATACGCCTTGTCGCCACACACCCAATAGTGACCAACAAGAGCATAAAGGGCTTTATTACAACCGCCGCTTCCCTGCTGGGGATTAGATTTTAAAGATTGCGCAGCTCCCTCATAATACCCTGAAAAGGGCCACGGAGCACCTCCTGAAGGTGTGCAATTGTATAACTGTGAGCCATTCACGTGTACACAGTTTTCGCCTGATTTATCGTTCTCAGACCAATAAGATTTTACATTTGGGAACCACATGTTCCCCCAAGGCTGTGGGAAAGACATGCCATGCTCCATAATGTATGTGTCGCATTCACTCCTACCCACAGCAATGCCTTTATGTGCTCTTTTTATCCACACATGTCTTTGTCTACTAACATCATAACTCAGGCTATACTGTGTAACGGGCTGTTTCCAATCATACAAGTCAGACCCGTTACAAACAAAACACCAACGTCCCTTTCGCTTCTCTACTAGCAGATAGTCAGATCTACTGATGGTCATAGCCCCCCATGTGGCGTTCTTTTGTCCTAAACATTTGGTCATGTTTCTTGTTGTTAGTGGGATTGGGAGCATCGGGATACCGACCCTGCTGGTTGCAGGAAATGCGCTGCAAATCCAGCAATCCGTTTCATTTAAGGCCGTAGCCACCAAATTTGCCATCCTAATAAATGTATTTCGTTCCCAATCTTGTAAAACACCAATATTGCCTACAACTAACATAGCTAGGATTAGAAGCAGCATGATCTGCAAAACAAGAGAAAAGGTTTGGTTATTACACAAGCTTCAAGCCCTTTGTGTTAACCAATTGTGATGGACTAACATGTTGTTTGGACTCAGATGGTACGTATTCGGGTACTCGCCAACCTCCTGAATAACACTAGGAAAAGGTTCACTTTTTCCTTCCCCTGGCAGAGTAACCCAGACTCTTTGACCCTGATGGTACATCGGCTTCCAAGGTATTCTAGCCTTGGGCTCTATCTCCGGCCATCTAGAAACTGCCCTATTGATGTTTATCAAAGCCTCGTCCAAGTAGGCATGCCACCCTTTAAAATCAATGTTGGGGTTGAGGATCTTGAGTTGCGTTTTCAAGACCCCTATTTTCCTCTCTACCACTCCATTGCTTTGTGGGTGATAGGGGAGATGGAAGTGCCAGCGGGTGTTCCAAATGCGCATCCGCTGGTCAACCTCCTTTGAATTAAAAGGTGGTCCATTATCCGATTGGATTTCAACTGGCACAGACCAGTTTGCCACACACTTGGACAGCAAACGGATAACATCCCTGGCAGTAGTCTTTTTTGTGGGAGCCGCCCAGACTTGGCGGGACCCAAGGTCCACCACTACCAGAGCCTTCGGAAACAGCTTAGCTCCTGGTAGGGGTCCCATAATGTCAACTTGCCAGGTTGTACCCGGGGCAAAATAGGCCGGATCTAGAGTATGCACCTCAGACCTAGGCCGGTTCATACGCTTGTGCGTATTGCATAGCAAACAGCCCTGGCTGACCTGCTGCCAGGTCTTGAAGGACACATATGGACTGCCCTTATCTTTTTTCCACATTTTGTTACAAACTTTAGGACCCCAGTGACCCCATTTATGATGGAACCACCTGGCCAGGTTTAGGGAATCACCTGAGTTTCCTAACAGTCTGTTTTGCTTAACCTCCAAAGTCTGCCTGCAGTACTGTTGGAGGTGCTGATCTAAAAACGTGTGGAATTCATTAGAATCTTTTCTGTGCGAAGGGCAATGTACGAGAAACCATGGTCTAGGTTTTAATTCTAGCTTTTGATAAATTGTGTCCCAATGTTCAGGGTAAGCCGTTGGCTTGGCTTCCCTGGAGAGAACCCTGATCACATACTCCGAGTCGATACCAATGACCGGAGCCTCCAGCTTGTGTTTGTCGTTTGCATGCTGGACTGCATACAATACCCCTTTGACTTCAGCTTCCTGTGCAGATGTATTAGGTTTTTCCGTTACTATTTTTAAGTAACGACATCTAGCACAGAAAATTCCTGCTTTAGGAAAATGTTTTGTGGATCCATCACAGAACAACCAAGGTTCCTGGTCTTCAGTTCGGATCACCAGGGCCTTGGGTCTGCTTTCTGCAGGGTTTGGGGTATTGATTAGCAACCAGGAAGACCACAGAGTTTGCGCTTCGTAAAGCAGCTGACTCCATGTGGCCTGTTCTCCTCCAAACTCCAGTGGGTACTCTGTTCTTAACCACTGAAGAGATCTTACCATTGGGGCTTTTACAGTACCATGGTATCCATTCCATATCTTTGCCTCTCTCAAGGCGAGCAGCATTTTGCCATATATCCCATAGTTAATTTGGGTAGGCTGTAGTTTCTTAATAACTCGGCCAACAGGTTGATCTTTTTGGGTAACTTCGATTACCAATTGATCATTAGCGAGATCAATTGATATCGCTATTGGGTCTGCTGAGTCTATACGGGCCAGTGGTTGAGGATCTTTTAGAGCCTCGAGTAGCATAGAGTAGGCTACTCTCTGACCCGGTGTCCATTTGATCTTATCTCCCTTTTTCAACTTGTTTTGTAATAAGCTTAGACCTGCAGCCAATTTAATGGGTATTAAATATCGATGATAATTTAAATACCCTAATACTTCCTGGACTTGTTTTTTAGTCTCAGGTGGGTGAGCCAACCACTTCTCTAAGACTTCTACCTCGGGCTTAGTACACCAGTTAATCTCAGTGATGGAAATCCCTAAGAAGGTAAACTCCTTCATGGGCGTCATCTGGGACTTCTCCTCATTTACCCTCCAATTATCTTTCTTAAGCTGTACAACAACTTGTTGCAACAGCTTCTGGACTGTGGATTGATCCTTCCCCACTACGGCGACATCGTCCACGTAGTAGAGGAGTTCACAGCCCGGAGGGATTTTGATTTTTTCTAGTGTTTTGGCTAACTGTTGAGTGGCCACGGCAGGAGAATTCTTATATCCCTGGGGGAGAACCTTCCACTGGTACATTTGGCCAGCAAAGTGGAAGTTAAGTACCCCACAAGGATCATACATGGGGACTTGATAAAACATATCTTTCAAATCTAGTGTACAACCCCACAGGAAATCTTTATTGCTCAGTACCTCTTCGATAGCTGGCCTATCCCATTTGACAATATAAGGCACTGCAGCAATATGGTCATTTGCTTTCCGATAGTCTATGACCATCCTAAACTTGGCCTGCTGTGGCTCAGTCCCAGGCTTAGGGATTCCCCAAGCACTACTGATATATTTAGATTGGTGTATTCTTATTAACTTACCCTCGGTCTGGAGATCTTGTAATAACTTTGTAATAGCTGCAACTCCCTCCTTGGTCTTAGTAGGGATTGCGCTATACTTCCAGACCTGGGGGTTTGTTATTTCTGGCTCATGAATGTTAGCCCGAGTAGAGACAGGCTCTACTGGAAGTACTGCTAAAACTGGCTGCAATTTCAAGTCTCTAATGGTGTCTATGCCTATTAAATTCCTAACTCCTAGTATGGCTTTGTAGGTTTTGTATCTCCCTTCGGGGGTTTTAAAGGATGTTTTTACTACAGGAGCCTCCTTCAATTCATTAACTCCCTGTACCCACAGCTTTATGTGAGTGTTTTGATGTGGGACATCGGGAGAAATGACATTTATCTGTGCTCCTGTATCTATTAGGAACTGATGGCTCTTATTGTTTTTGTCTATTAGAGAAACGTACGGTCTAGTGTCAGTCACCGGTTGTAATTCATTTTGTTGAATTTGTACAGAGGGGGCATATCTTGTACTCTCAGGCCGTTGTACCATTTCTACTTGCCCCCGGGAATAACAGCACCCGAGGGCACTCACTGGTTTTTTGGATAAAAACGTGGCGTCCAGGTGTAAAACCACCACTCTGGACGCCAGCCATTATCCAGGGCCAACCTTTCCAGTTGATTATCATTTTTACCACTTAGCTGATTCTCATTAAAGCCCTTAGTTTGCAAAAAACCCCGTAGCGCCTCACGGTATTTGGCCACTACGGACAACGGCTCTCCCTCTGACTTTTTCCCTTTCTCCTGCTGAGGGAATCTTCCTCTCTCCTGCTGAGGGAGTCTCGGGCGCATTTTTGGTGACTGTCTCCCAAGATTAGCTTTGGGAGGACCATTTCTCTGCTCTATTGTATACACCTGGTTAGTCTTATTAAAAGAAACTTTTCTATTTGATCTTTTATCTGTTCTATCTACGTTATACCCATCATACTCGTCTCCTTTCCTAAAGGTAGCTGGAAGCTCTCCCTCTAGGTCATAAAGGGCCCCTAGAGTCCGCCCTTCTAAAGCTCTTAAACACAGTTTTACCGTTGGGGACTTATAGGGCAAAGCAGATGCCCCTGCCTCAATGGCCTGGTTAGCTATCGGTAACTTTGTAAAATCTCGTACATGGACATACCATTGTTGGTCGTCTGCCTCCTCTGCAGACAGCTTTACCATCCCTCCTTCCACGGGGACCCAGGAGATAGTGGAGACCCCGGCTATGGCTCTTATTAAATCTCTTGTGGATGTAATAGAGCCTGGAGGAAGTGAATAGGCCTGCCAGGTTTTGGTAATTAAGGCTATAGCCAGAGCAGGAAGTAAAATAGGAAATCGAACGTTATCCAGCTGGTCGATGGACCCTTCTCCACCTCTCCAGCTGGATGTTCTGGCTATATAGTGGGCCTCTTTCTGGTCTACCCACTCCTGACCATGTTCTAAGATAAGACGGCCAATCCAGACCATTAATGGCTCCTGGTTTTTCCTACGTGTATCTTCCAGGAGGCTCTTTAGTTCTGCTACTGTGCGATCCTTCTGCACCATTGTCTGCGTAGTTTTACCTTTAGCATCTACAATGGTTTTGGTAATCATTACTGGGAGAGCCTCTGCCTGATCCTGATCTATGTCGTCTTGTCTGTTTTCTCCATAAAATGGAAATTGGATAACCTCCATCACAGATTTGCATAATGTTTTATCTAAAGTGGCTTCAATCCTAGTTAGATTATTAAGTGTCTCTACCCAAAGCTGAAGGAGAGTCCCTACTACAGCTTTCTGGCTGTAGGTCACTCCTCCAAACAGCTTCTTCTTTCCGAGCTGTTCTAACTTAACTTTGGCCTGATCTAAGACTTCCAGGCCCCTTACCCCTGGTTTCAATAGTTGAGATTTAATAAACAGAGTGGTATCAATTCCACTTTTTTGTAGAATTTGTTTTATGTCTCTTAGGGTCTCCTCAGGGGTCCCTCTCTCAGGTTTTTTCTTGTATTCCACTTTTTGTGGCTGTTTATCAATGGGGTAAAACGTAAGGTTCTTATGGGTATTGATGAGACACGCTAAACCCTGAATAGTAAGGGCCTCAGTGAGGCTCCTAATGTTCTCTACACCTTCAAAATCTAAATGGTACTCTATTTTACTATCTCCCGGCTCTTGGGAGTGAAACAAAATGTGGGCCAATTCCCTGCCCTGAATCTGTCCATCTCCCCAGGGACACAAACAAACGGCTCCTGACGTCACACGTCCTGTCCGTGACGCCATAACGATCTTTAAACGGCTGGCACAGGTCAAGCTGCAGTGGCCAATACAGAGACAACCAAGGGCCCAATAAGGCTGCCTAAGATTTTCCACCAGCCACCAAGCACCAGCCCAGGTTTTACCCCGCTACCTGGATCGATGTCAACGGTGTCTGATCCACAGGGGTTTACAGGGTGTGTGACAGAGCCCGTTTGTTCCCCAGAAAAGATGACAGACAAGGGGTCAACTGTCCACAACTAAGTTTCCTTTTATTCTAACAAGAGCTAGGTTTTTACAATGTAGTGTTTTCTCTTTCCTATTTATTTACTATGTTACCACACTTTATTTTACTATGTATCTATTTAATATCTCTAGAAGCTACAACTATATCCTTCCCTGTTCCCTGAGTCTCAGCACAGGATTTGGAACTAGTTGACTAATAGCCCCTTTGTTGTATTTGTGTAGTTACAACGTTTAAACTATACCCTTCTTAGACTTACTGTTGGCTCCACTGGGACGCACAACTTGGTGCTCTTCCGTGCGTGTGCTATAAGGGAAAAGAAATAAACCAGAACTGATAACAACAACTCTGCTATATATTTCCTTATGTATCTATTTGAATATGTGTATATCTTTATGTTTCTCTTTATGTTATATATTAATACGTTTCTATATATTTAATTATGCCAGGTTGTTTAATCTGGTAACGGGCTTCCAGAATGTCTATGTATACATATAATATGCCAGGTTATTTAGTCTGGTAACGGGCTTCCAGATTTATGGGATATTTTTACCCGAAAAGACCCCAGCGCAATAAATTAAGACTGCGCTGGCTTCCCTTCGCCTTAGCGTCCCAAACGCTTAATTATGGGTAGTTTTGGGCTTAAAGGGACTATAATACGACGCCTCCCGAGAGCTGCCTATGTCGGACCCCCTAATAAGGGAGCCCCTTTACTGCCCTGCCTCGGGAGGAACTATACAATATTATATTCCTCTTACTCGGGGCACCCGCCCCCTTCAGAGCACTTTTCGCCTTTTAGGAAAATGGCCGGTGATGCTCTACCCTAGGTCCCCCAGCGACCCAAGGGAACAGCTGGAATTTAAAATTGCCTAGGTGAGGTTACCCCTGCTGGCCAGGCAGACGGGGCCTCTAAAAGTGGCTATGGCTACTACCCTAGGACTTCTTATATGTATACACTTAATGAATGTTAATAGGATACCTGCCTCCTACGGCCGCCTCAGGACTTATTGGCAACGCCTGAGGTCTTATGTAACCCTACAGGGATTTATTTAATATGGGTACCCCCTTAATGGGGTGTCCCTTTAAATTACTCTTTTAGTTTAAGATTATGTGTAAAATTCTAATTGGGGTTCTCCCTTTACCGGGTTATCCCCTTATGCTTCAACCCCCGCTTGGGTGAGCTCTACCCAGCGGAGGGAGCAATCAGTTCTGGGTCCCTATAAATTAAAATTCGTATCTAGTCTTCTATTATGTATGCAAAAGGTAAAGCGGCTAGGTCAGTAGACCGCCTCCTGTGCTTTACAAATGAGAACCCTGGGAACAGGGTTCCACAATTTAAGACGATTTAAACCCTTGTAATATCAATAAGGGATCAGTATTATTAATGCTAACAATATATAAACCCTAACTCTAGTGATTTAAGCTAATATCCCTAATGTTTGTGGAGAGCAGTTATTAAATACCTATCCTCCTCCTGATCTGTCAGTCCGGGCGCCGGGCCCGAGGGTCTCCACAGGAACCTAGGAAGTGAAGCCCTCACGGCGCGCTTTTTACTGGCAGCCGCGGCAGGCAGATAGGATAGATAGGGAAAAGAAGAGGAGGCCAGGGGAAAAGGCCAGCTTGGTTAACAAAAACCCCTGGCTAAAAGCAGCAGCAGCTCCGCCGCCGGCCAGCAGAGGCCGCCGCTTGTGCGGCTCCCCAGGCAGGGCACCTGCCGGCGCGGTCTGCCTGGCGAGCCTGCCTCAGGTAAAATCTGAGGCCTTTAGTGAGTTCAGCTCAGTTCTTGTTCACTGGAGCTCTTCAAAAAGGCTTCTCAGCCGGAGCTCTTCGAAAAGGCTTCTGCGTCCCACGGTGGCTGGGGTGCGTAGATTGACACGTGGGTCTGCTTCAGCGCTTCTCGTCGAATCTTCGGCCAAGGCTGAGTCCAGCTCTAAACTCAGTCCTTTTTGCTCTTCTGGGTCCGTTGTCCTCTTCTCCGCTGCTCCCCGACGGACTGGCAAAGCCGGGCTGCGCTCCAGAATTTATAGAGCTGGGGCGGACCTGTTTGAACACTCGCAGGTGTCAGGTCCGCACCTGCGTTGCCCCGGCAACCAGGATGCACGTTCCGTTTACATATTCATGAGCATCATAAATGGTCCAATCCGTGCATCTGAATTCAAACCGATGCTCATGAATATGCAATTAGCTTATGAATATGCATAGGCAACGGGCAACCCTAACGGTCACTCCCTATACCTTGCATTTACCTGGGTTATATGGTTACCTAAACAGTATTTTATGAAGTAAATTATTTTACAGTTTAAATTTATTCTTACCTAGATTAGTGGGGAAGACTGTTAAGTCCATATAAATCCTATTTTTCATTTAAAACTGCTTGACATCTCGAGGCTATCCGGTAAAGGGTAGTGGAAGGCACACACAAACCTCACAGCCCATGGCCAGGGACATGTTCTCTATAGAGGAATTTACAACACTATAGTTATAGGTTAATCAACTACTCTGCCCCCATAGTGAGAGTTTACACCAATTAGTAGTCTGGAAGAATTCAGCCTCCCAGGATTGACTACAGTAAAAATGTTAATAGAACTCAGCAGTGCACAACAGAGGATTTATAGTGCTCTTTTTCTGATGATTACTTTTATTAGCCATAAAAAAATACAACCTCCCCCCCCCCACAAAATATATACACTTCAGGTGGGTAAAGGAGAGAGACACCAATACAGAATGCAGTGGAGACCAGTGTGGGTGGATTCCAGGAGGTGAGTGGGGTGGCATGGGCCACGTGTGCTGGCCCCACCCACCTTCCTGGCCATGTTTTTCCTCTTCCATTTCTCACGCCCACCTGCTACTTCCTCCCTAAGCACCACACCACTTCTGCTGAGTGTGGGGGCAGTCCCACCCCTTCCCTGGAGCTGCACAGCCTGAGACCAGGTGAGCTAGGAACCTCGCGCTGCTCTAGGGCTGTGCCACACCAGGGGAGGGCTGGGACCAACCCTGTACTCAGTGGAATCTGCGTGCATGTGCACGACCCTGCTATGCATCTCTACTCCTCGTCCTGACAGAAGGCATGGCATTTACGTTATTCACACCTTGCCTTGTAAAAAACTTGAATTGTTAGTCATCATCCTCACCGTTTTCATTTCCACCATCTGTGGCCATCATCCTGGTATCTCTCCCCACAGGCATGAAGATTGGGATACAGCGTTTAGAATGTGTTACACTGACACCCCAGGCTCAGAGATATTTATGCAGGTTTCAATCATTTTTCTTATTTAAACTGCCACACCACAATACTTTTGCACTGCCCTGTTTTTTATGGACTAACTTTACTAGTTCCCATTATTAACATTTATATCACTTTATAAACATAGTAACAGGAAGTCTCTGACATTTCACCTCAGCTCCCAGCTGTGATTTTGTGTCTGCTGATTTCTTACAGACATTATTATCCAAACTCAGCAGTAATTTTCAAAGCATCAGCAGGCCACAAACACGGATGCACATTCAGCAGATGCATTAACTTATATGGAACTTAAGCTTCTGAGTGGCTGTCAGCTCAGTGATACAACTGTCTGTTTTATCCATCTCTGCTGCTGTTCTGGCCTTGAGGGTTCCCTACTTCACACTGAACCTGCTGAGAAAGAAAAAGAGGAGGAGCAAGGAAACATAGGTTCAGTGAGATCCTGCAGGCCAGTGTTGCATCATACTGCAAAGAAAGGGCCTGGTGGGCCAGCTTGTCATTGAACCAATAGTTCAGAACCTCTTGAAAATCTTAGGAAAATTTGGCTGCCCCACCAAACTTAACATTGTACTTCAGTTCCGCTAAGTGGGGCCTGGAGAAGTACTCTGAAATGGTAGCCTTTCTAAACCACGACACATATCTAATGGCGTGAATCAAGGCTGTGCGTGTCCCTGGATCTCTTTGGTCTCATCTTTGCAGTCAGTCGTTCCATTCTACACAACTGACAACCTTTAACAGGGAATCTACATAAGGTAGATGGAAAATTTTTCCTTCCTGAAAGACGAAGGTCCTTGAGAAGCTCATATATGGCTAGCAACGAAGGGTCCTGTGGCACCTTATAGACTAACAGAAAAGTTTTGAGCATGAGCTTTTGTGAGCACAGACTGCAGGGCTTCCGAAAACTGGGGGGGGTCCTTTCGGAAGGTCCCATCTCCACAGGCAGTGCACCATTCGAAAAGCCGCACTTTCGAATCACTGCGGTTGCCATTATGCTAATGAGGTGCTGCATATTCATTGTAGCGCCTCGTTAACATCTTTCGAACCTGCTCATTAACATGCCCCTTTCAAAAGCAAAGGGCACATGTAGACCCAACCTAAGAGTAAAGTGTCTGTGGTTAAGACATTTTTTTGCTAAGCCCGTTTTTTTTTTTTTGCTTTTCTGCCATATTATTCTTAATTTAGAAACCAGAGCAGTTGCCCCAGGGCTTTGGACAAACAAACAATTAACATGGTCACCCAGTATCAGTTCCCTGACAGAAGACCGGGGAGACAGACTTCTCCAGGGAATCAGTAATTAAAAATCCCTTCCCCACCCTCTATATAATGGTGAAAGAAAAAAGGAGACTGTTTCCAAGTGAAGGAGATTGGTGTTATTGAAGGGTGATTTACAGAGAAAGGATGGTGGAAAACCCAGCAGAGCGAGTACCTTAGAAACAGTGGAAGCAAACAGAACAAAACCCTAATATAACAATCCCTTGGCTCAGTGGAAACTAATGGTAAGTAGTTCTCAAACGCATTAACCTTTATCTCTTCTTGTTCCGGACTCTTAGAGGTGATGGTGGCACTATCTGAGACCTGCAATCTTTGGCTTATTTATAAAACTGTGGGGAGGATCACTGGGGAATCCACCAATGTCACTGGAACGCTAATGAAGAGGAACTGCAGCTGCAGGGTAAATTGTCCAAATGGTGGATAGATGGTGTCCCTCTTCTTCCTGTTGTGTGCTGCTGGGCCTTTCCCTTCATGTTAGATGGTGAATGATAGCAGCCTGCACACATGCTGCCTTCTAGGGCATACAGCAGCTGAGTGACGGTGGTAGAATCTTTATAAGGTGTAAGAGTGGGAAGACAAGCCCATGTGAGTCCTTCGGCAGGAAGATCGCTGGGGTAAATGGAATCTTTGGGGCTCCGGGCAATTACAAAACAGCTCGGTCCAGTTTACTGGCAGTCAGTTTGCAGTAAAACCCAGCCAAAACCAAAAGCCCCCCAGAACAGACAGACTCCATCTTGAATCACCGAAATTCCATTTTGAATTGCTGTTGATACAAATATGCCCCCACAGCTCTCGCAGGGCCACCTGATCTGTCTCGGTAACAGAGAATACTGATTCTGTGGCTGAAGAGGCCAGGGGTGGGGTCCCACTGCCGCAGAAGGGCGTCAAACAAGGACTCTGCTTGTGTGAGGGTGCTTGAGCCACGCAAAGCTATCAACACTGCACCTATTCCAGGCCCCAGCCTAGAAGCATATGGGAATTCAGCAGTTAGGTCTACGCACAACAGACTGGTGTCTGTCCTGGGTTAACTTGTGACAAGCTGTGAAAAAGTTTTGTGTGGAGCCTGCTGGCTCCCATCAGCCATTCTGTTAGAGTTGGACTGCTGCTGTTTGTGTATCCTTAACCCCACACCTTAAGCTCCTCATCCGTCCACTTAGTTCATTATTTGCTCTCCCTCACCCCCTGATCTAGTTGTGTAAGTCAAAAACTTACCAAAAAACCTGCCTGTTGCGTGTGAAATAGCGGCTATTTAGTATACTCTGACTTAAAGACGAATGAGAACCTCCTGGCCCCATACAAGACATGCGGAGCGGAAACTGGGATTCCTGCACTGCATAGAGTCCTGTACTTACTTTGGAAACACTTGTCAATAAAAAAGTCTGAATATTGTTGAAATGGACAGCCACTCTCTGAATTCAGCTGGGAGCAGAGATGGCTGCCGTCCACATCCCAGTTGACCATAAAAGAAAAGCAATATATTTACGCTGAATAATTGGGAGCGAGAGCCATCTGACTGTGGCAAAACCTCCAGGAAAGTGCTGGAGGCTACCTGTCAGCTAGAAAATGTAAAGCTGCAGTGGGCAATTCTCCCAAAGAATGGAGACAGGACTAATGCTCTGGCCTAATGTGCTTTCCTGCCCTGTATCAGTGGGGTAGCCGTGTGAGTCTATATCTGCAAAAATGAGAAGTCCAGTGGCATCTTATAGACTAACAGCTAAGTTCTTGTGGGCAAAGACCCACTTTGTCAGATGCATGTAGTGAAAATTCCAGAGGCAGGTATGAATATACACGCACATGAAAAGAAGGGAGTGCCAATCAAGAAGAAGGCCAGAGTTAATGAGGTCAATGCAGTATGGGAGGATGTGGCCCACTTCTAGCAGCTGACGTGGAGGTGTGAACACCAAGAGAGGAAAAACTGCTTTTGTAGTTGGCCAGCCATTCCCAGTCTCTGTTCAATTCTAAATTGGTGGAGTCAAATTTTCAAATGAATTGTAGCTCTGCAGTTTCTCTTTGGAGTCTGTTTTTGAAGTGTTTTTGTTGCATGATGGCTATTTTTAAATCTATTATTGAGTGTCCAGCAAGATTGAAGTGTTCTCCTACAGGTTTTTTTATGTTACTGTTCCTGACATCTGATTTATGTCTGTTTATTCTTTTTACACAGAGACTGTCCAGTTTGACCAATGTATATGGCAAGACTCAAGGCCAAAACTAAGGTCAATAAAGTCCTCATCAGGGAACACCTCTTCACAGATGATGCAGCTCTCACTGCTCATAATGAAGACACGTTACAGTCACTGATGGATTCTTTGTACAGAGCCTGCAAGTTGTTTTCCCTTGACATAAGCATGAAGAAAACTGTTGTATTCACACAAGGTATACCTCAGTGAACCACTGTCATTCTGGGTAACAGCTCATAAGATGTAGTTCAACAATTCTGTTATCTTGGATCTACTGTCACCACAAACCTATCTATGGATGAAGAACTGAACATTGGAATCAGAAAGACAGCTACTATTTTTGACAGACTTATGAAACATGCATGGAACAATCCTAAACTGACAGTGACAACAAAGATACTAATCTACCAGCCATGTGTATTGAGTATCCTGCTATATAGTTCTGAGGCATGGACCACCTACTTGAACCAGGAGAAAAAAACTGAACAGCTTCCATCTTCACTGCCTCTGCAGAATTATGAATATCAACTGGCAAGATAAAAGTTTCAAATGCAGATGTCCTGTCAAGATCTGGCATACCCAGCCTCATAGCGACCCTCAACAGCAGAAGACTATGTTGGCTTGGTCACGTGAGAAGAATGGGTGATGAACGTTTTCCCAAAGAAATCCTCTTCAGTGAACTGTCATGTGGGTTGAGAACAAGAGGAAGACCAAGGCTAAGATTCAAGGATATGTGCAAAAATGCCATGAAAAAATTCAATATCAATCTAAAATCCTGGAAATCTACATCATCAAATTGAAATACCTGGCAACAACTGCTATGAGGGCACGTCATCCTTCGATGGTACATGTGCAAGCCATGCACAAGAACTTTGTCTTAGAAGGAAAAGCTCTCAGACTCTAGAATTCCGAAATAGACTGACATGCGGTTATTGTAGTCGACTGTGCATGTCCAATATTGGACAGATAAGCCACGAGAGAAGCTGCAGACTCAACCACTACCCATAGATCCTCACCACCATTGCTAACCACCATCTCGCAAGATGAAAAGGGGCCATAGTATGGGAGAGGGGCATTGCTGGCGCATGATGGCATAGATTACATTAGTACAGGGATCTGCAACCAAAATAGCGAGAAGAGCCATTTTTTTCAAATTCAGTTACAAAATCAATACTTCAAGACAGGGCCATAACAAGGGCGAGGCAACTGAGACACATGCCTCAGGCGCCAGAGCTGCAGGGGCATACGTCCGAACCTGGAGGCACCATTTTTAAAAGCCAGATGGGCTGCTCTGTCTGAGCTGCATATAGCTCAGTTCATGGTTCCCCCACCACAGAGCCAGCTGCATCTCAGCACCAGACAAGGGATCCCCCTGTAACCAGCCCCCTGTGCCCTGCACTACAGCCAGATGCATCTCAGTGCCAGGTGACGGGTCCCCTGTAACCAGCCCCCTGTGCCCCACCCCAGAGCCAGCTGCATCTCAGTGCCAGGAGAGGGGGCCCCCCTATAGCCAGCCATCTGTGCCCTACCTCGGGCACCAAATTAGCTAGTTACAGCACTGCCTCAAGAGCCACAATGCATGTGAATACGAGATGGTCCTTTAAAAATAATGTCAAACTGTACTCTTTGTCATCCCTATTTTAAGAACAGCACACGTGCGCATGCGCGCACACACACACATGCACACACACAATGATTTGTACCTTTTAGAAAGTTAAGTTACTCTCATTTCCAGGCTTTACCCACTCAGCCGCCAAATCCACCCCTTATCCCCAAGCTTTACCCTGCCCCATCCCCAGGCTTAACCCCTCTCAGGCCCAAACCCACCCCCCATCTCTAGGCCTTACCCACCTCAGCCCTCAGATCTGCCCCTCATCCCCAGGATTAACCTGCCTCAGCCCACGAGCTCTTGCAGCCATGTGCACTGCCTCTGCTTCTCACTGCTGTCACCTCCCGCCTGCTGCTTCTCCCCAGTGGGGCTGCACAGCTCCAGCAGGGGCCGACTCAGCTGCCCCTCCCCCAGCTCTCCTGCTCACTTCCCCCACCTGCAGAGTGGGCAGCTCCTTGCCCCACCATGCTGAAATAATGGAATTAAAAGTAATTGGGTTGCTGGCTGGATCCCTAACACCGCCCTGCCAGCTGTTAAACCAACTAAATTGAGTTCCATTATTTCAGCTGCAGCAGAGCTGGGAGCCACATGAGGAGTCAGCGCTGGCAGTGTCCAGAGCTGCAAGTGACTCCCTAAAGAGCCGCAGGTGGCCAACCCCTACCTTAGTGGATGTGCAGGTGAATGAGCCCCTGATGGTACAGCTGATGTGGTTAGGTCCTGTGATGGTGCCACTGGTCTAGATATGTGAGCGGAGTTGGCACTGAGGTTTGTTGCAGTGATTGGTTCCTGAGTTAGAGTTACTGTGGTGTGGTCTATAGTTGCTGGCAAGCTGTCTGTAGGAAAGGACTTGCCTGACTCCCCAAGTTTGTGAGACTGAGCTATCGTTGTCCAGGATGGGTTGTAGATCCCTGATGACGTGCTGGAGATGGTTTAGCTGGGGGCTGAAGGTGATGGCCAGTGGTGTTCTGTTGTTTTCCTTGGTGGGCATTTCTTGTAGCAGGTGACTTCTGGGTACACGTCTGGTTCTGTCAATCTGTTTTTTCACTTCCCTAGGTGGGTATTGTAGTTTTAGGAAAGCTTGGTAAAGGTCTTGTAGGTGTTTGTCTCTGTCTGAGGGATTAGAGCACATGTGGTTGTACCTTAATGCTTGGCTGTAGACAGTGGGTCGTGTGGTGTTCTCTGGATGGAAGCTGAAGGCATGTAGGTAAGCATAGTGGTCAGTAGGTTTCCAGTATAGGATGGTGTTAATATGACCATCACTTATTTGCACAGTAGTGTCCAGGAAGTGGAACTCTTGTGTGGACTGGTCCAGGCTGAGTTTGATGGTTGAGTGGAACTGTTGAAATCACAGTGGAACTCTTCAAGACCCTCCTTCCCATGGGTCCAGATGAGGAAGATGTTATCAGTGTAGAGCAAGTAGTGGAGGGGCGCTGGGGACAAGAGCTGAGGAAGCATTGTTCCAGACCAGCCATAAAAATGTTGGCGTACTATGGGGCCATGCAGGTGCCCATAGCAGTGCCATTGATTTGAGGTATAAATTGTCCCCAAATCTGAAATAATGGTGGGTGAGGACAAAGTCACAAAGCTCTTGCTGTGGCATCATCAGGGATACCATTCTTGAAAGCTTGTAGTCCATCTTTGTGTGGGATATTGGTGTGGAGAGCCTCTACATCCATGGTGGCCAGGATGGTGTCTTCAAGAAGATCACCAATGCATTGTGGGTTTCCTCAGGAAGTTGGTGGTGTCTTGAAGATAAATAGGAGTGCTGGTAGCATAGAGTCTGAGTAGAGAGTCCACATATCCAGACAATCCTGTAGTGAGAGTGCTATTTCCTGAGATTGCCAGGTTTATGGATCTGGTAGTAGATAGAATAACCCTGGTTGGGGCTCTAGGGGTGTGTTTTTGTAGATTTGTTCCTGTGCTTTTATAGGCAGTGTCTTGAGCTGATGGTGTAGTTTCTTTATGTACTCCTCAGAGGGATCGGAGGATAGTACCCTGTAGAATGTGGTTTTGGAGGGGTTGCCTGGCAGCCTCCTTTTGGTAGTCTAACCTATTCTTGATGACAACAGCACCTCCTTTGTCAGCCTCTTCGATTATAATATCACAGTTGTTTCTGAGGCCATTGATGGCACTGCGTTCTGCACAGCTAAGGTTATGGGGCAAGCGATGCTGCCTTTCCACAATGTCTGCCTGCACACATTGGTGGAAGCACTCTATGTATATGTCTAGTCTGTCATTTCACCCATCAGGAGGAGTCCATGCAGAATTCTTCTTCTACGGTTGGTAGGTGGGTATCTGTGGGTCAGTGTGCTGTTCAGTGCCATGTTGAAAGTATTCCTTGAGTTGGAGATGGCAAAAGTAGGTTTCCAGATCACTGCAGAATTGTATCACGTTTGTGGGGGTCATCGGGCAAAAAGAGAGTCCCAGAGATAGGACAGACTCTTCTGCCAGGCTGACTGTGTAGTTGGACAGATTGACAATATTGCTGGTTTAGTTAAGGGTACCACTATTGTGGGCCCATGTGGCAAGTAGGAGTTTAGATGGTTTACAATCCTTTTTCCTCTGTAGAGAAGTAAAGTGTGCATTGTAAATCTCCGGTCTTGTTTTAGTAAAGTCCAGCCTTGAGGAGGTTTGTAAAAGCAACAAGGAGGTTTGTGTGTAAGGTTGCTTTTTTATGAGAATCTCCATATTTGAGAGTTCTTTGTTTGCTGTACAGTATGCTGATCAGGTGGTTACTCAGTTTCTTTGAGAGTGTATGGCACAATCTTTCACCATAGCCTGTGTCGTATGTTGATTTCAGTGGGTTTCTCACCTTCAGTCCGTTTGGCATGATGTCCATCCATTTGCATTTGGAGAGAAAGATGATGTCTGTCTTTATCTATGCAAGTTTTTTTCTGAGTTTGTTGATTTCCACTTCATACAGCTAAATTCAGTGCCTTGAGGAGTGACAAGTATCAGAGGGGTAGGGGGTGTACAAACACACTAAAAGAGCCAGTCTCTGAAGAGACAGAACCATCTGTCTAAGCCTGGATAGAGGTAAACGTAAATCAAGTTTTCAAGTGGCATTAGGATTTCACTCCAAAAGTATTATACCCATGTTACACTTTCATGGGGATCACTTATTACCACACTTGATCAGTTTTCTGCCAATGCAGTAGTAGATATCAATGGAGCCGGGACCTTTCTTTTGTATTTTTAATAGATTATTTCTGCTATACTTCACAACTACTTGGGGTCTGACTATATACAGCTGGATAAAGATAAATTGCCCACGTTCAATGTATTGCATTCCTGCATATTTCAATTACACAGATGTCTAAAGAAAATTTCTTTTGCAACTGTTTTTCCTCTAGACTGAAAATAAGCAATACAGGACTGCACATAAGCTGTGACACCACCACTGACTCAGTGAAAGGAAAATTTATTTCACAGCTGGCAGAAACTAGCCTTTCTGTAGTGCTTGCCTTATAAACCAGCAGGCCAGAACGTTTGTAACTAAACCCTTTACAATATTTTTAGCAACTGATCCATGAGATCATTTCGCTATTTTATGTTGTTTATGACTCAATGTGTTCCAAAAAAAGCACCCTGAGCTGGAAAGAAATATGCATTGCAGGCTTCCAGCCCAGGCATGACCAGAAGCTAAGCAACACATGAATTATACTTATTTTCTGAGCCAAGTTATCCCATGCAATTGTATGGATAAAACCAGAGCATCAACAGGAGCTTTAAAAGAGGCCTGCTATTGTTCTTCTGAGACAAATGGACAAATCTAGTGCTAAAGAAGGTGAAAACCAGAAGAAGCATATGCTATGTAGAGCCCTGCATGGAAACAAAATTTATACCCACACCTGCACCTGTATCAGCAAAAATGAGCTTTAATTATCTGCATCCACATCCACAGATGCAGATACCCATGGATATAAAGTGGATATTTACGAATTTTCTGGGTTCTAGATACAAAAATTGTATCCACATCCATATCTGCAAAAAAAAATGAGCTGTGAATAGCCGCAACCACATCCAGAGTCATCAGCATTTAGTAACTGTAGTGTACAATTCTGATTAGAGCAAATTGTACTTTAAAACAATACATCAATCCAGTGGCAACCAAAGCCTTGTTCCACTATGATCATCAGAGGAGAGGAACTGGTGGCATCAGTTAGATAATTTCAACATTTGATAATTTGGGTGACATGAAAGATAGTGTAAATAAATTCAGAGGGAGTCATTATAGTTATGTAATTGTGAGACCTCATTATTTCCTTCTCTTGGATTAGCACCAGCAGGCAGAGTACCTGGAATGTTATAGGCACAAGATCACATACATGTTCTGCTGTTACTACTAGCCTCCATCCTGCACACATAACTAGATCCATTGTTTACAGTGAAGCCCTTAGGTACAATCGCATTTGCTCTGATCCAACTGACAATGACCAAAAACTACAAGATCTTTACCAAATATTCATAAACCTGAATTACCCACCAGGAGAAATAAAAAAACAAATCAACAGGGCCAGATGAATACCCAGAGACCAGCTACTCCAAGATAGGCCCAAAAAAGCCAAGAACAGAACACCACTGGTCATCACCTACAGTTCCCAAGTCAAACCACTGTAACGAATTATTGAAGATCTACAACCTATCCTTAATCAGGATGCCACACTCCATAAGGCCCTAGGTGACAGGCCTGTTCTCTCCAGCAGACAACCTCCCAACCTTACGAGGATTCTCACCAACAGCCACAGTCTATACCGCAGGAACACCAGTCCTGGGACTTTTCCTTGCAACAAAGCCCACTGCCAGCTTTGTCCACATATCTTTTCTGGAGATACCATCACTGGATCTAACCAGGTTATTCACAGAATCACAGGCACATTCTCATGTTGCTCAACTAACATCATATATGCCATTATGTGCCAACAATGCCCAGATGCTTTGTATATTGGACAGACTTCTAACTCCCTTAGACAAAGAGTTAAGGGGCACAAAACAGACATAAAAACACTCCTGATCCACAAACTGGTTACTCAACATTTCAATGGAGTGGGCCATTCTGTTAATGACTTAAGAGTTTGCATGTTACTGAAGAAAAATTTTCATACCATTCTCGAAAGAAAGACTGCCAAACTGTCTTTTATATTCAGATTGGACACATTAACATGTGGTTTGAACTGGGATGGGAATCAGCAGCACCAAGAGGGAGCCATGCTAGTCTATGTACTTTTCCATGGCATCCTTCAGTCTGCATAGACTATGGATCATGCCCTTCATAACTCCATTTAAGATCGTCATCTGCAATGTTGACTGTGGCTATGGAGGCCCACACGAGAGTGACAGTCCTTGCTACACCTGCTGCATATGTAGTGGGTGTCAGGCACGTCCTTTCTGTCCTTTCTACGGGCTCGCTTCTCCTCTGCTAGCTGTCTGATCTTCATCTCACCCTTCCGAAGGCCCTTCTGTAGTTCCTCCTTCCAGCTGCTGCGGTCATCTGCCAGCTCTGCCCAACTATCTGGGTTGATGTCTACCTCCTTGAGGTCCTTCTTACAGACATCTTTGTAGCACAACTGGGAGCGTCCGGGAGGTCTTTTGCCAGAGGCTAGCTTGCCATACAGAATGTCTTTTGGGATCCTTCCATCATTCATCCTGTGGACGTGGCCAAGCCAGCAGAGCTGCCGCTGCCTGAGGAGGGTGTGCATGGTTGGAATTCCAGCTTGCTCGAGGACGGCATTGTTGGGCATGATATCCCAAGAACGCACCTGAGGCAGCACAAGTGGAAGACGTTCAGCCTCTTTTCCTAGCAGGAGTACAAGGTCCAAGACTCACTGCCGTAGAGGAGGGTGCTGAGGATGCAGGCTCTGTAGACTTGCATTTTGGTGTGAGTGTACAGCTTGTTGTTGTTCCACACTCTCTTGCTAAGTCTGAACAGAGTTATGGCTGCTTTTCCAATCCTCCTGTTTAGCTCAGACTCCAGTGACAGGGTGTCGGTGATGATGGACCCGAGGTAAGTAAACTTGTGGACAACTTCTAGCATGAAATTGTCAATGCTGATTGATGGAGGTTCAGCAATGTCCTGACCAAGTACGTTTGTCTTCTCTAGGCTGATGGTAAGCCCGAAGTCCTTGCATGCTTTGGAGAACTGATCCAGCAGTTTTTGAAGCTGGCCTTCTATGTGTGTCACTACAGCAGCGTCGTCTGCAAACAGCATGTCTCTAATGAGCACTTCCTGCACCTTAGACTTAGCCTTCAGCCTTGCAAGATTAAACAGTTTCCCATCAGATCTTCTGTGCAAAAAGATGCCCTCTGTTGAGGATCCAAAGGCATGCTTCAGAAGGAGTGCAAAGAAGATCCCAAACAATGTCGGAGCAAGGACACATCCTTGTTTGATGACACTCCTGATGCTGAAGGCTTCCGATGATGTGCCATTATATTGGATAGTTCCTCTCGTGTCTTCATGGAAAGACTGGATCATCTTGAGTAGCCGTGGTGGACAGCCTATCTTGTGGAGCAATTTAAACAGTCCATCCCTACTGACCGAGACGAAAGCCTTGGTCAGGTCAATGAAAGTAGCATAGAGTGGCTTCCTCTGCTCCCTGCATTTCTCCTGCAGCTCCCTCAGGGAGAAGATCATGTCAATGGTAGATCTCTCAGCGCGGAATCCGCACTGAGATTCAGGATACACCCTCTCAGCAAGCTTCTGGAGTCTGCTGAGGATGACACGAGTGACCAATTTTCCAGTAATACTTAGGAGGGAGATTCCACGGTAATTGTTGTAGTCACTTCTGTCTCCTTTGTTCTTATTCAAGGTTACAATGTTGGCATACCACATATCCTGTGGAACCTCACCCTCTCTCCAGCACAGGCACAGCCGCTCATGTCGGGGTTCCAGGAGTGTGTCCAAGGCACACTTGATTACCTCTGGTGGTATACCATCCTGGCCTGGGGTCTTTCCTACTGCAGTGCTGTCAATAGCTTTCTTCAATTCGACCACAGTTGGTTCCTGGTCCAGCTCGTCCATGACTGACAGGAGCTCGACGGCATTGAGGGCTGTATCAACCACAGTGTTCTTGCATGAGTACAGTTCGGAGTAGTGCTCGACCCATTGCTCCATCTGTTTGGCTTTGTCAGTGATGACTTCATCAGATTTGGATTTCAGAGGTGCTGTCTTGTTCTGGATGGGTCCCATTGCCTTCTTTATGCCCTCGTACATTCCCCTGAGATTACCAGAGTCAGCACAGGTCTGGATACTGCTGCATAGCTTAAGCCAGTAGTTGTTGGCACAGTGCCTGGCTGTCTGCTGTACTATTTTTCTGGCTACTCTGAGTGCTTGCTGGGTACTCTGACTTGGTGAGCGTTTATACTCCAGAAGTGCAGTGAGCTTCTTTTCAATGACTGAAAAATTATCTCATCAGAGTTAGCTTCGAACCGATCGTTTGTGTTTCCAGCTCTTCTTCCAAACACTGACAAGGCCGTATTGTAGTTTGTGTCCCTCAGATGCTGCCATCTGGATGTCACATCAGCACCCCCAGGGCTGCTGTGCAGATTCTCCTTAATGGTCTCTCTGAACATTTCAGCTTTTTCTGAGTTTGCCATCTTTCTGGAATCAATGCAGGGCCTTCCAATTGGTTTAGAATGGTGCAGCTTCTTGGGTCTCGGCTTGAGCTTGGAGCAGACTAGCGAATGATCTGTATTGCAGTCAGCCCTATGGTAGCTGCGTGTCAGGAGGATGTTTTTGACATTGTCACAACTGGGGATGACCAAGTCTAATTGGTGCCAGTGTTTCAAGCGTGGGTGTCTCCATGACACTCTGTGCTGTGGCTTGGTTTGGAAAAATGTGTTTGTAATGCACAGGTTGTGGTATGTGCAAAGTTCGAGGAGACGCTGTCTGTTGTCATTCATTTTTCCCACACCGAAGTAACCTAGGCAAGAGGGCCATGAGTCACGATCGGCTCCAACTCTTGCATTGAAGTCACCCAAAAGGTACAATTGTTCACAAGCAGGTATTTGCACTATGGCAGCACTGAGCTCGTTATAGAACTTGTCCTTTGCTTCTGGTGTGGCGTTCAGGGTTGAAGCATAAGCGCTAATCAGGTGGACGGGACTGGCGCAGGTTTGAAGTTTGACCTGAAGGAGTCTTTCTGATCCAACCGTGACTAGTTCCACCATTTGCAGAAGGGTGTTTCTGATGGCAAAGCCCACACCATGCTCCCTGGGTTCCTCTTGGGCTTTGCCCTGCCAGAAAAAGGTGTAGTCCTTTTCCTTTAGGGATTTTGAAGCAGCGAGTCATGTCTCCTGCAAAGTGGCGATGTCAACTTGGAGCCTCTTCAGTTCCTCGTTGATGACAGCGGTCTTTCGCGTATCGCTGATGTCCTGAAGATCTTCAGTCAAACCGATCAACATGGTCCGTACATTCCAACAAGCAAGCTTGAAACTTTGATGATTTCCTTTTCTTAATAATTTTCTGGTTGGTTGGTTTGGTGCTCATTTCAGTCACTTGTCAGGTTTGGGAACCTTAAGCCTCATGCACCCAGTGAGACAAGTGAATTGTGGTGAGACAGTACCCTACTGGCTGGGGGCTGCCCAGCTTAAGGCGGGCAGCGACTGTCCAATGAGATGTGATGGTCTCTCCCACTGTCGGAAGCAACTCCTGGCGCTCGTTCTCTACGCCAATCGAGCAAGAGCTTATAACCAGTATCTGTTGCCTCCCGTGTTGGTTCAACGCTGTTAAGCGATGCTGGAGTACCTCTCCAGGCGCGAGCCTGGGCAATTTTTATGGAGACCCTGAGCTGCCCAGACACCAGGCACCACCTCTCGGCTTTACTGATACAGTCCAAAGGAAAGGATAACCTCTACGTTTGGGACCAGCTCAGCTGCAGGACTTGCCAGGACAGTGCCAGAAGTTGACACAGAACCGCCTTAGGACTCCCCTCTGGATTTTCCGTCAGGGTTTACTCCCTTAGCCTTATTCCTTCCCAAGATAACCCACAAGGCAGTGGGGCATCTTCCTCCGCCTTCACAGGAGTTGTCGATTTGCAGCACCACACCTCCTGGTCCGCCGTTGAGACTGCATTAGAAGAGAGAAGGAACAAGTCCCTTCATAAGGTCGGTATGTGAGACAGACCAGACCCCCCTCATTGTGTTTCACCTGCGAGCTGACACAGTTGCCCGGGGGATGGCGTCGCTGTAATGCACAACAGCTGTGAGGACCCAACAGTGAGAGTTGAGTGGTGGGTGAGGACCAGTGCTTCCGTCCGCCAGAAAAGGCGCAGCTGCCGGACAGTCAAAGGTACTACCTCTACCCCAGACACCCCATATCCACCCAATCTACATACTATCAAAACAAAAAAGCAGTCAAGTAGCACTTTAAAGACTAAAGAAAGAGACAGCTCCCTCTTGGTGCTGCTGATTCTGGAATTTTGTCCTTTCACCCAGGCAAGAAGCACCCATTCTTCTGACTTCCTTTTCAGAGTTACACCCTTGATCCAGTAACCCTCCCTTCTGGGAGAATCCACACCTTTTAGGGGTTGTTTGTAGATGAGCCACACATACAGAGACCTAGACAGCACAGTAATTTGATTACATTGACAGCACTGCATTCCAGAAAGTAGGGTTAATAGTCTGACGTAAATTATCACAGATTTCAAGTTTAAAAGCTCAACATGCCTGCATGATGTTCATCTAGTTCAGTGATAAGGATTATATCTGTCATATAAACAGACATAAGGAGCAGGGCTGCAATCTAGAGTGAGTGATCTAGAGGGAGGTTCTGAATACAGATATCTTAAGAACAAGCAACCCCTTACAAATGAAATGAGTTACACAATGTACATCACTGGCAATGAATCTTTCCATTTGTAATGTACTGGTCTCTGAGAATCATGTTAAATGATGTGGCTGTAGGAGCAACTGGTGGTGGGGAAGAGACCAGCTGAAAATGCCATCAATGCCCAAGCTGCTGGATTTTCTGTAAGCAGTACTGTACTTTTCACTGCATAGCCTATGTGGGGGGACACTTCTCAACATACTGCCCCCTCCCCAAGCATGCCTGCAGCCAATGGGAGCTTTGGGGAGCAGGGCGTGAAGGCAGGAGTACACAGAGACCTCCTGGTCTAAAGAGACGCACCCCCCCCTCCCCACACCTAGAAGCCAATGCCAAATGGGGGTGACCTACAGCCCTACACCCCTCACCCCACCCTCTTGCACCCCCTCTTGCGCCCAAACTCCCTCCCAGACCTTTCACCCTCACCCCCTCCTGAATTCCCACGCCAGCCCGCACCCCTCCCCAATCAAACTTCCTGCCCAGAGCCTAAGGTAGTTAGGGGGAAGCAGGACTCAAACTCATTCTGGGCACCACCAAGAGTTCTGCAGCCCCACACAATCTGGTGTTTGCCCCCCACTGACACCACCAGTGACACACGTTACCCCAACACAGTGGTCTGCTACTGAAATAGCGAGAAGCGCCATTGTTTTCCAATTCTGTTACAAAATCAACACTACAAGAGCTGCAGTGCATGTGAATATGAGACAGTCCTTAATAAATAACATCAGACTGTACCTTCTGTAACTGCTAGCTAGCAGGACCTCAGGGCAGTGTGCCAGGGACACCCCCCCCTCCCCACCCCCACAGCAAGCTCTGGCCCCAAAAGCAGCTGGCCCAGCCATGCATAGCTACTGCCTTGGGGCACTCAGCCAGTTGCGTGACACCTGCTGGGCTGATGACTCCTGGAGCTTGCCCCTCCCCCTACTCCTGGCTGCTCACTGAGTCAAGACGGGTGGGGAGGGGGCCCTCTGCTCTCTGAGCCTTTGCACGTGGCTGTCATGTGGCTCTGCTGTACCCCTCCCAGAACCTCGTGTGAGCCCTCCTCTGACCCCAGCCCACACGGGGCACCCACCTGCAGTGCTGGGCACCCCATTACAGCACAGTCCCCCTGTGCCTGCAAGGGATGGAGCACAGCAGTCCAGCGCTTGGCACAGGAAACAGAGAGAGCCGAGCGGCCCCACCGTGGGCCACACCTTGGCTTATCCCGGGGGGGAGCAAACCTTTTGCATCAGGCCCCACTTTTTGTCCTTGCAAATATCAGGGGTCCCCCAATGGCCCCAGAAGTGAACAGAGGTCTCCCCAGAGAGATGTGCCTTGATCCCACAGCAGGGGTAGGGGTTGGGGAAGCCAGCAGAGACTGGAGGCCTCAGCAGAGGCTTCAGGGAAAGCAGGTCAATTGTGCTGCTCCCCCTTATGAAATTCCATGCCTCGCCCCACTTTGCACACCCAGGCCCTAGGATCTTTTGGGCATCATATTAAGCAAGGCTCGCACTGCAGATAAATTTCCTAGGAGAGGCGGCACCCTGCCTAACCAAAGCCTGAGCTGAACACCTGCTCCTGCCTTCTGTAGGGATGGGACTGGCCAGGGTCCCTCACATACTGCCCCAGGCACACCTGGGGCTCCCCCTTTGCCCTTAATGACTGAGCCTCCATACACCCCTTTCACACTCCCCCCATGCCCAGTGCTTGCAACTGCACCCCTGGCATCTGCAGGGCATCCAGAGAAGCCTAGGCAAAGTTGGCTGCAAAGTTCAAGGTTCCCCACTTTCCTCAGAGTCTTGCTCGTGCCTGGATGGGAGCCAGCTCCCTGTTGGCTGCTCCAAAACTCTCCTCTGGCCAGTGCCAGCCTTTACTTTGCCTTCTAATTTGAGACCAAGTACACTTCAGTCTTCTGCAGTCTTCCCCCGTGGTATCCAGCCTCAGTCACTGGCTACTTGCAGAATTATCAGGTCTGCAAATCCCAAAGCTACAATATACATCACATCCCAAGTTGTCTGATCCAACTCAGGGTCAGCACTTTGCTTAGTATCACATTACGTAGATATTTTTATAGGGGGGCTGAAAAGAAGTTTTATTATCAAAGACTAAAAGATACAGAACATAGAGATTAATAGAAACAAAATATTACACATAAAACAAAAATCAGACCATTCTCCTAGAGACTGACCTTAAAGAACTAGTTGTTTTCTTGTCTAAAGAAGCTTACCTTTTCCAAAGTTCTCTGCAGTGTCTTCGACCAAGATTGACTGAGATCTCATTTTCATGAACGTAAATCCACGGCCCATTTACTTCCAAGATTCAGGTTAATGGGTGTACCAGTTTTGCCTTAGGTATAACTCACTAGTTCTTTGTCTTTGCACACACTCCTGACAACCACGGTTGTTCCTGGATGCTGTTTCCCTGTTGACTGCATGTCTCATTGCTCACATTTGATGCCAAGTGCCAATGGGCACCCACTGTGCTAACCTGCAATGCTTAATTTACATCCCAACAAACAGATCTATATTTCTTGCCTCCTGCCTAGAGGAAAACTTGTTTTTCAGTATGCTTAGATACAGACTTTAATGTATTTTGGGATAAGAGGAAAGATACTTTCATGGACTGAGAACTGGTTAAAAGACAGGAAACAGGGTAGGAATAAATGATAAATTTTCAGAATGGAGGGAGGGTAACTAGTGGTTTTCCTCAAGGTCAGCCCTAGGACCAATCCTATTCAACTTACTCATAAACGATCTGGAGAAAGGGGTAAACAGTGAGGCAGCAAAGTCTGCAGGTGACACTAAACTGCTCAAGATACTGAAGACCAAACAAGACTGTGAAAAACATCAAAAAGATTTCACAAAACTGAGTGATTGGGCAACAAATTGGAAAATGACATTTAGGCTGAGGCCACACTTGGCCACAACTTTTAAATGGTGTCATGGCTCCTTCCCCACTCTAGCAAGATAAATGCAGAAGTGGGGGCCAGCAAAAGTAGCTCCAAAACCTTATCTACCAGGTTTTGGTATAAACTTCCCCGCCCCCAGAATCCTAAAAAAAACCCTAGATTTTGGGGATAAAATTCGCTGCCACCACCCAAGTAATAATAAGGAAACCAGGGAGAGACTACTTAGGAAATCTCAGCCCCAAAACTAAAAACCAGGACACAAACATTAACCAATACCAGGTTAATAAAAAGAAAAAGAGAGAACTTTTATTATTACAACAATATTCGTGTTGCAAGCCTCATGACTAGATGGAAGAGTCACAAAGTAAAACACAGGGGGAGTCTCCACCATGGGCCTAGAACTTAGTTACAAGGAGAGTAAAAGAACATTTCTGAAAAGTGCCCAGACATCAGATCCCACTTCCCAAACCATAAAACAATAAAGCCTAACGGACTTATCTAAACTTTACCCTACCTACAGAAGATTGGAGGGCCTGTTCTTGGAGGGAGATATTCTGTGTGTCTCCCTCATGGCTGGAAAGAAGAAGGAACAGAGGACAGAAAAGGGAGGAGCCAAAAAATTCCTTTGTTCCAATTTGAAATTCTTATCTACATTCCTATAGGCCTACCCCACCTGGCTAAGGAGGTTAACCCTTTTATTCCCAGGCTGCTGGCTAACCCTCATGATCATGACAAATGGCCATGCTAATAGCCAAATGGAAGAATACTAATGAGGCGCTGAACTGAATATTCAGCGCCTCATTAGCATTGGCACGCTGCCGGCCGCGGCACTTCAAAAGTGCCGCTTTTGAACGCACGCGGCTCAGCACGATTACACAGGGGTTCTTTTCGAAAGGACCCTGCACATTTTGAAAGGAATAAGGGGGTTTTTGAAATGTGAGGGGCCTTTCGAAAAGGCCCCTTGTGTAGCCACGCTCAGCCTTGCGCGTTCAAAAGTGGCACTTTCGAAGTTCCGCGGCTGGCAGCGTGCTAATGCTAATGAGGTGCTGAATATTCAGTTCAGTGCCTCATTAGTATTCTTTGATTTGGGTATTAGCATGGACATTTGGAAGTTTTGGCCCACTGTGGGCACAGCGTTAATGTGGATAAATGTAAAGTAATGCACACTGGAAAAAATAATCCCAACTATACATAGAGTATGATGGGGCTAATTTAGCTACAACTCATCAGGAAAGAGATCTTGGAGTCATCTTGGATAGTTCTCTGAAAACGTCCACGCAGTGTGCAGCGGCAGTCAAAAAAGCAAACAGGCTGTTAGGAATCATTTAAAAAGGGATAGAGAAAAAGATGGAGAATATATTATTGCCTTTGTGTAAAACCATGGTATGGCCACTTCTTGAATACTGCCTACAGATGTGGTCTCCTCAACTCAGAAAAGATACATTGGCATTAGAAAAGGCTCAAAAAAGGGCAACTAAAATGATTAGGGGTTTGGAAGGGGTCCCATATGAGGAGAGATTAAAGAGACTAGGACTTTTCAGTTTAGAAAAGAGGCACTAAGCAGGGATATGATAGAGGTATATAAAATTATGAGTGGTGTGGAGAAAGTGAACAAGGAAAAATTATTTACTTGTTCCCATACTATCAAAACTAAAGGACAGCAAATGAAATTAATGGGAAGCAGGTTTAAAACAAATAATAGGAAGTTCTTCTTCACTCAGCACACAGGCAACCTGTGGAACTACTTGCCAGAGGAGGCTGTGAAGGCTAGGACTATAACAGGGTTTAAAAAAGAGCTAGATACATTCATTGGAGGTTAGGTCCATTAATGGCTCTTAGCCAGGGTGGGTAAGGAATTGTGTCCCTAGCCGCTCTTTGTCAGAAGCTGGAGATGGATGACAAGAGAGACCTCACTTGATCATTACCTATTTGGTGCACTCTCTCTGGGGCACCTCCTATTGGCCACTGTCAGCAGATAGGATACTGGGCTGGATGGACTTTTGGTCTGACCCGATATGGCTGTTCTTATGTGCTTATGTATATATACATAACTCCTTACATAGCATCTGTATATGTATGTCACAATGCTATTAATAGCCAGAGTGACCTTTGGTTTTATTTAAGCCCTCACAGGGCATTAGTTGGTGAATCAGAATGTACATATCAGACTCAGGACTTTCCTTTTAACCTTCCCTCCCTCACTTCTTCACCAGTTGGCATTAAGACGTTCTCATATCTAAATTCTGTTTGACTTTTTAGACTTGCATGAATAAATACCAGTATAAATAACCCATTCAGTGATGTTAGAAGCTCCTCAGACTCTGATTACTTTGCTTTGGCTCTGATCCCAGGGTGCTAAATTAAAATCTATATACTGTACTTTGTTTGCACAGGGAGTTTTTAATTTGTTTTTGTACAGCACAATGAGATCCTGGCTGATACCTCTGGATACTCCTGTGATATAAACAAAGGACAATAACTACTAATAGTTGGACAGCAGTTAAGGAGAGAATAGTCTCTGTCTATAAAATGCTAGGCTTTTCTTCACCCAACAATGTGTTAAAAACACAATTTGTCTACTCTAGGATTTTAACTTATGGCACTTGGCAACCTCTTACAACAGCACTTTAAACACGTTGCTAAAAATGTGTTCGTCATTTTAAGTTTTTTTTCTAGCATCTTCTTCCAGCCATAGGCTCTTATTCAGCTTTTCTCTGCTAAATTAAGGACTTCTCTCAAGTATCAGATATCTTCTCTCAGTGAAGTTACTTCTAAAGCATGATCCAGTTGTTTCTTAACCCACTTGAGCTCCTTCATTCCCCATTGTAAGGAGTTGTTCAGAGCTTTAATTGTTCTTAAAACTCTCCACAGCACCAACTCCAGTTTTTCAACATGCTTTTAAAAATGTGGACGTCTAGACCAGACATAAAATTTTCATGGTGATTCTCCAACGCCATACACATCTCCCTGCTTCTATTCAATATTCTCTTGTTCATATAGCCAAAGATTTTGCTAGCTCCCATTCCCAAAGTACCACACTGCAATCGGCTGATGAAGTGGGTCTTCACATACAAAGCTTATGCTCCAAAATATCTGCTAGGCTATACGGTTCCACAGGACTTCTTTTTGTTGCAGATGCAGCCTAACACAGCTACCTCTCTGACACTGGAATCGTGTTTCATTGTTTCTTTCTGTGAACCTTGAGTCCATTTCTGTGACACTGTTTTCCAGAATATAGTTCTTCTATCAAAATTTACTTCTTACTCTGAAAATTAACTATAAAATGCATCAAAACAAAGCAGCAGAAATGTAGCACTTTAAAGACTAACAAAATGATTTATTCAGTGATGAGCTTTCGTGAGACAGACCCACTCCTTCAAATCATTTTGTTAGTCTTTAAAGTGCTACATTTCTGCTGCTTTGGTTTGTTGGAGTACAGACTAACACTGCTGCCTCACTGTTACTATAAAATGAAAGTGCAGGAAGGGCAGAAGAGATACCACATATCAACATACCAACATCTGAGCGAAAAGGAAGCTACAATTCATGAACTTGATCTCAAACTCCTTGGTCTGTTGGCTACAGAAAGTGTAACTTTCTGTGGCTGATTGTTTAATAAGTATAATAATATAGCAGCAAACCGTTACAAGCAGTGCAATATAAAACGTTGTTAGAGTCCTGAACAGCAGTGCGATTTTAAAAATCAAATCAATCTGGTGTACTCACCATTCAGAGATTTACATTTTTTGGAGCACAGGTTTGACCAGAACAATACTTTGTGGCTGTGTCTTTACAAGCCCCTCCTTTCCGAAGGGGCATGTTAATGAGGGAGTTGTAAGATGCTAATGAGGTGCTGCCATGAATATGCAGTGCCTTATTTGCGTAATGGTGGCTGCGGCAATTTGAAAATGCCTTTCGAAACAACCCCCAGCACAAATGGGAAGAAGGGGCTTTCGAAGTCCTGAGGTCATTTTAAAAGGCCCCTGGCTACATGGGCAGCACGCCATTCATGGCAGCACCTCATTAGCATCTTCCGAACTCCTTCATTAACATGCCTCTTCCGAAAGGAGGGGGCTTACGTAGACACACCCTGTGAGTGCTGTTTGTTCAGGGCTTTGAAGGTATAAAGTCTGATAAAGGCTCTCAGTATTTTTATCAGGGGAAAGGTGGGGGCGTGGGGTTGGTTTTGTTTTAATGTCTAGTGTCAGGAGAAAATTTGCAGGGAAAGACTGAACCAGGGACAGGCAAGATATGGCCCATGGGTCGCATCCAGCACACCAAGCCTTTTGACCCGGCTTATGGCCCACCTTGCTGGGACACAGAGGGAGGCTTACGGCCTGCAGCAGCCACAGCTGCTCAAAATGGCTGGCAGCTCACTCTAGGCACCCTGCATCCATTGGGTGGGTGGGACTACTTCACGTGCTGCCCCCGTCCATGGGCCAATCATTGCAGCTCCCACTGGCCTATGGGAGGTGCTGTGACTAGTATGGGGGCAGGGGCAGCATGTGAAGTCTGCTCCCCGCCCCCAGCCCCTGCAGAAAGGCACAAGGAGGTAGCGTCCAGCCATAGGAGATGCGGTGGTTCAAAGGGGGTCACACGCACCCCCCAGCATTGGCCGCCCCGGCACCCTCCATTGGCTGCGCACCGCGCTGCTTCCAATGAGTGCGGGGGCAGTCCCGCCCCTCCCCCAGAGCAGTGTGGCCCAAGAGCAGCACGAGCGTCCTTGCTTGCACGCTTCTCAGGCCACACCACCTCGGGGGTGGGGCTGCCCCATGCTCAGCAGAAGCAGCACAGCTGTTCCACAGGTGGGTGAAGGCAGAGCAGGGGCAGGGAGAGGACAGGACTTGGGCACAGCAAGGGCAAGACAGGGGAGAGCATGGGCTGGATGGGAAGGGGGATGGGTCTGGAGCATGTGGCCAGTGTCTTCCCCCCGCTTTTTCCCCCCCTCAGAATCTGCACAGCAGTCACCTCTGTCTCCAGCAGACAGGGACTCTGCTTTGGGGTCCCACAGGGCTGCTGGCTGGGAGCCACCTAGGTGAGCACCTCCCAGCCACAGCCTGCCTCTGGCATCCCAGTGCCTCCCTCCCTCCCTTCGCCTCCATGCCCCAGGTCACCACCCAAACCCTCTGCAAATCCCCCTTCCCCTCCGTCCCACATCACAACCCGCTCCCTCCCCGACCCTGCACCCCAATTCTCTGCCCCAGGTCTCACCCAAACCCTCAGCATCCCTCCTACCCCAGTTCACAATTCCCTCCCAGACTCTGTACCACTCCTACACCCATCCCCAGGCCAGAATCCTCTCCTGCACCCATATCCCCTACCTGACCCTCCACTCCAGTCTCCTGCCTCAGGTCACCACGCCTCTCTTCACCCAGACTCCTTCCCAGACCCCCTACCCTCTCCTGCATCCCAGTCCCCCACCCCCAGCTCCCTTCTGCACCCAGCCTCTGTCCTAGACCCCGCACTCTGTCCATGGGAAAGTGCAGCCCTTGACAACTTACCAAAACCTTGGAGTGCCCCCCGCCGCCATCAAAAATTATTGCCCACCCCTGGACTAAACTGTTTTCTCACTAGGGAAATAAACTACATTT
This sequence comes from Carettochelys insculpta, assembly GCF_033958435.1. Lineage (NCBI taxonomy): Eukaryota > Metazoa > Chordata > Testudines > Carettochelyidae > Carettochelys > Carettochelys insculpta. The sequence continues at coordinate 353,252,231 of NC_134137.1, forward strand.
GAGTGGTGCAATAATAGTTGTTAGAAAAATAATTTAGGCAGCGAGTAGCATGAATCAGGAATTTTTTGACCTATTTATTTCATTTTATTTTTGCCAAAAACAACAGTGTGGAGAAAATTCTCACTTTAGACAAATCTCCCAGTTCTAAAAAATGAAGAACATTTTTCAGAATTGTTCAAATGTACCATTTTTCCATTTTTTAAATGAAAAGGGTATTTTTGGTCTGTGAAACAACCTTGCAATTAGAAATACTAGTTTATTTACATTAAAAAGGTGAAAAATAAAAAGACATATCATTTCAAAATGTTTCATTTTTATCCAAATAAAATATTTCAGTTGATTTGTTTTTATTTAGAACATGGGTGACATTTTTTGAAAGTTTCACTTTTTGGCCCAATTTGAGATAAGAAAAAGTTTCAAAATCTCAAACACTCCTGGGATTGGAAAACTGTTTCCTCATCCAGCGATAGCAGTGAGGTTGCAACAAGGCCAAATGATGGTTCATCTTCATTTGCAAATTGTACCTTCAAAGTTATCTTTTCCTGTAACTGTCTTCGCAAAATAGACCTGATTACCCGAGTCTGTGATTGGTTTACACAATTTATTATTATAATTTTTCAGTCATTGTGGAAAGGCATGAATTTTGACTTTCTTTTGGGGAATATTTGCATACTAGCTTCTTCATAAGATGTGATAGACATAAGTATTTTATATAACTAAAAACTAATGAAGTAAATGGCATAAATATGACTAATTATGGCTACCATAACTAGAAATAGTTAAATAAAATTACAACATTGAGGAAATGCTCATTTTCAACTTATTTTGATTTTTCTCCCCAAGAGGTTTAAGTGCAGCCCAGATATTGTAGCTCTCCTAGATCTTCTTGGAACCTAAATCCATCAGAGATTTTTTTGTTTATTTTCAGAACTTCTAACACTTTTCTTGTGCTGGAAACGTTTCCAGTCTTTTCACACTTGACTGTTTCTGAGTTTACTTAATTACATTTTTGAAAATCTTCAAATTGGCAGCTGTTTGAAGATTCTATTTCAATTTGTTTCCAACTAAAAAGTGACAATTCAAAGTGATTCTATTGAAAACTCTGATGATTCCAGAAAATAGTGGACAATCCAAAAAGCCTCAAGAATTGGGAGAATAAAAGCTGCTGAGGCAGGCCACAGATCTATCATATTCCTGCTACTGATGTCCCTTAGGAAAGTGATATTCTGAGCTGAAATTAGTAATGCGCTTCCTAGACCTGGGCACATCCTTTAAAGAGCCAACACACCCTGTTACAATTGCACTTTAAAATGATGGGAGGGGAGATAAAAATAGGTGAGGGAAGATTAGCCTCAACTTTTCTTTATATTTTTGCCCGCCAGTTACTCTAAAGGGGTTTTCACACTGAGAAGCCACTTGCAGACAAAACAAAAGAGCAGTCCCGTAGCACCTTAAAGACTAACAATATAATATACAAGCAACAGACCCAGTTCCTTAGATCTGGAGAATCCTGATAACTGATAACTAAGACAAAGAGAATTTAAAAGAAAGACAGAAAAGAAAAAAAGAAATAAAAATGGACGAATCAGCTAGATAGGACAGAAGGAATGAGGGGGAAGGGGAAGAAAAAAGTTTCTGCAAGTGTCTATCTAATTAAGTGGGCTGCTTGGGATCACTGCACATATTAAAGGTGGGGAAACTATCCTTATAATGTGTAAGGTAATTGATATCTTTGAGTCTGACAGATGCTTTCAGACACTTACACTGCACAGAACTAAGATTGAAAAATGTGGTGGGTTTTTTTTTCAAAATACCAAAGGAGCCATCTTATAATAAGGCTCTCCAGAGCCAATACAGTTAAACCACTAATGCAGGACTCAGATGGTTGATCTCACTTAGTTTTTGGCTTTGCACCTCACAGCATACCCAAGATATGAATCAATGGCTCATTAAAGCACCCTTTCTTGTTTCTCATGGTCACAGAGCCTATGACAATGACTCACATTTAGTTTTCATCGCCTATCAGAAGTTAGAACAGAGCAGGTAGTATGCAGGTGGGCCCGTCTACTCAAATTCGTAAGTAACAATTAATGTGCTTTTTTTTTTTTTTTTTTTGGGGGGGGGTGCTGTTTAGGGTGAGAACTCACATGTAACAAGATACTTAGTGGAATTGAACTAGCTATGTATCTTCTATTTTGGTGTGGTAACTCACTTTGAGCTATTTGTTTTCTTATAATCACTTAAATCCTACTGTTCTGCTTAATAAAAGCTCTTTTGTTTATAATCAAGCCCAGTGTAAATTATTAGCAGCTGGGGAGGGTTACCACTGTGCCCATCTCCGTTTCTTTAATAAAAGGGGCTTACCTAATGAGCCCTCCCTGTGCAAACCTTTTACACAGAGATGGATTTGTTAGGGGGTTTGATCCCTTTTTGGGGTTGATTTCCCAGGTGCTGTGCCCTAGAATTGCATCCTCCAGAGGTAAATCAGGGTCTGCATTACTCTGTGGGGGAGGGGGGCAGTAGCCACAGGTCTGTACTTGGCTGGGGGACTAGAGGATGTGGATAGAGTGGTGGGGAGCCCCAGAGAACAACATGGTGGGTGTCAGTGGCATGATCAGCACACTGGGGAACATCCCAAACAGTCTTCTGTGATTGCACCTTGTCACAGGGCCCCTCGTCAATAATTCTAAGAGATAGTGCTTGAGATAACAACCTCTCCACTTTTGGATCTGGGAGAAGAACAAGCAGCAGATGGAGCACCAAGCCATTATGTGGCTGTCTTGAGACAAACCAAGCATTGACGACGGCCATAAGGCTGCAGTAGCCTGGACAGGGTCTGAAGCTGCAGCAATTAGCATCCATCAGGCATGGTAGTGGCCCAAAATGCCTAACTGTGCTGCACATGGTTTGTTTGTCTTTTAATGTTCCAAATTGACAAGCAGGTTTAAAGAGGATTCTCTAAATGTAGATAAGCAATTGCTTACTGGCAGTAGGAAAGGCTGAAGACTAGCAGGTCAGACAACGCATGGTCAGGTTTGCTGTCGTGGGCAGTCAAAGGGAACTGACAAGAGATTGCTGCTGCCCTTTGTATGCCCTCATAGTAGAAAGACAAAGATATGTGGGCATAGCCCTACATGACAGTCCTATTCAATAAACTATAATGAGATACACCTATCACATAGAAGAGACCTTCAGAGGTTATGGAGTCTAGTGCCCTACACTCACAGCAGGACCTAGCACCATCTCTGGCTGGTTTTTTCCTTCAAGTTTATTTGCCCTTAAGTAGTCCCCTCAAGGACTGAGCTCACAGCCCTGGGTTTAGCATACTAAGGCACCAAGCACTGAGCTATTACTTCCTCCACATTCAAGCTCATGCACAAGGCACATGAATGTCTACGTGGGATCCACACTAACACTTACTCAGAGAAGGAGCTCCAGTTTCTCAAACCCTTTGGTTGGATGAGAATCTCAGGTCTCATTTGAAAAAAATAAAACTCTAAAAAATATCCCCAGCCCCCATGGAGGAAGTGACCCCATGCACCCGAGAGGCTCAAAATGAAAAGACAAATACACAGAACTTCCAATGTTTTGTTTTATTTTCATAGTTAAATCAACCTTATGGCTTTTGACATCTTCAGATTGGCAATACTGCTCGTTCGGGCAAACATTCTATACATGAAAATTCTTCTCACTTAGACTGGTGTAAATCAAGGTAACATTATGAAAGCCAACAGTTACATTACTGTAAGTGAGAAGAGAATCAGGCCCCTTGTATCACTCTCTTCCCTGTCTCTGTCAATAGCTCCCAATCAATAATGAACTGTTAAGTGCCCATAGCAAATCCCTTTTCTTACAGAAGAGAATGTATTAACGTGTGCCTGTAACATAACAAGCTGAAATGTTTGCAGAAATAACACAAAAATGACTTGAACAATGACAGCTGGAAATGTTACTATAGCAAAACAGCAGCTGGGAACGAACCCACTGTTTGATGTAAACCAGTATTGAGTTGTTTTGGTGGCATTGATTTGACTCTGCAGTCAATTGCTATAAAGCTCTTAGCAAATTTTTCTTGTGTCTGATTTTGTTCAAAAGTTAAAACTTGCTTAAATTATTGGAGAATGTTTTGACTAAACATTAGATCTTTCCTCTCCTAACTCAGGGTGGGGAAACTAAAACAAAAAATGAAACAAGGTAGTGCTCCATCCTTGCCAAAAGGACAAATTTAGAATGTGTGCACAAGGGAGGAGAACCCAAAAGAGACTATGTCTTCTATGGAGTAAACAGGAAGACCATGAAGAGAAACTAAAACTGAGCTAACTCCGGTGAGTTTTTTCTAAATTTCCTGCCAAAAGTAATTTTTATCCAACAGTGTCTTTCTCTGACTTTCCAGAAGGCCACATGAGATTTAAAACTCCAAGCTGCAGCTACCAAATGAATGTCTTGAGCACTGGAAATGAAACTAAGGTCTTGTCTACACTGGCAAGTTGCAGTGCAGTAAATCAGCTCCCAGTGTGGTAATTCCCCGGGTGTCTACACTGGAAAGGCACTTAGTGTACACTAAAGCCACAGTTGCTGTGTTCTAAGTAACTACTTCAATGAGAACAAAAAGCCGTCAAGTAACACTTTAAAGACTAGCAGAATAGTTTATTAGGTGAGCTTTCGTGGGACAGACCCACTTCTTCAGACCATAGCCAGTTCTGGTCTGGCTATGGTCTGAAGAAGTGGGTCTGTCCCACAAAAGCTCACCTAATAAACTATTCTGCTAGTCTGTAAAGTGCTACTTGACCGCTTTTTGTTTTGATAGTGTGTAGACTAGCACAGCTTCCTCTCTGTTACTACTTCAATGAGAGGCATAGAGCTTGTGGCACTGTGGTTACTGCACTGGGGTGCAAATGTGGGTGCCCTGGTACACTGCCGCACTGTGACAGGCTTCCAATACCTGTCCCACAGTGTCTGCTGTTGCCTCTCTGGTCATCAGTTTGAACTCTACTGCCCTGTCCTCAGGTAACTAATGCTCAGACCTGCCCTGCATATTCCTTTTGAATTATGAAACTCCACTTGCTGTTTGCTTCCCAGCATGTGGAGTGCTCTCAGTGCATTTTTTCTCAATGATCAGGCCTGCTCTATCCCGCAGGTGGAGGCATGCCGAGGCGCTGCACCTCAGTGTTTGGAGAGTGGGAACTGTCCAGTCCCAGCTGCATTCCAGCTGGGGGCATTATGATACCTATGAGCACATACTACAGTGCGTGGGAGGCAAACCAATGCTCTGGTGCTGTGCCCATGACCTGCTTGTTCTACAAAGAGCTGGATAATGTACTCAGGGGTGACCCCACCTCTCCGCTGAAGAACTCTGTGAAGAATCCTGTGAGACTTCAAGGTCGCAGGGGCCATCCCAGAGTGAACCAAGCCAGGATGAGGAAATTGTGGATGAGGGTGCTGAGGGAGAGGGGGACCCAGAGCGAGAGGACAACTTGGCATCCACAGATACATGCAGGCAGGAGGTATTTTCTACCTTGAGGAGACTAGCCAGTTGCAGCAGTCGTAGGTCGGGGATGCACAAACTGCAGAGCATGTGCCTTGTAAATGGCTTTGATTTCTGGAAGCACTGAAGGGAGTTGTTGGGAGTGGGAAGGTCAGTGATCAACAAGTGCTTGGAGGACCATAGAAGACCATGGAGAAATAGCCTTTCTGATAAATGTACCCAGAGGGTAACTGGTCTGGTGCCAGAAATGGAATATATGTTCCATCTATTGCACCTCCCCAGCTAGGGAAACCCATCTGTGCAAAGCCACCCACAATTTCACACAGGTGGCCCAGAACTGCGGTCTTTTGGAGAAGGATATGATTGATGGCCCTGCACGCTTCCATCAATGTGAATCCAATGGTCAACACTCCAAATTAACTGGTGGCCAATCAATAGCTGTCTGGAGTAACCAGTTTCCACAGTTCAATCACCACATGCTCTCAGCCAGCAGGGCAGCTCTAATTCTCCTCTCCTTGTGCCGGGGGCGGCGGGGGAGGGCGGGGGATGAGCTGCTCATCCAAAAGTTCTGCAGCCGCTTCTCACCATGCCGGACTTGCATGACAATGGGATCCCACCACTCAGTGCTTGTTTGCAGAGCCCCAAAGTGGTATTCCACTGTAAGCAGCACCTCTGTGAATGCCATAAGAAATCTCACCTCATAGCTCCTATGAATGGCAAGACCAGTGTTGGACTCCTCCTTGTGTCAGTGACGTATCTCAGCTTTTTTTTCAAGGGTTCAGGATCCATTCCCGCAGCCCAAGGAGGAAGAGGACACAGCTCAAAAATTGTTGAAAGATGGCACCAAAGGTGTATGAAAGCACAGGAGTTGCTGGGTTGCAAAGTAATGGAGCGCAAGGCATTGGGACAGGACCCAGAATGCCCCATGACCTTCGTACTCCATCTTCCCACAAACCTCAGCAGCAGAAAAGGAAGAGGCACTTGTGGGACAGCTGCCCAGAGTGCACCACTCTAAATGCCTCTGCAAGAGCCTTCAGTGTGGTCACACTACTGGGCTGGCAGCTGACAGTGTGGACTTGCAACAGCGGTTTCACTGCTGTGGTCTGTGAGCAGTGCTGTAACTTCCAGCTCTTGACATCCGGCAGCGTAGACAAAGCCTAAGTATAGTTGGAAAATCACTATTGGTTTCTTTCTGAACTGAAGCGGAAGGTAGTTCAATGACTAATTTTTCTAGTCAGAACGGTGCAGTTTAGTAGAAAAGAAGCTTGATAGTTTTAGGGCTTGATTCTCCACTGCCTGGCACCTTGTGTAGACATTTACACTTGTGCAAAGTGATCGTAAAATGCTACCCATCAGCATAAATAAAGGGTGAAGCTGAAGCTATTTTCACTGATTCACGTTTTTTTCTGTCAATCAGAAGAGACTGCAACAGCAACATTATTGTTGCAGCAAAACTACAAGGAAATAAGTGATTTCCTGTTAATATGTGTTTCTATTTCTCTGCACATTATTTCTGTGCTATAGTGTAACTACTCACTGAGCTCCACCCAGATCAGTAATTCTTTTCAGAATCATACTAAACCACAGGAAAACTGATGGTCAAAGGAGGGTGGAAGCAGAGGAGGAGGAACATTCCACAAGAGGCTGTCCTGGAGTTCCCTCCAAATTGTTCCCCCAAGGACCAGGCTTTATTCTGGAGCCATGAACCTGCAGAAGGTCTTCATGAGCTCCAAGGTAGGAAAACAGAGCTGAGAAGGCGGCTTCTCAAGACTGTGTACACATCGAAGGAATGCAAGTCATATACGGTGGTTTTCTATGCCTACAAGTCTAGAGCATACCGTTTGTTAAGTACAGACAAGAATGCATTGATGACTGTACTTCAGAATCCTGTATTACAACTATGTACACAGAGCTCCCAGTAAAGGACAGCTCAAGCAAGCTCTCGTGGGATATTCAGTTCAAGCAAATAAAACAGAAATTGAGTGCAGCAGAGAATTTGTCACTCTGATTTCCCTGAGGTGCGTAAGTTAATTTTCTCTGAGAGTGTTGGTCATCAGAAAGCTACTAATGGTACACATGATAGCTGTGTCTACATGAAGCTCTGCTGAGCGCTGCAGCCAGCAGACCTATGCAAAGTGAGCTTCTCAGGATTGCAAATGGCTGCTTATCTGCATACTCCCAAAGCTCATTACCATAGCAACATGAGAGTTCGGTGCCAGCAGAAGGGGTGCAAGTATGAAGACAAGGTTCCTACCCCAAGCTTGCACCATAAGCAGAGGCCCACAATATAATTTTCTGCACAGTTTCCAATCAGGGATTGCGTCATGTCCTCTGATAATGAAAAGCAGCTCCTCTGGTTGCTTAACTATTCATTTACGTTTGCACTACAGGCCAGGGCAATCTCACTAAGTTGCTTACCCTTTGCACTCTCTTTCCAGGGTCTTATCATAAGGCAATGGCAAATAGCCTGTGCCATAACAAAACAAACCAGCAGTCATGTAGCACTTTAAAAACTAACAAAATAATTTATTGGGTGATGAGCTTTCGTGTGGCAGACGCACTTCTTCAGATCTGGAAAATCCTGGTGAATGAATGGACACAAAGCAGACGTTAGGAATCTGAAAACACATAAAACTCTCAGTGAGCGTTTCAGTGGAGTGGGACACATTGTTAAAGACCTGAGAATACGGGTTTTAAAGTAAAAAAACTTTAACACCAGATTACAAAGGGAAACGTGAGCTAAAGTTCATGCTCAAATTTGATACTTTACGACTTGGTCTTCACAGAAACAGCAATTACCTTACACATTACGAAGACAGCTTTCCCATCTTGGATATTCGTAGTGATCTCAGGCAAGTCACTTAACTTAATTCACACTTACAGTAAGTAATTTTCTTTTCCCCCTCCTCCCTCCCCTTTGCCCCTCCTTTCTGTCTTATGTATCTGATTTGTCAGTTTTCATTTCAATTTTTTTCTCTGTATCTCTCTGTAATATAATCGTCATGTCAATTCACTTTCAGCAGCATTTCCAGTACAACGCTATCTCCAGATCTGAAGAAGTGGGTCTGCTCCACAAAAGCTCATCACCCAATAAATCATTTTGTTAGTCTTTAAAGTGCTACATGCCCGCTGTTTTGTTTTGTTAGGAGACAGACTAACACAGCTACTTCTCTGCTACTATTCATCAGGCTGTGTCATGTCAGAGGAAGTGGAATTTGGTTGTGTGTCATGTCTTGCATGCTGCTTTAAACATTCTTCCCTCACTTTTTAAATAAACACAATATGGTGGGAAAAAAATGCCATTGCCCATTACACACAAATATCACAGCCAGCAACGGCCAACTTTTGCAAGAACTGAACGTAAAAATCAATGTGCCCTTGCGCCAGTTCAAACAGGAGAGAATTTGACCTTCTGTAAAATGCAATGACTCTTGCAGAAACAAATCACTAACGACTTTGCAGGGCTGCAGGGTAGTTGCAGGGGGTCACTGTCTTTCTGAAACCTGGCTTTGTGGAGCCCCATGGAAAATGCTTTGTGCTGCCAGCCAGCCCTAAACCAGTGCCTGCATATGGCATTATTTTCTCAGCCTTGCCGCATTAGTTGGCTGCTCTTAGTGCACCTTGAATGAGATTCATGCCTGTGCAGAAGGTCAACACAAGTATTGCTAATAAGGCCAAACCTGCAGTACAGCGCCTAGCTCTGGTGCCATAGTTAGGCTGACGTAACCCTAGGGGGCAGATGCAGCCTATAGCGAGCAAAGAGGGATTTCTATCCCTGTAGAAACACCACATCCCTGAGCAATGGAAGCTAAATTGACTGAATTTTTCTTCTACCTGGCTGCAACTACATCAGCTTCAGGAGTTAGACTGGCACGCCCTAAACTCCATAGCTATGTCCCCCTGAATTTCAGATGTAGGCCATGTCTTAGCATCAACACCCGCACATAAGTGATGTGTAAGTCTTGTGCTGGCTTTCCTCATACTCCTCTACCGCATCTGGGACGTTTTCCATTCTCTCTGGGGAATCAGTGCTTGGAGGATTAACCTTCCCTATGCAATCACTGTAGTGGTGCCAGCTCTTTTGAACATTACTCGCGTGATATTTGGTGTTCTTCTCAGAGTCCCACCTGCTGGCGTCATGGGATTACGTGAAGCTATCAGATTTCACTAAGAGGAAAGTGCGTTTCTTCTAGTCCTCATGGCTGTGAAGAAAGGCTTAAAAATGTGAAGCTCAAAGGCCCAACAACCTGAAGGCAAAAATAAAACAAAACAAAACAAAAAACCTGAACCATCTTATTGTTAAAATCTGATGAGGTTAGGGAGGAAGGATGGCTCTTGATTTCGGAATCTGGGTGTAGCGAGGGCAACCGTATCTCCCTGACCCAAATACAGGACAGGGAGATATGGGGGGAGGGGTGGCTCCTCCAAGCCCCAGGGAGCCGGGAAGGAGACTGCAGCTGCCTGCCCTGCCCAAGCCCTGGGCCGCAGCAGCCCCCAGCATTTCTGGGAGCCCCAAGGAAGCAGCAGGAACAGTGTAGCAGCGGTGCTCCCCCGCCCCGCCTTCCCTGAGCCCCGAGGAAGCTGCAGGGACAGGGCAGCCATGGCACTTCCCTGCACCCCCTTCCCGAGCCTCAGCAGCAGAGATAGAGCAGCTGCGACTGCTGGAGAAAAATACAGGACAATTAGTCCCTTTTCTAAAAGAACTAGGGATGCCTTTTCGGTGTCCCAGGTACAGGACCATCCCACCAAAAATGGGACGGATGGTCACCTTACTTTAGCATTTATGCAATGGAGCGCTCTGAACAATGAAAAAAAAATGTACTCCTGTTACTTGCTGTTTCCTTCTTCCCTTTCTTCTCCCTCTAACTCTCTGGGATTTTGTTTACACTTCTGTAAGCTTATCCATTCATAGATACCCCTAGAGGAGCATGTTGTTGAACAGTCATCAGAGGTTGGAATCCTGAAGATTATTCCAGTGTTACAAAATGTTTTCCCTGCACCTGCCAAAGCTAACAGCCACCACCCATCATGGAAATTTACAAGAAGGAAATGTGCCAAGTATGCAGAGTTCCTCTAGAGGAAGAATGTCATGGTTCTGTGAGAGAGAAAGGACAGGGTACATTCAGTGCTAGCAGGAAAAAACTTTGAACAGGCCCATAGCATGTGACATTGAGATTGCTACATTTTCCTCCTAGATGAGCTGGCTGAGAGGGGCATTCTGCAGAATTCTCCAGCACAGGTAGTGGGACCTCACATTTAAATAAGAATGTTAAAAGTAACAGGAGAGAATGGGGTAAATGTGGCATCTTCATACAGAAATGATGGCCCAGATTCCTAGCTCCAGCTGACTTTTCCTTCATTGCCCTAAAAAAGATGTTCTTGATTAAATATACAAATTACTTACACCTGGCACCAAATCACAGTAATCCCTCGATTTACACAGAGGTTGCATCCTGGGCAACCTCCACGTAAATAGAATTTTGCATAAATGGGGGGGGGTTGAGGGAGCGGGCAGCTGGGAGATGTGGGGGGCAGCCATGCAGCCCCCAGCTTCTCCCAGCAGAGGGCCACACAGCTGCTTGCACCATGGTTTCTGAGAACCAGCTGGGAGAACCGGTGCTGCAAGCCTTAGTTGTGGCTGCTGCTCCTGTCAGGGGCAGCGGTCGCATTAACCCAAGACACGCGCAACGTGATTGCGCATATCTCAAGGGTTTACTGTATAGAGTTGGGCTTCTAAAGGGAAGCCAGGTATTTCCATATTTACTCTTGCCTGGCTCTAACAGGAAAAGTATTCTCTTCCCTTGTCTCTAATTTTCTGTAGTTTGTACTATTATTTGCTTAATATAATGGCTGGAATTACAAAAACAAGAAAAGCCATTTACAATCCGTGCTTTGCTTCTCTACAGAAAGCATAGGACTCTAAAGTATCTAAACTCCTGCGTGTAGACAGCAGTGGTATGCTTGACTCACCCAATAATATTGCTAATGTAGTCAGCTACACACTTGGGTCAGCAGAAGAATCCATCCTGTCTCAGGGGCTCTCTATTTTTCCCACCACTGCACACATGACACAGTTTTGTGCTGACCTAGAAACCTACTTTTGCCATCTCTGATTCAGGGAATATTTCCATCATACCACTGAACAGTGCCCTAACCCACAGAAACCATCCTACCAATGCTACAAGAAGGAGGATTCTGCATGGCTTCCTCCTGACAGTCAAAACAACAGAATGAACTTCTACATAGAGAGCTTCCACTGATGTGCTAAATCCGAAATTGTGGACAAGCAGCACCACTTGCCCCAGAGCCACAGCCATGCAGACCAAAACACCATCCACAGCCTCGGAAACAACTTGGACATTAAAATCAAAGAGGCTGATGAAGGAGGGGCTGGAGTCATCATAAACAGGTCAGACTACAAATGGAGGGCTACCAGGGAAAACTCCAACATTGTATTCTGTATGCCACTATCCTCTGATCCCACTGAGGAGTTAAAAAAATAATCCCTACATACCATCTACTCAAGAAACCTGAGGAAGCACAGGAACAAATTTTCACAGACACAACCCTAGCGCCCTGACCAGGGGTATTTTTTCTGCTGCTCAAGATCCATAAGCCTCAAAATCCTGAACAACCCACCATTTCAGGTATTGGCACTCCTACAGCAGCATCGTCTGGCTATATAGACTCTCTCCTCGGGGCCCACACTCCCAGCACTCCCAGCTATCTTGAAGACACCACTGACTTTCTGAGGAAACTAAAATCCATTGGTGGTCTAGACCAGGGGTGAGCAAAGTGAGGGGTAGCCCCCTTGAAATGTCATAAGGGAGCCACAGCATAATCTGCTGCTAGGTTCAGGCTCATCCATCTCCTTAAAAATGTTGAAGTATGTTACTGGTTTTATGTATGTGTATTCACATTTATATACTGATATACCCATTCCATCCCTTCTATCTTCACATTGACTTCTGCTCTAGGCCCTATTAGTCCTTGTGGAATTGCAGTGGGTCTGTCTCTTCTAGGGGAGCCTTCAGTTCCCGAGGGTATAGGCAGCTCCCTTCCCAAACCCTGCAGCCATTTCCTGACTTTTCCCAGGTGACCCTCAGCTTTCGGTACACCAGTGCTGGATTTTTTTTATTTCAACTTCTTATTGCAGTGTGTCCATCCTGGCCACATTTGTAGCAGAAGAAGGATGGTCCTATACTTGGTTGACCTGTAGAGGTAGTGGTTCTGACCATGGTCTTGTGGACAACCGCTGCTGGCTGTTCTCCACTCCCTGGTGTCTGGCCTGAACCTACGGCACCCCTCAGTATGTTCATCTGCGCAATCAGGTCTTGCATTTGCTGGGCCAGCTCCTCTCTGCTGTTTGCCATCAATGCTTTAGGAGGTTGTGAGAGGGCTGTACTGCCATGTTTGGAAGGTTGATTGCCCCAGACCTCACTGGTGGCCTGTCTGTCTTCCTCTTCTCAGATCTCTTTAATCAGTCGAGACTAGCTGGGTGGAGCTTCTAGTCGTTCTCTTAACCGAAGGTGGAATAGAATTGGGTGCTGGTATTGAGCTACCCTCACAATTTGAGACACTCTAGTTTAATCCATTTGCTCTGCTGTGACGGCTCCCTGCAAGACAACCTTCTGCAGTAGTTTCTCCCACCTCTGAACATATGCTGACAACTTCTCACCCCTCTGTTGTTGGGTGCTCAGAAATTTGCAATAAACTTCCTCCAAATCTTCAGTCCTCCGAAAAGCACAACTGAGGGCTTCTAAGGAGTCATTTGCACTAGCCTCCAGATTACCCAGCTTCAACGTGCAAATGACATCCAGTGCAGGACCCCAAAGACTCTCTATCAGTCTCCTTCTCTTTTCAGCTTCAGGTTCTGCCCACTCTCGTAGTAGTTCAGTGGTATGTTCCAACCAGGGTTCAAACACTTCTTCCCCTGGTATTGGGACCGCACCTCCAAAGAATGTGTAACTTGTGGTATGAACTAGACTCATGATGAGGTCGCATGACCTTCTCCAATGCTTGTCCCAAAGCTTTGGCCCATACATCAGTAGAAGTGGCAGGGGCCAATGGTTCAGCACTCAGTAAACTCGACATGTCTGCCACAGTCTTTCCTTCCTGTGCCGGGAAGGCTATCATCTTCTCCACAAACCCAGCATGTCAGGCGGGGCCCGTTGCAAAGGCCTTGGCGATCACAACTTTCAATGTGCTAGTGGGAATCTTTATCTCACTCAGGATTTGCGAAGAGTCCGCAGCCACTGGCAGTTTGAATAGCACCACAAAGGCTTTATCCTCTACTCAAGGTCTACGCCCACGTATGTGACACCTCTTTAGGGAATCGATGGCTTTTGTTAAAAGGGCCTCAAATGGGCCATCCTCCATGGCCTTAGGTATCCCTAATACTAACAGACAATTCCTATGGTCGATACTCAGCTCCTCACACCAGTTTTCTAGCATGCGGCCAGCCATTGGGTAAACTCTGACTTAACCTGCAATAATAGAACTGCTTCCGACAATGGTATATATAGATTAGCTTGTGAGGGGGTACTACCCAGCAAAAGAATCCTGGATGAGCCCCCACTTATGTAACTCTTCTATTAATGCCAGGTGCCTGCCAGAAGGGCTGGGTTCAGCTCCTAGGGGTTTTCTGTCAATGATGCAACCATCTGGCTTGAGCCATCAGGCTTTGTTTGCAAGGTATCACGTATGCACACCTTTGCATTCTCATGCAAATGATCTCTGGGAGACACATTCCTCCCAACCTTCAGCAGCATTGAATGGACAGGATTCCATTCTGCTGGCACATTCCTTACAAAAGTTTTTTACATTCCACGTACTTATTTTCTTACAAATGCTGAAATGATTTTTTTTCATATGAACATAACCAAAATTCCCATTGGTTTGGATTACATTAGACAGGTTGAGGGGGAGGGGCCCTGCTAATTGCAGGGATGGAAAGTGTGGCCTGATGGAAAAGGTTTGCTCACTCCAATCTAGAAAACACCATCCTGGCCATCTTGGATGTAGAAGCACTCTGTATCAACTTTCCACAAAAAGATGGACTACAAGTTATTAGAAACTGTGTTCCTGGTGATGTCAAGGGATAGCTGGTTGCTGAGCTTTGTTACTTTATCCTCACTCACAGCCATTTTGGATTTAGGGATGATTTATACCTTCAAGTCAGTGGCAATGCTATGGATCTCAGCATGGCCACACAGTATGCCAACATTATTATGACTGACTTAGAACAATGCTTCCTCAGCTGTCAGCCCCTCCTCTACTTGCGCTACATCAATGACATCTTCATCACCTGGCCCCACAGGAAGGAGGCCCTTGAAGAATTCCACCAGGATTTCAACAGTTTCCACCTCACCATCAATCTCTGTTTGGACCAGTCCACACAAGGGATCCACTTACCAGGAACAACATTGCAAATGAGTGATGGTCACCACTCTATACCAGAAAGCTATGGATCCCTATACTTACTTACACGCCTCCAGCTTTCATCCATGATCCACTGTCTACAGCAAAGTCTTAAGATACAACTGCATTTACTCCAACGCCTCAGAAAGAGACAAACCCCTACAAGATCTCTATCGAGCATTCTTAAAACTACCATACCTACGGTGACCATATGTCCCTGTGTCAAATACGAGACAGGGAGATATGGGCAGGAAGGGTGGCTCCTCCTGGCTCCACCAAGCTCCGGGGAAGTGGCAGCCCCCAGAGCTCCCTGAGCCCCAGGGAAATGGCAGCCCCCAGCACTCCTCAGAAGCCCCGGGGAAGTGGCAGGAACGCAGAAGCCACCCAACTTCTCCCCACTTCCCTAAGGCTCAGGGAAGTGGCCTGTGCAGCTGCTGGTGAAAAAGGTGGGTGGGAGGGCCCAAATACAGGACAATTAGTCCCTTTTAAAGAATGCATAGGGACGCCTTTTTGGCATCCCAAATATGCACCATCCCACCAAATACAGAACAGATGGTCACCTTAACCACACCCAACAGTGTAAGTGAAGAAACAGATTGACAGAGCCCAGGCAGGTACTCAGAAGTCATCTACTGCAGGACAGACCCAACAAGGAAATCAACAGTACACCATTGGCCATTACCTACAGTCCCCAGCTAAAACCTCTCCAACACATCATCAGTGATCTACAACCTATCCAAGATGATGATCCCTGACTCTCAGACCTTAAAAGGCAGGCCAAGCCTTGCCTACAGACAGCCCCCAGCCTGAAACAGTTACATCCAACTACACACACCACAACAGAAATAATAACCCAGAAAACAATTCTTGCAACAAACCCCATTGCCAGCATGTGCCAGTAACGCCACTCTGCCATTTACACTGGACAAACTGGACTTTACCTATGTAAAATAAATGAATACAAATTAGAGATCGAGAACAGTAACATACAAAAATCAGTAGGAGAGCACTTTAGCTTCCCTGAGCACATGGTTAGAGACTTGAAAGTTACCATACCTGAGCAAAAAGAAAAAAACTTAAAAAACAGATTGTGGCATTAAATTGCTGAATTGGAATTCATATGCAAATTGAACAACTTCCAAATGGGCCTGAGTAGGGACTGAGAATGACCCTCTCATTACAATAAATAATTTTTGCCTATAGGTATTCTCACCTTCTTATCACTGTTGGAAGTGGGCCACATCCACCCTGATTGAATTAGCCTCATTCTCACTGATGCAACACTCACTCCTATCCTACCTTCCATTTTATGGACCCCGATTTAGTGGACTTCTGGAATAAGGGACCCCATTGTTCCCAAAGTCCACTTAACCAGAGCCCATAAAATCCTAAATACCCGTCCTGTAGACTTACCTCTGCAGAGCTGCCACAGCCTGGAGGAGCTGCGCCTCCTCCCACCGGGGTGGGCCATGTATGTGGGCGCATGGCACTTGCGTGTGCACCCCGCCTCTGGTGGGAGGAGTGTGTGGTGGCTCCAGAGGCAGCAGTGGCTCTTCCAGGTGGCAGCGGTGGCTCTTGGTGCCGTGTGCTGCAGAGCCCCCAGCCACGGCGAGGCCTGTGCCACTGTGTACGATACCACTTTTGCTGCTGTGCACAGCAGGGTCCCCAGCCACGGTGGGGCTTTTGCCACCACACAGAGTGGGACCCTTGCTGCCACAGCAGGGCCTCCAACCACAGCGGAGCGACCAGCAGCAATGGAGTCCCCACCTCAGCAGGGCCCCCAGCAGTGGCAGCAGGTTCTGACAGCTCCTCCTGTGGTGGTGAGGAGTGGGCGTTGTCCGGGGGAAGGGGGTCTGGGGGAGACTGGTGGGAGTGGGTCACAGTAAACCATCTGATTTAACGGACATCCAGGTTTAACGGACACCCCTCCCCCCATTAGTCCGTTAAATTGAGAGTTTACTGTACGTAAATATAAATCCCTGGCATCTGAATCTTTTACTTCATGCATCTCACTGCAAGGAGAAGGTGTGGCTGCTCCCTGACTCAGAAGGGGAAAAGTTCCTCCCCGCACCCTGGTGGACAGATTCTAGCGCCATGCCCTTGCCTGACAGGAAAGTAAGGGGTGGGGCTACCAGTATAAAAGCCCCAGCCAAGAGCTCACTAGGGGCCCAGCCACCAGAGAGGCCAGCTGGAAGCTCTGAGCTCTCTGGCTGGGAAGAGGAGGATCCGCTCCTAAAGATGGAGGACTGGCCTGAACCACCAGGACCCCTGCCAGATGACCCCAAAGAAGAACTACCCATCATGGCCAAGACACTGCAGCCCTCAGGACCCAGAGGAGCCCAACCAGCACTTGACCAGGAGGACAAGGACTGTCCCAGACCCCTGCTGGAAGACCTGGAGGTGGAACTACTCTCCGTACTCCTTGCTAGACCCAGGAAAGTTCGACCAGCATTACACCAGCTATGAGGACAGGGAGAGACATCAAAGTGGCCCAGGGTAGCAGGGGTCAGCGTGTTTTGGTATGGAGCCTCGCTCACCCTGGCGGCAGACCCCTGCTGCCAACAGGACCCTGGTCCAGGACACAGTGGAGTAGCCTGGTCTACATCCCCCCTGCTACCCCTAACCTGTGGGTGGCAGTCTCCTGACTCTCACTGGTCCAGGCCTTGCCTGGGTGGCCTCACTCTCTGCGCTTGTGGGGGCCTGGGCCTGCGTTTGACGGTGCGTTCGCAACCCCACCCTGCACCAGGGCCTGGGCCTGCTTTGTATATTAACTGTTTGTAAATTGCCCTCCCCCACACCAGGGCCTGAACCTACTGTGTAGATACTGTTTGTTTACCACCCACCTTGCACCAGGGCCTGGGAATAGATTCGGGACTTTGTAGTGACTGGTTGTTAGTTGCCCTGCCCTGCACCCGGGCTTGGGCCATTTGACTTTGGGACCAGGCTAATTATGGTGCCTGCCCAAGGAGTTGGGCATCAGTCCACTGAGGCCTGAACACAGGACCGAGCCCCAGGACTAAATCGTGTAGGGAGCAGGTGTGGCCACTCCCTAAGGCAACTCGCCTACACTGACAAAGTGAGCTGCAGTTAGGAAAGCTTATGCCCAAATAAACTGGTTAGTCTTTAACGTGCCACAAGACTCCTTGTTGGTTTTGCTTAAGCAGAATAACACAACTACCTCTGTAACTTTAGTAGGTCTGCAGCTCTGCGACTTTCATGTGGCTTTACCCAACCCCAAGAACTTCACAATCAGTTCAGTGAGACTGGGTTAGAAGATGACCAATACTAGAGAATTCTAATTAGTGTATATATCAGCACATTGCAGAATGGAAGAAGTTCATTTTCAGGCCATCGTGATATCCCACTAGATGGGAGACCTGGATTCTTTCTAGAAATTATTTTGCAGGCACTTCAATTTAGCCTAATAAGCTATATTTTGTCAGAGGTGTATGACTTGTGACTGAAGAGTCTTAAAACTAAAAAATAATTCGGGAGTCATTACGTAAGGGTGTACCTCATATTCTTTGTCCATTATGGTAAAAAACTGTGTTCCAGTACTTAGCCTCCTTTCTTCTGTGACCCATTGATACTTCTACTGTAAAAAATACACTTATATAGCACTTTACAATTCAAAATTCTGTGCAAATATCTAATTAATCCTTATACAAACACTATGAGATCCTGTCCATTTTATAGGAGGGAAAACAGAGGTGCAGACAGCATAAGTGATTTCACACTCATTAAATAAGAAGACATTCAAATTAGAACCCAGGATTCCTTTCCTCCTAATCCCATGCTCAGATCCCATTGCTTTTATGAAAGACTTTAAAATGGAACTTAGTGTTTTGATAATTAGTGCAAAAGCACATGCTCCTGTCATCCTTTCACTAGGTGGCAATGCGTGTTACATACCTTATTGAAAGTGAATCTCAGGAGTACTTGGCAGAATATTAAAAGATCTTCTGAGGCGACCTCTGACAGGGACAAGCAAGCTCTGCGGTGTCACAAGAACATGCCAAGGTGTCAGGAACAAACTAAGAACAGAACCAGAAGGGGAAAAAGCAACAAAGATTATAAGCTCTCATCAAGGTGCTGCTCTTTCATGACGCAGAAAACTTAAGATTTTACAAAGCTTCAGAATGGACAGACTGCAGACGATATTTTGAAAGATTTCACATAGCTACCAAGCCACACAAAAAAATTGGATGTATACACATATTATCTTTGTTATGTTATGTGAAGCAAGCAGAGCATACCTTTAAATCCTTTCACTTTACTGAAGACAGTCAAAGAGAGGACTTTCAAGGGAGTCTGGCTATGTTTGATGTATGTTTTATGCCTCAGAGCAATGGAGTTTATGAAAGAGAATTCAGTGAACCAGGGGGAAATGCTGAATATTTTACCAAAGCTCTTCATATATTGGCTGAAAATTGATTTTGGACAATTAAGAATATCAAAGAGAATTTGGTTGTTGGGTTAACAGATAAATACCTTTCATAATTACAGTTGACAAGAGATTAAAGCTTAGCCAGAGCTAGGCAGATAGAAAAGCAGTCAGAATTAGTAAAATAGCAGAAGAATAGGAAAAAGGATTTTGCAAAATCTGAAACTAGCTTCGAGGTGATAAATAGACACTTGAGAGTTAAAAGTCATTATCATACAGCCCCTTGGGGAAAGGATAGGCAGCTCCCAGGCTGAAAGGAACAAATTCTTGCCTATATGCATAAAGCATGGAAAAGCCTCATATCTCAAGAAGTTCTGTATGTCCCGCTAGAAGCACATGGTGCTTCATTTTAAATAAGGTATGTAACACACATAGTACATGCACATAATACAGACATTTTGCAGCTTTATGCCTCACCAACCCAGTCAAGGCGTTAACACATATTACAGACAATCAAGAGCCACTGTTTCAGGAATCTATCACTAGTGATGAAAAAGCTGTCCTGCAGAGTGGAACTGAACTACTGACTTTAAAATTTCATCACAAGCTGACATCTACAGTCACCTTCAACCCCTTCCAGAAGCCTGGAAATATCCTGAACTGTTCATCGCAAAAACAGGCTACAGAGATAAAATCTTTGCGTACAGAGCACCTGTGATCAAAATATCAAAGCCTAAAATCCTTCTCCACCACAGAGCGGTAGCTATGATGGGCTTGGTGAGAAAAGTGAAAGACAGAGGAGGAGGATTTGATAATATTGGATGTTTGAGAGGCAATTCAGTACAAATCAACTTAAGAGACAATGTTCACAGTGTGCATATACTTTTACCAGACACCACTTGAAAGAGACTAACAGCAAATGTAAGTGAATTCAAAGGACATCATTACCTTGTCATTATGGATTATTTTCCAGACACATATTTACTGCAGCAGAATTTAAGTCATTCAGAACAAAATATGATTTTGATCATATCAGTGGCAGCTCACATTATCCACAAGAAAATGGAGAGCCTGAGAAGGCTGTACAGGCAGCCAAGAAATCCTACATCAGGAAGATCTAGTCCTTGCTCTTCTGAGCTAGAGATCAGTACCAACAGGAGCTACTGAATATAGTCCAACGTCTATTAAAACTACTCTTCCCACTTGGAAAAGAACCTGAGTTGTCTTCCTCTTTTAAAAGTAGCCGAACATTAATAGAGCAGCTAAATCAGCTAAAAGGGTAAAAGAACTTAGGAACACTTTTACAACAGACATCATGCAGAGAACTGCCAGGTCTACAGCTTGGTGACCATATTCATGTCAAATTGGATAAAAATTATGTACAACTCCATCTGTCATATTAAAAAAAAAAGACTAATTCAGTGCCCAGATTGTATGTAATTGAGACCAAGAATGGAGAGTTAACAGAGACTGTTTGTTCTTCAGAAACAACAATCAAAGTCTATAAGAAGATCATTAAGGATTCCAAACCAACTCTAGCCAGTCATTGCTCCTGCTGGAAGCATGGGGCTGGATTTGATGACCTCCTGAGGTCCCTTCCAGCCCAATGATTCTATGATTGCAGCCAATGGACTGTGAGATCACCAAGTGTTATGTGTTCAGGTTTTGTAATTAGAAAGTTAGTATGCTTTAGACACACTTAACAAACTGACACATACTGAACTTCAAAGACCACATAATATTGTAAGTAATATAAGGAGTCTACCATCAATCAAATGTTAGCCCCATCCCCTGATCCTTTTAGCCCCACCCCTGTCACCAGATGACTCGCCCTTGGGGGTAGTACATCTTGGGTCAAGAGGGACACGTGACTGGAAGTAAAGGGTATCATGTGACTCCTCTAAGGACTCATCCCACCATCCTCTACCAATCAGAAAGAGTTTTTTCCTCTGTGGGACCACCTCATGAACTGCTTTGACCAATCAGGGGCAGTTCTGGGACTGGGTGACCCACCCAGAAGTGGGCCATGTGACTCCTCTAAGAACTCATCCCGCCACCTTCTACCAATCAGGAAGGGCTTGTCCCCTGTAGGGCTGCCCCATGAACAGCTTTGGGCAATCAGGGGGCAGTTCTGGGAGCAGATGACCCACCCAGAAGTAGGTCATGTGACCCCTCTAAGGACTCACCCCACCACCCTCTACCAATCAGGAAGGGTTTTTCCCCTGTAGGACTGCCTGCAAACCTCTTTGAGCAGTCAGGGGGCAGTTCCAGGACCGGTTGACCTGCCCGGAAGTGGGTCATGTGACCCCCTAAGATCTTCCCCTGCCACCCTCTACCAGTCAGAGCATAGCACTTCCCCAGAAGCTCTAGCGCCGCACAAGTGGCCATCTTGTTCCAAGAACGCAAGTTTCAGAAATTGCGCACTGAGCAGAAACATGGACTCCTTCACCACCCCCTCCAGAAGTTCAGACTTTGCTTTGGTGCCAACAGCCCTCCACTGCATGCGGAGAAAGTGCTACATCAGCAACAGCTCCGAGGAGGAGGGAGTAGCTGAAGGGAGCCCTTTGGCCCAGCCACTGCTGATGGATACACCAGAACCTGACCCCCAAACCCAACGACTCTCTAGGCAGCCCGACGAGCTAGACAGCCTCTTGTTGTCCACCTCTATGGAGGAAGGCAGCCACAGCTCACAGGAATTGCCAGAGAACAAGGTGGCCAGAAAAGAAGCCAAAGAGGTAAATGAGAGATCCTGGTTGGGGTGTAATGTGGGGGCTAGGAAGTGACCTGGTTTCACATGTGGGGGAGACTTACACTCGTTCTTTTCTTTTCTTTCTTTCTTTTTTTTTAATCCACCAACAGCTCGACAATGCCTTCCTAGACGTCTTTAGGAGACTGCACATCGATAGTCCTGTGGGAGCAAATCTATCTTGCGTCAGCTGTTTTTGCTCATGTCTAAAACACAGACCTCCCCAACAAAAAGACAAAATAGAAGAATGAATCAGCTTGGACTCCTTACTGCTGGGTGGGGTCATGGTGCCCATTTTGCAGATGGCTGTAAAAAGGGCGTGTTAAACCAGGTGATGCATAAAACTTGATTACATGTGTTACTGTTTATGTGTCCCCTTCATACTTGTAACATCTTTTGCTAACACACATAACAGTCATGTCTACACCGACGGCTCTGTTAAAGAAAATGTATTACACTCCTGGGGAAGTTGGGAGCTTTGGCGGAGTGAACCCTCTGTTTCAAGCAGCCAAAAAGCATAGTAAAACTTTGAATAGAAAAAAGGTAACATCTTGGGTTTCAGACCAGGATGCTTACGCTTTACACAAACCCACTTGAATACATTTTAAAAGAAACAAGACCATTGTCTCAGATGTGGATGCACAGTGGCAGGCAGATCTGGTGGATATGCAACAGTTCTCCAGACACAACAGTGGTTTTAAGTACATTTTAACAGTGATAGATATTCTCTCCATATATGCCTGGGCTTTAGGCCTGAAGGATAAGACAGGGAGGGAAGTGGCCAAGGCCTTTAAAGCTATTTTCAGCGAAGGGCGAGTGCCTTAAAAATTACAAAATGACTGTGGAAAAGAATTTGTAAACAAAACTTAAAGTGGATTGTAAAAGCAGCATGGTGTTCACCATTTTGCTACTAATAACGAGGTCAGACCAGGCATTGTGGAGCGCTTTGACAGAACTTTCAAATCTAGGATATGGAGATATTTTAAAACCCAGAATACCTTTCGCTACATTGACGCATTACCCGAGTTTATAAAGAGTTACAACCAGAGCTTTCGCAGAACTATACGTATTAGACCCGCTGACATTAACCCCTCAAATTCTCTGAAGGTGTGGAAAATAATTTATGGAGACAGTTTTAAAGTAAATCCGGTTTCACCCCTTTTAGAAAAGGTGACCACGTAAGATTATCTAAAACCAAAGGTGCTTTTAAAAAAGGTTATGAGCAAACATTTACCAATGAGATATTCATAGTGGATGAAACCTTAACCAGGGGACAGAGACCTCTATACCAGTTAAAACATTACGAGGGCGAGAAAGTGACAGGATCTTTTTACCCTACAAAAGGTGAACCCCAAACAAGCCAGGATTTTGTAGCCAGACAATCCCCCCCCAACCATCCTACTACAAGGCACAGATGTGCTAAGTCGTCAAAACCATGAGAAGCTCAAGAAAATAGATAAAGGGGACAAGCAGGCTGTTTCTGGAACCGGGGGGCCTTGGGCTACCCTTGAACAGTACTGGTACGTGATACGCCCACATAACGTTCCAGGAGAGGAATCCTACGCCCATGAGAAAAGAATGTTCTGTCTTAATGATTTAGCTAACATTCGGCTATCTTCACCTAACAATGCAAATTAAACTAGTAACTGCCTTTTAAGACTGGTGTCACTGAGACGTATCAGCACAATTGGTGTCTTCAGATAAGGAAGGGTCTGTGTAAGCAGTGGGGTATAAAGTGGGGCCAGGCAGCAGACACGAGCTGAGCTGCAATTGCCCAACCTACTGGTCAGGACGGGCCTTTGCCCCCTGAGGTAAGGGGATGCCCTCCTCGTGTTCTTCTTCCCGAGGGATTGAGTGACAGATGCTGGCAACACCAGAGTCAGACGATGCAGGGGTGAGAATTATACCTCCTAGGTATGCTTTTGCGCACATTTAATAGGTTGTGTCGTTGTTGTTGTTGTAACTAAAGTTAAGTTTATTAATCTAAATTACCTGTAAGTTCACATCTCTTACATGCTAAACTTTTCACTGTAATAAATCACAATAACCACTACATTAAGCCTGACTCCTCCAGTGATTGCATCGAGCCATACACAACCAAAGAACCCTAGCCGGCTTCTGGCTAATTAACCCCTTAGGGTCGGTGGTGCTAGTGTGCTGGAAACTGGGCATTGAGTTTGGCCGCCTGCCAAGGGGCAAACTCCTGGGGCATCCGTCAGCCACCCTGGCTGCCTGCTGTGAAGGGACAGTCTGTCCTAGCAGTTAAAGACTCAGATGTAAAAGGGACTCCTTCTGGCACTAAGCACTACCCCGATCAGCCACCCCTTTTGTGTCGGCTAAACGATTTACAGGATTGAAGAAGTTCTAGCAGAGAAAGAGAAAGGGAGAAAAAAGCAGCTATTGCTGAAATGGCTGGCGTGGCCCAGCAAATTTAACAGCGGGGTAGAAGCTTCCCAACTCCATAACATTTAGGTGTGAATGAAAAGGGAGAAATGAGCGACGGTGGCTTTTACATCACTTTGCCCAGCAACACCAGTGCTGGGGGTTTTCCCCAAAACACCAGCTCCAACTTTACAATACAGCTAATGAAGCCCTTGGATCTTCCAGGTGCCTGGGAGGTGGGGTTAGTGGAAATACAATGCCTGCACAGCTGGAACAACATTACTGAGGACACCCCTTTCCAAATCACCCTTGGAGATAAAACACGGCATTATATCCTACAACAAAGTTATTACTCATCCATACCCAAATTAGTGGATCAAATGAACAGTACCATGGCTCACCAACCTGGTCTGCCTGAAGTTGTAGTGATGTATGACCCTGTGAATAGAAAAGTTAGACTTAAATCCACCAGTGTTACTTATACATTTTCCACAGTCCAGGATCTAGCTACGATTCTGGGTTTGGCCCCCCCTGAGGCAGTCCCCTAAAAAGCACCTTCACTGGGGGTTTCAACTCCTTGTATCTATATACGGATATTGTAGAACACCAGTTTGTGGGGGACTTTTCTGTTCCCCTGTTACGATGCATCCTCATCAGATAAAGTAACAATGAGTTTGTTACCTTCACCTACGATAAGCCTCATTACATCCCCATCAGCCAACATCACATCAACACCATCACCACTGAAATAAAGACAGATTAGTACAAACACATCTCATTTTGCTTTGGCAAGGTGATTGTGACTTTGCACCTATGTATCCAGAGAGAGCGAAGTTTCTAAAAAAGCAAAACACTTTTATGGTGATCCTAAAAAATTAAGGCGACCCCAACATCTACAGCAACTATTACAAAAACTGCTTCACCAGATGCTTCTTTCAAGTGAGACCCTTTTATTAGACAGTGCTTTTAAAAGCATTTCTTTTTCTTTTTTTAAAACTCGTTTCTTTTTCAGCAAGTGCACTTGATTCTGCATCAAAGGTACGTTTCGTATTAAGGTATTGACTGCAATTTCTGAAATGGCTGCTACTAAATTGTCCGAGACTGAACACAACCTTTTTTGCTGCAGGGATGATTTGCTAAGTAATTTTAAAAGGGCCAGGTTTCTCTTCATGCAGCTAGACATGTTTTCGGTCAGCATACCCTGGCTGTTAAGAAGGGTCTGCCAATAAATCATCTCTTTTTATGCCCAGCAGCTGTTCTTTTCAAAGTATAAACTGCCAGCGAGTCTGGAGGAAAGATACTGGTTCTTAGTCTATAAGCTTCTGGCATGGAGGCATTTAAATCCATCACTAGGTAGCCATAAGGTCTTTGGTAGCATCCTCAAAAGCTTCTAGAAAGAATTCAGCCTTGCCGGGGTACATTTGCTGAGTAAGCATAGTGATTTGTAATTTATCCCAGGGGTTTTTGAACAGAACCATGTACTTAGCATTTAGGTGAATCATGCGACTCTTTTTTCCCTGACAAAGTACATTCTGAACAATATACATAATGCTCAGGTTCCTGTGACGCACATACTTGGTAAAGGCTTTCTCGATTTCATCGCTTTCATAAGCAGAGTTCATCAGATCATCTACAATAATCATATTTACTTTATTGGTAGGAAACAAATGGTCATCGTCCAAAGCATCAGGCAGCCTTTCCACAAAATTGATGAAGGGATATTTATGGAGCAGTTCTTTATATGGAGGTTGCAGCAGCTGTAACACCAAACAATGTTTTCAGGCATAACAGTCAACATTCATTCAGCATTATCCAATATATTTTTTATACAGTAAGTTTTCCCGCAGTTGCTAGGCCCTGCGAGAATTACAGAGAAGGGGTGTTTCCACCTTGCATCCATCTTTCAACAACCATAGGGCAGGGTTTTAAACCCTTCTCCTAGGACCCCCTTGTAGTAAACAACTTTCTTTGTTTTCTTAAGGGTCTTTATTTCTATTTGCCACTGATTGTTGTTTCTTACAATCAAGGGCTGATGCACCTCTATCTTTTTTGGGGTGTTCTCCCCCCGGCCTGTGCTATAGTTCAAGACTAGACTTTTCAAGCTGTCAAAGTTGATCTTTTCACAGTTTGCTACATTCAGGGTAATCCCTTTGACTTTCATACACTCCTTTCCTCCTGACAATTTGTACCTGTAAATTTTCAGGCCTGCTGACACAAACTCGGTGATGTGTTGGTCTGCTGGGATCTCGCTTGTGAGTTCCCCTAAATAATCCCCCCCGGGGGGGGGGGGGTTCACTCACCCTCCCTTTTCACAAAGACCACCAAGTCAGTGTTATGGTACAGACACCACTCGTACAATCTGTCTAGAAGGTGATATAGTTCTAAGTGCGTAAGTGGTGGTGAAACAGGCGATAAAAATGTTAGCGTTGCCAGAGACCAAATAGAGGCCTTTTGTCCATTTCAAAGACATGCACACTGTTTCATCATCGATAAACTCACAGGATGATATCTCATATTTAGGGGAAAACAGGTACTGAAAGAGTTCGTCAGGGTCTTTCATGATGCTGGTATTGATTAGGTTGGTTCTTTGACTGAATTTACCCTGCAGAAAATTTAAAAACAGTTTAAAAGTAGCTATCCTACAGCAAAGAAATTTCAGGACCAGACTCCAAAGAGAAATTTCTGAGCTACAATCCATCTGCAAATTTGATGCCCTCAGCTCTGGCTTAAACAAAGACTGCGAATGGCTGGCTAAACACAGAAGCAGCTTCTCCTCCCTTGGTGTTCACACCTCCAGATCAACTGCTGGTAGTAAGCCTCACCCTTGCTGACTGAGCTAACATTGTTATCCCCACCCTTGCTCTGGCTTATTTATACTTGGCCCTGCAGATTTCCAAGACCAGCATCTGAAGAAGTGAGTCTGTGTTCACGAAAGCTCATGCTCAAAACTTTTCTGTTAGTCTATAAGGTGCCACAGGACCCTTTGTTGCTGTTACAGATCCAGACTAACACAGCTACCCCTCTGATAAAAACAGTTTAGTGATTTGGCACTTAGCGGGGTTCGACCTGATCTCATGTTGGCGTAAATGCATGCCTTCTTTCTGGTAGAAATTGTTTATGTACTTGTTTTGTTTTTCTTCATCTGTGCACCAGCTGTGACACCCTGAAGCCTCTTGTTTCTGACAGAGGTGTAATTTTACATACTCTGAAAAGAGTTTGTCAGATTTGTCATTAAAACACCAGATTTCATAGATTTTAGCCACTGTATACCCCTTCGCTATGGCCACATTCAATTCCACCGTGCACCATGTCCCCAGGATGACTCTCTCATCAGTGTGAGTGCATGTGTCCTGCTGCTCGGTTTCCACACAGGTTCGGCACAGCGGGACCATAAGCTTGCCACTCACTCTGACAGGAAACAATGGGAAAAAGAGGCCTTGCAGGAGGTATATTTTAATTTTCACAATTCCAAAATAATTTGCAAGGGGTCCAAAGTTGTTGAACTATATTGGGGTGTCCAGTAGGATATTCTTTGGTTTTGTTTACAAAAGGGTTACAGACTGGTAAAATCATAATAGTTGGATTTCTTCTCTGGGATTAGGTTTGTGATAAAGGGTGATACCATTTGTCCTCTCCCGAAAAAGAGCCTCCCTAGGCACGAGAGGCTGAGGCAACTGAGCATGGTTTAAAAATTTTGTAAGATCCCTGTCTGTTTCTTGAATTACGCCCCCCCATTCGTGCTCCCAGAGAGTCCTCACTGTTATAAGAAGTAAACAGGATCTTTTTAGAGGGACAAGGCAAGAATGCCACATTTATTGAGAATACAGTACCATTCTATTATATGCATACGATATACATAGTTCACACACACACACACACACACACACATCTTGTGGTTGCTTATAGTTACCAAAGGTTGCTCACTCCAATCCATTGGCCAGATGGATTAGAGGTGAGTGGGGAGCCAGGTTCTGTTGACCTGGACCAATGTTCCGATGTTGACAAGACGAGCAACCCAGCTCTGTAGTGGTGCACACATCTTTTATCACTTTTAGTCCATAGTTCTGGTTCTGTCCCACTTCCCCAAGCTCGATGAGTCACCAGTCAATGGCAGATGGGTTTGATCCTTTCCCACTGCCTAGGTTTCTGTGTGAGTCGTCACCTACAGATGGGACTTGACCTTCCTCTCCTGGGTGGGCCACTGCTGTAGAGTCCAGTTCTCATTGTTCTTCAGCCTCCAAGTCTTTGTTGTCCAGACAAGCTGGCTCCAGAGAGTAACTCTTTAAGCATCCACATTCACACTTCCCGGTGGCTCTCACACACACCCATTCTCACAGGCAGCACAAATGCTACAGGATCATACAAAAGTGAAATTTTTTAGGTACAATATGGAATCTGGTACAAAGTGTCTTATGAATATAAAATAACCAAGATAAAGGATAATACGAAGGTAGAAAGTAGCATATAACATAACAAATCTAAAGAGTAATACAAAAGTCTGTGGCCTATTAAAAAGATACAGGGTAGTACAGGGTGATACTAAGATACATAGGAATATGAAGTTCTGTTAAAATATACCTAGACATTTACGGTTGCTACAACCGCTAAACCCTGTCTTTTCAGGCAGTCAGTCTTGAGCTGATTCTTATAAAATAGAAACCCAAAGTTGTCCTTGTCATAGGGGGCCGGGCTTTTTCATAATAACAGATGACACAGCCATGGAAAAAACACCCATTAAACTCAAAGGCTGTGCATATTCCATCAACATCAGCGTAACCATCTAAAAAGTAGGGGCCTACCTGTCGTTCCCCACCCTTTAAAGCATGCCATATCTGTATATTTTCTTTGTAAGAGACATACAAAAGCCACTGACTACATGGAGTCGAGTATCTCTTTTTCTATCCACGGTAATTGTCCAGAGGGAGTAGGGCTATTGTCCTAGGCTCCAAAAACATAAACCTGTATCTCGCCATGCAGACAGAGGCCAGTGTGATGGACTGGAAAGGATCAACTTGGGGGTTACTCTGTGGGACCATCAGAGGCATCTTCTATATCAGATGCTATTTCAGAGTCAAAGGGGTCTCTGTGAGAGTCATCAGGATTAGACAGGGACCCATCTGCAGGCTCATCACCACCCTGCAGGTCAGATAAGCCATTTTGTGAGCCGCCAGTAGGAGGCATCTCTTTTTGGTATTTTTTCCTCATCACCTCTTTAGCCTTTTTTTAAAATTTTTGCAGTGATCTTGTCCTGGAACTTCTGGGCAGCCACCTGTTCATCCACCAAATGCTGTCCCCACTTTTGTTTATACCTTATCTGGTGGGAACCCCTGAGGATGCCCCCTTCCATGACTTGTTGTGCCTGCTTAGAACTACCCTCTAGAAAATTAAAGCCTTTTAAGTTATTCATAAGAGTTTTGCCCTTTTGTTGTTTTTTCTAGCCGTCCTTTCATCTAAACTCCCTGAAATTACAGGCTGCCACAACTCTGTGCATGAGTTTTTCAAAATCTTTTCAAAGTTACAAACAGTTGTGGTAGGACCACAGGCAGGAGACTAATACATAATACATATTAGATTGCTCATAAACACCACCCCCTTCATGGCTAGTGCTAACAGTCATTGGTTTTTTATTCACAACCCCAAGAGCATGTGCTCCACGTTTGTGAATGTGAGCATTTTCGTTCACAGTTTCCTCAGGGGTTGGTGTGGTGTGGACCACTGAGAAAACTGGAGCGTGGTTGCTTGTTACCAGAGTCTTTTGTTTTGTCCTTGAGTACAAGCAGTGGCCTGTCCTGCAGCTTCACCTGTGCTCCTGTGCTGGCTTGCATGGTTATTGATGGTCTTGGAGTAGATTCCTGGTTCTTTGCCAGTTCTCGTGGAAGTGTCCCCATGGTTCTGATGATAACATTGTCAGGAGAACTGCATGTGCCTAATGAGGTAGAGCATATAAAAATGTTAAAAAGCACCCCAGAGATGTTAACTTTACCATTTTTCTCATCTACACCTATGTATTTACTTAATAAACAAACCTTCATTAAAAACAAAAAGCAATAAGCAGATAAAATATATATAGATAGATATTTACTGGGCTTCATCCATCCATCAGTCCTTGATGCTGGTGAATTTTCCTTTTCACTTGTCTCTTTCCTTTTTCTTTTGAGCTTGTTTACCTTCTCTTCTAAGGGTCTCTCATTTTGTGACCTTACTGTGAAGCAGAATGAATTATTAAACACATGAAATAGTCTTGTAAACTTAAAAGTAAAATACTCATGAGAGTGTTTTATTCTCTATTTAAAAACTCATAGCTTTAAACAAAATAATCCACTTCAGGCTGCACAACAAAGGTGTGAGTTTATTTCCGCCACTTTTTTAAAATGGACAAGCCACCCATTTTTAATAACACATCACATTTTTGCAGAATACAAATCAAACTGCTTGAAAACAAGTAAATACTTGTAGCATAGGTCCCCAACTCAAAACTGAACGTTTATTTTTGCACAGAATAAGCAACCCAACAAGTCCTCTAAACCAGCAGTTTACTAACTCATACTTTAAAAAACACACTTGTGTCTGGCATGTGTGCTTACACACACAGTTTAAAAACTTTTAGCAACAATACTTATTTAAGGTAAACCCCCTAACCCTATGTCATTTAAAATACATTAAACCAAGTTTGCAACAAAATATTTTTTAAAAACCCACACTGCTCTGTAGCACAAGCCCCTGATCTTTTACAGCCAGCACTTTTAAAATAAAAGCAAAACAAAACAAAAATCACATTTTTGCAGAATACAAAGCCAAACTGCTTTAAAACAAAAATACTGTAAAGCCCCACATTTATCTCTAGCATAGGTCCCCAACTCAGAACTGAACATTTATTTTGCACAGAAAAAGCAACCCACCAAACATTCTAAATCAGCAATTTGCCAACATAGACTTTAAAACACACCTGTGTCTGGCATGAACCCCATCACACGCACCTTCAAAAACTCCCCTGGCAGTTTTAAAACCATTTGCAATAATACAATTTTTTTTAAAGCAGCAGTTTGCAACAAAATATTTTTTTCAAAAACCACTTAGCTGTAGCATAAGCCCCTGAATCACCTGCAACTTAACCACTAAAGCCAACTAAAACACAGTTCATTTTTGTAACATATAAACCAACCTGCTTTGAAACAAAGATACTTTTAGCATACCCCCACTACCCCTCCCCCAACTCAGAAGAGAATATTTATTTTGAAAACACATTTTGCACAAAAAGCAACCCACCAAACACTGTATACCAGCAGTTTGTCAACATATACTTTAAAAACACCAATATACTTCCCCACAATTAAGTTTTTGAAAAAAAAACAACTCACAATTTAAACAATACAGTTAATTAAAAGAAAAAATAACCCATATGTTTTAAAAATAATTATAGATAGTTACCTTCTACCACATGGTAAAGGCATGCTGGAACAGGGCTATTCTGTTTCCCGCTATGTATATTTGGGTCTATGGAATAAAGAACAAGGAAAAACTGAGTTAGTATTAATCACCACAATGGATCAAATCTCTTCGCTACCTATGCAATGCTTTTTTTAAAACAATTTAAAATTATTAAGCCCAACTATAGTTAAAATGGTTTTATCTTGGTCTGATGGTGAAATACAGCTTGAAGTTGCTGGTTCCATGCTGAACAGAACACCCTGTAAAAAAGAGAGAGAGTGAGAGATAGGCATCTTTATTTAGTAAGGTCAGTATCGACAGAGTGATAATATGGAATATATGTTTTCAGACTGAAAAACAAACCACATACCTGGTCTTGCGATCCAACACCACCTCAGCTCAAGATAGCTTCTGTTGAAAAGAGGACAGGTGCTACAAGCCTGAGGTTTTTATACCATTTTAATTCTTTGTTCAAAAAAAAGTCTGTAGTTATCAAATTGATTAAATCACCACCCCTCCTTAATGTTCTCCTTTTCTCATGGGGGTGGGGGAGGGACTAAGTTGCCTGCCCAAATGGGCTTTTTTTCCTTTTGGCTATTTTTTCCTTTTAGTTTAAAATCCCTTTCCCCCGTTTCAGTGGAAACCAGAGCTCTGTAGGACTTTCTTATAGGATAATAAAGCAAATCACCACATATAACAATCCTTAATAAGTTGTCTGCATAGCTGGGCTCCTTTTGGTGGTTTTCCCCACCTTTTAGTTTAAAATACATTTTGTTTTTTTTTCTGTTACCATGGAAACCAGAGGCCTGTAGGACCTTCTTACATTAAACAATAAATCATCATCCACTCATCCCTCGCTATACTAGTACAATTGGTTCCGAACTTTTTGCTCCTAGGCGGAAACTGGTAAGAGGGACACTAAATTCCTATGGAGACACGTGTGACAGTCTCTGGTTGGTTCGAAGTGGCAGCAGTTGGCGCTGCTTCTGACAGATAAGTGAGCCTGGGGCTGTGGGGGATTAAAGGCTGGGAGCAGTTTGGGGACACAAGTGGGAGGGAGGGTTAAAAGATGGTGGCGGCTTGGCGGGGTTCAAGCTGCTGTAGGTTGGGTCTGTGAGGCTGGCGGGGGGTGGGGTTAAGTCTGCAACAGTTTTGGTTTGAGAGGCTGGTGGGGTTGAGCTGCTGCCGTTGAGGCGTGTGGGGGCCAGCGAAGGGTTTAATGGAGGTTTGGGCAAGAGGGGGCCGGCTGGGGCGGGGGGGGTTAAGTGATCATGGTTCAAGCGTGCAGCAGCTGGTGGGGGGGGGGGGGTTAAGTTGCTGCGGTTCAGGTGTGCGGGCGTCGGCGGGGGTGGGGATTAAGTTTCGGCGGTTTGGGTGCGTAGGGGACGGGGCGTTAAGTTTCGGTGGTGCGGGGGTCGGCAGGGGGGTTAAATTGCCATGGTTCGTGTGCGCAGGGGGGTTAAGTTGCTGCGGTTTGGATGTGCGGGGGCGGCGGGGGGTGGTAAATGGCGGCGGTTTGGGTCTGCGGCGGGGCGGGGGTCAGGCTGCGGTGGGCTGGAGCCGCAGACAGGGGCTAAGCCTCGTATTAGCAGGGGAGTTCAGTTGTTCAGTGAACAAAAGGTCAGTAAATGTGTCCCTCCTCTAATGCAGCACTCATAAATAAAGTATTTGTTTAAGGAGAGGTGAGTGTTCATAGCAATCCTTACTGTTACTGTTCCCTTTCCTGAATGAGGGCCTCTTTGCAAATATCAATGAATGGTTTTTCTTTCAAACAAAAGTTTCGTTCATATTTAGAAAGAGATATAGGAAGCACTCTACACATACCTGTAGGTTTTTAATGTTTGACAATTTTAACAACAAGGGCTTGTTCTAAAGTATGGTGGAAAAATGGGGGACTCTTGAAACATTGCAGTAGGGTGAGAGTGTTAAATATATTGTTTTAATGTCCCTGAGTTACTAGGAAAAAGTGACTCATAGCCTTTAGTCAACTCCTGAGGTATTATTTAAACTGCCCAATTGAGTTTTACAAACTCCTAGATAATATTTAAACTGTCCAATTGGGTTTGCAAACTCCTGAGGTTTCATTCTGTTTCCTATTCTTCAGAGCTCAACCCCTCCCCACCCATCCAACCTCTTCTCTTAATGTATGCCCATTGAATTTAATTAGTGAACACTACCCTCAATAAGGGTAGTTGGTCACACCTAGACCTAACCATTGACCAGAGCACCCTAGCTATTCAATGAGGTGTAAACCATTGAGCTCAACAGGGTGAGTCAGCCCTATTGTACACAAACACAGGTCCCTGGCTTGTTTTGGCTTTTTCTTTTAAACACCTTTTTGGAGGATTTCCACCATCTCCAAGCACCCCTCTCAAGGTTCTACTACACCCCTTTCAGGGTTTTTCTGTAAATGCAAACGAACCTTTACACAAAAATAACAAGTGCTTGCTGGGTTCTCCCAAACTTTTATTTATTTATTTAAAAGTCATATAGACCATGTCTTCTACCTGAACTTTTTACTCATTTAAAGGCCATGCAAACCTTCTGACAGAAAAACAGATTGTCCCAAAAACTCTTTTCAATAGATGTTTCTATTTTCAACTGCTAAGTTTTACATCTCATATATGACCCTTCTCCGTTTTCTAACTTAATCCTTTTAGATATCCTATAAATAGCTTTTCTCATAAGTAAGGTTCAGTAACTTTTAGTATGCAAGAGACAATCAATATAAGGCTCTAAGAAGGTGTCATCTGGCTTGGTCATGGTCTTTAAAACACTGTGGCTACGTCTACACGTGCACGCTACATCGAAATAGTTTATTTCGATGAATAACGTCAACACGTCCTCCAGGGCTGGCAACGTCGACGTTCAACTTCAACATTGGGCAGCACCACATCGAAATAGGCGCTGCGAGGGAACGTCTACACGCCAGAGTAGCACATATCGAAATAAGGGTGCCAGGAACAGCTGCAGACAGGGCCACAGGGTGGACTCAACAGCAAGCTGCTCCCTTAAAGGGCCCCTCCCAGACACAGTTGCACTAAACAACACAAGATCCACAGAGCCGACAACTGGTTGCAGACCCTGTGCATGCAGCATGGATCCCCAGCTGCCACAGCAGCAGCCAGAAGCCCTGGGCTAAGGGCTGCTGCACACGGTGACCATAGAGCCCCGCAGGGGCTGGAGAGAGAGCATCTCTCAACCCCTCAGCTGATGGCCGCCATGGCGGACCCCACTATTTCGATGTTGCGGGATGCGGATTGTCTATACGTGCCCTACTTCGATGTTCAACTTCGAAGTAGGGCGCTATTCCCATCCCCTCATGGGGTTAGCAACTTCGATGTCTCGCCGCCTAACGTCGATTTCAAATTCGAAATAGCGCCCAACACGTGTAGCCATGACAGGCGCTATTTCGAAGTTGGCGCCACTTCTTCGAAGTAGCGTGCACATGTAGACGCGGCCAGTGAGGATCTCAACTGTATTGCACTGCATTTACAAAAGTCATCCGTTGCACTAAATGTTCTTGAGTTAAGCTCAGACATGGCATAGCATAACTTATGGCAATAGCAGTATTTAATAAGCTTTCCAAACACAGTTCAGCACACAGGACCTTAAGCTTGCAGTTTATATCTTCTGTAGTCCAAGTCACAGAGTCATGGTGCCTTTGGCCTGGTGCATCTATGACGCAGCCCGCACAATCTTCAAAAAGTTTTTCCCTTAGGCTGTGCTAAAGGACAGTATGAACAGCAATGAGTACAATAGAACGCACAGGCTGGGTCTACATGTGCCCCTTCCTTTTGAAAGAGGCATGTTAATGAGCAGGTTCAAAAGATGCTAATGAAGGGCATTCAAAAACTGGGGGGGTCCTTTCAGAAGGTCTCATCTCCAGGGGTGGCACACGATTCGAAAAGCCGCATTTTCGAATGGCTGTGGCTGCCATTATGCTAATGAGGTGCTGCATATTCATTGCAGCACCTCATTAGCATCTTTCAAACCTGCTCATTAACATGCCTCTTTCGAAAGAAAGGGGAACGTGTAGACCAAGCCATAATGTTTTTACGCTGACGACATGGTACTGGCTCAGACAGTTCCCTGTCAAGCCACCTCCTGAATTCTTCATAGCCATCATCCTTGGCATTCCCTTCAATCATTTGTATCGGTGTTGAGCAAAAACAAGGTGGGCCTGGTTCATCTTCTTTGTCTGATGTGATGCTGTCCTGGCTCTTAGGATCATCTAGAAAGGCATCGTCGAGCTGTCGAGAGATTGCCAGAAAGAAGTAACGTAAGACCCTGTGGTCATTTTATTTATTTATTTATTTATTTTAGGTTACAAAATCCCAGTAGGTTCCTCGTCCCCACATTACATCCCAACCAGGACCTTTCATTTACCTCATTGGCTTCTTTTCTGGCTACCTCGTTCTCTGGCGATTCCTGCGAGCTATGGCTGCCTTCCTCCAGAGGGGTGGACAACGAGAGGCCATCTAGCTTGTCAGGCTGCCTCGAGAGTCATTGGGTTTGGAGGGTTGGGTTCTGGCACATCCAACAGCCGTGAAGCCAAAGGGCTCCCTTTGGCCACTGCCTCCTCCTCGGAGCTGTTGCTGATGTAGTGCTTTTTTCGCGGGCGGTCCAAGCACCTTAGCACATAAACAAAGTCCGAACTTCTCATGGGGGTGGTGAAGGAGTCCGTGTTTCCACTCAGCAGCTTCATGATTTTCTGAAACATGTGCTCTTGGAATAAAATGGCCTCTTTTGTGCGGTGCTAGAGCATCTGAGGAAGTGCTATGCTCTGATTGGTAGAGGGTGGCAGGGGAAGATCTTAGAGTGGTCACATGACCCACTTCTGGGCAAGTCAACAAGCCCTGGTACTGCCCCCTGATTGCTCAAAGCAGTTTGCAGGGTGTTCCTACAGGGGAAAAACCCTTCCTGATTGGTAGAGGGTATTGGGGCAAGTCCTTAGAGGG
Organism: Carettochelys insculpta; assembly: GCF_033958435.1. Classification (NCBI taxonomy): domain Eukaryota; kingdom Metazoa; phylum Chordata; order Testudines; family Carettochelyidae; genus Carettochelys; species Carettochelys insculpta. The sequence goes on from NC_134137.1 coordinate 353,289,037, forward strand.
GTCACATGACACCTTTTACTTCCAGTTATGTGACCCTCTTAACCCTGGATGTACTACCTGGATATACTACCCCCTGTCTTCCAGTGACAGGGGATGTGGCTGAAAGGGTCAGGGGACGGGACTAACATTTGATTGATGGTAGACCCCTTATACTACTATTATAAATGGGAATGTAGAATTTAAAGGGGGAGATGTAATGCAGTGATAAAGTGTATTGAACAGTTCAATAGCCTATTGAAAACAAACTTTGCCCATACCTGAGAGAGCGTTAAAGAATCTTATTAACATCTCTTGAGTGTGCAAAAAATTCTGTAGCCAGTCTTTATCTACTACAGAAACATGACATCTTTCACTGCTGTCACTAATGTCAGGCATGAGTTTGCCTCTTATTTTCTTCATAAAAATCTCCATATGTGAGCATGACACAGTGATCAGAGTCTGAGTATGTTTTGCATCAGCAACTCAGATGGATCTTGCATTCTCAAAATTTCTTGAGGAAACCTAACATGTGACACTTTCTAAAATTATGTGGAATTAAAAGGGTCTGGTATGTTTTCTGTTTGTTTAGTTCATTTCCCTGTTTTTATTTGTTGGGTTTTGCTTCCAGACTCTTTGAAATGAGGGCTTTACTGGAAATGCATGAGAAAAAGAAACAAAACAAAAGTATATAACGAGGTTAGACTTATAGGGAAAGCAGAATTAGGTAATGCTTATCAAAGGGTATAGAGGAATAAGAAGATTTTTCCAAATATATGAGGGGAAATTAACACTGAAGAGACAGTAGGTATATTAATGCATGAGACAGTGCTTCTAAAACAGCTGAAATAATGAGCTTCTTTTGATGGATGAAGAAAAGGCATTAGGCATAATGCATCCAGAGTTTATTCAAATGTTCGTTACAGTGTCTCCCAGAGTAACTCAAGTTAACTAAATGAAATTGCCTTCTGTTTGACAAAGTAATGTCACACAGACTGAAAACTGTCTCCAGGTCTGTCAGCAAAGGGCAACATCAGAGCAATTTCTGGAGCCTGGGAGAAGCGGCCAAAGGCAAAGCCAGAGGCACAGGGTTAAGTGTAGACTTATTTAGTGTCACTATAGCAACCCAGAAGAGGGGTACACAGAACATTTAAATGCAAAAATGTTTCTAAAGTGGGAAGGATTTGAAAATATCAGAGTGGGCACAGAAATAATACAAAGAAATATAAAGATATTGGAAAAGTGGGCAGAAAAAGTAAATTGATAGAAAAAAACAAGCTAATAAACCAGGGAAATTATCCATTAATAAAAATATTCAACAGGTTCCAAAAAAGGGGCTGTGTAGAAAAAAACCTGGACTAAACTAGACTAAAACTTTATATTGGGGTTGGCAAAATATGTCCTGCAGGCCAGATTCGATCTGCCAAACATTTGGATCCACCCTGCCATGACCCTCTGGCTGCTAATAACTCATGGCTTAGCAGGGTGCTCAGGTGGGCTACCTGCTGGCTATGGCCCCACACATCATTCAAAACAGCCAGTTGATGGGGCAAGTGTGTTTCTGAATACACAACTCTTAGGGGGAGTGATGCAGCATGTCTTCGTATGCTGACCCTCCCCAAGCCCCATCCTCACAGCTTCCATTGGCCAGAAACCAATGGACAGAGAAACCTGAAAGAGCTGTATAACGTCACACAGAAGCTAGCTGGGTCGTGGCATACAGTGGATCAGCCAGTACAGGATAAGGAGGGGTGTTTGCTAATGAACCCAAGTGAACAGCTCAGTAGATAGAAGGAACACTTTGAAAAGCCACTGAACCACCCTGCCCACATGGAACCTCCCGAGTTACCACTTGCAAATATACACTGCAAATTAACAGCAGCCGACCTACAAAAGAGGAAATCAGAAAATTAACTGATCAACTGAAAAGCGCCTGCTCCAGACAACATCCCCACAGAAGCAATCAAGGCAGTCAGTGAGATATCGTTCAACATGATGTATAATCTATTTGGGACACTGAAGAGATCCCACAAGACTAGAAACATGACTATCTTATTAAGCTTCTGAAGAAAGGCAAAGTGAAGGACTGCAAGAACTGGAGGGGCATCACATTACTGTCTATTCCAGGAAAAGTGTTCAAGAGAATTCTCTTGGAGAGAATGAAGATAGAGATTGATAGACAGCTCAAGGAAAAACAGGTTGCCTTCCAAAGTGAAAGATCTTGTGCTCACCAAATAGCAACTTTCGGAGTGATCATAGAACAGTCATTTGAGCAGAACTCGCCCCTGTACATAACCTTCATAGATTTTGAAAAAGCCTTCAACAGTGTTGATAGAGATACTTTGTGGAAACTGCTGCAACACCATGGCATCCCATCCAAAATTATTAACTTGATTCGTTCAGTGTATGAACACTTGATATGCCAAGTTGTTCATAATAGTGTCTGAACAGAATCTGTCAGCATAATGTTGGGAGTGTGACAAGGGTGCCTACTGTCATCTTTCCTGTTCTTTATCACAAGGGACTGGATTATGAACAAGATAACAGATGGCCATCAACGAGGCATTCAGTGGACACTTTTCAAACAGCTAGAGGACACTGATTTTGCTGATGATGTCACCTTCCTTTCACACAGACATGAAAGAAAAGGTCACAACAGTAGACAAAACTGCCTCAATGACTGGACTGAGCATTAACAAGGGAAAGACCAAGACAATGAGGATCAGCCAGTTCAGCAACCCCAGCATCACACTGGGAGGGGATGACATGGAAGATGTGGAACAGTTTACCTACTTGGGGAGTCTTATGGGCAGAGATGGAGGAACAGATAAGGACATCAATGCCAGGATAGGGAAAGCAACAGCTGCATTCAAGACTCTCCGTCCTATATGGAGTTAACAATTATCTGTGAAGACAAAACTGCAGATCTTCAACACAAATGTGAAGAGTGTGCTCTTGTATGGATGCGAGACTTGGCGTACTAAGTTTTCAAATCACAAGCTGCAGACATTCATACACAGATGCCTAAGGCACATCCTTCACATCAAGCGGCAAGACTTTGTCACAGATGAGGACCTTTGGAACAGAGCAGGACAAGAACCAATTGACATTGAAATCAAGAGAAGGAAGTGGAGATGGCTAGGCCACACTCTCAGAAAACCATCATCCAGCATAGTCCATCAAGCTCTCACGTGGAATCCACAAGGAAAAGGCAAAAGAGGAAGACCTAGGACAACATGGAGGAGGTCTCCTGAAATAGAAGGATGTCAACTGGGGTACTCCTGGAGCCAACTAGAAGTTTTGTCCCAAGACAGAGTGAAGTGGAGGAGACTAGTGGATGACCTTTGCTCCATGCGGAGTACAAGGGTGTAGTAGTAGTAATAGTAGTAGTGTCAGCACTTTGCCCCAAATTAAGTAGTGCCCTATTCTGCGAATGTGTATGCCCAGCACAGCCAAAGGCCACTGCTGCCTCAAGCAGCCCCAATTCGTTTGGCCTTTGCTCTGCCTCCCAGATGTGGCCACCCAGTCCCCTGGATCTCTGCACCACCTCCCAGCCCTGCAGCCCAGTCCAGCGGTCCCCCAGCACCTGACTCCAACTCCAAGCCCCTCTGCCCAATGCCTTGGCCCCTCCATCCCCTCCCCCACTCTGCCTCCTAGCCCTGTGGCCCAATCCCCTGGCATCTCCACCCCCAACTCTGCCTCCCAGCTCCACAACCAAATCCTCCAGGCCCTCAACCTCCCCCTTTCACCTACCACCCCCTCAACCCAATTCCCTGGCCACCTGCTCTGGCTCCTGGCCTTAGCAGCTGAATTTCTCGGCCCCCCTCCATCTACCCCACACATATCCTGCTCTGATGGCCCTCATCCTCTGACCCCCTACTCTGTCTCCCGACACACAGCTGTGGTGGGCTGCATCACTCCCCCTTCCACCTGTTCCCCCAACAGCCTCCCTGTCCTGCTTCTGCCACCACAGCCCTAAGCACAGCCCCCCATCACCCTGACCCTGCAGAGTTCCTGTTCAACTCCCCAGCAGGGAAGGAAGATGCAGGTACCTGGGCTGTGTAGGGCACTCGAATTCATAACGATGACCCTGTGCTCACCCCAGCTTTACATTCAGCTTACATCTCAGACCTAAAAAGGTGTTGTTCTGGGGCAGGAGATGAATAAAATGTTCAAATAAATTTCCCATCTCTATTTTTTAATACTTCTACTTAACTTGTTATATAGAGAGGCCATTAAGCTTTAATATTTCAGAGGGTCTGAGTTCACAGTACAGTCTTCCCCTGCGTTATGAGGGTAATCCGTTCCTGAAAAACCTCTCTTAGGGTGAATTCTCGTAAGTCGAACATGTAATTACCATTAATTTCAATGGGAAAAAATGTAATGCGTTCCTGAGCCCCAAAATGTACACCCATTTATGCTAAAACAACACAAAATCCCATTAAATCCGGTGCAAGGGGGCGGGCAGGGCAGAGCAGGGCACGTGGAGGCATCCTGGCCTGAGCGCAGCTTAGGTTAAGCGCAGAGGGGGCGCTGCCAGGGGCTGGCTGCGTGGGGAGAGGCAGGCACAGGGGGCCCCCAGCTGGTGAGGGGCAATTCCTCACTCATGTGGGGCTGCGCGGCAGAGAGGCCCCGCCGGTGGCAGCCGAGGTGGCAGCCGTGGGCAAGCCAGGCGCTAAATGGGAGAGAGCGCCGCAGATGTCGAGCGGCGCCCAAGGTACAGCTGCACAGGGCGGGCGGTGGCAGCCCCCTAGCTGCCCAGGGGGTGAGCAGCAGCAGTGGGGCCAGGATGGGCTGCACGCCCAGCATCCACGTCTTGCAGAGCGGCATGATCTACTGCCGGGACTCGGACAAGTCTACCTCCCCAAACCAGACTGCTGCCCTCTCACAGGATGCCGCCACCCCCCTGCATGGCCTCTTCGTCAAGACCGATGCAGCTGACTCCATCCCTTCAGTGCTTGCCTACCAGAGCTGCCAGCCTCCAAATCAGTCCTTGTAAATACGAAGAAATGCCTCATAAGCTGAAGCAGGGGTATTAAATGAAACTCCTTGTAAAGTCGAATTCTTATAACTCGAACGAGCTGATCTCGGGGTATGACTGTAGTGCATCTCCAGGATTTTTTGTTTATAGGTTAATGTGCTATATAGCCACAAGAGGGCATAGATGCTCTTCCATAGGAAAGGTCTGTGAGCCTCAGCTAGTGTTTATCTAATGGAAGGTTTACGAAGGTGTCAGAAGCTATGCATTGGATTGTGATAAATTCTTAGACGTTTCAAATTCTACATCAATTAATACTTTTTCTGCATTTTTCGAGGTGGGGGTGCAAACCCAGCAACCTGTATAGCATTTGTTTAGGCATTTCAAAAATTGCAGTTCTGTTAATAAGAGCCCTGGAATCCCACAGATATCTACTTTAATATGTGGGTATCCATAGCTGCGGATGTGCATATCCATGGCTCATTTTTGTGGATATTGATTCCTCTGCAGATACAAATTTTGTATCTAGAATCCTGCAAATTTGCAAATGTCTGCAGATCATTTTTGCAGCTGCAGATGCAGATAGCAATTTTGTATCCATGTAGGGCTCTGCTGCTTATGGTAATAGGCTGTCAAATAGGTTTCCTAATTTTAGCTTTTGCACAAAATTATGTTGCTTATGCTTCATCATAGAGTATATGTTGCCAAAATACCTCAAAGGGTAGCATGTAGGTTTAGAAATGGGAAAATCTCATTTAAAAACACAGGGAAATATTCCATGGGGAGCACAAGGATATATTAGTTATTTCATTCTGTGGCATATAGGGCTAACTGGCTTGTTTGCCTATATGTCTTTTTAATGGATTTTTTATTTCCTTATGGTTTTAAGTATTTGTTTTATTGCAATAGATTATCACAGGTGTATATTAAAGTTGTTTGGCCATAATGCAAGGGACCTATAGCCACATCCTGCATGTTAAGTGAACTAAGACAAGGTTAACAAACATATGTTTGGAACCTTTCCACTAGATAGGCGGCAATGAACTAAAGTGTAGGATCCATATGTGACTATGACCTTTCACATTGAAGTAGGTTGGCATAGGAGGTTTCCAAGTTCGTACCTTCAGACTTAACAGGTACAGCACAAGGATAGAACTGAAATAACCAAAAGGACAAAAATAACAGATGTGAGAATGATCTAATGTCATTAACGTGTGTGTATGTCGTCAATATATACAAACATACCAGCTTAAGGAGTAAGTATACCCCAACATTTTTGTGGGTGAGGAAAACAAGAATGGGTGATTCAGTTGGCCGATGAGCTAGATTTCAGAGTTTCTTTTCAGAGCCTGAGCTTGTTTTCTAAGCTTTAAATCAGTTAGTTATGAAAAACTAAGTTACCTTCAATGGCTCTTCACTTTTTCTAAGTGCAGCAGCTGCTGCTCAAAAATTGAGGAACCCGGACCTGAAATCTCTTGGCATGCCAGAGGAGAGGCTGGTCCTTTGTCTTTTACCACCAGGCTAGCAAGGAAGGGTGTGAATATATTAATCAAAAAGCTTTATAGAATATAAAATATAATACCATATGTATCTTTAGAGTAACAGGTCTGCATTTGTAATTCTGATTATTCTTCCTTTGCTGGTTGACTACTATTTCTTTTGTTTTAATAAAAATATTTAAGGCTGTATTTGTCTCAGGGTGAGCAGCTTGTCATACCCTCCAGGGTCCTTTGTACGCTCTGTGTAGCTTGATTGTTGGACATGAACCTATTTTCTGAACAGATTAATTGGTGAGCCTATAACCCATATTATTCAAACTAATAATATTAAACCCCTAAATCAGGCAACAGTTCTTTTCTGATGGAGGCTCAAGACAGAAAAGTGTACAAACAAAGACCACAATGGGTCTTTGTAAGCAGACCTGAGGCCAAATGCTCAGTAGCCATTCTTCACCAGCAGGCTTTATCTACACTAACGTTTTATTTTTAATTTCCCACAGGTGGGAATAGCTACAGCTGTGCTTTAATAACAATATTGGCATGCTGGGATCTAAATCAGCCCAACTGCAGTTTATAGATACTATTACAAGAGTAATACAACTATAACAACAATATCAAGCCTCTCTTGCATTTCTCATAAAATGATCCTACTCTATTCATTTTATGAGCAGTAACATGGGCACATATCACTCAAAGATAAGTGCATCATGTGATGACAAAGCAGGATAAATTATGTGAGTTCAAATGCTATGTTATGCATGTATGAGCCATTTTGCTCATTGGCTCGAGTAAGAGTGAACAAGGAGGAGCCAGCCAAGAAAAAACGTGAGGAGGCTGCCAGGCCAGGCAGCTATTTTTGTAAGGCAAGCAGCAAAAGCACCATCCTTTTCACCACTTCAAGCTTGGACCACTTCCAGAAGCCAGTAATGGGCTGCAGAACACAGACTCCACAAGCTCTGTTTCCTTTCCTTCATATGAAATGAAATTTGGGTGAGATCCTCATGTGCCTGCTGCCAGCTCCTGCAGCTGTTCAGGCCCAGGCCTGTGTGATGATGATTGGTTCATCCCCCAGTCTCACCGATAATCTCTTGGCCCAGCAGCATCTTCTCCTCCTCCTTCCCTCCCTGGCTGGATCCTTTTGCCTTTTTATAATAGAAACACACCAATCACACACCCCAGAAATAGGTAGGGTGAGTTACCTAAAAGGAGGCCCTTGAAAGTGATCATGAGCATATAACAATAAACAACTGGCAGTTGGTACTGAGAACCCTTACAACTTTTCCAGGACAGCTATCTCTAAAAACAAACAATTCTGGGAAAAGCTGGAGAGGTGGCAAGCCTAGAAACTATTTCCAAACTCAAGGGAATATTGAACATTGCACAGGTAACATTTAAAACTGGTTGACTTAAAGATTATCATTTTGCCATTTATTCTTCATAACTGTACGTTTATTCTTCAGCAGAAGCTGAAGTTACAAAATCTCATAAAGAATTGCCCTTCTATTTTTCTTAAAGGGATTGTTGTCAGTTAAGATGGCCAACCCCTCCATCCATCAGTTTCTCAGAGGCTATGTCTACACAGTGCGCTGCTGCCAGCAGGGTCATGCAAATGAGGGCACTCGACAATGCAAATGGATGCTCTTTTGCTTAGTCGCACACCTCATTTGTACAGTCGTGCGAGATCCCTGTCCCAGGAGAGGCTTTTGTCTTCACCAAACGAGCCATGTAGATGGGGTTCTGTTGACCACAACCCCCCTTGTCAGAAGCCCCTTATGCCTGAAAAAAATGAGGAATAAGGGGCTGTTGAGAATGGGGGTTTTGGTCGACAGAACGTGGTCTACACAGCTTGTTTTGTGATGACAGAAGACTGCCAGGACAGCAATCTCATGGCACTATGCAAACGAATGTCTATTTGCATTGTCGAGTACTCTCATTTGCATGACCCTGCTGGCAGTAGTGTGCTGTATAGATGTAGCCAGAGAGTTTCTCTCCACCTTCTGAAACCACAAAGGACCATTATTTTCCCCAAGTGCAGCCTGAATTCACTCCATAGGAAGAAAATGACATCTCTATTTAGGGCAGCCTGAGAAGAATGAGAGCTAGTGAACAAAAGTACAGTAATCCATAAGCTTCTCTGGAGGTTTTAATTCTTTAGCCTGTGATGAAGACTAACCTTCAGTTGTTAAGTTTAACAACAGAAAATCACCATTAGTTAAAAAAACCAAACAATTATTCAAATGTAGCCTGAGATTTCTGCAGGTTTTTATTCAAAAGGCAATTTAATAAGTCTGCATTATTCTATTGCAGAGGCCATTCAAGACCAAATCAAAGTGTGGCTTGGAGTGATAAATTTCTTGGTGGATCCATTTTAAACCCATTTTAACTTAGAAGTTAACAGATTTACTTGGAAATTAAGTCTATATTCAAAGGCTATGTCTGCACAAAAGGCTTTTTCTGGCAAAAGTGGGCATGGAGCATCTACATGCAAAAATGCTCTTTATCGACAGAGTTGAGCCTCTCCCTGTTCAGGTATAATGCCTCTCTCAACAGTGTTCCATCAGCAAATCAGCCGTGTGGATGCTTTGGGGACCTTTTGTTGACAGACAGGACTTCCAGTTAACTGGACAGCTGTTTGCAGAGCTTCTGGTCAGCCAGTCTTTTGAGGGAGAGCCAGGCAGTCTGGCTGCTCTCTGTAGACAGAATGGATTGCCATTTCAATCTGCTCCTATTTGTAGGCACGATCTCAATCTGTCAACAGAAGTTTAGCCAGGACATCCCTTCCAACAGTGAAGGCAGGGGCTTCTCATGTAGACGTAGCCAAAATGTGCTCTATATTTGGGGAGAATAATCAGTATTTTTTTCATCCATTACAGAGACTGAATCCCACTTCAAGTGCAAAACTCAATGCACCCTGACATATGAAGCTGCAATTCATGCTTCTGTAATAATCACACCCCCCTCATCTCCACAGAAGCAGATTGCAAGCCCTCTATTTCCAGTCAGCAATCAGGTAGTTAGCTCTGTGCATGTGCCCTTGGAGAAGGCAAGAGAGAGAGCACTGGAACACTTACTAAGTGGACTGTCCCAGCATGCCTGCCTCTTCCCCACCCCACACCACTTTGGATCCATAACAGACAAATCCAGGTCCCTGTCTTGTGCTTATAGTGGGTCGTGGGATGATTTCTTTCAGCACCCATCCTCACCCCACACACCTAGAGTTGCATAAGTGCAGGAACTAGTGGGGGAGTGGGTGCTGCAGCTCCCTGAGCTTTAACATGGGTCCAGCAGACTCCACTCCCCAGCCCAGAGCTTGGGTCCCAGCTCCTGGCCCTGTTCCCTGGCTGCTGGACCCATGCTAAGGGCTCCATGGTAGGGCCTCATTCCCAGCCTTGGGACTGGGGTCCCTTGCCCAGGACTCTGCTCCCTCACTCCGCTTCCAGGACTTGCATTCCAGCTGCTGGCCCTGCTCCCCTGCTGCTGGCCCTGTGCCCATAATCATACCCTCAGTATCATGCTCAGAGCAGTGATCCCTGGCATTGACCCCGTGCCTGGGGCCCTACACCCAGACCCCACTTGCAGGGCTTTACTACCAGCATCCTGGCTGCTGGCCCCATAGCCAGGGCTCTGCTACTGGCGTAAGTAGACCATCCGTCCCATTTTGGCCGGGACAGTCTCATATTTAAGGCAACAGTCCAGAGGGTTTCGTTTGTTTGTTTAAAAAAAAAAAAAAAAGCCAATTGTCCCATCTTTTCAGCTCCAGCGTTCCCCCTGCTGGGCAGCCCCGGTTAGTGCAGCTGCAGCAGCCTCCTTTTGTGGCTGGCAGGAGAACGCCGGGCAGGCAGTGGCCAGCAGGTGGCGCTGTCAGGCAGGGCGCAGAGGTAGCCACACACACGCAACCTGTGTGTGACTGAGGGTTAGGGGTGGGGTGTGGGGGGTGTTTGTCACCCCTCCCCATGTGTACCCTGAAGCAGCATTTCTCGACAGAGAAGGGGGTGGGGATGGGGTCTGCAGCCCTTTCAGGCTGTGGGGCTGAAGTCGTGAACCCTGACACCTGGCCCCGTCTCCCATTGAAGCTGGGAGCTGCAGAGCTGAATGCCCAAGATGGTGACCCCACAGGGCTGAGGACAGGAACTGAGGGCTGAAGCCCCGATCCCCAGTGTGGCCGTCCCCACATGCTGAAGCCCAGCTATCTAGTGCCCCGTTCCTTCCCACCCCCCAGGCTGGACCCCCAGACCCCAGCCTGCTCCTCCTCCTACGCTGAAGCCCAGATTCCTGCTATTCCTCCCCACCCGCCTACTGCCAATGGAGCCAGGGGCTACAGGACTGAATGCTCGAGCCCTGGTGATCTGTGTGTGTCTCCCCCTGCACAAAAACTGAAGTAAAAGTGCAGGACAATCCCAGAGACTCCTTTATCTCTGCCTCCGGCCAGCTCCCAGCCCCCTTTCCTCACATAGCCAGTGAGAGCTGCAGGGGTGGGGGACCCAGTTCTGTATCTGGCAGAGCCCTCAGAGAGCAGGAACTGCAGGGGAACCCTCCTGGCACACAGCCCCTAGCTACCCCTTCTCTGCATCATAAGGTACCCCCAGCCTGCAAACAGCCTCAAGCTACCCCTCCCTTGCATCATGAGCTACCCCCTGTCCCCACACAGCCCCTAGTTTCCCTCTCCCTACACCCTGAGCTGCCTCTTGGCCACATATAGCCCCAAGCTACCCTCTGCCTCTCCCCTGAGCTAGCTCCTGCCTACATCCTAAGCTACCCTTGCCTGCATCCTGAGCTAGCTGCCTATGTGCACCCAGGCCTAAGCCATTCCTCCCTGAACCCTGAGCTGCCTGGACACATCCCCTAGCAAGCTCCCGCTCACACACAGCCCCTGGCCACTCCTCTTTCCACACCTTGAGCTGCACTTCTCTGCACCCTGAGCTGTTTTCTGACTTTTTGATCTGAGCATCACCAGCCCCACAGTGAAGCCTGGCTGGGTGGCTACTGGTGTGAATGGGGTGGAGGTGGCGTGTCTCCCTGGTCCTGCCATATGGAGCTGGCTGGAGCCTGCTGGGCCCTGCTCTAAAACAGAAGTCACACTACACCTATACCTGAGACTCCCCTCAAACCAGAACCCCATGGCCCCACTCCCCTGCTGGGCCCTGGAGCTTTTCAAGCTTGTTGGAAGCAGGGCTTCTCACAGGTCCAGAGAGGCCCAGGCCACTCCCAGCTTTTGAGGGCCCTCATCATAATACAAACAAAAGACAAGATGATACATGAAAACAAAACAAGGTTCCAAAAAGAGTGAGATGGAACTGGAATCCCTTTTTTATTTAACAAAAGCTTTTCTAGCCTAACAGATGCCAAAAATTTAATAAGTGTCTAAATCTGAGGCCCCCTTTGAGCTTGAGCTCAAGGTCAAATGGCGTTTTGACACCTCCCCCCCCATTGGCCAGATGTCCTGTGTTCATCATAGGTAAATATGGTCACCCCAGACTGGTCCCCCCACCCCCCCACTGGGTCCTGTGCCTGCAGCCACACTCCTGGCCCCATGTCTGCCCCCAACCTTTACTCCAGACTCCTGATCAGGCCCACCCCTCCCAGGGACATGGCACTGCCCCAGCTGGGGGCGGGAAACAGGCAGGGCTCAGGGGAGAGTTTTCATCAGCCCCACTATTATTCAGAAAAGCCCTCACTGGCACACACATACTGGTGCTGGGAGCCTTTCAGCCATAGTGAGCCTCTTTCCAGCCAAGCATGGCCTTGGCAGCTTGCAGCTGTGTCAGCAGCAGAAGCCTACCCCAGGAGGCACCACTAGCACTGGGCGGGGCCAGCTGCAGCCGCCACTCATCCAGCCCCATTGTGAGGTGACAGTTGGGGTGAAGCAGGAGTGGGTCCCTGGTGTGGCTGGGCGGGGCCTGGGCAGGCCAGCCCTATAGGGACCAGCAGAGGGCCCCTTGCTGGCTGCTAGCAGTGTGTGGGTTACTTTAGTTAGGGGGTATTCCTTGCAGGCCTTGTTGCATGGCTCTCTTTTCCTTGCTCACTGATCTTTCTCTCCAGAAAATGACTGGCCTTCAGCTCAACTTCAGCCCGCTGCTGGAGCCTCTTGGCTTTGTGAAGGTCCTTGAGTGGGTGAGTCAGGGTGGGGCTGGTTTCTCTAAGAGCAGTGAAACAGTCAGGGAGGGAAGGGCCAAAAGCCCTAATCTTGAGGCTCTGAGTTCCCCTTGTGAACATCCATCTCCCTTGTAGGGCTGGGCTTATAGAGGAACAATAGCCCCTTCTGTGGGGTTGGGGTGTTGACAAGGCCCAGGTCTTGCGTGTGTGGGCTTGGACACAGCTTGGCTGGTGAGGGCTGCCTGGCTCTCCGAAGTGGTAGGACCCCTAGAAACCAGCAAAGCCTCATCTCACTACAAGTATTTTTTTCCACAAAATAATTTCTCAGCAGGTATTTCTGAAAGAGTGGTGCCTGCCTCACTTGTTTAAAGAGAAACTGATATAATTCTGCAGCAGGTTTGTGCCAGTGGGGTGGCCATGCAGTGACCCTTTGTTTGTGGGAGTATGTTTGTTGGGGAAGGGGAAACTAACTATAGGCCAAGCTCTATGTAGAAATCCTGCTTCCTGTCAGCGGAAGCTATTAGCCTATGTGTTTGGGGGGGGAGGGGTAAAGGGGAATGTTAAGGTTCTAAGCACTGATTGTTTCCACAGACTTGAAATTGGAGTTGAGGAGTCAGGGGAAGGAGCTGGTATTTCTGAAGCAAGCCCTGTTTCTCTGGATAATGGGTCACATAACCTGCTATTTCACAGGCACAAATTAACAATGGCAGTAAAGATAAAATATTCTTTTAAATGCAGCCCTCTCTAGTGTTCCAAATTGCTTGAATTTGTGAAATTAAAACTTATTTTTCCTCACTGTTTAATTTCTTTAAAGTTAGTGAATGCAAAAAGTAAAATAAGGACGATTAGCTTTCACTTTGGGCTTAAAGTTGTTTTTCTTTAGCCTCTAGGGAACCGCTTAAATCCAAAGCGCATCTTGTAGAAATGAAAAATAATTCTGGTGAAACTTCACTGCACAAATTGTAGAAAAATGCTGTAGCACTGATAATGCTTGTTTGAGCAAATTAGTTGACAGAGCCCTAATGCACTAATTGTTGTTTGGGAATGTTAACATTATTAAATACACATGTGAATAAATGGTGTCTTCCTACCATTGACTGTATTAAATTTCATACAGGCTGAGAGTACTAACATATTGTTTCTATTTCTGTAGATTTTTTCCATCTTTGTGTTTGCCACTTGTGGAGGTTATAAAGGTACAACTACAGTTTTAGTTTCTTGTAAAGGTCTTGTGAACAAAACAGTAACAGCTACTTTTGCTTATCCATTCAGGTGAGCCTATTCCTTTACTTACTGCCATCACCCCTTCCCGCTAGTTTTATTGGATTCACTTGTTTCCTCCATAGCATATTGGCTTTAAAAAAAAAAAAAAAAAAAAAAAAAATTTATGCTTATTCAAATATTCTGCAATGTAGATCTGCTCTTGTAAAATAAATATGCTTTCACTAGTTAGTCCTCTTGTCTCTGTCTCTCTCTCCCCCCAGATAATGTCGCTGGGACAAAAGATTATATTGCCAGTTTATGTACACTTAATGATGACATATGAGCTGAAAGCATGTATTTTAATAGTGCACATTTCATCAGAACATAGCTACCCTTCAGGATGCCTTCATTCCATCTCAAAATAAAGTATTGCTGATCCTTCAAGCAAAATATTAAGGAGATTCTAAAAATCTTTAACAGATGCTTTCTGTTTGAATAATTAATTATATTGAGGGACACAATTTAGGCTTCTTTTCCTTTTAGGTATAGCATATTGTTTTAAGAACTGAATGGGAAAGCTCACCACGCAATGCATGTACCAGCAGCTGGTTCTTATATGAATGTCAGTTAAGCTCGATAGTTGTCCAGGACAAACTGCAGCAAAAGCAGAGCAATGCTACTATGAAAATAGCAGATGGAGACCAAAAAACACATGACTGAAATCCCACCCAAACATAAACAGAAGGATAGTAGGAAAAAAAACAAGTGTGAAGCTTCCTCATCTTACCCAGCATCTAAAAGGAGTCCTAATAGACACAGGCCTCAATCCTGTAAACTGCTACACATATGTGCAGGCTGTAACTGCACAGGGTAGGCTATAGAACTGGAGCTTTAGCAGATGCTGCTGGCAAATGAAAGCTAGTATAAAAGAAGCAAGACTCCCTACCCCAAATCAAGGTCTGCAAATGGTATTTCCTGGAGAGGGTATAATTGTTATTGAAGGGTTGAGTTCAGTCTCTCAGCAGAACTGCTGGAAGCTCTTAGGTCAACATTTGTATTTACCTGCAGCTGATGATGTAGCCCTGTGGCCAGCAAGCTTTCCTCCAGCTGTTTTAGATTAGGCTGGCACACTTAATTTAAGTAGTGCTAAATTAGGCTTGTTTCCAGATCTGAGTGACTTAAACTTCAACTTTCAGGTTCTGGGTCAAACTCTTGTTTTGAATTTGTATAAAAAGGTGTTGTATATCATCATCAACCACCCCCACCATGGCCTCAGTGGCTGTTGGCATCTGATGCCTCTCACTATTTCCTTCCATCTTTTCCTGTCCAGTGCACAATCTTGTAGCACAGCCTAAACATTTTAATGGGCAGGGAAGGGAGTGTGTGTAATAGAGAGAGACTATTGTGCAATTTAATTTGTTAATCTGTTTATTCATCTAAAGACTGGCTTATGCAGTGGGAGTGTTGATTGCATTGGTATCATAAAATGCTAAGATTACTGCACTTTCTACTTTGCGACAGTCTTGTTATGAAAAACCCAATGTTTTTGATTTTCTTTTCTCCCTGGCAGGCTGAATACAGTTATGTTTAGTGCACCAGATCCAACAAGATGTGGTGGCACTTGGAGTGACTACCACCTTGTGGGCAACTTCTCCTCTTCTGCACAGTTCTTTGTTACCTTTGCTGTCTTGGTATTCCTTTACTGCATTGCTGCCCTTGTTGTATATGTTGGGTACATGCACCTGTATCAGAGCACTGGTAAAATCCCATTGATTGTAAGTAATTTAAGCTATTTTAGTAGTTTTTGTCCTTTTAAACCACTGAAAGGAACCATTTTTACTCAGCATAGGCATATTTAAATAATCATTAAACTTGAATTATCGCATCGTGGTACAGGGTGCAATGGTTTAAAATCACTTGTTTATTGAACATCACTTTTTTTTTTAAATCATTTGTTTTTTGTACAATTAAGTGGAAAACTGTTGCCACTGCAACTCCAGATTAACATATAAATGAATTAAATGTTAGGTTTACTGTATATAGAAGGTGTGCTCCCCACACATGCATCTGATGAAGTGGGTCTTTGCCCATTGGATATGCTCCAATGTCTGTAAGCCTCTAAGGTGTCATGGGATGTCTCCTCCTTGTTTTTGCAGATACAGACTAACATTGCCACCCCTCCGATACTTGTCCTTCCCACATTACACAGTTCAGTTGGTATTATTTAACTGTACAAGCTGCACATTCTTTAAATGTCACTAAAATGCAGCCCCTCAGTTTGTTCCAGCTCCCTATCTTCTGCAGTTCCTTCCTTATCTTTGTTTGGAATACTAGGGGTTTTTTTTCCGGCACAGATTGGTAAAGGTACATCCCTAGCTTGTACGAAGACACAAAATTAATGTAGCTTGATTTTTGGCAAGTTTCCTGTCTTATTCTGTTTCACAGAGCTAGTATGTGAGACTGCTTTAGAAAATTGGCTTAATATGTTTGCATGGGTATGTCAATAGCTACTGACATGAAGATGAGTACTCAGCTCAAAAGCTGATGTCTTTCACCATCAGAAGTTGGTTCACTAAAGATAGTACCTCCCTCACTCTCATTAAGATATATAGCTATGTTGTGTCTTTAACTGTATTGTCTGAAACTTCTGTTTCTACTCTTAACTGGAAAGTGTTCACTGTCTGCCTTTTTGGTATAGGACTTGGTTATTACTGTCATGGCTGCTTTTTTGTGGCTGGTCAGCACTTCAGCCTGGGCTAAGGCACTTACTGACATAAAAATATCTACTGGTCCCAGCATTGTTCAGGAAATTGCATCTTGCAAATTACCAGGATCGACTTGTTTTTTTGGCTCTGTTACCAGCATGGGAACTCTGAATGTGTCTGTGGTATGTATGTCAAGACTTGTTAACCATCCTTACCTTGCTTGTGTTGAACCTGAACTTACAATAACCACTTGATAGTATTCCATGTGGTGCCCAGTGCAGCTTTACTGAAATTCCATCATGAGTTACCAGTCATGCATGGTGCCCTTCCTAAAGCAAAGCACATAGAGGTGGATTAAGGTTTCTTGGGGCACTGGGCCAGAGCAAGTGGTGGTGGGGAGAGCTCCCTACCTGTGATTCTACCCTGGTCCACCTCACCCATGGCTCCACTCCTTTCTGCCCCTTTTCTGGGGATCTACTCAGGTTCAATCCACAGTTGTCCCTACCCCCCATGGCAACCCCAACACTGAAGAAGCTCTGTCCTCCTGCAACAGGGAGCGAGTGCTCCCCCAGCCCTGAGGCTGCAGCAGGGAGCAAGAGAACTCCTCTAGTTCTGCAGCAGGGCTACAGCTGGGATCCCTGTACTAGGGCTTCCCCTGCAGCCCTCCAGCTTCTGCCTATGATGGGAGTTGTCAGGGTGCTCTGAGGGTTTCCACTGCCTGCATACCCAACATAGCTACCATGGAGTGAGGTTGGGGCAGGAGCTTCTCCCTGCCTGTTCAGGGGGCTCATATTTGGCCGAGACCTCTGGGAACGGGCTCATAGGCCCAGTGGCTAGTCTGCCACCAAAAGCACTAATCAAAGTAATAGTTGTTTCCTCTTAAAATTGTTCTTGGCCAATCTGTGTAATTTAACTTCAGAGAGCTGGCTTTCAAAGTCCTGGGGGATGTCCTTTCTCGGGCACCTTTCCCTTAAGCTTCTACATTATTTCATACGCAATGAGGGTGGCTATGGAGATAAGAAGCCCCTAATGGGCTTTGTTCAGTAACTCCCTTTGGGTGTCTCCAGCTGACAAAAACTAGAAACTGACTTCCATATATTTGGGCGTTGAACCTGGCCTTTCCAGTAACTGTTATAACTTCTCCTAAAATAAGGGACATCTAAAAGAGCTTTCCTGGGGCTGGGGATTGCACAGTATTCTTGTGATGGATAACCAGCTTCTTCCCTACTCTGCCCTTTTTACTAACACACTGAAAATGTGGCCCAGAGTACATTGTATAAAAGCTGGGTTCAGAAGTAATCTTGTACTTGCTCACTAGGCCAGCAGAGATCAGGAATGTGTTAAGGGATTAAACATATACAGTTTTCCATTCGGTGAATGGAGCAGCTGTATAAGTACAGGTTGCACCTCCCTCATCCAGCACCCTCAGGACCTGATCTGTCCTGAACAAGGGAATTTGCCAGCCAAGGGAGGTCCCTTGCCTGCTTCCTCTCCAGCCCTAATGGCCCCTTTACCTGCCCCAACCCTGCCTGGCTGCAGCCCCAGCAGCTGGCCTGTTGGGGGCTGGTACCAGCCCCAGGGCTCCCCCTGCACAGGGCCACCTGCTACCCACCCTTTTCATAGCAGCTTCCCGGCTGGGGCTCTCTGATCCAGTAACATCCATGGGCCTGCCAGATGATGGATGTTGCTGGATGAGAGAATTCCAGTTTTGAGAGGTAGGACCTGTACTTGCATATTTGTGACCATGGCCCTACATATCTTCTGTGAGGATGCTTGTTAGCCATACCTCTCACTATTAACTCCTGCAGAAATGGACCTACTTATTAGGAGAGAGGATCATTAGATTAATATTTAAAACACTTTGCAGGTATAAATCCCTGCAGGAGTGTTAGAAGCCTAACTCTTGTCTTGTTAGTTTCAATTTCGTGCTGTGAGAATTTAATATTATTACATATCTTTTTTTTTTTTTTTTTTTTAACTCTCCTCCCCCAGGTTTTTGGATTACTCAACATGATTCTGTGGGGAGGAAATGCTTGGTTTGTATACAAGGAGACCAGCTTGCACATCCCATCAAAATCAACTCCCCAGGGCTCAAGAATCTATCCACCTGCAGCAGGAATATAATTAGTAAGATGATGATACTAACAGAGTATCCATTTTGCATCCTACTGGAGTCAACTTGGAGTCATTGCAGTTTATTTTCATAGTAATTAATAACTTAAATTAGTGGGTAAACTTCTGCTTTGTACTTGAAGTACGTCTCACATAGAAATATGGATGTAAATTTTCAGGTGTTTTACACTTAATATATTATGCCTCTAAAATGAGTGCAGTTTCTTCATTTGAAAATAACACATTGTTCAGACCCTCAATTCTCAACATACACATATCCCACTCACCCTTTCATGAAGTGGTTATTAACACTTGTGGGAAGAAACTGATTGATTGGGATTATATAACATGACTGACTTCTTAACTGAAAAGAATACTTAATTTAGGATGTTTGAAATGCCAGTATTAAATTTGTCAGAGGTTACCTACTAAATCTAGCAAATGGCGGGGGGGGGTTTTGTAAAGCAGTCATTTCTGGTAGCATGATTCTGCATCATTCTGTAATTGTCTTGCATGTTGTTGGTTAATGGATTTTTTTTGTTTGTTTGTTTTGTTTTTTGGAGAGGCTAATAATTTAGAAGGCACTTAAAGTGCCTATCTGTATGCACTGTATTATAGATTTGTTGGGAGTTTTCATTGTTATACTTTTGTGACTTGAGGCAATCTCCAAATGTGACTTGCATCTTTGCGGTATGCATTTCTGGAGCATAATTTGAGGGGGAAAAAGTACGCTAGGTGTGGGGAGCTTTTTGTTTTTGCTCTATAAAGCATTGTGGTAAGTTTTGAGGGAGACTATATGGAGGCTAAAGCTTACCCCATCAGTAAACTTTCAGTTTGAGGTTGACATTAGCATGCCCAAGCAGAACAAGGGGGGAGGTTCATAGGACTGCTAACTACCTAGTGGCACAACAGTTGGAGATGTCTTACTAGCATAGACAGGTCTTAAAACTTGTTTAATTGCCTATTTCCTGGCATCAAGATTTGATGGTCTTCCCATGAGAGACTTATGTATTCAGACACATCTGACTTCCTGTGAATTGTCCAAAGATATCTGTACTGGTTTCTGCAAACTTAATAAATGTTCAAAGAGTTATACAGTCGAAAGAGCAAATATTTCTGTAAATGGTATAACTATGGTGGGCAACCTGTTCGATGCATATGACACACTGGGGCTCCACCTGCAGCCCATGGACCCCCTGACTGCTTGCCCTGCCCCTCGTGCACTGGGGCCATGAAGCCCCCACACTTCCCATGCCTCCTCCCTCCTTCCCAGCCCTTTCTGAGGAACTGAATATCACCTGATTCATGATCTGTCCCTGCTCCACTCCCTCCCAGAGCTAGAATGCCACAAACAGCTGATCTGTGAGGAGCAGGGACAGAACATGAATTCAGGCATTTTTATATACAGTGCTGGGAGGAAGGGGTAGGAACTGGTAAGTGGTGGGGGAGGAGGGGAGGGAGGAGTGTAACGAAGGGCTGGTTCATGAGGTATGGCGGGGGCAGGGCAGAGGACTACAGGTGGAACCCCATTAGGCAGAGGGCTGCTGTGGCACACTGAGGTGAAGGAGGGCTGCTCCACATTTCTCATTCCTACTGTACAAACTTGCTTTCTTTCAAAGCCAAGACAGGTGGTAATGAGTACATCCTTTGGTCCTTCAGTGTCTTGTGTTAAATGTCTCTCTCGATTTTGTTTTAAAAAAGAAAAAAAAAACTTACAAGCTTACTGTTGCAAGAACAGCTTCTAATAAAGAGGGATTGCTGTAATTGTTAGTCTACAGACTCGTTCTTGTGTTGCAAACAAGGTCTGGACACCGTGCATGAAGCAAGGAGAAGGGTGTATCATGTGCAGCACTGGCAGAGTGCCACTTTGCTTATTAGATTCAGTGGGCACTGTCAGACAGTAGATTACCATTGATTATATGGGAGGCTGATGGGCAGAGGAGAGCAACAACGTGGCTGTTTCCCAAGCCTGGATCGGTTCTAGCAGCAAGACAAAATGAGCACAATAAGCCAATAATCTAAAAAGTGTCAGCCTAAAGAAGACAAACGTACTCGGTCAGGATGTTGCTGAATCCCCATCAATCAGCATTGACAACTATACGTTAGAGGTCGTCCACGAGTTCGTTTACCTCGGGTCCACCATCACTGACACCCTGTCATTGGACACTGAGCTAAACAAGAGGATCGGAAAAGCGGCCACAACTCTGTCCAGACTCGGCAAGAGAGTGTGGCATAACTAGCTGTACACTTACACCAAAATGCAAGTCTACAGAGCCTGCATCCTCGGCACCCTCCTTTATGGCAGCGAGACTTGGACCCTGTATGCCCGCCAGGAAAAGAGGCTGAACATCTTCCACTTGCGCTGCCTCAGGCGCATCCTTGGAATATCATGGAAGGACAGAGTGACCAACACCGCCGTCCTCGAGCAAGCTGGAATCCCAACCACGCACACCCTCCTCAGGCAGCGTCGGCTCCGCTGGCTTGGCCACGTCCACAGGATGAATGATGGAAGGATTCCAAAAGACATCCTGTATGGTGAGCTAGCCTCTGGCAAAAGACCTCCTGGATGCCCCCAGTTGCGCTACAAAGATGTCTGCAAGAGAGACCTCAGAGAGGTAGATATCGAGCTGGACAACTGGGAAGAACTAGCAGACGACCACAGCAGATGGAGGCAGGGGTTACACAAGGGCCTTCAGAAGGGCGAGATGAGGATCAGACAGCTAGCAGAGGAGAAGCGAGCGCACAGAAAACACAATAAGGACTTGCCAGACACCCACCACATCTGCAAGAGATGCAGCAAGGTATGTCATTCTCGTGTGGGTCTTCATAGTCACAGTGGACACTGTAAATGACGTCCTCAATTGAAACTATAAAGGGTGCCATCCATAGTCTATGCAGACTGAAGGGTGCCTACTACTACTCCATCTATAGCTTACAGAACAGGTGGTTTTCCTTAACAAGTTACTTAAATAAAGCAGAAAGCTATGAGCCTATTGGAGTAATGATGGTGCCTTACATGGGCATAATCCCTAGGTGCATTATCTAGAAGATTAACAGCATATAGCACTGGCACATTTTGTTTGTGCCAGCATGGGATAGCAGATGAGAGAGAGAGCCATATCTCATACAAGGACCCTTCTTGGAATGTGGGTGCTGGGACAACTATCCTTCCCTCCAAACTCCAAGGCCCTGTCAGAGTTAGGACAGCCTTCCTTGGGTTAAGCAGTGAGATTGAGGGGGCCCAAGAGTGGGGTAAGCTTCCACTCATGGTACCTGGATTTCTGAACTATAGATTTATAGGCCTACTCTAGACTTCTAGAATTCAAATAGGGGGTCTTGGCAGAATACCATAATCTGCCTTAGAAATTTCCATCCTCCACTTCCTGTGAGTAGACTTCCTTTGCAATTCTACCACTGGTGGTGGAGCGGAGGAGCTACATGTTGGAATGTAGTGGGTAAGAGCAGGGCCTTGGCCGGGCTAGAGGGGGACAAGGGAAGGTGAGCAGCCAGAGAGAGAGAATTGATAGAGCCCCATAGATTTTCAGATAAACATGGACATAAAATGGCTAGCTGCAGCTGCTTTACCTCCACAGACCAGGTTTGTGGACTGCAAGTCTTGTAGCCACATTCAATTGGCATCCCACCAGGGTTCTACTAATTGGGACCCAATATGTGCAGAGCAAACTGGGTTAGGGCAAGAAAAGAAAGGGGGAACGCTGAGGTGGGACTCTTCCTTCTTTCAGAGTATTGACAAAGGTGCAGCACCCAGATACCATAGGGAAAAGCCCAGCAGGAAATCATTAATTGTCTTCACTGTTTCAGGGGTGTACAGTAAATAATGCATGTGATTGCCTCATTAACTGGGAGAACAGACAAAATATTGAATTATTTGAATCATCCATCCTGGGGACTGCATGCAATGGGGGCCTGTGGCAAAAATGCTAAATGATCATGAAAATAAAGGCTATATCATAACACAGAAGCATTAAAGGACTACATTAAAATTGCACAAGTACCTGTAATTCTGGCACTCCCTAATTCTTCAGTGCTTAACTGTGTAGCCATAGTGTCTTTTAGGCTAAGTCTGCACTACCAAACATAGTCGACAAAACTTAGTTCAACACCCAAAAGTTGACAAAACAAAAATCTGCGGGAGGGTTTTCGTACTTGCTGCTTCTGACAGATCGTGTCTGCAGTGGAGCACCATCAGGGACAGTGAGCAATCAGCTATGAGTATGCATCCCATAGTGCTGGGTGGTGGGAAGACAGAGCCTCTTGAGCTTTATTTTGTTTGTCTTTCAGAGCTCTCCCACTGCTTTCTCAGCTGCTGGGAATGGTATTAGGAGTCACTCTGTGTGCTGAGGAATGTCAGAGCAGTGCAGCAGCTTGTCCCGCTCAACCAGTAGCGGCAGTCTGCCTGCCACTGTGTTCCTAGTGCAGGGCAGAACAGGAGCAGTCCAATGATATTCTCTTCGTTAGCTCCCCAAATGGATCAACACTTCCCAGAGCTGTGAGTGTATCCTGCAGGGCAGCAGAGATCAAAACACTGACAGAGTGATCAAGGCAGTCATTGTGGGATACTGGAAGAAGCCAGTTCCCTGGACAAAACTAACAAGTGTCTTACTCTGGCTTTTTGTCAGTAATAAAAGGAAAGTTGGGAATAGGGGGAGGGAAAAAGAGATTCTCGGGGTAGAAGGCTTTTTTGTCACCCAAGCTGGCTTCTTTTCCAAACAGTCACATTGCAGTATGTACATTGACTGTTTTGTTGCCAAAAGGCAGTTTTTGATGACAAAACTTGGTAATGCAACACATGCCCTTGCATTTAACACACAGAGCAACACTATCTTAATGAAAGTTGCTTCATGTCTAAATTATAAGGCAGAAAATGTCAATCTAAAGGCACTGAGTACAAATGGCCTGTGCAGTCTGAGAATCAGACTTGGGTGGGGGGGAAGAGTGTTCTAAAAATACTCCTTATCTCTCTGTGTGAACCTAACTTCTGCCTGCCCCCCACACACACAACCCCAGTTATAATCTCTCCAGCTCTTGCTCTTTGCCTCCAAGGAACCTTGGCTATTACCGGAACCTTGCAAAGTAATTTGCAGGAACTGGCTCAGGTAAGTTACAAGAGGAGCATTTTATTTCCTAGAGAGACCTTACATCTCACTGAGAGTAGTAGGCTGCATGCACAAACAGACTGCAAGTGCAGTGGTATTACAACATGAGAGACAGTCTGAAGTAGCCAGGCTTGACCGATTTCTGATTTCACAGGGTATAAACGAAGGTTCAAATTTCACCTGGAAGCCAGGGTGTAGGGTGGAGCATCTTGCTACTTTCTGCATTAGCTGGAGTAAGCAGGTGGACTTGAACAATGGTCCTGCATGGCACAGTAAGCCTGTATGGAGTTGATGGATCACGATAATGAGGTGCAGGTCCAAAAGTTACAGCCATCAAGTATAAAAAGTCATTTTGATTACTGGCATTGTTACCGAGACATTGCAGTGTTATGTAAATATATGTCAAGCTTACGTCCTATGTGTATATTACAGACAACTCTCCAATACTTATACATACAGAGATAGATACAGCATGGAGTATCTGTTTTAGAAGTAAAAGCTCTCAGCCAAATATTTGATTTATAAATGGAGAATGTAACTGCTCTAATTTCAGCTGGTGAGCAAGCCCATGAGCGCTCCTGGGGCATAAAATTGCTTTGCTATTGTATTTGCTATGCTTAATCTTTCACCATCTCCATTGTCCCCAACTCTGGCTCTGTCCCCTTCAATGTTCACTCTTTGACAGTTCACAGTCCTGTCTAAAATGATATATGTTGGAGAATGAGAATGAAAGCTTGGGCAGAGTGTAAAAGAAATCACTTTATCACAGTTGTGGCTCTTTGAGTCACTTTAGAAAAGTGATTCACTGTCCTTATTTTGCTGAATAGAAGTGTTTAGTGGTTTCAGAAAAACCTGCTCAGACATTTCTCTAAATCAAACTGGTCCAAGTATTCAAGTTTCCTGCAGGCAAGTAACCTAAGCCAACAGCAAGACTTTTCTGTAGTCTTTATTAGTACTTCAGGTTCATGGGCAGCCTTTTCCGTATATACTTATTAAATGTTTGCAAGTTAAATACTCTTTTTTCAACTTTAACCTGAGACCGCTGTTTTATTTCGTATGTACTTATATTTTAAGATCTCCCTCAACAATGCCAAACCTCAATAGGAAAGTTGTCATGAATATACCTTTTAAAAAAGTTCCCCTTGGAATTTTTGAACACGCATTCCCCTGACATCTTTGCACCTTAAGCAGTACAGCATTCTGCTAGTAAATGAGAACTTGCTTTTATTTTTGCGTAAACTGAGATACACACAAAGGAAACATTTTTTAACTCTCTGTATAATTTTAAGTAATTTTTTTAGATCTTTGTTTCAAGATTTTATTTGCACTGTAAAGAAATTTTGTTTTCTTAGGATATGTTTTTTTTTATTCTGTGTCCCTGTAAATTTAATCCCCAGTATTTATCCCCAGGGCCCCAAATGTGCAAACGCTTTATACATGTGCTTAAATTGACTATTGTGATAGTCTCATTGAAATCAATACGATAATGCTAATCCGGGCATGCTTACAGGACTGGGTCACA
Source organism: Carettochelys insculpta (assembly GCF_033958435.1). Taxonomy (NCBI): domain Eukaryota; kingdom Metazoa; phylum Chordata; order Testudines; family Carettochelyidae; genus Carettochelys; species Carettochelys insculpta. The sequence continues at coordinate 353,314,242 of NC_134137.1, forward strand.
AGGAAGTAGGATTTACTAAATTAGTGTGTGCAGTACTGACATTTGGAACCAACCTGCAGGCAGAATTAAGCTGAGTGTTGATTCTTTTCTTTCTGTTCTTTTACTGTAATAAAATAGGAGAGAGAAACTTCAGGTGACTTTGTTTTAAAAGGCTTCCCTAAAGAGTCATTACTGTTGCTTATTGTCAATAGCAGTCAACAGTAGCTGGGTGCTATTTTAGTATAAGAGAAGGCGTGTTTCAAAGACGTGTATACTGAAAGATGGTCAAACAATAGAGAAAAGGCTAAAATTATTTGGTAAAATAAATGGATTAGCACTAAATTCTAACACGCTAGCCTTAATTAGTGGGTTGTAACAGTGCAATATTTTTTTTTGGCCTCCAGCCATTTACTGCTAAATACAAATGCACATTGTCAAGGACTCCCTGGTACCAAGTAATTCAACTACAAGTTGTTTAATTTATTTTTAAGAAAGCTACTTCCTTTTCAAACATGTTACTTCAGGACCCATCAAGTTCTATACAACTAAATCTCAATAGATTGCATTTCCCACAAATGTTGACTCTGAGGTTCAATGAAATCTGTTTGGTGTGACCTCTGTTCCAGGGTAAATAAGACAAGTGTCAACAGGGGGCTCTTATATAACAGGCATTCCTGGATTTGGGTAATTCTCTCCTTTGTTATGTAACCCTTCTGCCAGAAGGAGGCGCCAGCAACCAGGGCTGGGTTTAACATCTGGGGGTTCTTCTTCATCCATCTCACATAGAACTGGCTCGGGCCCCCACCCAGTAGCCTGGGAAATTCTCATATCCCTGGGTGCCTGGGAGAGGCAATGCTTCCCCACTCACAAGCACAGAGTCTGAGGGTAAAAAAGAAACTTTTAATCAAAGAGGCAGAAAAGTCATATGGCATAAGTTTGGGAAAATACCACACCCAGAGTTCATAATCAACCCTCAAGTAACTGTCCCAAGCTCAAATGGCTTGAGTCATGCTTTGTCTCTCAGGCTCACCAGTCCAATACTGTAAGGATCCAATCCACGTACCCAAACTTTCTCCATACCCCATGTCAAATGCCTCCCTTACAACTCTGTCCAGTCCATGCAGGCCCTGATGCATCACCTTGATGCATTCCCTCATTGAGCCTCAGGCAATGCTACCTTTGTGCTATTCCAGCGTTCCGCTTGCCCCTGCTGGCCACCAGCTGCCCTGCTGGCCGCCAATGCTTCTGCTACAGGCCACCCACTGGTCGCTCCTGCCAGCTGCCTACTGCTTCTTTCGCTAGCTGCTAGCCACTCGCTCCCACCAGCCATCTGTTTGTGTGCTCTGCTGGCTGTTTGCCTGCTGTCTTGTGAATTTTGTGATTCCAGCTCTCTGTTGCTTCAGCTACCAGTGATTTCAGCTCATAGTGGTATTAGGTTTTGGGCCTAGCCACAGCCTCTCAAGGTGGATTCTCACAAAATAGCTATAGACCCAGCTTTAGATCTAGCCTTAAACTTGGGGAAGGACAATTAACCAAATTGGTCTTACTTCTGTATGACCAAAAGGCTCCCAGCCAGCTAGTTCAACCACTGTCCCTCCTGACTTCAACCTCACAATGCTTAGATGAAGGGAGCCCTGAGTGATCCATATCCTACCCCCACAACAACTTCAAGTACTGGTGAGACTCCACAGTTCTTACACTGGGTGATAACATAAATTGGACTTTACAGCAGAATGTTATTTCTGACAGGTGAAACGTCATTGCTTCACCTGCCACACATCAGGCTTTGTTTACAAGATATTACATATGCACACCTTTGCATTTGCATGCAAATTATCTCCAAAGGACACATTCCCCAAATCCTTCAGCAGTATTGAGCTCCTGCTGGCACATTCCTTACAGTTAGAAAAAGCATCAGCAAGGCTTTCTGTTTGCCTTGCAGAGGGGAGGGGCCACAATACTGTTTGCACTGGCTGGCAGGTGGAATCCTACCACCTGAGGAGGAAGAATTGAAGGCCTCATGCTGCAGTAGCAGCTAGCCTCTGCAGAGCTGCCGGATGGAAAGGGATTGCCCTCATTTGCTGTAGGTGCTCACAAGTGGGTGGGAAGCCTGACCTTGTCATTTTGCCTTTGAAGTGACATCACCTTTGTGCTAGCAGCTGTGAAATGCTTTTGTGTCTTGTTGGCCGTGTCTACACGAGCCAAAAACTTTGAAATGGCCATGCAAATGGCCATTTCGAAGTTTACTAATGAAACGCTGAAATACATATTCAGCACCTCATTACTATGCGGATGGCCGTGGCACTTTGAAATTGACGTGGCTCGTCCAGACGGGGCTCCTTTTCGAAAGGACCATGACTACTTCCAAGTCCCCTTATTCCTATCTGCTCATAGGAATAAGGGGACTTCAAAGTAGTCGGGCTCCTTTCAAAAAGGAGCCCCATCTGGACGAGCCGCAGGATGGCGAGCTGCGTCAATTTCGAAGTGCTGCAGCCACCCGCATGCTAATGAGGCGCTGAATATGTATTTCAGCGCTTCATTAGTAAACTTCAAAATGGCCATTTGCGTGGCCATTTCGAAGTTTTTAGCTAGTGTAGACGTAGTCGTTTATGTACTTGCAAAAAGGACACACCATTGGCTGAATAGCTTTTTTGTGACTGCACAAGAAGCACTGAAACAAATAGGACATGTATAGAGGGCCAGTTTGTCTCATTCTGACGGAACAAAAGTGCTGGGCTGGAAAGCTGACAGGTCTCTCTCTACGTGAAACTGACAGTGGTTTCTCCTGGAATTTGTTAGGGTAGGAAGGCTGGCTGACTAGCTTGCTTTTGGGTCAGGGTGTGAAAGTCTTGTTGCTCATCACCCCTATTTCAGCTTCCTGTAGTGATGATCATATTACGGAGCTAAAGCTTGTGGGCAGTACAACATGAACTGGTAGATACTAATATAGATACACTTATTCTCAGGAACATAAGAACATAAGAATGGCCATACTGGGTCAGACCAAGGGTCCATCCAGCCCAGTAGTCTGTCTGCCAACAGTGGCCAGGGCCACGTGCCCCAGAGGGGGTGGACCGAAGACAATGATCAAGCGATTTGTCTCCTGCCATCCATCTCCAGCCTCTGACAATCAGAGGCCAGGGACCCCATTCTTACCCTTGGCTAATAGCCTTTATGGACCTAACCTCCATGAATTTATCTAGCTCTTTCTTAAATTTTGTTTGCAGTCCTAGCCTTCATGGTCTCCTCTGGCAAGGAGTTCCACAGGTTAACTATGCGGTGAGTGAAGAAGAACTTTCTTTTATTAGTTTTAAACCTGCTACCCATTAATTTGATTTGGTGTCTTCTAGTTCTTGTATTATGGGCACAAGTAAATAACTTCTCCTTATGCACCCTCTCCACACCTGTCATAATTTTATATACCTCGATCATGTCCCCCCTCAGTCTCCTCTTTTCTAAACTGACAAGTCCCAATCTTTTTAGCCTCTCCTCATACAGGACCTGTTCCAAGCCCCTAATTCCTTATTCATATTATTTTATTCATATTTTAGTTGTCCTTATTCATATTTTAGTTGCCCTTTTCTGAATCTTTTCCAGTGCCAGGATATCTTTTTTAGGTGAGGAGATCACATCTCTACACAGTGTTCAAGATGTGGGCGTACCATAGATTTATATAGGAGCAGTAAGATACTCCTTGTCTTATTTTCTATCCCTTTTTTAATAATACTTAACATCCTATTTGCCTTTTTGACAGCCTCTGCACACTGTGAGGATATTTTCAAGGAACTATCCACGATAACTCCAAGATCTCTTTCCTGATCAGTTATAGCTAAATTAGCCGCCATCATATTGTAAGTATAGTTGGGGTTATTTTTTCTGGTATGCGTTACCTTACACTTATTCACATTAAATTTCATTTGCCATTTTGTTGCCCAATCACTCAGTTTGATGAGATCTTCTTGAAGTTTTTCACAGTCTGCCTTTGTCTTGATTATCTTGAACAGTTTAGTGTCATCTGCAAACTTTGCCACCTCACTGCTCACTCCCTTCTCCAGATCATTTATGAATAAATTGAACAGGATTGGTCCTACGACTGACCCTGGGGAGACACCACTATTTGCCCCTCTCCATTTGGAAAATTTACCATTTATGCCGAACCTTTGTTTCCTGTCTGTTAACCAGTTTTCAGTCCATGACAGGACCTTCCCTCTTATCCCATGACAACTTAATTTACATAAGAACCTTTGATGAGGTACCTTGTCAAAGGCTTTCTGGAAATCTAAGTATACTATATCCACCAGATCTCCCCTGTCTGCCTGTTTGTTAACCCCTTCAGAGAACTCTAACAGATTAGTAAGACGTGATTTCACTCTGCAGAAACCATGTTGACTTTTGCCCATCAAATTATGTTCTTCTACATGCCTGACAATTTTATTCTTTACTATTGTTTCAACTAATTTGCCCGGAACTGATGTTAGACCTACCGGTCCGTAATTGCCAGGGTCACCTCTAGAGCCCTTTTTAAATATTGGTGTCACATTAGCTATCTTCCAGTCATTAGGTACGGAAGCTGATCAAAAGGACAGGTTGCAAACTAGTGTTAATAGTTATGCAATTTCCCGTTTGAGTTCTGTCAGAACCCTTGGATGAATGCCATCCGGCCCCGGTGATTTTGTTAACATTAAGTTTATCTATTTGTCCCAAAACCTCCTCTAATGACACTTCAGTCCAGGACAGTTCCTCAGTTTCATTTCCCACAAAAAAAAAAATGGTGCAAGTTTGGGAATCTCCCCAACATCGTCAGCCTCAGAGTGTCCTCTTTTTTGAAAGTTCAAATGTGGTTGATGCCCCCTAGTGGTCCGGTGGTTCCGGGGAAGGACACCCTGTGATGACTTACGTGGGCCCAGAGGCCACTATAAACGAGGCCTCCAACAAACTATTAAAAGGATAAACAAAATTACACCTATTATAAAAACCAATACTCCCTGGGGAGTTTCTAAGTCCCAGTAATTAGAGGGGATAGTCCAGGGATTAGGGCAAGTGGTATTCATCAACCCCTTTTACCTTGATGAATGGTTAATTGATTTTGGTACCTGAGATAATTGGAACAGGGTTGTTTATCTATTGAATCTGATATTTTAACTGATAGACCAGTTTTACAATTATGACTTATACAACATAATACTTACAATTCCAATAAATGCTAGCAAAGACACAGTACGTGGTTGTGGATGCGGTTACGAAGGCCTTGGTTACGCCTGGGGTTCCAGGGGAGGTGGCCAAGCAGGTGATCAGTCCGTCAGCCGGCACGGGGAAGATGCACGTGCTGTACCTCCCCAAGAGCCAGTTGGGCGGGTATTTTATTCCTCTATGGAACTCCCCCACCCTTGGTGAAAAAGGGGTTCAGTGGAGGGCCATTTAAAGTCCCCCCCCGAGTATCTTAGCTGCTGGGGGAGACTTCCCCCCCCCGGTGGCTGCAAGGCCCAGTGGTCCCATGCTAAGGGCATGGGGGGTTCAGTGGGGGGAGCAGTTGATTTGGTCCTCCCCGAATAACTTAGCCTCCAGGCGGACTTCTTCCCAGAGACTGCAAGCCCCAGTGGTCCTGAGCCAGGGGCGTGGGGGGATTCAGTGGGGGCCAGTTGAAGTGGTCCCGCCAAGTACCTTAGCCATTGGGGGAGACATCCTCCCCCCCCAGCGACTGCAAGCCTCGATTATCTTAGCCGCCCTTGGAGCCCTAAAAGTGTGCAAGCTAGGACTCATGCTGCCTGGCAGCATAGTCCACACTGAACAGCGGGCATGTCCTTTTGTTGGGTTGGGGACTACCCACATGATGTGGCTGAGCACGAGAAAGACCCAGACTGCGTGGCCTGTAGGGGAGGGAGTGGAGTTCACACACAAATGTAAACCACTGAGAAGTTTCTTATGCAAGCACGACCCCCACAACAGCCTTGTTGCCACGTGGTGTGGCGGGGCAGTGGCTGGCACCAGGTAGCACAGAAAAAAAAATACCAAGTGTGGAGACAGAACCATGAACTCCCTGCAGGGGCTATTTTTAATATTTCAGTGTGATCACAGCACTAATAGCAAAGAAAGAAAGAAATTTCTCAGGTTCTTATACAAACATAAGCCCACAGCCACAGGCTTGCTGCTCCCACTGTGAAATTTACTGTCTTCCTGCTACCTAATTAATTGGAGAGCAGTGGCCAGAGCAGAGCACTGAGGGGCATTGTGGGTTACAGACAGGACACCTCTGGAGGCTGATAAATTCAATTTTAAGATGTGATGCTTCCACACTGGCCTTTAATCGAACTTTTGAATTTGAGCTTGATGCTTTACCCATCAGGCACTATTGTAATCTTGATATTCGTGCTCCCTAAATCGAGCTAATGATATTTACAGTGAAGAAAGTCACCTGGTAATATCGAGCTAACTGCCTTAAATTCAAATTCATCTCATAGTGTAGATGCAGCCAGTCTCCAGGATGGGCGACCCTGAGAAGGTACAATCTCTTTTCTCCCCCAGCCTCTAGAGTCGGTCAGACCTAGGCTGCCAGTGGACCCAGCTCTGCTGTGCTGCACTATACTGCTTGTGGGTGCACAGTGACCCAGGATTCAGCCCCAAACTTAGCTGCAGAAGCCTGGGAAGCTGAAAAGAGAATCTACCCCAGGGGTGGTATTAAGAGAGATCACTGCTGCCTGCACAAATGACCGAATCTCAGCAAAGCTGTCATTTCCCAATTAGGCATTCTGTAATTCCACTGAGTTTATCATCGACTTCATTTCTTGTGCCAGGTTGAGTAGGAGTTCACTTCTAGCAGTTTTGCATGACCCTGTACAACCTAAATCAGATATTACCACAGATACGGGCAGTCCTTACTATTAATCGTCATTAAATATTAACCTGAATCGAAACAATGATTCGCTAAAACGGTTACACAGGCGCGTCATGTTCCCCTGGGATATGGGCTGCAGTGGAGGTGGTGTGCAAGTGCCTTTAAGTCTCAAAACTAATGCTGGGGAGGGGAGTAGGTGATACCTTTGTCTTTTACTGTGTCAAGTATGTTTCAGTCTCATTGGCAAAGGGTGTGAGCACGTACGCACACACTTTCTCTGTCTCTGTTCTAATGGATATAACTGGAAACAAGAGGCCAAGACTTCTGAGTTCTATTCAGAAATAGCAAGTTTTTGAAAGTTTTTGGATGGATGCCAGTTCCAAAGGTTGTGCTGGCATTCATCAGGGCTCTCTCTACCCCGAGGTGCTGCTATCCATCACCATTTTCATTAAGAAACCCATCCAGAACCATGAAACCCTGCCTCAGAATTTCGGCAACAGGGTTATGGAACCCAAAAGAGTTGTACACTAGGGCTAGTTGCATTTCCATTTCAACCCCCAAACTAGCAGAGCATCATGTGGGTTGGAGTTTTTGAAAGAGTCCTCCCATCAGGGCGCCTGGCCCCTTATGACACTGCTCCGATATGTAGCAAAGAGGGATCTCCTGCTGCAAGACAGAAGCAAAAGTATTACATTCCAGAAGAACCCATTTCCTGTACCAAGGGGGCATCACACACACAGTGCCAGGCCCAGGAGGCTTGGGCACAAAGGTCATGTGGGTATAACTCAGAACAGTAGCATTGCACATTCTCTCTGTAGAGGTGTAGACAACCACATGGGGCAACAGCAAATTTATTTCACAATTTTTATGGCTCATTTTGATTGCATTTCACATGGAATCTGCGTCTGCCAGTAGAAATGGCTTCATTTTTAATTCATTTTTACACTTTTACATTTTGCATCTTGGAGGCTCTAAAAAGGTCCTGTGTAGTTGCTGGTGCTGTTTTTTATGACCAAGGAAGGCTGTGGGATCATTTGAAGCCATCATCCATGCCTGCTTCAAAAGCACACGTTTCCTGGATGCTGTTGTAAATCAGTGGAAACCATTTACAACTGCTTTGTTGGGTCAATGCACCAGGCTTCATGAAGATGATTTGTCATTAAATATTGAGGGCCAGTCCTTCAGCTAAGTGTCAGTTGGCATGGCTCCACTGATGTTGGACTGATGCCTGGTGAGGATCTGGCTTTAAATATTCTAGTTCAAGCAAAGCATGGAGCTGGGAGAGCAGTAAAGGGAACATCCCAAGTAGATGGAAAAAAGACCTTGTTGTCTGATGCCATGTAATCTTTCCTTTGTCTACAAGCTTGCTGTTCGTGAGAGTTTTTCATCAGAAACATGCTTACTAAACCAGGCTTTCTGGTGTGGCTCCATCTAAAGAAATGTTATGAGTGGACTCCCTGCCTGTGGAAATCCGATAGCTGAGTGCCTGCACTGAGCTGCACAAAAGTATGCTATCAAGAGCTCAAATTAAAATTGTGATGTTCTTGCACAGACAGCCCTTAGAATATTATACATCAGCAGCTATACAATTGAAGTGGGCCAGCCCTGGCTTAGGCAGTTGCCCAGGAGTGACATAGTTAGTCGTCTCACTGGAATAAGACATATTTTGCATCATGAAAACAGCATGTTATTAAACTATGTTTTACTTTAATACACTTCAGCATAGTTGGGGATGCGGGGGGGAGAACTCCCTGAAAGAAAACAAAGTTCTTCAAAGAGATAACCTAATCATGGATTTAATGCAGAACAACTGAGAGGAGCCCCTTTGAACTCAGGGAAAGATCAGACCCGAACTCCTGATTATGTCTCCAGTAGTGTCCACAAAGAGATCAGCACTTTGAAGACACACATTACTGAATGCATTTCTGGAAGATGCTCATAGCACAGTGATGGATGCAATAGGAGAACCTGAATCAAATAAAATAGGAAGCAAGGTGGCTTTCCTAAGGAGTTCACAGCCTTAAAACAGGCAGGTGAATAACAAAGATTAGAGGGAGAGGATGGGCATTGTGCAAGTAGAGAGATCAAGGTGGAGCGAGTTCCCACCCTGGCAAAATAAGATTAATTGCTCTTTCACGCTTCTCACTGGGACAAAAAGGGAAGGCAGGGATTGGGGGTAGGTGTCCAGAGTTAGAAAGTTACAAGGGCCACCATACAGGATCCTCTGAAGCCTTTGCTCATTATATCCATGTCTACACATGCACGCTACTTCGAAGTAGCGGCACTAACTTCGAAATAGCGCCTGTCACGGCTACACATGTTGGGCGCTATTTCAATGTTAACATCAACGTTAGGCGGCGAGACGTCGAAGCCGCTAACCCCATGAGGGGACGGTAATAGCGCCCTACTTCGAAGTTGAATGTCGAAGTAGGGCACGTGTAGACGATCCGCGTCCCACAACATCAAAATAGCGGGGTCCTCCATGGCGGCCATCAGCTGAGGGGGTTGAGAGATGCTCTCTCTCCAGCCCCTGCGGGGCTCTAAGGTCACCGTGTGCAGCAGCCCTTAGCCCAGGGCTTCTGGCTGCTGTTGCTGCAGCTGGGGATCCATGCTGCATGCAAAGGGTCTGCAACCAGTTGTCGGCTCTGTGGATCTTGTGTTGTTTAGTGCAACTGTGTCTGGGAGGGGCCCTTTAATGGAGCGGCTTGCTGTTGAGTCCGCCCCGTGACCCTGTCTGCAGCTGTTCCTGGCACCCTTATTTCGATGTGTGCTACTTTGGCGTGTAGACATTCCCTCGCAGCGCCTATTTCGATGTGGTGCTGCCCAACGTCGAAGTTGAACGTCAACGTTGCCAGCCCTGGAGGACGTGTAGACGTTATTCATCGAAATAGCTTATTTTGATGTCGCTACCTCGAATTTCGATGTAGCGTGCACGTGCAGACGTAGCCTATATAGGATGAGTATGCAGGTGGGAAGCAAGCATCTTCCTATGAATTGATCTGGTGTTTGTGTAGCCCCTAACATAACAGCAGTCCTTGAACCTGACTAAGGCACCTAGGCATTATGATAATACAAGTAGCGATAACAAACAACTGAGAAGAGGAACTCCAAAAAGCACATGAGATCATTTCTATTGATGCCCACCCACATGTGATCCTTATTTACCTCATAAGGAAAAGACAGGTGTGAGCCAATAATACCATTTTCTGCATTTAATCTGAATTTTTAAAATCTATAACCTCACTGGGGCAGTGGCCTGCTTTCTAGCATGTAATGGGAGTGGCCTTTTCAAACCTAATTGTCTCATCAGCTGTAGGTAGTGGCAAGGCCTCTGCAAACAAGAATGTATTCTGTTGATTTTTTTCTTCCATACACCTTGCTCCATTATCCACTACCATGTTCAGACATTTACAGTGACTGTGAAGTGGGTGCAGGACCTTGCCAAAGCAGAGTTTACTGACACATTTAGCAGCATAAATGACACAGTGTGGTATAGTGCTATGGAAAACTGAGCTCTTTCTCTGTAATAGGGCTGACACCATGTGTAATAATCTACTGCTACTGAGAGTTAGGAGACCATCTGCCAGGCAACAAGGTAAGACCCTGCAGAATTAATTAAGGCTGAGTCTTTGCTGAAGGATGTGTGTCTGCTTTCCTGAGTGAATAAGTTTATACAGTTAGTTGTGGAGAGAAACTGGAATGCCTCATTATTATTCCCTTCCTGAGTCGACAATAGTGTATGATCCTTCCACAGCCAAGTAATATCACTCTATTAATGCAGACCGGCTTCTGTGGGAAATCTCTGAGCATATCCACCTTTGCTTCAGCTGTCCAGCAGAGTTCTGTCAGCAGCAATGCTTGCTCAGAAGAGAAGGAGCTAGGTTTATAGGTCTGAACTATCAATGACTTTCACTCCTGACTGATTTAGTGGGCCAGATCCAACAGGCAAACACACAGCAGTGTGGGTGGGGGTTATGGAGAAGCTAACTATGGTGTGTGAATTCTGTGGTTCTTCTGGACTTGGACTTTACGCTAACCTCTTCTAGGAGCAGATAGTCATGGAGAATTACCATTCCCTCTGTTTTTCCCACTGCACATCCAGCCAGAGCCCCTTCACAGGAGACTGTCAGGGGTGAGATGTAGAAATTAATTTTGTTGGCTCTACAGCTGCTAGAGACTCCATCCTGTCCAGGGAGTCCTCAGCCAGGGGGCTGCAGCTGGTTAGCTTCTCAGGTAAGCAGAAAATCAGCACCTGAGTGTTTGCATTGACTTTTTCTATTTTGAAAGACTTAGTGGGAATCTTATAGATTTCCCTCACACTCAATGCTGACCCTTTAAAACGTTGCCCATTTGTGCCCCCTTGGAGATGTCTTTGGGCTCTGCTACCAAGCAAAAACAAACATAATTCTTGCTGCAAAATCTGAAGAGCGGAAGATATGAATCAATCCACTACTACTAGGAAAATCAAAGTATTGGAGGAAACAAAGCTGGGGAATGGGACACTTGCAATCAGATCCACTGAAACAATGCAACCCACTGCCATGGATGCACCTGTTATCTGACTCTGGCAATGAGTCAAAAATTCAAATTGTTGAGCTTTTGTGGTGTCTCAGCATAAGTGCCTGAGGAGCTGCTACACCCCCAGGCTTGAAGTGGTTGCCATTATGTACAAGGTTTAGAGTTTGGTTCAAGGGATCTCGGCAGTCACGCTATAAAAATTCTCAGCACCACCACCTCTCTGGTAGTTTTGAAAGACGCATAATTTGCTCCCATGGAGGTGGGTGTGAGAAAGGAGCAGAGACCTAGTGCTGTGTGCAATGGCAGGATGATGAGTGGATATTTTGTCTTGCAGAAGCTCCTTGGCTGTTCTTTGCAGAACCTTGGGATCCATTTGTGTACTCCCTTTAATCGCTTTTATGAATGCCTGTAGTGTTAGGCTTTGGGCACAATATCTGGGCCTTTCCCTGGGACCTTCTGATGTGGACAGTTGAGCTACGTCTACACGTGTATGCTACATCAAAATAGCTTATTTCGATGCAGCAACATCAAAATAAGCTATTTCGATGAATAGCGTCTCCACGTCCTCCAGGGCTGGTGCCTTCGACGTTCAATGTTGACATTGGGCAGCACCACATCGAAGTAGGAGCTGCAGGGGAGCATCTACACGCCAAAGCGGCCCACACCGAAATAAGGGTGCCAGGAACAGCTGCAGACAGGGTCACAGGGCAGACTAGCACTTCCCGGGCAACAGCAAGCCACTCCCTTAAAGGGCCCCTCCCACACACACTTGCACTAAACAGCACAAAATCCACAGAGCCGACAACTGGTTGCAGACCCTGTGCATGCAGCATGGATCCCCAGCTGCAGCAGCAACAGCCAGAAGCCCTGGGCTAAGGGCTGCTGCACACAGTGACCATAGAGCCCCACAGGGGCTGGAGAGAGCATCTCTCAACCCCTTAGCTGATGGCTGCCATGGCAGACCCCACTCTTTCGATGTTGCGGGACGTGGATCGGCTACATGTGCCCTACTTCGACGTTCAATGTTGAAGTAGGGCACTATTCCCATCCCCTGATGGGGATACCGACTTCAACGTCTCGCCGCCTTACGTCGATGTCAACTTCAAAATAGCGCTCGCCCCGTGTAGACGTGGCGGGCGCTATTTCAAAGTTGGTGTGGCTACTTCGAAGTAGCCGGCACGTGTAGACGCGGCTTTGGAGGCACACCTCTACCCACTGCTATATCTGGTATAGAAGGTGTGCAGGTACATGAGTGTGTAAGGCTTTTCCTGTTAACAGGGGGAGTACATCACATTGATACCTGTGTGCAGCAATGTAGAGGAAGAATATGCTCCTTGACCCAGCACCCCTTTGCTGCAGCGGGGTTACCTCGAAGTGGTATCCCACCTGCACAAAGTTCTATGTCTATACCAATGTAGTGAGACTTGTTTTCAGTGTTTTATGCTTTGGAACCATGGACATTGTAAAATGGCTGAATTTACTCACAATTCTCCAAGTTGTTGCTGAAGGCAAACCGATATCCCACCCTAGTCTGTGGAAATTGAAACACCTTTAAATGCTGAGATGCTGATTCACTGCAGTGGTGGCCCTGTACATTATGCACTGACACTAGTGAAAAACAAGCCTAAAACAGCCCTGTTTTGGTTTGGTAAGATTTTACACGCACTTTCCAATAGCATAAGTGGCTACACAAGATTTTAGGGCAATAGTGAATTAAGCCCTAAATCACTAATGTGTTCGCACATTCCTGGAATAGGGACATTACAGGTTGTACCTCCCGGATTTGGCACCCTTGGGACCAGGGCATCGGTTGGACCGTAAAGGATCAATGCCAGCCCATTTATTGCCACCGGCTCTGGGGCTGAGCACCATTGGAAGCAGAGGGGCTGGTGCTGACTAAATGGGGATGGGAGGGTGTGGCAGGCACTTGGGGGAAAAGGCAGGGTGGATGCAGAGCCCCAGGAGCGCAGCACCACAGGAGCTTACCAAGCCCTGCAGCAGCCTGGCTGCATCCCTGGCCCCCCAGCTGCAGGGCTCCACAGCCACCCTGCCTTTTCCCCTGGGAGTTCCTGGCCCCCCATTTCTCCTTCCCTGAACTTGAGCACTGCAAATGAGTTATTTGCTACGCCCTGGGGGGTCCACTTTCCCCGATGAATGCTCCTGAGAGCAGCCTGGGAGCACAAATGGGGATGCCACACCACAGAGGGTGCTGGCCTGTGGATGTTCTGACCATAGAGGTCAAACCTGTAGGTCAGTGACAAACCCAATTTAGGGCCTGATCCAAAGGCCTTAAGGGAAAGACTCCCATTATGTTGTGGACTCTTGATCTGGGCCTAGCGTAAGGAGTTTTTATTTACCAGAATTCAAATTAACTAATTGTAGGTAAAATGCTTGAGAAACTGATTTCCCATTAGCAGAATTACTGTGTGCATGGTTCCCCTGACAGTGCCACAAACCCAAGTCAAGTGGTGAAGATAGGGAGGAGGGTTTTTCTCAGACATGCTGGAAGGATGGTGTTTATTGCATTTGATTTGAGATGTGTAAAATTTGGCTACCCCTAACTAAAAAGGGGCCAGTATTAAAAGGTAAAAAAAACGTTTTGCAGTCTGCAGAAATGAGGAATGCCTGGTAAGGTTGGGTCTTACGGTGACTGGTGCTCAGTGACATTTCTAGACAGAGGTTAGATTAGATCTTACAGTAACTGTATCTTCACTAGCTTTACCTTGCTTGGGCTATGACTATACTAGCATGTTCGTCAGTGCAGTGAGGCAAGTGCAAGGAGGGAGTTCAGGCAGGCTGGAGGGAGCGTGCTCAGCTTCCCAGGAGCCCATCAGAGGGCAGCTTACTGGAGCAGCCTTGTGTATATAAGGAGCTACTCCAGCAGAGCTGGGTCAGTTAGATCTTGACCCGGGAGGGTAGAAGACTGATGCCCAGTAAGAGCAAGCACCTCAATTAGCTCAGTACAGACCAGGCTAAGGGGAGCTAGGGAGAGGCTCCAGCCTGACACCTGCCAGGCTGCTGGCCCTGATAAAGAGGCCCAGAAGGTGTAAGAGGTCATAGGGAAGGTGGCCCAAGGAGTACCGCAGTAAAGGGGGAGAGGGGGGCAGCACAGGGCTGCTGCCAGAGATTCAGACTCAGAGTGGTGAGTGGGCCCGAGTCCCATCCTTCTCCCTCGACCTTACACCACACCTAGCCACACCAACTGTGGCCAATACAGGCTGTGGCTTGTTCCTGAGACAGGGGTCTAGAAAGAGTCTGAAGCTAGCCACATTGGTGGGTGTCCTGAACAAGGCCTGCTGAGACTCCCAGAAGGGGATGATGGATGGTAGTGGGCAAAGCCGAAGGGCAGTGTTCCAAATAGTACTGAATGAACAGAGCAGGTAATCATCAAGGCTACATCTACATAGAGGGCTTTTCTGGCAAAACTGGGCTTTGGTTGGAAAACCCCATGGAGCATTGACACATAAAATGTGCTTTGTTAACAGCCTGTCGACAAAACTCGGCACATTCACTGGCAGCGTTATAGCTCTCCCCATTCAGGTATAATGCCTCTCTTGACAGTGGTCTCTGGAGAAAACAGTCATGTAGATGGTCCGGGGCCCTTTTGCCAACAGGACTTCTGATTCACTGGGCAGCCCTGTCTGCAGAGCTTCTGGTTGGCCCTTCTGTCGAGAGAAAAGTCTGGTTGCTCTCTGTCGACAGAGAAGATCACTCTTTTGATCTGCTTTTAGGTGTAGATGCAATCTGTTGATGGAAGGTTTGCCAATAAATCCCTTCTGATTGTCACTTCTGTTGACAGATGCTTCTTGTGTAGATGTAACCCAAGTGATCCATCCCCTGTTGCCCATTCCTAGCTTCTGGCAAACAAAAGCTAGGGACACTATCCCTGCCTATCGTGGCTAATAGTCATTAATGGGCCTATTGTCCATGAACTTATCCAGTTCTTTTTTGGAACCCTCTTATTGTCTTAGCGTTCACTATGGGATAGCTGCCCACAACACACTGCTCTCTGTATCCATGCAAGAGCTGCTAGTATGGCGTTCTGCTGACACCATGTGAATGTGCAACTTAATTAAAGTGGCTTAACTGTTGACAAAACTTTGTAGTGTAGACAAGCCTTAGTCTTTTCACCATATAAAAATTAGGTGTGGAATATTTCAATACTGCTCAGGGAGAGTTTCACACCCTGTGAAGGTAACTCCATTTTTCTGGGATATCTAATGGGATCACTCATTCACAGAAGGCAAAGACAGACTCTACTGCCTGCAATATCTTAGTATTAAAAGTCCTTTCATTTCCCCAGCTTCTTTTCAGAGCATGATTCTAGAGATTTCAGCTCACATGATAGCAATGGAAAGCTCAGTGACCCTACATATTCATCACTTACTGTGCCCTCCCACTACCACACAAACACGCTGGCCTTTCTTTCTCTCCCTGGTCTGGTTCCCTTTTGAGGGAATGTGTTATACTTGACATGCCTCCCATATCCAGTATTACATCTACACAACCTCCTTTTTCAAATAGAAAAATGACTGCTCAATTTCTTCCGTCGTTAACCTGATGTACCACTAGAGGTCACAGTTGCTCCATAAAACTTAAAACAATCTGGTATTTGTTGGCTCTTGCCAGTCGTTTTCCATCAGCATGTCTCATAACCACCAATACCACAAACACCCTCGGGCTACAAACTGTTAATTCCTGAGAAATTCTATGACTCACCACTTCAGAGTAACACAGATCATTCTATTTATTCTTCCTCTGTTTCAAAGAGCAGTATGTTCTCCAGACGGGAATGAGTGAAGCACTGCTCGCAGGACAAGATGAATGTGCTCATAATGTTAACTTGCCTTCCTTGAGCCCTGAGGATGCTGGGCAGTTCTATCATGAAGCATTTGCTACCTGCTTGGATACTGCAAGATAAATGAGCTTTTACACTGACGTACAGAGTGAGGCACTTCCATGCCCTCAGCTGGCACATCTGTAACTCCAGAGACAATAAATTCTGAGTCTCTGCTGTCTAAATAACAAGGCCTTTTCTTTACAAACGCACTCAGAACTGTCAGTCTCCTGCTTGGAGTAAGAACTTGGACAATGAACCGGTACAATATGGGTGCCTGGAACCAATCAGAGGGACATGGAGAAAGAGTCCAATCCTGAAAGGACTTGGGCAACTGAAATTCCCAGACCACAAATGGGTCACATGGGTGCTCAGAACATTTTAGGATCAGACAAAAACTTGGAAAAGGCACCTACCCCCAAAGGTTGTAGGGAAATACTTCCCTCAAAAGTTTAAGGAATTGAAGGTGGCCCGTGTGTGTACGTGGCTAAAAGAGTACAAAGGATTCCAGGATATAGTGTCATGAGGGGTGGGGTATATGAACCATGGGTGGGAAAAAGTGGAGACACCAAGAGGGACATGATCCAGCCAGGGGGCCGAGTGGGAGCAGGCAAAGGAGACATTTGCCCCAGGCCTTTTAAATTGCCCACAATGGCCCACTCCACACAGCTCCAAAGGTAGGTGAGGGGGCCTAGTTCCAGTGTCCAGGCGGCACTGAGGGTTGGCAATGTACTGGCCTAGTCTTCACAAATGTACTGTGACTATAGCTTGTAAAGAGCTTTGAGATCCTTGGATGACAATACTATAGAAGTGTAAGGTATTGAGTATAGGACTGCGTAAGATTCCAAACACCATTTTGCATTACATCACTGAGCCAAATATAACATGGGAACCCTTCTCATTGGCATTTAAAATAACTACTGAGGACTATAAAGGAGGATAGAGAGGTACAGTAATAAAGCATGAACATTCATATCATTTTAACAGAGCTTATACTGTACCATGTTATGCTGTAGTAGACACAGGCAAGTTACACAAACATTTTCTAGCTCCTGTCGGAGGTTGTTTCATTGGCTTTGGTTTTTGCTTGGGAGTGGCTTTTTTTTTCTGATGGGGAGACTTGCAATATTTCTCTTTAAATACACTGCTATGCCATTGCATTCAAACACCTACACTGTGCCTACAGTCCAGCCATCTGCTGGCATAGATTTGGTCAGGGGAGTGACCCCTGACTGATAAGTGCACTGGCAAATGCTTTTTCAATAGACACAAATATACTGGCAAAACTGTGCCTTTACTGGTCCAACTTGTTTGTTTTGGGGGGGGATGGTTTTGCTCTTCTGGTACAAAATATATCCCCTTTGTCAGTCTGGAACACCAGTAAAGTGTTCCCAGTGTAAACATGGCCAGGAGGAGAAAACCAGTTCAAGTCTCTCCAATTCCAGTGGAGTTAAGTAACAGCTTTCAGCCTCTCTCCACAGGTGATATGGCAGAGATAACTGGGGCTGATACAATCCCTGGGAGGTATCTGAAAGAGTCCCCATGGTTTAGAAGGCATGGGATGCGCAGCCCTAGGGATGGGAGTTCTATGACCACCACTCCTAAGAGAAAAAGACAAGTGGTGGTGGTCGGGGACTCCCTCCTAAGAGGGATGGAGTCATCCATCTGCCTCCCGGACCTAGAATCCCAGCAAGTTTGCTGCTTGCCTGGAGCTAGAATCTGGGATATTACAGAGTCGCTGCCAAAAATTCTTAAACCTGTAGACTATTACCCCTTCCTACTTCATGTAGGAACCAATGGTACAGCCAAGAACAACTTTGAAGAGATCACGGCAGATTACGTAACCCTAGGGGGGAAGATCAAGGAATACAGAGTACAAGCAGTCTTCTCGTCTATCCTCCCTGTGGAAGGAAGGGGTCCGCGTAGGGATCATCGAATCACAGAGGTAAATGTGTGGTTGCATAGGTGGTATAGCAGGGAAGGATTTAGTTTCTTTGACCATGGGATTCTGTTTCATGAATAGGGATTGCTGAGAAGAGATGGGATCCACCTCACTAAAAGAGGAAAGAGCATCTTTGCGGGCAGGCTTGCAAACCTAGTGAGCAGGGCTTTAAACTAGGTTTGTCGGGGGAAGATGACACAAGCCCGGAGGTAAGTGGGGGAAGGAGGAGGGAACAATCAAGTGGGCTTCCTGGGTGAAGAGGAGAAAGTGGGCCAATTGGCCCCTTCTCTAAGATGCTTGTACACTAATGCCAGAAGCCTGGGGAACAAACAGGAAGAATTAGAGGCCCTGGCACTGTCACACAAGTATGAGGTGGTTGGAATAATGGAGACTTGGTGGGACGATTCGCATAACTGGAGCACGGTCATGGAAGCTTATAAATTATTTAGGAAGGACAGACAGGGGAGAAAAGGAGGAGGAGTTGCGCTCTATAGCTGTGTCTACACGTGCACACTACTTCGAAGTAGCGGCACTAACTTCGACATAGTGCCCGTCGTGGCTACACGCGTCGGGCGCTATTTCGAAGTTAACTTCGACGTTAGGCGGCGAGACGTCGAAGTCGCTAACCTCATGAGGGGATCGGAATAGCACCCTAGTTCGACGTTCAACGTCGAAGTAGGGACTGTGTAGACGATCCGCGTCCCGCAACGTCGAAATTGCTGGGTCCTCCATGGTGGCCATCAGCTGGGGGGTTGAGAGATGCTCTCTCTCCAGCCCCTGCGGGGCTCTATGGTCACCGTGGGCAGCAGCCCTTAGCCCAGGGTTTCTGGCTGCTGCTGCGGCAGCTGGGGATCCATGCTGCATGCACAGGGTCTGCAACCTGTGGCTCTGTGGATCTTGTGTTGTTTAGTGCAACTGTGTCTGGGAGGGGCCCTTTAAGGGAGCGGCTTGCTGTTGAGTCCGCCCTGTGACCCTGTCTGCAGCTGTGCCTGGCACCCTTATTTCGATGTGTGCTACTTTGGCGTGTAGACGTACCCTCGCAGCGCCTATTTCGATGTGGTGCCGTGCAACGTCGAAGTTGAACATCGACGTTGCCAGCCCTGGAGGATGTGTAGACGTTATTCATCGAAATAGCCTATTTCGATGTTGGCTTCACGTGTAGACGTAGCCTATGTGAGGGAGCAGTATGACTGCTCAGAGCTCCAGTATGAGGAAGGAGAAAATCCAGTTGAGCGTCTTTGGGTTAAGCTTAGAGGTGGAAGTAACAGAGGTGATGTTGTCGTTGGTGTCTGTTACAGACCACCAGATCAGGGAGAGGAGATAGATGAGGCTTTCTTCAGGCAGCTAAGTGAAGCTTCCAAATCACAGGCCCTGGTTCTCATGGGAGACTTTAATCATCCGGACATTTGTTGGGAGACCAATACGTCAGCACACAGACAATCCAGGAAGTTTTTGGAGAATGTTGGGGATAACTTGTTGGTACAAGTGCTGAAGGAACTGACCAGGGGCCATGCACAACTTGACCTGCTGCTCACAAACAGGGAAGAACTAGTAGAAGAAATAGAAGTGGGAGGGAACATGGGCTGCAGTGACCATGAGATCAAAGATGTCAGGATCCGGACAAAAGTAAGAAAGGTGAGCAGTAACATACAGACCCTTGATTTCAGAAGAGCAGACTTTGACTCCCTGAGAGACTGGATGAGCAGGATCCCTTGGGAAATGAAGATGAAGGGGAAAAGAGTTGAAGAGAACTGGCAGTATTTTAAAGAAGTCTTACTGAAGGCAACGGAACAAACAAACAATCCCGCTGTGTAGTAAGAAATGCAAACATGGTAGGCAACCAGTTTG
The DNA here is from genome assembly GCF_033958435.1 of Carettochelys insculpta. NCBI lineage: Eukaryota > Metazoa > Chordata > Testudines > Carettochelyidae > Carettochelys > Carettochelys insculpta. The sequence goes on from NC_134137.1 coordinate 353,334,198, forward strand.
GCTCAACAGGGAAATCCTTAGTCAGCGTAAATTCAAAAAGGATGCATACAAGAAATGGAAACATGAACAGTTGACTGAGGAGTATAAACATACGGCTGGAGAATGCTGGGCAGTAATCAGGAAAGCGAAAGCACAACTGGAACTGCAGCTGGCAAGGGATGTGAAGAGTAACAAGAAGGGTTTCTACAGGCATGTGAACAATAAACAGGTTATCAGAGAAGGTATGGGGCCATTACTGGATGAAGGAGGTAACTTAGTGACAGATGATGCAGGAAAAGCTGAAGTACTCAATGCTTTTTTTTTGCCTCAGTCTTCACGGACAAAGTCAACTTCCCCATGACGGTCCTAGATGATGCAGTATGGGAAGGTGGAGGGCAGCCATCTGTGGGGAAGGAACAAGTTCTGAGCTATCTAGAAAAACTAGATGTGCACAAGTCCATGGGTCTGGATTTAATGCACCCCAGGGTATTGAGGGAATTGGCAGAGGTCTTTGCTGAACCTTTGGCCATTATCCTTGAAGACTCTTGGAGATCAGGGGAGATACCGGATGACTGGAAGAAGGCAAACGTAGTGCCCATCTTTAAAAAAGGAAATAAGGACAATCCAGGGAACTATAGACCCGTCAGCCTTACCTCAATACCTGGGAAAATAATGGAGGGAATCCTCAAGGAATCTGTTTTGGAGCACTTGGAAGAGGGAAAAGTGATCAAAAGTAGCCAACATGGAGTCACCGGGGCAAGTCCTGCCTGACTAATCTGATTAGCTTCTATGACAAGGTAACAAGCTCCGTGGACATGGGGACGTCAGTGGATGTGATATACCTAGACTTCAGCAAGTCTTTTGATACGGTCTCCCACAACATTCTTGTCCATAAGTTAAGGAAATATGGATTGGATCCTTGGACTATAAGATGGATAGAAAGCTGGCTTGATGGTTGGGCCCAACGGGTAGTGGTCAATGGCTCAATATCTGGATGGCAGTCTGTTTCAAGCGGAGTGCCGCAAGGCTCTGTTCTGGGGCCGGTGTTATTCAACATCTTTATTAATGACCTGGATGAGGGACTGGATTGCACCCTCAGCAAGTTTGCGGATGACACAAAACTAGGTGGAGAGGTAGATTCGTTGGAGGGTAGAGAGAGAATCCAGAGGGACCTGGATAAATTGGAGGATAGGCCCAAAAGAAATCTGATGCGGTTCAATAAGGAGAAGTGTAGAATCCTGCACCTGGGGCGGAAGAATCCCAAGCATTGTTACAGGCTGGGGACCAACTGGCTCAGCAGCAGTATGATGGAAAGGGACCTAGCGGTTATGGTGGATGAAAGGCTGGGTATGAGTAAACAGTGTGCCCTTGTAGCCAAGAAGGCTAACAGCATACTGGGGTGCGTTAGGAGGAGCATTTCGAGCAGATCTACAGAAGTAATTAATCTTTATTCAGCACTGGTGAGGCCACATCTGGAATATTGTGTCCAGTTTTGGGCCCCCCAGTATAAAAAGGATGTGGATTTGCTGGACCAGATTCAGCGAAGGGCAACAAAAATTATTCAGGGTCTGGAGCACAAGACCTATGAGGATAGGCTGAGGGATTTGGGCTTGTTTAGCTTACAGAAGAGAAGACTTAAAGGTGGTTTAATAGCAGCTTTCAACTTCCTGAAGGGGAACTCTAAAAAGGAGGGTGAGAACTGTTCTCAGTGGTGTCAGATGGCAGAACAAGGAGTAATGATCTGAAGTTGAAGAGGGAGAGGTGTAAGTTAGATATTAGGAAAAACTACTTCACCAGGCAGGTGGTGAAGCATTGGAATGCGTTGCCTAGAGAGGTGGTGGATTCTCCATCCTTTGAGGTTTTTAAGTCCCAGCTGGACAAGGTCCTGGCTGAGATGACTTAGTAGGAGTTGATCCTGCTTGAAGGGGGCTGGACTAGATGACCTCCTGAGGTCCCTTCCAGCCCTGTGATTCTGTGATCCTGTATGCTCATTCCGCAGTCAGGAAACAGGCACAATGAGTGGTGGGGCCCAGTACAAAATTATGGTAATGAGTGGCAAGACACCCATTGATTTCAGTGAGTGTTCAATCAAGCCTTGTGTGTGATGGCATGTCCCTGCTCAGGGGTTGTGACTCCCATTCCCCACTGCTCTAGCCATCAGATCCAATTTCTTCTCACTATGTCTTAGAGCTGCAATCAGTGGTGTCTGTCAGAAATAAATTGTGCTAGAACCTTCCCCTTCACACCACATCCGTCACTGTATATAGCAGCAGATCTTTAAGGCCTCAGGGCAAAGATTCTCCAATCTGACATCCTGCGCAACACAAGCCAGAAAATTTCATGCAAACCAGCCCATCAGTTGCAGCTGAGATAGAGTGTAACTTTTTGAAAGATAAGCCACTCTTGATATCAAGACTTTGAGTGATGAAAAATCTGCCACATCCCACGGTAAATTTGTTCCAATCATTCATTAACCTCCCTGTGTAAAACCTTGCACTTTAATCCTAGTTTCAAGTTTGTCTAGCATTAGCTTCCAACTGTTGCCTCTGGAATATCTGGATGCCTCCCAAATGGAACAAACGCAAGTGTTAGACCATCAATTAGACCAAAATGTGGCACCCTGTTTTGTATGTTAAGGTTTATATATCTTAGCCATAATCCTTTTGCTGTGGCAAATATAGATTAAAGTGAACTTTCCATTTTTTTTACCCTGAAAGTGAAGACACCTAGCAGGGATGGAGTCTTGTAGCCCTGGACCAGCTGCTGGAAAAAGCTTTATCCTCCTTATGTAAGACTGACACCTCTGAAGTTCCTTCCAAAGGCACTTGTGGTTCCAGGCTGACAGGCATTTTTATGTAGCTTAATCTGTAGTCATGGAAGTCCATGAAGATGAGGACCAAGTTGAAGTGTATGTGGTATGTTCTATGTGGAGCCAGTGGAGTACTGAGGGGAGGCATGTTCTGCAACCACAGTCACTAAGGATGCCGGCTGCTGTGCTCTCTGAGGTCACTTCCTTTGGTCACAAGTACAGTGAGGGACAAGGGCCTGACAAAGGCATGCCTTCCACTCCACTCAAGTCACTGCCCAGCACTATGAGGGTGACACCTCCAGCCAACCTCAGATGGAAGGAGTCAATGTGGGAACCATAGCTCAGCTTCTCTTAGCGGGGGGGGGTCAAGCAGAACCCCAGGTGTTGACAATTTGAGGAATCTCTGAAAAATGGGAGCTGCTGTTTTGCTGACTAAACCTTCAAAGTGTTTCTGGCTTCCCACCAATGTAATTATGTCTCATGCAAGCCAAGTTTCAGACAGCAGCTGATCCAGGCAATGAGCTGTCTGGGTGATGGCTCTCTTAGTGGGGAGATGTGCCAGACAGAACTGGGTATCATCTGTGCTACTGTTATGAGCATAATGTTCCACAGTTCTCGCCCTAGAAAAGTCATGTGATCCAGGCACAAGACTAAGCACCATGCGGTCAGTTTTTTAAACCTTCCCCCCACCCCGACGCCCTACTTTATTGTAGGCCTTTTAGGAGATGCTAGGGGTTTCTTGTGCCTCAGTTTCTCTCCCTATAAAAGGGACATAATTCCCTACGTCTCCGAGGTGATGTGTGAGGCACTCATAAACTATAGCGATGAGCACACAGGAATGCCAGCAATGGTAAACAGAGAAGTGCATGCTGTCTTTTTCTAATAACTGTAATGTGATTCATTTATTTGTGTGATGAAGATTTGAATTTTCTTTACAACTGACAGGTGTGCTTTTGGGTATCTCTGAACCATGCTGATGAAAAGCTAAGAGTTGTAATCCCGGTGCCAGTTAGACCAACACTTGTCATTAAACTGGAAAACCATATGCGTGGAAATGGGCTGTATTTTATTTACATGAAACCACTACAAACAATAGTGGGCTGCAGCTCTGAATAGGTGACTAGTACAGTTGGTGCTTAAGGATCAAGCAATGCTATAACAACCAGCATAGACACAGTAACCGGTAGCATGCCCAGACTGTGCAAAGGCAGTGAATCACTTTCTTATCGCTAGCAGTGTGGTGTTAAAGACAAATGGCGTTTCTAATTGCTAAGTGAAATGTTGCCATGACAGAAGACCTTTTTCCTGCTTCCTTCTTTTCCAAATGCAATCGCTGTTTCCTAATAAAATAGTTAATGGGCCAAACCCCTCCCTGCCCTCACATTAGCATGTTGCTTCTAACGCCACAAGAGACAGCCTTACAATTAGTAGAACTCCAACCAATGACTTTTGTTGTAGGTCTCCCACCGCTAGGGAATGGAATCAAGTCTTATGTATTTTCCCCATCAGTCCTGGAAAATCAGACTGTTGTCACTAGATTTGGATCTGAAATAAGGGTGGCACCCACTGTTCCAGGAGAGATTCAGGTGCTGCCCAGCTGATTAGCAAAGTGCCCACAGCTGCCAGTATGTTTCTATTGGTGGTGCACACCTCCCCATGCCTTGGAGCACATAACAACATTTATTCTGCTCTTGGATGGGTATAGCTTAAGGGAACACCAGTTGCACCACCTGTAGCATGGTGCTGACTGATGCACCTGAAAAATTAAGATTAAAATGAACATTAGACTAGAAGATCCTCCCTGAATTTCAGCTCCATGACCCCAGAAAACGTTTGGGCTTATCAGACCATCCCTATTGTACTCAAGGAAAGAGAAGCAGAGGAGTTTCTGAAAATTAAGAAATATGTATTTGTTTTCAAACTAGCCATTCCTTGCAATAATACAACAACTTTTACCTGCTTCAATTCTGTACACTGCATAAACTTCATACATTATCAAACTAGACTAGTTGTATAGTAATATATATTTGTTGAAACATTTTTCTTCTGGACCTATTCAGCTTGATTTTGAAAAATACAAAAGCCCCAAGAAAAGCATAAAAGATGATGAAGTTGAACAGTAATAAAGTTAAAAAAGCAAAATAAAATGTAACTTTAACAGGAGGGCCTAAAGTAACAAACAATGCTAGGGATTTTCCCATTCAAAAATATTTTCAAAACATACTGATTTCTAAATCACACAGGACACAGTTCAGATAAAAAACAATTTGTGATAAACACTTTAACTCACAATTTAAACTGAATTATTGAATTCTAAGTACACACACACGCCGCCCTCAGCAGCTTTACTTCTGGAATTGTAGAACATATCAATTCTCCTGCCTACTTTTTGGGGGTAGCTCATACTTGTGTTAATGTGAGCATGAGGATTGCATTTATGGTTTGGTCCTACAAGGTGTTGCACCCAAAGGAATGCAAAAGCTAGTTGTGTTTTTCCTTCTCCCAAGCTCACATGCTCACACAGTCATGAGGACAACCTGGTCCTACATTTGGGTATAATTTACCTAGTACTGTCCCATACATTCGAGTGGTATTGAACAAGAAGCACAAGGCCCTCTTTTATGTTGGTGTTGTTGTAGTGCCAGGGTGAAGGTTTTCCCGCATAGCTCACAGGTGAGATGGCTCCCGAAAGCTTCATGCCACATTCTTTGAGGCTGGCTTTGGCTGTAACTGGGGTTATATTTTGGGAGAGGGGACTGGCGACCTGCCTGGAGAGAATGAACCCCTACCCCCAGCTCCATCTTTTGGCTTTTGTAGTTTCAGGCTATCATGACTAGACATTTCTGCCCTTCCTTTCAAGGGCTTGGTTGCCATGTTATTCTCTGCTGCCAGTTCTCTGCCATTTGTTCCAGCTTCTTGCTTGCTTGCGTTTCCCATTTTGTCTTTGCCTTCACTGCTGTTCACTGGAGCAGCTGAAATTCCCTGTTCAACTGGATCCTTTATTCCTGGCTCAGCTGGCTCATTCATATCTTTCCATCTTCGGGCACCGGATTTTGAATTGAATTCATACATTTTGCCAGTGACTGGTTAGGGAGAAAAAGACCAACAGTTAAACTCTTTCTCCTGTTAGCAGGCCAGTGGTGGAAATTCCCCTCAGTGTGTCAGTTCACAAAGAGTAAATCTCATCAAAAGATCTCGAAGCTGCAGTCTGTTTGGCAAACCCAATTTCTTCACCTAAGTCCTAGATTTGCTGTTTTAACTCTAGAGTAAAGCAGCAAAAGTCCCCCCGCTGATGCACTGACAGAGGTGTGGATGTGATTGAATTGCTTCAGGAGGACATATAAGCTATACCAGTATAAGATGCCTTCATAAGGGTTTAGCTGTGTCGTGCTAGGGCTTGTCATAGTTTACTGGTTCAAATAAAAACCACACTCCTAACTGATGTGGATATCCTGTATAATGATGGTCTAGCGTAGATCAGTCCTAAAACCACACTGCTGTCTAGACTAGGAAAGACTGTGTGGTAGGTTTGCTATCTCCATGTAGCTAATTATTTGTAAAAACAATCTGAAATATGAGGCAGCTATTGTAGACATAGTTTAACACCTTTAAACTCAGCTCAGTTTGTCCAAGCTGATGCCAGGCTTGGCATCCCCAATGATTTGGCCTATTTATTGACTTATTATTTGCCTAGAATACTTTTCTCCAGACACATGCTCTGTACTATAGTAAAAGATAATGAAATAAGAACATAAGAAGGGCCATAATGGGTCAGACCGAAGGCCCATCCAGCCCAGTAGCCTGTCTGCTGACAGTGGCCAGTGCCAGGTGCCCCAGTGGGGGGTAGACTGAAGACAATGATCAAGTGACTTGTCTCCTGCCATCCATCTCCAGCCTCTGACAATCAGAGGCCAGGGACACCATTCCTACCCTTGGCTAATAGCCTTTTATGGACCTAACCTCCATGAATTTATCCAGCTCTTTCTTAAATTCTGTTACAGTCCTAGCCTTCATAGTCTCCTTGAGCAAGGAGTTCCACAGGTTAGCTATGCACTGAGTGAAGAAGAACTTTCTTTTATTAGTTTTAAACCTGCTACCCATTAATTTCATTTGGTGTCCTCTAGTTCTTGTATAATGATGTAGTGTCTCTGTTTATGTGCTAGGGAGGGGAGAGTTCATCCTTATACACCCTACTGTCTCAAATCTTTCGTACTTTAGTGCACTATGCTATAGCGTTCTGTTAGAAAGTACGTATAGCCCTCTGTAGACGTTAACAGCAGCTCTTCCTTTCTACAGCGTAAACAGGCCTCCATTGCTTCAGCTTATTTATTCTCCACAGAGACGTAGAGAAATATCCTGGTGTTTAATGTAATTACCTTATTGTTTAAAATACTCCTTATTTGTTAAGTGGACAAGGGAAATGGAGATCTAGGAGCATTTCCTGTAATTAATTGAACATTATTCTTATCCGATACTGTGAGATAAAAAGACTATTAAGGACTGGTAAGAGATCTATGCTAGAGTTAGTGCCAGGATTAATGGACCTTGACACAGTAGTGTAATTTGGGCAGTTAAAGATAAAATTGGACTTCTCCTCACATGATTTATATGGCTACTTACAGATTAGGCACTTTGGAATATAAAAGAATAAGAAATGTCTCATAGCCCTATATGTAGCTACCAGCACAAAAGGTTATTGCAGAGGGTGTAGCCTGAAGGCGTGGGTGTTTGCATACCCTCCTGCAGGGCTGTCATGTGAGGTTTAGTTATTGGACCAGTGGAGTTTGGAGGACACCTGACCCAGCTTCTCTTGAATCTGCTGAACTGAGCATTTATGACTCCAAGTCTGGCAGGTGGGATGTTGTGACATTGTCTCCATGATGTGCTCATTTCATCCCATAAGAGTACATCCTCTAGGAATAACCACAGCATGCGTGACAGTTCTTGTTCTCCATCGCCATACACCTGCCCATGCTCAGAAGATAAGTTTCCAAAACTCTTGAGATACTAATGTTCTCATACATCCAACCCACTCCAGGCTGCAGGAATGCTCTTTTAATGTGTACGCACATCTTTACTGCCCCTGGAGCATTATACTGCACCATAACACTTAGCTCATGGCACAAATATCATCCCACTGTGGTGTGTTTGTGATTAGCTGAACCCTGTGCCTAGAACCTGAGCCCCAAAAATTTTGTATTCATCACATTTAGATCTAGTGTTTGAAGACATTGTTCTGGGAGCCAAGTCAGTGCCAAGCTATTATAAAGAAAAAGTTTTTGAGGCACTATCTTTATTCGACCAGCTTGTTGGTGAGAAACACTTTTGAGCTACTCAGGAAGAGCTCTGTGCAGCTCAAAAGCTCGTCTCTCTCTCCAACAGAAGATGGTCGAATAAAATATTACCTTCCCCCATCTTGTTGCTTTAGGTTTAGGCAGTCAGGAAAGCCTAAGGAAAGGACACGTCATGTATTTTTACAAAATAAGTTGCACAGCTGCTACGCACAGGTCAGGCTCTTGTACCAGATATGGCCTGGCTATAAATCTGCAACCCCAGACAGACATAGGTGAGATGTCTTCCATGAGATCCTTTAACGCAATGCTGCTTGTACCCCATTAGATAAGAGATATTACACATGACATCACCTGGTGTATGAATCGTGTTGCCTGATCTTTTGTTTATGTATTAAGTTATATAGCTTACTTAAGAATTTCCAGTTATCATTTTGAGAGTTTACCAGTTCTTGTCCCAGAATCAAGCCCAGTGTTTAGTTGGGAACCCTGCTGCGCACAGTTGCAACACTCACACTGTAGGAAATCTATCAGAACATATATCAATAAGCAAGCAGGCAAACTGGGTCTATAGGCTACAATAGTGTAATACAATTTAGCATTCCATGACAACTCCGTGGAAAGTTGCTCTTCTAGGTACCTAATCACTAGTGTGCATCCTTGCGGTTATATGTCAGACCTGCTGCTGAACTGTTGTGAATATATCATCCTCTCTTTGCTGCCCCGTTTGCTAACAAATCTCTCTCAGCCATTAGCGTTGGAGTTTTGAACTCTAATGCTGAGCAGAATCAGCACAGGGCAGATCTACATTACCCCAGAAGACTGACCCACTCAGGGGTTTGATTTTGCATGTCAGACATGAGGAGCAAGGGAGGTCAACAGGAGAAACTCATTGACCTCCCCCAGTATAGACAGCCAAGTTAGCCAATTGCAGATACATCAGAGTTTTTTTGTTTGTTTGTTTGTTTTGTTTTTTAAAGCTACGCAACTGCCATAGCTAGAATTGCTTATCTGTGGTTGATGTACTTTCCCTAGTGTAGACATAGCTGTTGACTCATGGAAATGTAGGACTGGAAGGGACCTCAACAGGTCAACTAGTCCAGTCGTTTGCACTGATGCAGGACTAAGTATTATCAAGATCATTCCTGATAGGTGTTAATCTAACCTGTTCCTAAAAACCTCTAATGACAGTCTGACAGAACATACACCTGTGTTCACAAAACATGGCCATTATTGTCCTGATAAAATGCAGGTAGGAGCACTGAATGTGAAGTTGTTATGAGATTTCCCTGAATGATGTTATTAGCATGTTCCAAAACCCAGATCACTGCCCAAACAATGATTGGTAAACAGGCCTACCTTAAACAAAAGCAGAACATACATTTCTAATTTGCATTTCAGCAATAAGCAGGATCCTCAAACAAGGAGGGAAAGAAAAAAAGCTCAAACAAGTGAGCGGGGGAAAAAAACAAAAGGGAAAATCCTTCCAATGGTTTGCAAGAAAGGGACTTAAACTATAATAAGAGGGACAAACACTCCAGGCACCCCTTTCTCTCCCTGCCTATTGCATTCATGGTACCCGAAATTTTAAAGAAAATTTGGGCACTGGGAAAAAGAATCTTGACCTGAGAAGTTTGGTGAGCAAAACTGCAGAAAGTACTGGGTGAGAGAACTTTTTGCTTTGAATTCACCATAGTTTGTTAGGTACTAGTAACATTTTACCACTGTAACCATTTGACTTTTATGCTTCATTATGTGTACTCAACATCTTTTGCAGTTAATAATGTAACCCAGATGTGTGTGGCAGAAGCCAGTTACATACATACACTCAGGGTGTAGCTTGCATACTGGAAAGCTGTTTGTGAGTGGCTCAGGTAGGAGCTACTTCAGCAAGATACCGTAAGGCACCCAAGGCTGCCAGCAGGGTTGACACAACTGCTCGTTAGTCTGTATTGTACTCTGGTATGGCACAGGGGGAGATTCCATAACCTAGGTAATTTGTTCCAGTGCTTAACAATCCTTACACTCTGCAGTTTTCCCTAATGTCTAAATCTCCCCTGATGGAGTTTAAGCCAGTTTTTTCTGGTCTTGTCCTTAGTGGGTAGAGAGAACAAGTTGTTATACTCCTCTTTAGAGCAACCTTATACAGACTTGAAAACTGTTATCATGTCCCTCCTCAATCTTCTCTTGTCCCTCTAAGGTCAGGTTTCATGGTCTAGAAAATATTTTTGTTGCCTCCTCTGGACTTTTTTCACTTGGTGCACATTTTTTGTCACCTTTCTAGGCATTAAGTTGTAGCTATCACAGTGGGAACTCCTTTTGGCAGAAGATCCTCTCTAGAGCTTTTGGCTCATCCTGTCGCATCTAGTGACTGCCTCAGTTCTTTCACTTTTCTTGTCTGTCCCACTGTGCTCCTGAGAGGCAGCCTGACCAATAGGTGCCTCCTTCCCTGTGTTAAACAATCAACAAACCCCGGATGCAGTGGCACCCATGCACTGGAAGAAGGTGAGCTCACCACAGCTGTGCAGGAATGAGCACCCATTGATCCCTGCTGTGCTGAAGATTGTAGAGGAGGCATCAGTACACCTGCTCCTATTCCACTGGCCCATCCTCTGAATGTGGGGGAAGGATGCAGCTGACATGGGTTGTTGCTGCCCTAGCACTACAAATGCAATCATGGAGCAGTTCTGCTATCCCTCCACACACTGGGGGAAGATTGTGCTCTCCCCACTCCCTGGGCTAAGTCAATGTATTCCCGCTTGCCAGCAGTAGCACCAATTCAGATATTTCTGGGGGCTTAGGAGGAAATTCTGGCCTCCCTGCTCTCCTGCTCCTGGCAGAGACTCTGTTCTGGACCCTGCTCCTCTCTCCGCCTAGTAAGGCTTCCCACTGCTCCCTCAGGCTAAGAGCCTCCCCTCTCTCTTATCCACACACAGCAAGTGATGGTCCCACCAGGAGTTGATTCTCAGAGGACTTACAGGAATATACTCTCCCTATGCCCATTAGCAACACCATTTGGCCCAGCCACCCTCCCATCTGTACAGAGGGGAAAGCAGGTCAAATTTCAGTCACATTGCAACCATGGAGCCAGAGTGACACCATTTCAGCAGCAGCTGTACTGATTTTGTACAGGTCTGCTTCTCAAAAGTGGTCAGGCCAGGCCTCCCCCACCCCATCACCACCCCCAGCCCTGCCATCTGTGGAACTTAAAGCAAGTAGAAATATCTTTTGGGGAGCAATTTCTCCCAGCCCTTCCAACTGTTACCACATTCACAAATGTTACTAGGGCATTTGGCTTGATTTTTCACACAGCCATACTGGGTCAGACCAATGCTTCACCTAGCCCAGTATCCTGTCTTCCAACAGTGTCCAGCGCTGGATACGTCAGAGGGAGCAAACAGGACATGGCACTTTAATTGTTGTCCAGTCCTAGCTTCTAGCACTTTGAGGCTCAGGATACCCAGGACATTTTTGCTAACATCCATTGATGGTCCTGTCCTAGATGAAATTCTCTAATTCATTTTTGATCCAGTTGTATATCTGGCTTTCACACATTCCCTGGCAGTGAGTTCCACAGGTTGACTGGGGGTTTTGTGAAGTTCTTCCTAAGATTTGTTTTAAACCTGCTGCCTATTAATTTCATTGGATACCCCTTTGTTCTTGTATTTACGTGAAGATGTGATAACACTTCCTTATTCACTTTCTCCACACCACCCATCATCTTATAGACCTGTATCATATTGCCCCTTACTCATCTTTTTCAAACTAAAAAGTCTCAGACATGTTAATCTCACCTTATATGGAAGTTCTTCTATTACCCCAATCGTTTTATTGCCCTTCAATATATTTTTTGAGATGGGGTGACTAGAATTGCACAATATTCAAGGAGTGGACATGCCATGAATTTACATAGTGGCATTATGATATTTCTGTCTTATTAGATATCTGTTTCTTAATGGGTCCTAAAACTGTTAGCTTTGACTGCCACTGCACATTGTGCAGATATTTTCAGAAAACTTTCCACACTGATTCCAGTATCTTTCTTGAGTGGTAACAGTTAATTTAGAAGACCCCATCATTTTGTAGGTATAGGTAGGTTTATATTTTCCAATAAATATTTCTCATTTATCAAAATTGACTTAAAATTAATTCCCACTCTCCTTAGAAACAACCAGCTTTTAAATATGAAATGCAAATAATTAAGGTAACCAGTCCAATTTATTTCAAGCCAAACATTTAAATTCACTTTCAATTTTTCTTTACCTGGGTCTCTGGCTTCTCCATCAAAGACTGTGTTTATCTTGGTCATTTCCTATGAAGAGACACATAATGTGAAATCAAGTCCATGAAATAATTAAACAAGGAGGAGGTGCAGTGACTTGGAAATTTTTCCGTACATGGATTGAAGAAAATTAATATGACCTGCATGCTGCATTGGGGTGAGTTTAATCAGAACTGGCAACAAAAGTCATAGTGGATTTGGGTGTTTGCTACCCAATGTTCAAAGGAAAAATAATGGGCCTCACATGCTAACGGACTCAAAATGGGAAACACAACAGATCATCCCCCTACTAGGAGGGGGTTGGACTTCCCTATCAAAAAAGCTTGGGGAGTGGTAGCTTGATATTGAAAGCCGTTGAACAAGATTTTAAGCCAGTGTCATTGCACACTCTGTGTTCGAAGTAAACAAGCCTGTACTTCCCTGGAATTAGTCATGTCATTTTGCTGTGTCAGAAACAAAAGATTTAGAGCTGGATTCTCTCAGTTACACTGCTGCTGGTCAAAAATAACATTGTTGAAGCCAATGAAGTTACACCATGTAAAACTGGTTTGAGTGGACAAATGGGCCCATTGTTTTCTTTCTGCTTTATCTTCAAATCTCCTTTCTAATTACCCTGACTCTGCCTCTCTTGTGTCTGATAACTGGGGGATGGGAAACGTAGTCATTCCATAGAGGTGAATGGGAACATGATGCAGCTGAACTACAACTCCCATGAGCACCATGCAGGGATTTCTGAATGGAAAAATTTGCACGTTTTGTCAAAAACCATTTTGGTGTTTGGGTGCCTGTTTTTTGAACAGTAAGCGCTGTTCATGGAAAAAGTTTAGGTAGTTGAAAACCCAGTTTTCTAAAACAGCTTTGATAGAAAAATTTTGACCTAGTGACCTCATATTATGGCATGAATAACTCAGGATTCCTTATTTTCAGTGCCTGCTTTCTCCGTGATTATCACACAATGGGCCAGATTTATGAAAGCGCAACACTGGTCACATGGGTTTTGTTTTTCGAATGGTACTAAATAAGAACCCTAACTTGATTCACTTCATCTCTATCTCCTCAGCCACCCCCTCTGTAAATGGCACTTCTTCACAAACACCTTCACTACAGTCTTCTCTGCAGGTAAGAAAGTACCAGGCTAGAGTGTTGAAAATCCTTACTCCAAAGCTCCACAGAAAAATGATGGGCCTACCAAATCCTGCTCAGTGTCACTATTCAGTCACACTTCTTCCCATTTCATCCTCTTACTCTCCTTGTATTTTATTTGTCTGTCTGGAGTGTAAATTCTTTCAGGCATGGATTTGGGTGATGTGCCACTGAACTCAATGCGTGCGTGTGTGTGTGATTTTTTTCGTTGACTTAAATCAAATTTGTATTTCATGCTGTCAGAAAAAGAACTCAGCACATTGTCAGCGGATAAAGAGTTTCATGCTTAATAGGTAGGGCACCAGGTTGGGAGTAAGGACTTGGGTCCTATAACGGTCTCTGCCACTGACCTACTGTGTAACCTTGGACAAATCACATCTCTCTGTGCCCCTTCCTACTCTTTACCTGTCTTGCCTCTTTACGAAGAGATTTTCACTTGCATATATGTACAGCACCTAGCACATTGGGGCAGCAGTCTTGCATTGAAGTCCCTGACCGGTGGTGTTATATTAATAATCCTACAGTCTTGATTTAAATCAGATTCTCTCTGCCTGAGTAAGATCTATGGGACCAGGATTTAACGTGGTGTCATTGACCCACTTGCTAAAATGCCCATTAGTAGTATTTCTAGTGATGGCTTCCTATCTTCATTATGTAATATACAAAAACCTCTGGGATACGTCTAAATTTAAAAAGTAGCACTACTCAATATTGATGAAATAATGGGTTTGTATACTTACATAGGAAACATGTCTATTGTCAGAAAGAATTTTCTTGGCATAGTGTCTATCTTGCAATCTCTTTTGCTGGTCTCATCCAAAAGTTCTGCAGCTTCCATGTCCATACTGTAGGATTAGTTTGGGCCAAACACTTTAGTTTGTGACTTACAGTACTTACCAAAACCACTTCTTTCTTGACTTTCTTCTTTCCTATAGGCAAGAAAATGCACATTCTGAGGAATCAGACTTTTCTGACTGTGAAAAGTATACGTTTATAACCAATGTCTGAATGATACTTCCCTGACAGCCAGCTGGGAGGAGGAGAGATCTTTGGTGTGTTTGTGTAAATATAGTTTGTTGCCGTTCCACTTACATATTCACCAGATAGACGTAAAAGGCTGGGTCTATACTTCCAGGGATTATCAACAGCTGCTACGCAATTTTTGGTAGGCCAATTGTGTACTAAAAAATGATTTCATGGCCGTTGATATTCGTCCCTGTCCCCACTGCAGAATGCCACGAGGAGCACCCCTCCTGCCAGCTTTCCTTAATCCCTGTGACTTGCTAGGAGTTCTGGGGTCGACATTGACGCTGGAATGTGCTGTTTGCACGTGCACAAAACAGCACCCCAGCCTAAGCATTCGCTCTTCTGCAGCAAGCGTAGACCCAGCCAAAGTGATTAACTTTGGCTGGTGTTGAGTTACAAATCGCCTTAGTGCTGAATGCAGAGGCAGTGAAATATGGTTACCAGTGCTGTAATTATTGTAGGAATACAGGGAAGCAGGTCTGTGCTTAAGCTGTTCCAAATGAGGGGACCATAGTGAGTTGAAAAAACCTTATGAAGCCCTGGGCTTCATTGCCAGGGCCCTCTGAAAGTTAAGAGGGGTGGAGACAAGTGTCCCAGCTAGAAGGCTGCAAACTCTTCCCAAGCATTCTCCCTGAATTGGTTTAACCTGTTCTCGCTCTCAGTCTCTCTCTCTCACACACACACACACACACACATATTGTGATAGGATTGTGTTTTCTGCTCTGCTTGGTCATAGCTGAAGTCTCTTGAGATGGAGTAACATTTGTGCCTAGACTGCAAAGAGCTAAAAGTTACTAAGTGGGGTGACCACCCATCCTGTATTGCGCTGGATGGTCCCATGTTTGGGAAGCCAAAAAGGCGTCCCTACTTATTTTTTAAAAGGGACAAATTGTCCCATATGTAGGCCCTCAGGGGCTGGGAGTGGAGGTGGGAGCATCCGTGGCCACCACTTAATCAAGGCTCAGGGGCCAGGAGCTCCCACGGCCACTGCTTTCCCATGGCTCCCGGGGGTGGGGGGGAAGGCTGGCAGCTGCTGCTTTCCAGTGGCTGGCGGTGGGGTTCCAGCTCTCCAGGGCTTGGTGCAGCCAGGAGGAGCTGCCCCTCCCCCCCCATATATGGTTGCCCTATTAGTAAGAGATTGAAGTGCAGACGTCACAGAAGAGAGGTAGGTGGCAGCAGAAGGCAAATGACATTCATCTGATGAATGAGGCTGGTGAGGCAGAGAGGTGAAATGAGGTGCCATCAGGGCAGTAGTAGAGTCCTGATGACAACCAGTAGGGTAGCCAGTAAAGTGGTGTGGCTATAGCAGTGAACAGGAGGCCAGCGTGGTGGTGGGGGAGAGGCCTGAGGAGCAGCCAATTGAGCATCTGGTGGAAAAGTGTGGCAAGAACACTGAGCAGGTAGCCAGCAGCAATGAGCAGGCCGCTCATAGGAGTGACCAGTGAGCAGCCAGCACAGTGGCTTGGCAGAGGGGGGCAGCAAGCAAGTGCCTGAGTAGCTGAGTGAATAAGGTGCCTCTTTGCCCATCTGAGGGAAGGGTGAGGAGGTGGACTTTGCAGATGCACTGCTGAACTCTGGGTCTGCACTGACCAAGGACAGCAATTGCGAGTGGGGTGCAAAGAAGGATCAACCACATAAGAGACTTTGGGGGGTTGCTGGACTTGAGAACCTGAGGCAAAAAGGACACCACCCACCCTACCTGGGTGGGTCTTTTACTTATGGCTTACATCTATGAACCCTGTTTGTGGTGTTCTCTCAAATTAATGTTGAGTTATTCCTCTTTTTACTAAAAACTAGCAGGGCCCACTCCTTTGTGGCAGCTACAGCCGAAGCACTTATTTGCACAGGTAGAATTGGTTGTTTCTAATATATAAGCCAATTTATATCCTGTTGGTTTTTCAATCAAATG
This sequence comes from Carettochelys insculpta, assembly GCF_033958435.1. Taxonomy (NCBI): domain Eukaryota; kingdom Metazoa; phylum Chordata; order Testudines; family Carettochelyidae; genus Carettochelys; species Carettochelys insculpta. Next base: position 353,350,637 of record NC_134137.1, read on the forward strand.
GGAAAATCGCCCAAATCCAGAGGCTCCCAACCTTTTTGAGACCGTGACTCATTCTGACAATTCTGTAAGACTTTGCGACCCAAGCAATTCAAAACTGGGAGGAAGGTCGTCCCCTGGGAAATTTTCTTTTTGTAAATCTTGATTTGCACCCCACCACCATGCCAAGGCTTAAACTCTTTGCAGCCCCAAAACGCACCCTCATCTACCTCACATGAGTACAGCTGCTGCCCCCAGCAACTCCTTCGCTGGGCTGCTGCTGCCTCCTCCAGGCAGCTCTCCGAGCACTCCAACTCCTTTCCCCCACCTGCAGTATGGGCAGTTCCCTGCCCTGCCGCACTGAAATGGGACTCAGTTTAATTGGTATAATGGCCGGATCCCTCTTGCCAGCCATTAAACCAATTAAACTGAGTTCCATTTCAGTGCAGCAGGGCAGAGACATGGAGCTGGATGAGTGAGCAGCGGCAGTGGTGGGAGCTGCAAATGGCTCCTTAAAGAAAGCCACATGTGGCTCAGAGCCACCCAGCTGGCAACGCTTAGAAAATCTAATGGCAACCCATGTTTGGGTTCTGACCCATAGGTTAGGAAATCCCTGCACTAGTCTTTGGCTTCTTCTTTGGGTATGGAGATGCATTAAGGAGCTGATTTAAGGAAAAAAACCTTCAGCCTTCTGGTCAGATTATAGAAGGTCATGTCATCGGATAAAACTAACTGGTGAGACACAGAGCCAGGGCAGCGTTTGCATGGGAGCAGCTCCCCTGCCCACCTCTCTGTGCCGAGGGAGGGAGGTTACGAAGAAAAGGAAGAAAGAAGCCCCAGGGCTGAGGCAGTAGCTGCTGGAAAGGAACTGCTCCCCTTCCCACACCTCCCTCCTGCAGTGCCTGTGCTGTATACACTGGTGACATAAATGGCTTTCATCTTTAATTTAAAAATGCAGTAATGTCACAAACCCAAGTGAGGGCCTGTCCATGCCACTGCTGCCACTGCCAATGCTACTCCAGCCACACTACTATTTTTAGCATGTTAACTCCATGGGAGCTAGTTTGTATGTCCAGGAGCTGGGAATCATCTCTGCTGGGGGGGTGTCATTTAATAAGTGGTGTATTTATTCTTTAGAAGTAGTGAAAGAATGAAAAAAGTACATACCTGGTTTGGTTATCCTGTAAGAAAAATATAAAATTATCAATATAGTTAATAAATGCGATACCTATGTCTCCAAAATCACATTCTAGTTCTAGCCATGACAAATCTGGTCTCTTCTCATTTGACACAGGGGATATTTCTTTGCGTTACAGCTTTTTTGGTTTGTTTAGTTTGTGCATGTGTATCTGGCTGTGCCTCAGCATTACTAACTACTGCTACTGAGCTACCACCAGCAGCAAAACATTATTGTTCTTGAGACTTCCAAAGGGTTGTTTTTATATTTATATAAAATTATGTATATATAATTTTAAACTAACCAGTAACAGGGGAATTATGCCGCCCCAAAATTACACTCGCCAGCCAATTCTAGGGATGAGATAAGACTTTTTTAAAACATTTGAAGGTTTAAAATATGACCTGAAAATATCAGGATTGTTTTTAATGTGAAATCATAAGTCTTTATGAATCATTGGTCACAATTAATAAATAATAACAATCCCCAGATTAAATTCCACCATATTTGCCACAAATTGCTAAAATGCTTGCACACACCCCTTGAATAATAGCAATAACTTGAAGTTCATATGTGATCTTTCATTCTGGAAGATCTTGGCACAACTGGCCTATGATCCTTTTGGTGGTAACAGTAGTTACTATTTTTGCCAGTGATGTTCAGCTAAAGCATTTGACTAAACTGGGTATCAGTAAATTCACCAAGAGTTTCTATGTCATTTGATTTGATTTATCTTTTTACGGACTCAACATCCTAGTCCAACAATTAGCAATGTTTATTATAGCAGGCGACATATTGCTCTAAAATATTTAAACTATAAATTCGATTAACTCCCAGAGCTTCAAGTTTGTCTTTATAAGCAGCAGGTACTTCTCAATTTTAATAAGAATCACAAGTTTCCTTGAGAAATAAAGAGTTGTTTGTTTGTTTTTAATTACTTACAGTGGTCTCTTATCCTCTTTGGGTTTTGGTGCACAGTAGGTACGGATATATTTTGCCAGCAGGAAGGCTAGGTATCCAAGCAGGCCAAGAAGTAGCATGCTGCCAACAGAAATGATGAATGGCACATACCAAGCTGATTCAGAATAAACATTTTCTGTTCTGGTCAGAAGTGTAATGGGAGGCTTGAGGGGAGAAAAAGAAAATTGTATTAAATGCTGCAAACATTAAATTTTGTTGACCCCTGGTATTGAAAGTATGTTCGTGATTGTGTTCCTGTGTTTTATTTCAAACATGCATGCAGTGGTGGTGGTTAAAACCTTTGGATTGCCTTAGGGCAGTTGTCTCCAATCTTGTTACATCCAAGATTATGTTTTGAATTTAAAGGCAACTCAGGATATAGCCAGCCCCTTCCCAGAGGCCCCACCCCTTTCCCAAAGCTAGGCCCCTCAATTCCTCCCCATCTGTCATTCCCTCTTGTCTGTCCAGGGCATAGTGATGGGGAGCAGCAGAGGGTGAGGGTTGCAGGCTGTGGGGGAGATTTGGGTGCAGGAGGGAGCTCCAGACCAGGGCCGGGCGTTAGAGTGCAAGCTCTGGGATGGAGTTTGCCCCAGCCTGGAGACCTCTCCTGCACCCAAACTCCACCCCAGAGCTGTGGCCAAGAAACATCGACCACAGATGGCTCCTGGCTGGTGACACAGTGGGGCTCAAGTAGGCTGTGTGTGCCTGGCCTCGTGCTGCTAGCTGGCTGCGTGCCAGCACATCTCTGCATATGGCCCCTGGGCAGGGGATCTCCATGTGCTGCACTTCTGCCCATGCCCACAAGTGCCACCCCTATTCGCTGGTCCCCAGCCAACGGAAGCTGCTTAGACAGTGATGGGGCAGCACGATCCCTTCCCAGTGGCTGCAGAGATGCTGCCCTCAGCCAACCTGCTGCACCACAGAGGCAGCCTACCTGAAGACTGCAGCTGACTGGCAGAGGCTCCAGATCTACCAGTCCATCATGATTGATGGGTTGGTGCCCACTCGTCCTCCTCATTGTCATCATCAACAACCACGGGTTCAGCACCTGTTGGTGTCTGACGCCTCTCTCACTATTTCCTTCCATCTGTGGTTTGCACTGCACTCGGGAAATGTGACTGAAGTGGCGCTGGTGTATCCAAGCGAGCTCTGACGTTAGCTCAAGTACAGATTCCGGTGTGGTTGCAGCAGCAGGAATCAGAGGTGACTGGCGCAGGGATCAGAGCCCCCGCTCTCTGCTGTGCTCTGCCCTCACCCACCCTCCTGCTGCCCCTGCTCACCTCTTCCATGGAAGCACTGCACCACTTCTGGTGTGTGTGGGGCAGTGTCATCCCCCCCACCCAGCCAGCCAGCCCCAAAGCCGTGCGGTGATAAGGGCAAGCTGGGATGCTCGTGCTCCTTTCAGGCCCCGTTGCCCCAAGGGAGGCGGGAACTGCCTCACATTGAGGGTGAGTTTAGAGGGAAAGGCAACGCCAGGGTAGGAGGTGCATGGGGCCCCTGTGCATCTCCCCGTGTCAGCTATGGCAGAGATGTGGCACAGACATTTAAGTATATACCCTGAGCTCTTTGTAGGGGGACCAAGTGTCTGGTTTTTGACCAAACTCCCTGTCAAGAAGGCACCTGCCCAGCCTGGTAAATGTGACAGATGGTGGGGGACAGTGAGAGATGGAGTGGACGGGGCCTCAGAAGGGGTGGGGCAAGGGTGCTGAGCTTTGTTCCACCAAAAAGTTGACTATAATCATCCTGGGCAGGATAGTACACAGGAAGGTAGCCCATCTTGGACCACTGCCCCTGCCGTTCTCCACTGCTGCTGTTCACTTGCCCTGGGTTGGCTCTAGCTGGATCAACACTAGCTCAGGTTTTACCTAGGTTGCAATCACACCTCCTGACTGCAGTGAAGACATACCCTTAGACAGCAAGAAGATTCTACCTTGTTATCTAAGCACATGGAGGTATAGGAAATACTGTTTAGTACTGAGGTAATAATTTCTAGATATTTAAGTCAAAACTAGGAGGCTTTAAAGCACTATGATTGTATGCAGTTTAATGCCAGCATAGTAATAATACAGCTCCCTCTAGGAAACTTAGCTGACCCTAGAGGAATCAGGAATAATGGATAAAAATAAAAGAAACTCCAAATTCTCATGTGACATTCCTTGGCCTTACAAATGAGCCTGAAACACAAAGTACTGAGCTGTTATTGGATCTCCCACCAAAACGAGAGGTATTCAGAGACACAGTTTTGATTTGGCCCATTGTTAAGAAGTTAACGGTTCCATCGTTAGAGTTGTATTTTGAAAACAACTTTCCATGAGGCATAAGTTCTTGATTTTTTTTCTCTGTTGTGATATCCTTTCTGTGTGAAATTTCACACAATATTCATTTTCATTGTCTTTGAATTTCCTATATAGTTTTTAAATTGGTCTTTGCACTAAATTTATCAGGATTTCTGCCTATTTCTTGTTGTCATATCAGTTAAAAAATGTTGAGTATGCAAACAAAAATTGGCCAATACATGATTCTTGAGTAGACATAATACATTGTATATTTATTGGAAGAAAATGTTTAAGGTAATTTGTTCCCATTATTGTTCATCACAAAGCTTATCAGCCACCATTAAATATTCCAAAACACTCACCAGCTACTGCATTCTTTCAATGTGGACACCATTTCCCACTATTCTTGATGGGACTGAGAACATAGTTTGCCCTAAGTCAGAATGATCATTTTCCTGAGATACCTGGCAGGAATGAGGATTTGCAGTTGTGCTTGCCCAGGCTCCAGGCAACCTCCTAATACGACTGAGCCATAGCAGAGCTGTACAATAGCTCTCTGGCTTCACCAAACTATAATCCTAAATGTCCACCATTAATAATGTTGGGAGTCAGTGAAGTAGTGCAATTTTGTATCTCACACATTTCTTTGCAACGTTGTGTGGTTTGAGACCCAAGAAAACACTGGAAGAGGGTGAGTGGGACGTGCTACAGTCATTGGGTATAATAGCCGAGTGACTCAAGCGATGGAGAAATACATCTTCCTGCTGACTGACAGCTAGTTTTACGCTGCCTCTTTCAGTCATCACACACGGGGATTAATTTGTATTCTGTCGTTAGTGTGTGAGTCCACCAAAGCAGTGCATAGCTAGGAACCAAAAATCAGCTTCTGAGAAATGTGTGAATTACTGGTAACCTTTGTGTGAGACATCAACTCCTGCCCTTTCCTTATCGATACAGCTGCCAAAGACTAACTTGTCAACTGTACGCTCTGCGCGTGAGTCTCCGTGCCAGTCTCCACATGCAGCCTCCGCTGCTCAAGTAGGACCTACTTGATTTCCTAGGCTGGGGTTGGGATGCTGAGCATGTTGCACAATGGGGTATTTTAATCAATTAAGTTATTATTGCTTGATTTTTTGATAAGAAGATAGGCTGTCTGGGATGCCTTCTTTTATTGGCTCTCCTCTTAGGGGATGGCAGGGTACCTTGGGGTAGATGCCCTTTTTAAAGAAAGGGAAATAAAAAATAAACACGATGGGTTTGTATATGGGTCCAATCCTGCAAGACATCTCAGCTCCTTATCTCCCATTGACTTCACTGGAAGAAGAAGATGCTTATCGTTACACAGGATTGTACCTACAGTAATTCTTGTGGTCTTTTGAGTGCACTTACCTTCAGTTTTTTATTATCCCACACAGCCCCACCCATGCAACAGCCATAGAATTAAGTTGAAAATTCAGAATTTCAGTGAACTTACTGTAGTCGTGACAGTGGTAGTTGGCTTTGGAATAACTTTGATGCTTAATGTCACTGTTCCAGTTTTGATGAGGGCTGTAGCTCTGTTTGAACTTGACAGCAAATTGTCATCCGTTATGTAGACACGCAGTCTGTAGTCCCAGATTGTATCCAAACCACTGTCATAATCAAATCTAGATGCAAGAATCAACTGAGAGATGTTGGAGCCAGAACTTGGTGAAAAGGTGAAATGGTTATTCATATTACCTACAAGTAGAAGTGGAAAAATGAAACCCACTAAAATCGATGCACAAAACAAGGGGAAAAGGGCCACTCGTTTCATTTGTTCCTGCAACATATTTCACTGTACAGCGCTGCCTTCCGAAACTGTTGAAAGGGATGACGTGCTCTCACAGCCTTAGTGTGCCACACACACTGACAGGATACTGTATGTACCACAGCTGGAAGTGTTGAAGGTAGGCGATGAGCACCTACAGGTAGACACAGCTGAGATCAGATTGCAGAAGGGCTAATGATAAGCGCTGTTGCAGGAGACCCTCATGACCCCTGAATTATTTGGTCTTTAGAACTCTGTGTGAAGTCCTGTGCTACACCTCCACTAGACACAGCACAGAACTCACAGCCTGGGATGGGGGTTAAGGTGGCTTTTCCTTCCCCGTGCTGAGCTGGTCTGGCTCATTAGAGTAATTTAGGGCTTGCCCACTCTTAAAGCACTACAGCAGCACAACTGTGCCACCAGAGTGCTTCAGTGTGGACACTCCCATCACTAACAGGAGGGATACTGCTGACAGCATTGCTAATCCACCACCCCAAGAGGCAGTGGCTAGATCAAGAGAAGAATTCTTCTACCCACCTGGCACTGTCAACATGGGGACTTAGGTTGTCCTAACTGCACCACTCTGGTGTGTGGATTTTTCACGCCTCTGAGTGACCTGGTTATCTGATGTAATTATCTAGTGAAGCTCAGGCCCTATACAGCATCCCCATGGCTGAGTTATGGTCACAGCACTGCCTTGTGGCTGCAGAGCCAACACCTGACATCCCTCTCTTGCTCCCACTTTCAGCCCCAGCATGTCTGCTCAGCAGTTAGCCCTGCAGTCCTGTCCTTTGTGCCCGTCCCAGGAGACTCCTGCCATGGCCAGGACCAGGGCTTTTAGAAGCCCTTTCTGCTACTCTGGGCACGGTGTGTTGTATAAAGGTCCTGGGGTGAAGCAGAGCCTCTCACTTTCTCTGCTTAAAACGTTTCTCTGTATTCTCTGGTCAGTCATTTCCTCATGCTCAGCTACCGCCTCAGAAGCAGAAGTTTGTCCTAAGTTAAAACGCCCCATTTTACAAAAAGGGAGACAGCACCAAATGTCCTAGCACCTGGCTTATACTTGATTTGCGTCCCCCTTCTTGTGTTCTTAACTCCGTTTGTACTCATTAAAATCATTTGTAAGACGCATGTTTTGCAGAACAGTTTGGAGCAGTGCCCCAAATTCCATTCTGTTACGCTGACAGAAATCTAAAATACTGGAACTCCATTAAGTCCCGTGGGGTTATGCCAGGTTTACCTTTTTATAACTGAAAGTAAAATTTGTCCCCATGTACAAGAGGAATAGCTATCCAGATGACTTTAATGATGTGGAGATGTGGAGAAACTAGAGAAGGTCCAGAAAAGAGCAACAAGAACGATTCAAGGTCTAGAGAATGCGACCTATGAAAAAAGGTTGAAAGAATTGGGCTTGTTTAGTTTGAAAAAGAGAAGATTGACGGGAGATATGATAGCCGTTTTCAGGTATCTAAAAGGGAGTCATAAGGAGGAAGGAGAGAACTTGTTCTTCTTGGCCTCTGAGGATAGAACAAGAAGCAATGGGCTTAAACTGCAGCAAGGGAGGTTTAGGTTGGACATTAGGAAAAAGTTCCTAACTGTCAGGGTGGTCAAACAGTGGAATAAATTGCCAAGGGAGGTTGTGGAATCTCCATCGCTGGAGATATTTAAGAACAGGTTAGATAGATGTCTATCAGGGATGGCTTAGATAGTACTTGGTCCTGCCATTGGGGCAGGGGGCTGGACTCGATGGCCTCTCGAGGTCCCTTCCAGTCCTAGTGTTCTATGATTCTATGACGTCAGCGTGAGTTTTGCCATTCATGTAATTGGATGCTCTAGCTAGGTAATTTTTAAGGTCTTTCCAAAGTGCCTATCTATTCCCATGGTATTAACATTATCAACATTAGCATGTAACACGTACTAGACTTTTTCACAAAATTAAATAGATGTTTTATATCTGATCATTTTCTCTGCACATTAGGCAGGCAACAGTGATAGTCAGAAGTCAACAAGTGCAGTACCTGAATTAATGAAGTACCGGAAAGATCTAGGAGTAGAATCACGATCAACACACTCTAGCCTGAAACCCTCTATGTTGGTCCCAACAGCAAGGTCTACGGGGATTGTCAATGAATAAGTATTAGCTGAACAAACTGGTTCTTCATCATTTACCTCAAGAACATTGATGGTTACCTGAAAGAGAAAGACAGCTGATCAAGTGAGAGTCTTCCACTTTGTGCCAGAATATTACTAGTTGGAAGGATTTGTTCTTCATTCTTTTTATCAACAGTAGTTGAAGAAGAGCAATAAGAAGGGCCCATTAATCTAGTTTTCACCTCAGACATGTTAATGTTCAAGAGATCATGAACTCATGTTTTGACCAATGTTTCCTTAGAACTCCGATTACTTAAGGAAAACTGTGTTCTAAAATGGCACTCTTTTATGTGGGACTTTTGAATTGCCTGAAGTATGTCATACTCTGAGCGGAGAGTAATACCTTTCACTCATTAGATATAGCCATTCACCCAGAATTCTCAAAATGCTTCACAAATATTACGCCTCCTGACACATTTAATAACAATTCAGGGACTGTTCCATGGATGAAGGGAACTCTCTTCTCGTAGGTCAACCATTCACCATGTGGAGATGAGGGAGTGTGAGAAGGTAAGTGTTCTCTTCACCCTCCTTTATTCCTTTACCAAGCAGTTCTTGGCTGAAATGCAGAAATGGGCCCAAAACCTTGGCAATAATGAAAGATGTACCGGCAAAATCCAATGTAATGGAAAAAATGGCATAGAAAGAGATGTTCTCTAATAAAAGAAACAGTTTATGTGCATAGAAGTTTGATATTCTCTGAAACACGTAAGGAAGGAATGAAAGCTTATGTTTATGTTTACAGCAGTACATAGACTACAGGCAATACACATGTAGCCGCAGAGAAAGGTAGGCTGCATCCGTACTTACTAGCATGGTGGGAAGCTACCTGTATCACTGAACGACTCTGGCAGTGGGGAAAGCCTCCAGCTGTTCTTCACTACCAAATCCTTTCACTGCATCAAGGAAAGGCTTTGGAAGGGTGGGGGAAGCAGGGGACTGGTTCTGGCAGAAGAAAAATGCTAGAGCCTTTTCCCATTGCTGCAGCCTTTCACTGTGGTGGGGAGACGCTTCTGCAGCAGGGAGGCAGAGTTAAAATAGTAGGTAAACATAGGAGGCATTGCTTGGGTGCACAGACAGCCATGTAGTGTATATATAAAAGATTTCAGAAGTGCCAGGCATGTACTTCACAGTCTGCACAGCTACTGCATGCCCAGCTAGACTGGGTATAAAGTATCTGGGCTCAACGTGCTGTTGTAAGTGTCAACAAGCCCTTTAAGTTCTCTGTGGATACACGGAAAGCTCTCGTGCTGCCCAATGAAAATATCAAAAAAGAGCAAGCAGCAGATAAAAGTATTTAAAGGAAAAAAGCAATATAAATATACTATTTTTTAAATGCCAGGACTCCCAGCTCCCTCCCACTGTAGTCGTCTCCTTTGTGGAAGTCATTCCTGTGTATAGGGCCTGCCCACAGGCTTAATATCACTTCACCTGGAGCTCAGTGGTGCAAGGGTCTTGGGCTGGCCACGGCCATAGGACAAATTTTGCCTCAAGTGGGAGAGACGTTTACAGAAGTGGTATTGTTTTACTCACTGACACTGTAGCAAGCTTCTCTGTGTCTGAAGCTTGCACTGTGAGAGTGTATGTCGGCTTCGTTTCATAGTCTAATGTAGCTATGATCTTCAAATTTCCTTCACTTGGGTCAATCCAAAATATATTTGTGTAAGAAAGGGTACCTCCTCCCTCTACAATGGAATAGGTGATTCCAGTGAAGGGTAAATCTTTGTCCTTTGCATTCACGTTTCCAATGCTAGATCCCGCTGTGAAGAAAAGCCATGTTAACTCAACATTTACATACAAAACATTTATATAAAATTACATACAACATGAAACATAAGGACTATAAGGTTGCTCATAAGTGAATTTCTTAGTTCAAATAATGTAGACAGATGTAGGTGTAACGCTAATTTAGACCTTGTCTCAACAAGGCATTATTCTAGAATAGTCACTCCACCTGGTGTGGATGTTCTTACTCTTCCAGAATAATGGTCCATTATTCCAAACTAGCTTAACACATTTCCACAGATACTCTTCTGGCATGAGAGTGCCCACCTCAGGAGTTTATGGGGAACAGATGCTGTGCTGGCAGTTCACATGTTGCCTTAGTCTGAATTAATTTCTCAGGATAAACCAGTGGCCAACATTTGTCTTATTTCTTTTTAAAAAGAAAACATGAAAAAGAGAGAAGGGAAGAAATCCGAAAGTTTCCCACGGTTCGCTCTCTGTTTCCCCATATATATGATTTTTTCATCGGCAGTACTAGTGATTTTTTTGCAAGAGTTAATTTCACCTCAAATGTATATTAACCAGCTTCTTATGAATTATTGGTAAACTGAAGTGGGATGGGGAGCTGTAGTCACTGAGGAAATGAGCATTTCATTTGTGTCTCTCCCAGGCTCTGCACTGCTGCAGATCACTAGCTCTTCGTTGGTATGAGAGTCAGAATGCTGGCTTACCCCATTCCTGGCATCCTGTTAGAAGACCACATCTGTATTTTCTCAAAAAAAGTACTGTTTTATAAAGCGGTTTTTCAAGAAAGAGTATTTGAGGGTTTGCACGAACACTTGTTTAACTCCTGTAAGCATTTTTTCAGAATCCAGCAGAGCTGTGTGGTCAACACAGGTATTTATAGTCCCACACATTTGAGATTTATTTAAATGATACCATTACAAGGTCTGAATCACTCAAGTGGGAGGAAGGAAGCATATGCAGGACAGGAAACTCCTTTAGGTTCCCCACATTGTGCCTTCCAAAAAGCAGTGTACGATTCCTAGCCTCATCACTGCACCATGGAACTAACAGGTTTCACAAAAGCAAAGCATTCCTGATCACTGCATGAAGGGAAGTGCTCACAACCAGGCACACTACATGGCCTGTGCCTCCATATCAAGTTTTGCCCTCTTTGATTCCCATCTTGGCATTTTGACTTCTGAGGAAGCTACACTGCCAGGGACTCCTAGCTTGCCGAGCCACACAAAAGCTCTTGTCTGAGGAGACAGGAATTGAACCCACATCTCCTGAGTCCCAGTGTAATGCCTTATCATAAACTACCCTTCTATGTTTTTGCTTGAGAAGCTTGTTTGAATATTGCTGAGTTCAGGCACTTTTAAACCACACAGAGCAGCTATAGTTGGAGACGCACCTTCTCCGTCCCCCCTCAGACTCAGAGGAGCTCAGAACACAGGCCAGGGTTTGGTAGGTATTGCAGGCCCCGTCATATCCTGTAGTTTTGCTGTACGCCTGCCAGACTTTTTTTTCTTCCAAGTGATGACTGTGTGAATGGTTTTTGGTTTTTTTTTAACTGCCTACAGTCATGGCTATCTTGATCTGATATGCGTCCTTGTCAGAGGGTGTACAAACCCCACACTGTCTGGGAGGGAGTTAATGACAGCCTGTGAGCTCAGTCAGCCTCAGCCTTTTAAAATTTACAAAAGGCTTTAAGCCTGAAGGTGGAGCCAAAGGCAAAAAACCCAGCTCAGTAGAGGCTGACAAGAAGAAGGGATGGATCTCTGGTGCTAGGCCCTTGAAGGATGGCCTGGCTACAGCCAAAGGAAACTAAAACGGCTTGGAGGAAGCTTGGGCTGGGACCAAGAGCCTAGCCAGAGACTCCTAGATGTCAGAGCCTCTACACAGAGACCTTTCAATTTGCTTTGTTCCCTGTAATTGATCTGAGTCTTGAGCAGTAGACCGGGCCTTTCTTGAATGATCTACATCTCTTTTTAGTCAGCCACAGCTGAACTAGACTTTCCTCTTTTAATTTGGCATCTTTCACAGCTGTAACCACTCTGGGCTGATGGAGTCCGCAGGCTCTCATTAGCTCCTTCCCAGCCTGGAGCAGCTATTAGTAGAGGACATCCGAAGACAAGATCCTGCTGCATCAGCTCAGCTAGGAGGGGGTAAGCTGCTGATGAGTTACCCTTCTTCTTTACTGTGCATTTCACCAATGGGTCAAATGTGTCTCCACACTGTTAGAAAAGTATCAGAGTTCACAGTCCCAATATATATGAGTAATTTTTTTAAATGATATGTGGCAGCGGGGAGGTAGGGAACCATTACAGCACGTGGTGGAAGAATGGATTTTATAACGACTATATCTTACATGTTAATGCTCAGTTCAGTCACTGAGGCAGTTTTGTCTATGTGAACAGTTTTGTCCATGTGACCTTTTCTTTTATGCTTTCATGTTGGTGTGAAAGGAGGGTGACATCATCAGCAACATCAATGTCCTCTAGCTATTTGAAAAGTGTCCACTGAACGCCCTGTTAATGGCCATCTGTTGTCCTGTTCATAATACAGTCCATTGTGATCTAGGATAGTAAACGTGACAATAGGCGCTCTTGTCACACTCCCAACATTATGCTGAAGGATTCTGTCAAGACACCCTTGTAAACAACTTGGCATGTCGAGGGTTCATATGTTGAATGAATCAAGTCAATAATTTTGGACAGAATGCCATGGTGTTGTGGAAACTGCTGCAACATGTCTCTATCAACACTATCAAAGGCTTTTTCAAAGTCTATGATGGTTATGTACAGAGATGAGTTCCACTCAAGTAACTGCTCTATAATCACTCTGAGAGTACCTGTTTGGTCAGTACAGGATCTCTCACTTCAGAAGCCAGCCTGTTTTTCCCTAAGCTGTCTATCAATTTCTGTCTTCATTCTCTCCAAGAGAATCCTATTGAACGCTTTTCCTGGAATAGACAGTAACATGATGCCCCTCTACTTCTTGCATTCCTTCAGGTTGCCTTTCTTTGGAAGTCCATCAACACCACCATCACACTGGGAGGTGATGACCTGGAAGATGTGAAACAGTTTGCCTACTTGGGGAGTACTATGGGCAGAGATGGAGGAACAGATAAGGACATCCATGCCAGGCTAGGGAAAGCAACAGCTGCTCTCTTGACTCTCCATCCCATATGGAGTTCACAGATAATATCTGCAAAGATGAAACTGCAGATCTTCAACACAAATGTGAAGAGTGTGCTCCGGTACAGATGCAAGACCTGGCATACAAAAAGTCTTCAAATCACAAGCTACAGACATTCATAAACAGATTCCTGAGGTACATCCTTCACATCAAATGGCAAGACTTCATCACAAATAAGGAGCTTTGGAACAGAGCAGGACCAAAACTAATTGATATTGACATTAAGAGAAGAAAGTGGGGATGGCTAGGCCACACTCTCAGAAAACCGTCATCCAGCATAGTCCATCCAACTCTTACATGGAACCCGCAAGGGAAATGCAAAATACGAAAACCTCGGACAACTTGAAGGTCTACTGAGATTGAAGGACAACAACTGGGTACTCCTGGAGTCAGCTAGAAGTTTTATCCCAAGGCAGAGTGAAGTGGAGAAGACTTGTAGATGACCTATGCTCCACGCAGAGTACAAGGGTTTAAGTAATAGTAGTAGTAGTAGTAGTAGAATCATAAAACACTAGACCTGGAAAGGACCTCAAGAGGTCATTAAGTCCAGTCTCCTGCCCTCTTGGCAAGACCAAACACCTTCTAAATCATCCCCGATAGGTGTCTGTCTAACCTGCTCTTAAATATCTCCAGCAACAGAGATTCCACAACCTCCCTTGGTAACTTATTCCAGTGTTTAATCACCCTGATAGTTAGGAAACTTTTCCTAATATCTAATATAAACCTTCCTTGTGCAGTTTAAGACCATTGTTCCTTGTCCTATCCTCAGAGGCCAAGGAGAACAATTTTTCTCCCTCCTCTTTGTAACCCTCCTTGAGGTACTTGAAAACTGCCACCATGACCCCTGTAAGTCTTCTCTTTTCTAAACTAAACAAGCCCAGTTATTTCAGTCTTCCATCATAGCTCATGTTCTCTAGACCTTTAATCATTCTTGTTGCTCTTCTCTGGACTTTTTCCAATTTCTCCACATCTTTCATGACATGTGGTGCTCAGAGCTGGACACAATACTCCAACTGAGGCCTAATCAATGCAGAACAGAGCAGAAGAATGACTTCTTGTATCTTGCTCACAACACTCCTGTCAAAGTATTCCAGAATCCTGTTTGCTTTTTTTGCAGCAGCATCACACTGTTGACTCATATTTAGCTTGTGGTCCACTATGACCTCTAAATCCTTTTTCCACAGTACTCCTTCCTAGACAGTCACTTCCCATTTTATATGTATGAAGCTGATTGTTTCTTCCTAAGTGGAGTACTTTGCATTTGTCCTTATTAAACCTTATCCTGTTTACCTCAGACCATTTCTCCAGTTTGTCCAGATCATTCTGAATTATGAGTCTGTCCTTCAAAGCAGTTGCATCCCTCCCAGCTTGGTATCATCTGAAAACTTAATAAATGTATTCTCTATGCCAAAATCTAAATCGTTGATGAAGATATTGAATGGAACTGGTCTTGAAACAGATCCCAGCGGAATTCCACTTGTTATGCCCTTCCAGCATGACTGCGAACCATTAATAACTACTCTCTGAGAACAGTTATCCAGCCAGTTATGCACCCACCTTATAGTGGCCCCATCTAAATTGTATTTGCTTAGTTTATTGATAAGAAGATCATTCGAGACCATGTCAAATGCCTTACTAAAGTCTAGGTATACCACATGCAGCGCTTCTCCCTTATCCACAAGATATCTTGTCAAAAAAAACTATCAGATTGCTCTGACATGACGTGTTCTTCATACATCCATGCTGGCTGTTACCTATCACCTTATTTTCTTCCAGAGGTTTGCAGATGAATTGTTTAATTGTTTGCTCCATTACCTTTCCCAGCACAGAAGTCAAACTGACTGTTTTGTAGTTTCCTGGGTTGTTCTTTTTTTCCCTTTTTATAAATGGGCACTATGTTTGCCCTTTTCCAGTCTTCTGGAATCTCTCCTGACTTCCAGGACTTTTCAAAGGTGTGAGCTAAAGGCTCAGAAATCTCCTCTATCAGCTCCTTAAGTATTCTAGGGCTGTGTCTACACTACCTCCCTAGTTCAAAGGGAGTGTGGTAAGTAGGGTGTTGGGAGATTATTAATGAAGTGCGGTGGTGCATATGCAGCACTCCATTAAGCTAATTCTCCCCCACAGCAACTTTGAAGTGTTAAATTTTGAGGAGTAAAGGGACTTCGAATTTGCCCAGGCACTTTGAAGTACCAGTGGGTCAGCCGCGGCTACACGCCAGCCAGCACTTCGAAGTTGCCGCGAGGGAGAATTAGCTTAATGAAGTGCTGCATATGTAGCGCAGCACTTCATTAATAATCTCCCGACACCCTACTTACCACGCTCCCTTCAAGGTAGGGAGCTAGTGTAGACACAGCCTAGGAAACATAGCTTATATGTGGGGAGTGCTTTTCATTTTTGCTGCCTCCATTTTTAAGCTTGTTTTAATAACCTCATATAGTAGAAAACTTCCACAGCCAAGAAAAAAAAAAAGAACAAAACTATCCTATGCAAACTAGAGAATACCTGTCCCTTTTTAAATGCCATGAAACTGCCCACAAGAGAATGTAATGTCTACCTTTTACCCCGTCCCCGCCGATGAAACTCCGTTCTTCTCAATTACTATGCACCCAAAGCAAAAAAATGTAAGAAGCCAAAGTTAAGTAAAGCATCAGGAAGGGATATTGGAACTCACAGGTGGAGGGCATGCTACACATAGGAAGAAATCGCACTGCTCATAAAACAGAGAAGCTATTTAGGAATAACTGCAGAACAAAAGGTGCAGTTATAGCAGAAAAGCTGGAAGGTCCTCGGGGCAGTGGGTGGTCTCAGAGGAGGCTGAAGCAGACCATGTAAAATAGGAGCAGCAAACAGTCAAACATTGTGAGTGGAAAAAACTGATGCTTAAAAGTTTTTTGCAAAATAAATAGATAAATAAAATAAAATTATCCTTCAGATTTTTGCTGTTGCAAAATGAGTTTCTTTTCTGCAAATGTGTTTTCTCCCACCCTCAAGTGAGTATCAGTCTAACTCTGTTTCCTGTCGTATACTACTCTGCTAGGGGGAAGTGGATGGTGGCCATAGTGTTGCTCTGATATACCTATGCCATAAAACTGGAAGGGACCTTCAGCGGTCATTGAGTCCAGTCCCCTGCACTCACAGCAGGACCTATCACCATCCCGGGTAGGTTTTTTGTTTTTTTTTTAAAAAAACCTCTTTGCCCCAGATCCCTGAATGGTCTCCACAAGGGCTGAGCTCAGAAAGCTGGCTTTAGCAGGCCAGTGCTCAAACCAGTGAGCTTTCCCTCCGCCTAATCTAACCTGCCCCAGACCCTTGGAAGGCCCCCTCATGGATTTAACTCACCAACCTGGGTTTACAAGGCTAACCACTGAGCTATCCCACCCTGGATATACCTGTGTTGTAGTGGGGTTTCAAGGGAGCCTCAGATGGAATCTTAATGCCGGTCATTCACAGTGCCAGAGACAGGAGAATCCTCCACAGCTGAATCAAAGCTTTTTTGGCCCATTTATGTTCTTTTAAATAGTATAAAGTGATGAGAGGGGGAGTGAGGATCTTGACCAAGAGATGTGTGTTCAGTTCTTGGTTCTGCCACATAATTGCTATGTAATCTTTGGCAAGTCACTTAATCTCTCTTCACCCATTTGTAGAAGGGGGCATAATAATAATTCCGTTCTCCCACTCTTTGTCTGTTTTATCTATTTTAATTGCACACTATGTACAATGAGGTTGTGTAGTGGGGCCCTGATTTTGTCTAGGGTTCTGAGGCACTCTTGTAATACAAACTAATGTATTTTTGCCCCAAGATCATTATTTTACACTGTAACAACCTTACATGTGTAGGATAGCTTTTATTTACTGTACCTTGAGTAATTTCTGAAACATTGAATACATAGGATGAGCTAGTGAAGACTGGGAAGAACTCATTCACCGGGATTATTCTGATGTAAATATAGATGTTATCTGGAAACATAACGGAAGATTAATGGTTAAATAGAGTTATGAAAATGTTTGAAGAATCTCAAAGAAAAATAAGAGATACTTGCTCGTATAGTAAGGCCAGGCAACATCTTGCACCACAGCTGTCAAAGTATATTCCTCAATTGCAAGATTAGCTGGATTTTCAAAATCCAGATCGCTAATCAACTAGATTAAAGAAAGAAAACTGTATTTATACCTTGTTACATAAAATCACAGCACACACCAAGCAAATGATGATTACCAATGTTCTGTCCAAGTACATCTACCACTGCCTTCTTGCACTGATTTCACTCTACGGTGTCTGGCTGTAATTCCTAGCTCCACTAAAACCAAGAACATTCATTCTCCTTTAGCTAAAGTTGTAAGGGGCTGTGTTGTATAGCAGGAAGTCTTGACCTTTCGATTTTTGAGTTCAAAGTGTTTGTAACAAGCTGGGTAAGTGGAGTAAGTCCCTTATCGCATGGTTGGCCCATAAAGAGGTAACAGGCCAGCCAAAAATATTGGGTCTTTAGATCAGCAGTTCTCAGCTGTGGAGTTGGGGGCCCCTGAGAGGCCACTAGCAGCTTTCAGGGAATCCTACAAAATAAAGCAGGGAGTAGGCCTGGTGCTAGGCTGGCCTGCTACCCCCTGTGACACAGGTGGACAGGGAAGTTTTTAATACCATGTTGGGGAAGCCTCAGAAAG
This sequence comes from Carettochelys insculpta, assembly GCF_033958435.1. Taxonomy (NCBI): domain Eukaryota; kingdom Metazoa; phylum Chordata; order Testudines; family Carettochelyidae; genus Carettochelys; species Carettochelys insculpta. Next base: position 353,368,551 of record NC_134137.1, read on the forward strand.
AAAAAGATTGAGGAACCCTGCTTTAGATCATGTGGTGTAGGCCTGTGCTGAAGGCTCCAGTTCAGTCACTGATGATAATCCCTGGAAAACTGGGTTACAAAGTGGTTGCCCAAATGGGGAATTAAAACCTGATCTGTTGCATTGTGCCTTCCTTTGCAGCAATCTCACTGGGGATGTCAGCGAGAAAGCTCAAATCTCTACCATTGAGCTAAAATAGTAACTCCTTCCACTGGTAGCAGTAGTAGGCTCTAGTGAATGGAATAGCCAATGAGAAGGAAATGGCACAGTTACACAGCATGTTACATTACACAATCAATGTGAGCAGAAGAGATTAGGGCTATACATTCCTGTGTTGTCACGAGAATGTTTCTCAGCCTTGTAGGATGAGGAAGTACATGCTTTACGTCAATATCCATCATGCTTCTACAACATTCTCCTCTTTTGAATGGTATATATGGGTGTTTGGCTGGTTTTTGTATCTGCATCGTTTTTTTTTGTTTTTTGTTTATCCACAAAACAACCAAAATTACACATGCCAAGCAACTTGAAAGATTTCTTGCAACTGAGGGAGGATCTGACATCTGATCTCAACTTAAGTAATCCATTGGTTTGTTGTATGAAATAAACAAATTCAAATCCCAAAGCAGTTTTAAGAACTGACTCCCTTGAGTTCCATAGTTCTTATCAGTGAAGTCAAGTGGTGATTTTTGAGTTTGGGGTTTCCGTGGTCAGTCATTCTTCTTCTGAATATCCAAGCTTTCATGTAGTATGTTACATACTTGTGTGAACTGGAATTAGTCTGGCACTGTTTGAATTGCTGATTACTACCTCCTGGCTTTCCTGTTATGCTTCCATTTCAATACAGTGCTTTGAACCGCATTCCTATGTGCCCTGGTTCTCACTAGAAAGGAGATTTCAAACAAGTCTACAGCTTTGATTAAAAATGGGAGAAAATATTCTTTCAGATTTTAGAATAAAGAGCAATTGTGTGCCAAGAGAACATTCTAACCAAAAAATTCTGTGCATAGTTCATCAACAATTTCAATAGACTTCATCCTAGCACAATGTGAATGGTTTTTTTTTCCAAATAGGATAATGAATCCAAAGTATTAGAAATTTTCTTAATTAAAGAAACTACCATCTTAACTGAGACACCCTAAAATAAAACAATTAACTAACCATAATTCTTCCAGAGCCAGATGAATTCAGTGTAAATTTGTTACTTCCAAGACCAGACAATCTGGTGAAGTTAAATTCATTATTTGGTGCCTCAACATCCATATCCCAGCAGTCATCTTTCAGGTCAAGGAGAAGTGTCCCAGCAGTGGCTGTTTCATATACTTGACGTCTGTCAAAAAGAAACCAGTTACCCATCATGCCTTTTCACACCATTCCTCTTAACAGCTTTGGAAGCACCCTGCATAGTGACATCCACATACTTTTCAAACCAGAATCCCAGATTCCAGCACTCCAAACTTTAGGAGCAGAGCTGAAATCTGCTCTGTATTTTGTGGCTAACCCCTTTCTGTTACTAATAGTCTGACCCAAAAGCCATTGAGAGAAACTGAATCAAAAGTTTGGAACCCCTTAACTTTAGAATCTGTATCAGGATCTCAATTTGAGCCACCTCAAGTGAGTATCTTTTAAAAATTTGCATGTCAGTACCCTGCCTTCCATGCCTAAATCCTTTCTCCAACACATGCTGCAATCATTCCCTGTCTCCCCACATGCTACTTAATTTGCACTTTATTTGATATATGGCCTTGTTTTATTCTTCACTGTACAGAATACTTAAGTATACGCTTGATTTTACTCAAGTGAGTCATCCCATTGAAGTTGGTGTGGCACTACAATCAGTGAGACTACTTTTAGGCTTAAAATAAAACACATGTTTATGGCATCAGGGCCTATGATACGATTAAGTTACTTTCAAACATTGCAATTAATTTTACTCTATCTTAGAACAGCTTGGCTGGGTCTACACATGCCCCCACCTTCAAAGTGGGAGTGTAAAGCAGGGCGATGGGAGATTACTAATGAAGTGCAGCGGTGAATATGCAACAGTTTGTTCAGCTAATTCTCCCCCGTGGCAACTTCGAAGCGTCAAAGTTCAAAGTGCCAGCATGCGTGTAGCTGCGGGCACTTCAATGTGCCTTTACTCCTCAAAATTTTGGGAAGTAAAGGCACTTCAAAGTAGCACAGGCACTTAGAAGTGCCTGTAGCTATACACATGCTGGCACTTCGAAGTTTGACACTTCGAAGTTGCTGTGCGGGAGAATTAGCCTAATGACGTGCTGCGTATTCACCGCACCAATTCATTAGTAATCACCCATCACCCTGATTAACATGCCCCCTTCGAAGTTGGGGGCAAGTGTAGACAAGCCCCTTGTGATATATTTCCAACTAAATTACTTATAATAAGCCATGACCCGTCAGCTGGCTCTGATAAACCTCAATCAAAGCAATTCTTATACATCACATCAGTTTGGCAGAACTGAAGAGTCATGCTCTCCAGTAATGAAATACAGTAAACCCTCGTTATAGCGGATCCTCTTCTACCAGACAACAGTAATAATGGATGGCCGCTAGCCTCCCCCACAAAGAAAGTAGAGTACGGTACCGTACTTTACAGTACTGCAGATGGTGGCTCACCAGAGACATCACCAGTCCCCCCATGGCTGAGACCATCGCAGCCATGAGGACCCTGGCCACAGTTTGGAGAGCTGCCGCTGACTTACTCCCCTCCCCACTCCCCAACCGCTGGCATCTGTGGTGGTGATCCCAGCAGCAGTGGGGATGGGCACACCAGCAGCATCAGCTCAGAGCCAGAGGAGCCCCAGCACACTGCCCTCAGCACAGGTGGCTGGGAGCCAGCGGAGCAAACCCTCGGAGCAAACCCTCAGAGTAAACCCTCCAATATAACAGACTTTCAGTTTTAACAGACACCCTCCCATTAGTCCATTATATGGAATGTTTACTGTAGTAGACAAACCATAACATTGCAGAGTTAGTGCCAGATAGTCTGTTGTGACAGTTGTCTTCCTGACAGTGCTACCTTGTGTTGATGAGAGACTCTGATACCCCCATTATTATGCAACATCAAAACCTGATTCATAATTTTCATAGAATGTTAGAACTGGAAGGGACCTTGAGAGATCAAGTCTGCACTCATGCCAGGCCCCTCAGATCATCCCTGTCTAGCCTGCTCTGAAAAATCTCCAAGGATAAAGTTTCTAGAACCTTCCTAGGCAATTCATTCCAGTGCTTAACTATCCTGACAGTTAGGAAGTTTTTTCCTAATATTCAACCTAAACCTCCTATGTTGCATTTTAAACCCATTGCTTCTATCCGATCATCAGAGGTTAAGGAGAATAATTTTCTCTCTCCTTCTTGTAACACCTTTATCGGTACTCGAAAGCTGATGATATATCTCCTCTCAGCCTTCTCTTTTGCAGACTAAACAAACCCAGTTCTTACCATTTTCCCTCATAGGCCATGTTGTCTAGACCATTAGTCATTTTTATTGCTCTTCTCTGGGTCTTCCCCTATTTGTCCACATCTTTCCTGAAATGTCGTGCCCAGAACTGTGGCTGAAGCTTTATGCGTTTCTATTTCCCACAATACCTCCATCTCCCTACTTCCTGGTTGCTTTCAGGGATGGGGTGGAATCATGTCTCTTCTAGTCACTTCACTTGATAATCCTCGAGCAGCCTTAAGTCAGGCAAGGTGGGAGTAGCTGATGCTCTGAGACATTGACTCTTTGGGATTTAGTTACAGGATGTGGGGTTCTACCCTGAGAATCAGGGACTCTGAAAAAGACTTTGAGGTCATTAGTATCAGAGAGGTAGCCACATTAGTCTGTATCTTCAAAAACAAGTCCTGTGGCACATTAGAGACTAACAGATATTTTGGAGCATAAGCTTTTGTGGGCAAAGACCTGCTTCATCTGACAAAGCGGATCTTTGCCCACGAATGCTTATGCTCCAAAATATCTGTTAGTCTGTAAGGTGCCACAGGACTTCTTGTTGTTTTTGAAGTCATTAGCCCCCAGTGTAATGCTAGGGCTTTTTTTTTTTTTTCAGGAATCTTGAGCAGGACCTGGTCAACATATTTGGCATAGTATCACCACTCCTGAAAGCTGTGTCCAGTTCTGCTGTCTACCATTCGAAAAGGATATTGATAAATTGGAAAGGGTACAAAGATAAGACGTGAATGATTTGAGGATTACAAAGCTGCCTTATAATGATTAAACATGAGTCATGTAAACTCATCTGATTTGGGGGCTGCTCCCCCTGGTACCCCCAGAATGAATTAGTAATTTAAAAACACTGGATGGTAACTTTGCAGTTTATTTAAAACTTATTTTCTGTGATCCTTTTTTTTTCATGAACTCCCTCCAATACCCTTGTAGACCCCCATGAGTCCACAGACCCCAGCTGGAGACCCACTGATATAGAGTGTATGGAACCTCAATCTGTGGTGATTGGCACCTGAAAGACATAAATAAACCCCTGATTTGGCACAGATGTTTTGGGCTCAATATCCAAATGGAAAGAAAAGGATGTTTGAGCCCTACATCTTAGAAGACACAGTCAGCACTTCCCTGTAGGAGCTGACAGGGAGTGCCTATTTGAACACACAAATGCAGGATCTGGGTGCCTAAGTGGGGTGGCCTAAGCTAAATGTTGATCCCATCACATTCATGAGGCACAATGTGAGAGGCTTCGTACCTGAAGCTGTAGAAGCTACACTCCGGTGGGTTGTCATTGAGATCTCCAACTATGACTGTTATCTCCATTTCATTTGTTTGCCCAGCTCTGGGACTGTCCTCCACACGAATGACCAATGAGATGTTAGGATGCAACCGCAGTGGAGCAGCGTCTCGATCTATTCGCATAGCCACGTAAATCACACCCGTGACTAAGAGAAAAGAAATGAGGGGTCAGATACCATGGAAAAGGAAAAGACATGAATACATTTAAATGTCATGTTCTCTCCAGGACATGACTGCTCAGGGAACTAGTAGTAAATATGAAGCTTTGCCAAACTCCACGTCACAACTGTTTGTTTCGTGATCTGAAATAAACCAATGCATTTTATCTAACCCTTAGCAGATTGGTGTTCACAGCACAAAATACCATCATGGTTGACAGTCCCAGCAGAGAAGCCAATGACTGACCAGGCACAAAGCCTGACCTACCTTCTCATCCCTAGTAGGGATCTTATAAGTCAGAGATGAGGTATGTTGGCAGAGCCTGGGAAGTGTACACTGCTAATGTTTATGCTGTCCCTGTTCTGTGGCTAAAGAGACGACTGTATTTTCTAGTGTTCTCAAGGCAGCATCTTTCATTGGCTCCAGATCTACACATAAATAAGAACCCTTCTCAGCTATGAAGTAATGTGTCAAGTTCTGTCTTCATTCATTCACTTCTTATATTGGTTGAAACTCTCCAATCCGGCACTCTCTCATCCAGCAACATCCATAATCCAACATGATTTTAGTTAGCTGGATGACCAGTTATCATAGGTGTGGCCATGTTTCCTGCAACCCCATATAGTTTGTTTACAGCCACTGGTCCCAGCTCTGTGTTCTGTGCTGTAATTTGCCCCTGTGGCTGGGTCTACATAGGGCTCCAGTCAGTGCTGCTGCTGGCAGAGCTATGCAAAATGAGCTCTCAGGATTGCAACTGGTGTGCAATTTGCATACTCCTGAAGCTCATTACCATAGCCCCACGAGAGTTCAGCATCGGCAGAAGGGGGTGCCGGCACTGCAGAGGCCACATGGGTGTGACTTTGCCAGTAAAGCCCCCCTCTGTCGCCAGTCCCTTATGCCTCAAACGTGTAAGGCATAAGCAACCAGCGACAAAGGGAGGTTTAGCTGGCAGAGGAATGTCCACATAGTCTCTGCAGTGCCGGCACCCCCTTCTGCTGATGCCGAACTCTTGAGGGGCTGTGGTAATAAGCTTCGGGAGCATGCAAATGGCATACCATTTGCAATCCTGAGAAGCTCATTTTGTATAGCTCTGCCGGCAGCGGCGCTGGGCGGAGCGCTGAGTAGACCTAGCATATATGTCTTCTAAGAGCCCAGTAAGCAGTGGAAGTGTTCCAGACAATATTGATCCCTGTGGCCCAGCAAATTCTCTCATTTGGCACCAGCCAGATCCCGAGGATGCCGGATTAGAGAGGTTCAACCTATATACCCTTTCACCTGCCACTATTCAATGCAACTTATTGAACACATATTACTAAAACCAAAAAAAAAAACAAAAAACCAGAAGAGGGTGAGAGAATGTGTTTATACACAGCCTGTTTCACTGTATGCTAATGGAGAGTGCAGCACTCTCATCCCAAAGGCCACAGGGAATCCAAAGCACTCAGCAAGAAGGAAATGCGTCACTGTGACGGATGCTGTACTGTGCTGTGCATTGCAAAGTCATTTGCAACTGCCCCGATCCTAATGAAAGTGCTACCAACTCAGATGGGTAGTATTCACTGACACAAGTATAAAAGAGTAGAGGACAATCTGGTGTACATGGACAGAGGGTAAATAGGGCACAGGCATGTTTTTCTCCTTTTATAGGAGCCTACCAAGTCTTCTGAAATGTCTCTCCTGGGGAAATAATGGTTTGAATTATGGGGCTTCTGTAGTTTTCCTCCTGGGCTTTAGCCTGCACCTTGGAAGACACTAATGTCCCTGTGCTTGGCCCCCTGATCTAGTCCCTTTTTGCTGCTGTTGTGGTTCAAAGATGCATAAAGCTGCCCTTGGAGGGCAACTGAAGAGTCTCTTGCCTGGAGGAATCCCAGACCGGCATAAAGGTCTACTTCACTGCCTCCCAGCCCGCCTCTCAGAAAGTGTGAACGTTGCAGGAAGTATGCGAGGTGACTAGAGTGTGCCCTGGACATCTTTAGGAGGCACAACAGCCCTTCAGGAGATTTTGCAGCCAACAGAAATTAAGAAAACGATGAGGCTACACTAATTCATTCTGGAGGTGCCGGGGGAGCAGCCCCCAAATCAGGTAAGTTTACACTACTTTGGCTTCCTTCCCATTTCACTTCCATGTTGTGCTCAGTCCAGCCAGACCCAAAGACATGGCCTTAAGAATGTAAAAACCCTCTAGAAAATATGTTGCCTCTTCATAAGTGCAGCAACGGAAGGAAATAATTTAATAACTTAGGACACTTTAAAACTGGAGCCAAATGAGTTTCCCAAACCTGGACTGTCTCTCTTATTTGTACCAAAAGGCAGAAATAGGTTGAAGGGCAAATAGTGTTTCTGCTTCTTACATGGATTTATGGAGAAATGCATATTAGATGGACGAATGCTGTAGACAAGTCTGCTGATAAGGCCTTCACCATCTGGATCATCTGGATCTTTAGCTGTTACATTAGCAACAACAGTTCCTGGGCTTATTTCCTCTGGAATCCTGTAGACTCTCTCTTTCCTAGAGCAGACCAGAAAGTTCAACAGACGCACATCAGTGTTCCCCCGTGACCTTTCACAAGTGTCAATATTGCTTGACATTCATTGAATTGTAGATAACGATATGTTAAAGATGAATTACTGAGAGTACAGGAACAAACCATCCCAACATTTGGAAAGAATAGCAGGTATGGTAGGTGACCAGCTTGGCTTAGCGGAGAATTCTTCAGTGAGCTTAAACCAAAAAGGTTCACAAAAAGGGGAAACTTGGACAGATGACTACGGAGGAGTATAAAAATATTGCTCAAGCATGCAGGAAAGCCAAAGAGCGAGTTACAGCTAGCAAGAAATGTGAAGGATAACAAGGAGGGTTTCTACAGGTGTATTAAGAACAAAAGGAAGGTCAGTGAAAGTGTGGAATTCTTACTGAATGAAGACAAATGATGTGGACAAGGCTGAAAAATTCATTGCTTTTTTTGCCTTGATCTTCACTATGGAAGTATAAGAGTTACATTGTAATGTAGTTACATTATAAAATTTGCTTCTGAGCTCAAGAAGGGGAAGTTATGTTGATGTCGTGCGTAGGAATGTAGGGTGGGTTTGGATGGAGCCAGGTGTGCCTGGGAAAGCAGGAAGCAGAGCAGTAGGTGTTAGATGGTAATTAATTAAGGTAACCAGAGAGTCATAAATAGAAGACTGCTGAAGGTGATATGGAAATGAAGATATGTGACTAGTCTCAGGGGCTATGTGCGGTGGGTGTGTGTCTGGTTTTTTTCTTTGTTTATTAACTTGCCTTCTTTTGTCTGTATAAATTGAGAGACCTGAGCCCTAGGTGGGGGCTCACATTTTTCTGAATGTATTAGCAGAGCAGCTTTGCTGATAAACAGAGTGGTCTGACAAATTGTGAGTCTCGAGTCCAACTTTGACATCACAGACAAGGTCAACTCCCAGGCTGCTACAGTGAGCAGCATAGTGTGGAGAGGAGATGAGCTGCCCTCAGTGGTGAAAGAACAGGGCAAGGACTATTTAGAAAATCTGGACATTCACAAGTCATAGAAGATTGTAATTGGAAGAAACCTCAGGAGGTCATGTAGTCCAACCCCCTACTCAACTTCAACTGTATCATCTCAGCCAGGGCTTTGTCAAGCTTAGCCTTAAAAACCTGTGAGGATGGAGATTCCACCACGTCCCTACATAATCTATTCCAATGCTTCACCACCTTCCTAGTGAAATAGTTTTACCTCTCATCCAACCTAGTCTTCCCCCAGCTGCTATTTGAGACCTTTGCTCCTTGTTCTGTCATCTGCCACCATTAAGAATAGCCTAGCTCCATCCTCTTTTTTTTTAAAAAAAAAAAAAAAAAAAAAAGGGGGTGGGCCAGGAAGAAAGAGAATTCAGGGAATTACAGACCAGTCAGTCTCACCTCAGCCTTGGAAAAAATCATGAGCAGGTACTCAAGGAATCCATTTTAAAACACTTGGTGGAAAGGAAGGTGATGAACCCATGTTAACTGCTCCTCATCAAAGGCAAGTTCTGCTGAAGTAATCTAAACCGTGAGTTGTCACCAAAAAAAATAAATTGATTTATATTGTTTCCCACGGATAATTCACATTTCTTCAAATGATGGTGCACATCTAATCAGTAAAATATGTTAATTTATAGCTTAATACAGCATTTTACAACATCTAAGAGGATATATACTTTGTGTAATTTTTTTTAGGTAACAAATATCAGAGGAGCAGCCATGTTAGTCTGTATCTGCAAAAACAGTGAAAAGTCCTGCAGCACTTTATGGACCAGGGATTACCAACCTATGTGTCCCAGCCCAAACAGGGTCACCGTTATATTTGGTGAGGGTTGCCGGCTGGGTGGCTCCAAGCCACATGTGGCTCTTTAAGGAGCCATTTGTAGCTCTAGATGCTGCCACCTCTGACTCTTCCTCCAGTTCCCAGTACCTGCCCTACCACACTGCAATGGAACTCAAGTTAATTGGTTTAATGGCCAGCAGGAGGGACCTGGACATTTAACTAATTGAATTATGTCCCATTTCAGTGCAGCAGGGCAGGGAACTGCCTATCATGCAGGTGGGGGAAGGAAGCAGAAGGGCTGGGGAGAGCCACACAGAGGAGGCTGAGGCAGCAGCCTGGCAAAGGAGCAGCAGATGGCAGCAGTGGCACTCATGTGAGGTGGAGTGGGTGTTTCAGGGCTGCAAATCTTGAATGCTGCATATATTTGTGGTTGCCGCATCTCAAAAAAGAGAGATGGGACCTGGAAAAGGTTCAGAAAAGGAGTATGGGACAGCAGCCATATGAGGAGAGATTAATGGGAACTGGGACTTTTCAGATTGGAAAACAGACCAGTAAGGGAGATGATGATAGTGGTGTATAAAATCATGACTGGTGTGGAGAAAGTAAAGTATTATTTACTCCTTGTAACATAAGAACGAAGAGGTCACCAAGTGAAATTAATAGGCAGCAGGTTTAAAACAAATTGAAATATATTTTCATACAACACCATCAACTTGTGGAACTCTTTGTCAGAAGATATTGAGAAGGCCAAGGCTATAACAGGGTTCAAAAAAGAACTAGATAAATTCATGGAGGTTAGGTCTATCAATGGCAAACATGGCATCCCTAGCCTCTGTTTGCCAGAAGCAAAAGGGAAAGTGATCAAAAGTAGTTCACATGGATTCGCAAAGGGTAAGCCATGCCCAACCAATTTGATTAATCTCTAGGATAAGCTAATAGGCTCTGTGAAGGTGGGGAAGTCAGTGGATGTGATATATGTTGACTTCACCAAAGCTTTTGATACAGCCTCCCACAACATTCTTGCCCATAAGTTAAGGAGGTATGGATTGGATACATGGAGACTATAAGATGGACAGAAAGATGGCTTGTCAGTTAGGCCCAATGGGTAGTGGTCAATGGCACAATATCTGGATGGCGGTCGGTTTCAAGCGGAATGCCCCAAGGATCAGTTCTGGGGCCAGTGTTGTTCAACATCATTACTAATGATCTGGATGAGCGACTGGATTGCACCCTCAGCAAGTTTGTGGATGGCACTAAACTATGGGAAGAGATAGATACCTTGGAGGGTAGCGATAGGATCCAGAGTGACCTGGACAAATTGGAAGATTAGGCCAAAAGAAATCTGCTGCTGTTCAACAAGGAGAAGTGCAGATTCCTGTACTTGGGACAGAAGAATCCCAAGCATTGTTATAGGCTGGGGACCAACTGGCTAAGCAGAAGTACAGCAGAAAAGAACCTAGGGATAATGGTGGATGAAAAGCTGGGTATGAATAACCAGTGTGCCCTAGTAGCCAAGAAGGCTAATAGCTTGTTGGGCTGCATAAGACGGAGCATGTCAAGCTGATCTAGAGAAGTTGTTGTTTCCCTCCATTTGGCACTGGTGTGGCCACATCTGGAGTATTGTGTCCAATTTTGGGCCCCCGGTATAGAAAGGATATGGATATGCTGGAGCAGGTTCAGCAAAGGGCAGCAAAAATGATTAAGGGGCTGGAGTACATGCCCTATGGGGAGAAGCTAAGGGATTTGAGCTTATTTAGTTTGCAGAAGAGAAGACTAAGGGGTGATTTAATAGCAGCCTTCAGCTTCCTGAAGGGGAGCTCTAAAGAGGATGGGAGAGAAACTGTTCTCCATGGTGACAGATGGCAAAATAAGGAGCAATGGTCTGAAGTTACAGAAGGAGAGAAATAGGCTGGATATTAGGAAAAACTACTTCACCAGGAGGGTGGTGAAGTATTGGAACGCGTTGCCTAGAGAGGTGGTGGAATCTCCATCTCTAGAGGTTTTTAAGTACCAACTTGACAAAGTCCTGGCTGGGATGACTTAGTTGGGGTTGATACTGGTTGAAGCAGGGGGCTGAACTAGATGACTTCCTGAGGTCCTTTCCAGCCCTAAGATTCTATGAATCTGGGAAGGAGCAACAGGGAATGGATCACTTGATTAACTGTTGTTATTCCCTCTGGGACATGTGGCATTGACCATGGTCAGGATACTAGGTTAAATGGACTTTTGATTTGACCCAGTATGGCCATTTTTATGTATTATCATTAGTTTATTATTAGTTGTACAACTGTGGCCCCTTGGAGCCCCAGTCATGCAGCAGAACCTCATTGCTCTGAGCAAAAATCCACCCCCTGCTCCAGACAGCTTACAACCTAAGTTTAAGAAAGATGGATATAAAAAGAGGGAGGAGTACATGAAAACAGTGAGACATTTTATCAGTTCATGGCTATATTGCAGAGTCTCACTAAAGGTTGGACTTATGATGCTGGAGCTGAAAAGCCTGAGAACAATTTGTATTTTTTAGGGTACAAAGTGAATGGTTCACTCACGTAGTAAAGTAAGGTGTTTCATCATTGGTATTAATGATGGTGACTCCCACCGTTCTGCTGGTACTCAACCCTAGGCGGTCTGTCACTGTTATGTTTAACAAATAACTGTTAAATAAAAACAAAATCAAGCCAGAATCAGTCCATGGATTACATACACTAGTTCTCTGTTAACAATGAAAATGATCAGAGAATCAAAGTGAATACTTACATAAGGGGATCTCTCTCATAATCAAATACTTTTGTGGAAGAAATGGTTCCAGTCTGAGACACTGTGAATGACTCTGACACAGGGCTAGATGAATACTGGAATAAAATGATTATGAGTCAGCATCTGTATCTTTGTCAAACAGCCAGCCATTCATTCACTGACTTATAGAATGGACCAAGGATACATGCCTCACATTTATCGTACTCTAATGAAACATACAGGCAACATGGTCACCAGAAGGATGAAATCTAGGCCTTACATCATCAAATATACAAGCCACTGTCATTTGAGGTAAAGAAGTAAGTCTGCTGGCAAAGAGTTAGCAAGATGTGATAGCCGTGCTCAGTAAAAAGAGACTTGATCAAACACCAAGGCAATAATTTTATTACATTGGGATCAGAATGATTTTCACCCCCTATGGTATCCTAATCCATTAAGATAATGTAATTTAGTGGTGTAGGGGGCAGGGTATACACCACACATCTATTGGTTGAGCAGTTGTAGATACTTGAGTAAGTCTGACATTTTATCGAGAAGAGAGCAGTGGTGCTCAGATATTTGCCCAGCACAATATTACCTCCATGTCCGAAGTACATCACCTCTTTCCGCATTTAGCTAATATTCTGTATGCCAGTTAAGGTGCTCTTCTACACTGTCACTAACAAAACACCACCCAGATTCTCGCCCAGATGCTGGTGTAAACAGCATAACATCTATTGTTGTCAATGGAGCTATGTTGTTTTTCGACAAAAGTTGGTGATACAGCCATTTTCATGATAGAACAGTTATGGGGGGCATTATAAAAGAGCTGTTGCAAAGCCTTTTGTTGCAATAGCTGTTGCAAAGCCTTTCTTTTCTCCAAGGTCCATGCAGGATAGATGAAGAAGAGAACACTAACACACAGTGCAGTTGTACAATGACTTTATGTTTGGGAAACTGGTCCCAACTTGCTCTCCATCCCATATTTTCATCTGCGTACCATAACTATATCTCCCCTTGCTTTTGGTCATCTCTGACAGAAGGGTGGAGCCTGCACAGTTCTCTACTATTGTCATGTGCATTTGGAGAGCCTCAAGAGGAGCAGCAGGGAACATAATGATTCCTTGGAAGGTAGATTGCTGTAGAACATTGGGAAAAAATAATTCCTTATTGTTGGTGGCATTCATGGAGTAGCTGGAGATGGTAAAGTGCTGGTTCTGGTCCCAAGAAACAAGCACTGACTGGGGAAATTGCATCATCCTGTAACTTCAGGATGATGAGACATGGCTGCAGAACTTTTGATTGTGTGAGGCCATATTTCTAGATCTGTGCACCAAACTTGCTCTAACCAGCTAACACAAGGGCACCAAATCGAGAGGCATACTGACTCCTGAGAAGCAAGTAGTGATCATACTCTGAAAACTTGCAATGCCAGATTGATTCCCAATATGGTAGAAATCCAGAGTCAGGAAATCCACCTAGATGTCATTTGTCATGCATGTGTGCAGGGGCTACTAACTGCCTCCAGCTATGCAGGATTGCTGAGTAGGTCTGACAGCAGCAAACTACCTGTTAGTGTACAGTATTACTTCCATACCTTTAGTTTCAAAGGAAACTACATACTTTTTACTGTGGATGGTTTCCTGAATTGTGGCTGGGTGATAAATGGCATCCACATTCTTTTTTTTTTTTTTTTTGCCACCGAGTAAATCAATAGACAGAGCTGCTTTTCTAGGGTAATGCAAGTGGATCATTGAGGACACTTTACTGACAGCAGTGTGTAATGGTCAAGGAAAATGCATGATACATCTTCAGGGTGGGAAGTATCTCAGTGGTTAGAGCATTAGCCTAGTAAACCCAGGGTGGTGAGGCCCTACCACACTCCACTTGAGGTGGTCTTTCAAGCATCTGCACCAGGTTAGATTTAAAAAAAAATGTAAAGGATGATGATAGGCCCTGCTGTGAGTGTAGGGGACTGGACTAGATGACCTCTCAAGGTCCCTTCCACTTCTATGTATATCTCCGTATTTCACTTTTTTAAAAGAATAAATAGGACTTTTTAGAAAGCTGCAAGCCAGAATTTTCTTTCCCAACTGGAAGATTACCATTAGCAATGTTGAAATGCCAATAGTAGTCCTGGGGAACCTAACCTATCCCTGGGTCCTATGGCTTATGAAGCTGTACTCCTACCATCTTAACAGCATCAAAAAACACTTCAGCTACAAGCTCAGCAGGTGCAGAGTAACAAGTGAATGTGCCTTTGGCCATTTCCAGGATGTCTGACATTGTTTCCTTCCATTACTGGATCTTCGTGAGAAAAATATCCCAATAGTTACAGCTGCTTGCTATGTCCTGCATAATATCTGTGAAGCAAGGACTGGGAGTCGGTGGGCAGTTTCTGCCAGGACACAGGTGGAAGAGCTGTCTGCTGAATTTAAATAGCCATATACAAGCCTATTAGAGCTCAAAGAGGACCTACATAGCTCAGGGAGGCTTTGAAAGATCATTTTAATAATGAGCCAGAGTGGTGTGAATTTGCTGTTGTGATTGCTGTGGATTTTTTTTTTAATAAAACATTGCCAAAACACCTGTGTAATGTTTATGAATGATATTCTGGGTCGTGTGACACTGTGCACTGACAGGTAGTTTGTTGCTGTCAGACATGCTCCCCAACACCCAGCGTATGTTATGAACTAATGCAGATTAATTGTACAGTATTAGAATACCCAGAATTTTAATCTGTAACATCAATGAAGCAAATTAAAGAAATTCTGCATGTACAGCATGCAAAGATACCTTTGCCAGTGTATTTGTGAAAGAAAATCAAAATTTATGACGCTTAACTCACTCCCTTTGCTGCCCAAAAGTTGTAAGCACTGCATTTTCCCTTCTGCTTGGGATTGATAGAGCATGGCACCAGTCATGATGTGTGTGGCCCTACAAAGGCTGGGAAAATGGAGGGGAGGGGTAATAGCTCTCTTGCATAATTCTAGCTGTATAGAGCAATGGAACTGAATACTGACACTGTTTCCCACAGGCTGTGGTGATCTTAGATCTCTCCTTCCTCAGGGTAATGGAGGAAAAGAAAGTGTAGCTGTTGCTGGTGTCCTGATGCCACCCAGACCCATAAGGTGCCAGCCTGTGCACTGTAACGGTACCTGATGAAATGATCGCTGAGTGATGTGAAAAAGTATCCTACCATGGTGGCAGGAATCAGGCACCCCTCCCCAGAAATATCTGGCAGAGGATTGCAGAGACCTCCATGGAAGTTTGATCCAGATCTCTCTGGAGGAGTCACAAGACATTAGCGTGCACATAAGAAAACTACTCCACATGTCCCCCCCACCCCACATCTCTAAGGGGAATGAAAAGCAGATAACGCTACCTCTTGTGGTTGTCTCACTACCTCTTCTAGCACAAGAAAAAAGGAGTAAATCAACAGATGTGTCCTGCTGCTTTGGGGCTTCCAAACCTGTAATTTCAAAGCAAACTGCACACTTTTCAGAGATTCCTTCCCCTGTACCAGGCTCACCCAGGCTCACCTGTCAGGGCTATTGGACTTGAATGGAGTCAAAACCAGGTCCTGGCTCACTGAAGAGCTAGATCTCCCAGTCAACTGGCTCCCATACTCTACCTCCTCCTAGTCCGCTCCCTTTTCACAGTTCATGGCAGGGCCCTGTGATTTCAGCTCCTCAGAAGTACAAACTGAGCAAGTAAATGCAGCAGTTTTGCAGCTGAGCACCAGATCAATTGTTGGCCTTCCTGGCCTTGTGGCAGGTGTACCAGATCTCCTTGGCTTTTACACAGCAGTGCTGCTGGTCCCTGTGGTAGTCATTCTCCTGATTCCACTGAGAGATCTACTCATACGTAACCCCAGAGGCACTGAAGCCACTGACAAGGAAGAGTGAAGTCTCTGCTCTACAGCCTCAGCTGAGGGCCAGCTGGCTTTTAGCTCATGTGACGGAGCCCAGAGCTTTAGCCCCTAAGGTTGCAGGTTTATTCCCTTCTGCCGATGACTTGGGTTCATTGGTCTTACACATACATGTCCATGTTTCTATAACTGGTTTCAGAACTGTGCCTGCACTGCCTCTTCTCCTCACAGGCCCAGGAGACCCACTAACCCCTGTCTCCTCCACGCAGGATTGTGTCTGTGTGTGTGCCCAATGTGGTCAGATGGGTAGTTGCACTCAGCAGTGGAGAGCTTCTAGGTATGCTCACCACGGCAGGCAATGAGGAACAGGAATTTCAGTAATTCATGGGGCTTCATGTCTGTCTGACCGCAGGGCAGCATGGTTCACAGTGATCAGAGCCGTGGGGCATTGTGAAAGAGTATTTGTAATGGCTGACATAAGCAGTGCCTTTTTTGTGCCAGTACTAGCCAGTATTAAGTACTGGCAAAAAGCACTGATCATAAGTAACAGCAAGTCTACATTTGCACTGTCACCCTAAATGTGGTGAGCCTGACTCTATTTTGCATGGGGATGTGGTATTATTAAATTGGTGTAGTGGACCACTGAAGTCATCAGGAGCCAAATTTAAGTGGAGCTGCATCCACAGGTAGGTCAATATAAAGTGCCTTCTGTTAGCCTGTGTTGTGTGGACCAGGCCTAATTTAGCAAGTGGTGCTCTAGAACAGTGGTTCTTAACCTTTACTGTCACCTGCACCCCTTTGATTCTCAAAGTATGTTCTCGCACCCCTTATCAAAAATCGTTGAAGTACGTCAGTTCTTTAAACCTAAGATGTATCATAAGTATAGAATGAAAGAGATAGAATTATATATTTATTTCAATTTTGCAGTAAAATTAAGACTACATAAAAAATTACACACTTTTTTTAAGTTAACCAGCTCAGTGATTCTTCTGCTGTTGCTTTTGTTCAATGATGTTCAAGAAATGAGAAACTTTTTTTGAAATAGCCACACGCATGTCATCACTTGCATTTAATTGGTTTCTAGCCTTTGTTCTGATGTGTAAGAGTGATGAAAATCCTCTCTCACACAAGTATGTAGTCGCAAATGGCACAAGGATCTCCAGCACTGCCTTCGCCAGTTGCAGAAACAGTGCTAGTTGAGCACGCCAGAAATTCTCAAGCTTCATTCTCAAACTTGATTTGGATTTGTCCATTGGCTCAAAATTCAACGAGATCATCTTTCATCAAATCACTATGGCTGATGGAATCCAGATTAAAAAGAAATGGATTCAGTATCCATTTCTTTGCCACACCAAGATCTCCAGTGGAAAAATATCCTTGGAAAGAGTCACTCAACTGTTGCAAATGCTTTGTCGCTTCAGTGACGATGGTCATTCCTTCCTGTTCCTAAACAACTGTTTCTTCAGGCAAAGGAAAGTTAGTGAAATTTCTTGTCTCAACATGCTTTATCCAAACTGAAAGCTTCTGAATAAAAGCAGATAACTTCTCTGTGGCTATTATCATGTTCATCCCAGGTGCTTGTATAGATGTGTTTAGTTCATTTAGGTGTGTGAATACATCTGCCAGGTATGCTAGTCCAAGGATAAATTCTCTATTTTCGAAGTCATCAACTAAGTTATTGCTTTGGTTACAAAGAAACTGACTTATTTCTTCATGCATTTCAAAAATACAAGTAAGCATCTGGCCATGGGAAAACCACCTCACTTTTGTATGGAAAGGGATCGTGTGCTCGGCACCAATTTCTTCACAAAAAGCACAGAAGAGACGATGATTTAGAGCACATCCTCTGATGAAACTTACTACGCTCTCCGCAGTAGACAAAGTATCCTTCAATTTTGTAGGCAAAGTCTTTGCAGCAAGTGCATGATGGTGCAATATACAATGTGTTTGATCATGATATGAGGTCCTTCTTTCTTTATATACACAACAAATCCTGAATTTTTTCCTAGCATGGCAGGGACACCATCAGTACAAACTGATCCACACATGTCAAGCCTTATCTTATGCTTCAGAAAGAAGTCTGATGAAATTGGACACATTGATTCCTTTCATAGTTAATTTCAATGGTTCACAGAACAAGAATTCTTCTAGGATTTCTTTTTCCTTTACATACCACACAAACAACAACAGCTGACTGCAGCCATCTATGTCAGTTGACTTGTCAAGCTCAATACCCACTTCAAGAGGACTACCTCTGATATCTTCTATAACTTTCTGCAAGATATCCTGGCTCATCTCATGAATTTTAGAACAAATCGTGTCTTTTGACAAGGGAACCTGCTGAAGCTTTTTTTGCGCATCTGGTCCCAATGCTATTTTTGCCATTTCCAGTGCACAAGTTTTCACTAATTCCTCGGCTATTGTATAAGGCTTCTTTTCCTTGGCACACAAATACACAACTTGATAGGATGCTTGTAACAAGGGCTTCTCAAGTGACACAAACCCAAATGTCTTCATGGTTCTGCTATGATCAAATCTTGCCCCCTTAGACTTGAGGGTGTCACGGTCGTGTCCAGCAGCTGCACCACCACACTGTTTGTTGATATATTCAGGCAGCTTTGATGGTTTGAGATTGGCATTTGAAAATAATAAGCTGCACAGTACACATTGCAGTGGTTGAGTTCCATCCTTCTCTGTCATACAAGTGAAACTGTAATGAACATAGTCATCGTTCCATTTCCATTTCTTCAACGTGGCAAGGGTTACTGAAATGAAAAAATGAATGGAGGCGGGGGGGGGCTATACACTTTTAAATGCATATTAAATATATGTAACATAGTTTTATATTATTATTCACCACAAATAATAGTACAGTAGGCATACAAAAAAAAAAAAAAGCACATACTACCCAGAGATGTTGCAGAGTTTTGCTGTGGAAGTAAACTGTAACCGATGCGCTAACAGTGGCTAAGTGAATTCAAACAAAGCTGCTGCACTGCCACATCATCATCTGTGCATGTGTCAAGAAATATCCTACAACGTGGCGTTACGCCCTATTTTGTAGCGAGATAATATCACTACAATTAGCTTAAAAACTTGAAAATACATTTTTTGTTTGTATATTACAGTAATCATTAAAAAATGTATGTTAATAAATACATTGGTCTAATGAAACAAAGTAGTTGTACTTATGTGCCTGTGCTTTATTTGTGTTTTTGATGAGTTACCTTCTAAAAAAATCTGGCACGTCTCTCACCCCCAGAAAGGGCATCACACATGCCCAAGGGGTGCAGGCACCCCAGGTTAAGACCACTGCTCTAGAACATAGAACATCAATTAATAAGAAGCCAAGTGATCCGTAAAGTCATCTTAAAATATTACAGTCTTATGAAAGACCCCTCAGCTGGTGCTACTCCTCTTATGTTATTTCTTTGACAAATAAAAATGAAATACGACCATTTGTAACCACAACTCATCTTTTGTAATATGTGTAATTGAAGTTGCTGGAAAAGCAGCTGAATGATCAAATCAATTTAGCTAATAAATTCTTGTCAATGGATCACGCTAGCTTTCTGGCTGGCAGGATTGCTGTTCTAGCAGTCCATCGTTTCTGCATTGGCAGCTCCTTATTACAACTGGGATTTATCACAGATTCAAAGACCTTTTCTTGTGAAGAATTCAGTAGTGGTATTTTTTTTTCCTTTCACTGACAATAATAATGAGGCTAGAGCTAAATCTTGAGGGCTTTGTCTTTGCTTATTCTGTTAAACCCTCATTGTCTTTAGTGGAAGTTTGAGGCAGAAGAGGTAAAGTAAGGACATCTAGCATGTAACTCCTAAAATGTATCAAAACAAAAAAGCAGTCAAGTATCACTTTAAAGGCTAACAAAATAATTTAGTAGGTGAGCTTTCGTGGGACAGACCCACTTCTTCAGACCATAGCCAGACCAGAACGGCTGGTACATACCTGAAGTTTCTGAGAGGTAGCCGTGTGTATGTACCAGGTGGTAAGGTTGCTGAATAGACCTTGTCAGCTCTGGCCCTCCCTCTCACTGGGACCCCACTCTTTCAATACTCCTCTGAAACCACCACCCCCCACTCATGCATCTGATGAAGTGGGTCTTTGCCCACAAAAGCTTATGCTCCAAAATATCTGTTAGTCTGTAAGGTGCTACGAGACTTCTTGTTGCACCTGAAGTTTCTGTTTGTGATAATGTTGTTACTAGTAAGAGGTAAATACAATTGCCTTGTCCAGAGCTGCAAATAGCCACTTCACAGAAAATCCTGCTGATCTCCAGAGCCTTTCCATGTTAGCTAATGCCATTTGTTTTAAGCTGCTGGTCACAAATCAGACCAAATTGCTTTCCAGATACTAAATGCTGAGGTTCCATTGCCTATGTGTTATTTCCCCAATGGTCCATTTAAAAGAAATTTCAGTGGAACATTCAAGACCTAAAAAACCAACTTAAACCCTTATTTTGAAAAGGGGTTTTGGAGACCATTTGTAAGAAAGACCCCATTGCTTGCTATATCTATGATAGCTCTCAGCCAAACCCGCTCTCCAAACTCTAACTTTGCGGTGTTCAAAATTTAAAACCTATTCCATACCCAAACAAAACAAAGCAGCAAAAATGTAGCACTTAAAGACTGACAAAATTATTAACAAAGCTACCTCTCTTTTAATATCCATACTCAAATGGTAAGAGAAAGGCTCCTTTTTATCAAAAATAGCATTCTTCTCTTTAGCTTATTGTTTAAAATATTTAATTTCAACTGCCGATCCACTTTTGTCTATGTGCCTGATGAGTGAGTTCAGTAGAGAAAGTTACTGGGAATTAGTTATATTTCATATACAGTGGATTGCATTGTCTCTCTTTTTACTCAGACAAAGAGGAACTCAACTTACTGTGAGTTGTGACTGTTCAGGATCAAATGCGTAAATCTGGTAAATAACTCCAGGAGGTGTTCTGTTTCCCTCCAAGATGTAAATCATCACAGCTAGATGAATATAAATATAGTAACAGTTTATCATTAAAAAAGACACAGATATACTATATCAGAACATGTCATTAACTGATGCATGTACTTGCTCTACAATTCAATCTAATTCCAAAATAAACAGAATATCCAAACACATACTAAAGCAACATGTGGCTGGGTCAAAAAAACACACCCTATGCCGTATATAGACAACCACAGATATATGTGACTGTGACACTTGCATCACTGAGAGACAGAGTCCACATAAATCATATGTTGAACTGGTCATTGGTAAATGGGTGGGGCTAGGAGGTTTTTTTTTTATGTAATTGAGGGAATCAACAGGTAGGAAATCTGATGGGGCCGTCAGTAACTGAGAAAGACACAGGCCCCAGTTCAGTGTGGGAAGAGTGCATGTGCTGAGAAGATGCAGGGGACCCCTCCCCATGGCCGTAACAAGGGTGAGGCGCCTGAGGCACTTGCCTCAGGCTCCACAGCTCAAGGCGCACAGTTAGCCAGATGGGCAGCTCTGTTTGAATTGCACGTGGCTCTTTAAAAGCCATTTGCATCTCGTTATGGTGCCACCTCGGGCTGACTCCTCCCTGCCCTGCCTTGTCTTGCTGCTTGAAATGCTGCTCAGCCAGTAAACCAATTAAATTGAGTTCCATTTCAGGCAGACTGGCAAGATAAGGACTGCCCGCGCTGCAGGTGAGGGCAGGGGGTAGCCACACAGAGCAGGAGGAGGTGGTGGCAGATGCAGCAAGGCCCCAGTGATAGTGGGGGGGGTTTAAGCCAGGGGGTCATGTCTGGGAATGCAGCGCTGGCGCACAGGGTCCAGTGGAGTTGGCTGGGGGCACAGGTGTGGAGTCCATTCCTGGTCTCCATCCCCTTCACCTTGTCTGCCATGCCGGCCAGCTGTGTGTCTCCGTTGCCCTGGGAGGAGGGGGACGCGGTTAGCGCAGGGGCAGTGGCCAGAGCAGAGGCACCATTAGGAGAAGAGTATCGCAGGGGTAGCCGTGTTAGTCTGGATCTGTAACAGCAACGAAGCGTCCTGTGGCACCTTATAGACTAACAGAAAAGTTTTGAGCATGAGCTTTCGTGAGCACAGACTCACTTCAGCAGCATCTGATGTAGTGAGTCTGTGCTCACGAAAGCTCATGCTCAAAACTTTTCTGTTAGTCTATAAGGTGCCACAGGACCCTTCGTTGCTATTAGGAGAAGAGTGGCCCCTGGCTGAGTTCAGGGGGCACATCCTCATGCGTCCCACAATGCAACCTGCCCCGGTGCCCACAGCACCCTCCATCCTCAGTTTGTGAGCCCCACCCCTGGCCCCTATGTTACTCCACCCAAGCCTCCATGTGTGACCCCCATGTTACTCCACCTCACCCACCCTATGTGAATCCCCCCATCTCTGTTTATGACCTCTTCATGGCTGTCACTCCACCCCCATCCTCCGTGTGTGACCCTCAGACCGTGTTACCCCCACCTCACAGCCTTGTGTGACACCTCCACCCCATCCTCTGAGCATGACCCCTTAGCCTCTGTGTGTGACCCACCCCGTACCTGCATCCTCTGTGTGTGACCCAGACTCCCTCCAGCCTCTGTGCGTGTGACACCCCACCCGCAGCCTCCAAGAGTGTGGGATTTAAGCCGGGGGCAGAGGGGAGCGATTTGGGGATGAGTGTCTTTCCCCCGCATCCAACTCAAATTAACTATAATAATAATAAACTATAATAAATAAACATTATGTTATCTTATCATTAATGTATTTTCCCTTTTCTATGAAATAATTACTATGAATATATAAACATGAGGGAGTGCAATTTTATATTCTTGCCTCAGTTATAAAATTAGCTAGTTGTGGCACTGGACACCCCACCCCACTCCCACACCTCAAATTCTCTCATCATTCATTTGCTCAGCTGGGGAGGAAGGAACCCCCCCGCCTTCATTAATTTAAACACTAGCTTAGGTGTCATGAAACCTCTTATTTTTTGCTCCATTCTAGCAACCTCACCCTCCCTTCCCTGCACTAGCAACCCTGAAGCTGTGTTTTGTGGATGCTGTGGCTCTGATTGATTGCCTGCTTGGGGGTCAGGAAGGAACTTTTTCTTCTGGTGGAGGCCAAACTGGCAGAGACCTGGGGAGTTTTTTGCCTTCCTCACAGCATCCTGGAGGCATAGTTAAGTTAAACAAGAAAAAGGTTTAAAATCAATTTCTTAGCAGTGGGTTTTATCCATTCAATTTTGAGCATCTTCACTGTCCCACATGCTCCCTGCAAAATCAACTTACTGCTGCCACACACAAATCAAACATAAATCAAGTGCTGCAGCACTATATTGTGGGAACATATCCCAGAGTTCCCTGAGCCCCATTGCATTCTGTCCCCATAAATAGATGTGGGTATATGACGACATCTTCCCACATTTCTTTCCCCTTTTTCCCCAGCCATGTGAAGTATTTAAGTAGACACAGGTGCTACACTGAAACTCGAATGAATAATTCACATTTATGGCTTGGGGAGTCTAAAAGATCCCACACTACAGCTAGGACCTGGAAAAGAAAACCCTTAGGACAAGAATATTCAACACTAAAAGCCTTACTTTGACAACTGTGGTAATTGTATAGTTACTACATTGCCTTCATTGAAACATGTACAGCTCGGAGCAGCTAAAAGACCCCCAGCTACAGCCAGCACCCAAAAATAGTGACATTTGACATCCCCAAAAACCATGACTGCCCAGGGAGACCCACCAGCAGCCCCTATGAACAGAGTGTCTAGGCTTTATTTTGGGCTTGGATACTGATTTAGGCCTCCTGGGAAAGAGGAATAAGAAGACTTTGTGACACTGAAACTCAAATGAATCATCAGTAATGGCTCGGTGTGGCTAAAAGGCAGTAGACTTTTCACAGCCATGAAAATCATGACTGCCCATGGAGGCCCTTTCAGGAACTTGTATCTGGATTTAGGCATCCTACCAAAGAAGACCCTTATGTTTAAGTAAACACAGTTGCCACCATGAAACTCGAATGATTCATCAGGCTAAAAG
The DNA here is from genome assembly GCF_033958435.1 of Carettochelys insculpta. Taxonomy (NCBI): domain Eukaryota; kingdom Metazoa; phylum Chordata; order Testudines; family Carettochelyidae; genus Carettochelys; species Carettochelys insculpta. The sequence goes on from NC_134137.1 coordinate 353,392,415, forward strand.
ACCCCAGACTACAGCCAGGTTTGGACCTGGAAAAAGAAGACCCTTAAGACAAGAATATTCCCTGCTGCAAGCCTTACTTCAATAACTGTGGTAATTGTATAGCTAATACATTTCATTGAAAGATTAATGGCTTGGGGCGGCTAAAAAGCCCCAGGCTACAGACAGCCCCAAAAATCCTGATCACCGAGGGAGACATTCCCCAGGCAGCTAAAAGACCCCAGGCTACAGCCAGCCCCAAAAATCGTGACCGCCAAGCGAGATGTCTCCCAAGTTGCTAAAAGATCCCCATCGACAGCCAGATCCAAAAATTGTGACCACCAAAGGAGATATCTCCTGAGCAGCTAAAAGACCTCCAGCTACAGCCAGCCCTGAAAATTGTGACGGCCAAGGAAGATGTCCCCAGGGCGGCTAAAAGACCCCCAGCTACAGCTAGCCCCGAAAATCGTGACCCTCACTGTGTGTAAGCTGCCTGGCGCCTTGTGCAGCATGTCCTTTTATTGCTTCAGAGACAAGCCACATGATGCGGCTGAGCACGGGAATGTTCCAGACTGTGTGGTGCCTCTGCGGGGAGGGAAAAGAGGGGATGTGGGGGTCAGGACAACATGTAAATGGCTGAAAAGAAGTTTCTCACCCTACCAGACAAGCACGACCCCCATCCATGGCCTAGCTGATACACAGTATGGGGTGCCAGCAGCTGGCACCAGGCAGTGCAGAAAAAAAGGCATCTAGAAGGGGAATGCACAGAACCACAGACGTGCTACTAGCAAAGAAAAAGAAAGAAGATTTTTCAGACTCTCATGACCCTACAGCCACTGGCTTCCAGGTGCCAAACTGAAACAGTCTTCCTGTTGCCTAATTCCTCCACATCTGAGAGCAGTGGAGGTGTGAGAGGCCAGAGCAGAAACCTGTGGGTCACATACAGGACATCTGTGGAGGTTAATGAATTTGACTTAAAGACATGGCACATTCTCACTACCCTTCATTTGGAATTTTAAATTTGAACTGAACGCTACACCTGTCAGGTTACTACAATTTTAAGACTTCAATATCATGTCGATTTTAGTGGTCCATAAATCAAGCTAATGGAATTTACAGCGAGGACAGGCACTTGGTAAAATCAGGCAAACTGACTTAAAATTGATTTTATCTCATAGTATAGATGCAGCCTCAGGAAGTGATTCTGTAAACTTCAGCTTCATTCTCAAGACCCTCACCAACTACTGCAGCGAATGAAGCAAAGGTGCTCCAAGGTCCACAAGTGATGTCCCAGGCACAAATGGCCCAATATCAGCTATCACAGGTTGGTAGCCTTTTTCTGGGCCCCTGCTCTGCACTATCTCAGACCATAACCCCATGACCTGACATTTAAAATTGAATTCCCTATTAAATTTCTCTCCCACACATGCAAATTCACTGTGCAACACTGGCCGAGCATTAGCTTTATTGTCTTTCAGAAATTCTTACATGTGTACAAAGTACATTTATTTAAATCTTAGCTGCTTCCTCAAATACAAATTGGTTTTAAGGAAAGACTAAAGTGTCCGTCCATAACCAAGTGACTATATCTGATCCAGAACCTGTCTCCAGGACCTCCCTATTTCACCAGTCACTGTATGTGGTCCTGCTCTCAGCTCAGTAACATTCAACTGCCAGCACAGATTAGTGCTGACAAATCCCTACCCCAGCACCCATCCTGCCACTTGAATAAGCCACTTGCAAACCCCATTTCTCCAAAGTGAGCACTGAGCCCTGGGAACCTGAGGTCACCTGCCTTTCTCCTTCAGTCCCCAGTCAGCATCACCTCTCCCCATGCTTGTTTCACTTTTACCTTGGACAAGCTCCCCAGCTCACTAGAGCCGGTCTGCTTGGGAAGCCCCGCTTCCTCTTTCTGTGCTCCCCTTGACATTCTTTTCCCACTGGTGATGCTGTTCCTAGAAGACAATTCCTGTTTTTATCTGTTTCTAGCTTAATGGCCAATAGTCACAGAGTCACCTGCAGCTTCTCTGGCTACAGCCATGGGACCAATTGCCAGAGGCCAGCCTTAAACACCTGTAGCTACTAGCCTTGGGAAGGGTGGTAATTCCAAGGCTAAGCATGTATGAACCTAGCAACAGCACCACTGGGAATGTTAAATCCTCAATGCTGGCCCTGCACAGGTGCAGACTCTACAGTTCAGTGTTTCCCTCTAGGCTATGGCTTTATGTACCTGAGAGGCCTACCACCTGCAGCAGGGGTCCCCTAATTCCCACACACCCCTCAGCTAGCACACAGTCATGCAGAAAGTGAAGCCTGAATGGTTTAGGACTCTGGGGTGCCAGGTGGTTCCCATCCCTGAGCAGCAGCTCTGCAACAAGTTGACATGGCTGCCCTCCAATGTGGAACCAGGATCCTATACATACAGTGGAGCTACCCTGTGTATAACCAGTTCTGCCCAAAGCCTACTAAAGTGAAAATATTTTCATAGAAGCAAAGGACCCATTCTAGTCTCCAGGAACAAAGTGCATTCTATGTTGCACTGGTTTACTATTGGCACAGGAGGGTCTCACTTTGCCAAGTGAATAATCAGCACCTCCTTCAGCACTTCACCTTCTCTGAGAGGCTTCCCACCCAGTTACTGAATGTAAATCTGCTTAGCTTACGAGGCCTAAAAAAAAAAAAAAAGAAAAGAAAAGAAAATCAGGGAGTGTGGTTACGAATGGAAGGCACTTCTGAATTCAGTAGGACTCTTGGACGTGCACAGGACACAGGACTGCCTCCTGCGTGGTTATAGAACTGGAGAAAAGTGGATCAGTTTTCAGTTTGTGTGACTGGAGCATATCTACATCCATATTGTGAGACTCTCCCAAATAAGGAGAAAACGTTGAGGTGCCTTTGTGGTTCTTTTGTTTCACTCTTCATTTCAGGGGGATGGGGGTCCCCAGTTCAATATTACCAGTATTACTCTTTAAAAGTGGCAATGGTGATTGAAAAGAGCAACTCCAGCCCTAGTTAGTCCTGGGAAGATGTTCAATTCCACACAAAAAAGTACAACAGCCCAGTATTTGATTTGGAGAAATGATGTAACGGTAGCCCAAACGGACCTTGAACACTCCTGTTCAAATCTGCAAGGCAGGTGCTAAATTCCCTTTCTGCGTATTAGAGAAATCTGGAAAGGAAAAGCCAATTTCTGCTTTCATGGTTTGAAGTGGAAATAGAGTCAAATCCTCCTGCGTGCCTGGTATTTTACTAGGGCCTCTGGTAGAACCTTTCCTCCCTTACTTATCATTTTAACCTCTCCTGGTGAGGGCCACATAGCACCTTGGCTAGGCTTCAGATACAGGTGCACTGTACACTCAGTCCACCCAATTCCTTCTTGGGAGACTGCCAGCAGAGGCCACCGGCATCCCTAATCCAGTCTGGGGAAGGCTTCTGCAGCTTAGATCAGGGCCAAAGCCACCTATTCTCCTGTGCGTACAATTTCCTCATTCACAGTGCCACCCCCTTGTAGCAGCCAGCCCTCCATTCACAGCAAATGCTGTGTACAGGTCTCACCGCTTCACTCCGCTCTCCCCTTCCCTTTCCTGTTGCTAGCTGTCAAGGGAATGTTGGGAAATGTAGTCCCATCCCTTCTCCAGGGCCAACTGTCAAGGCAAGGAGTTGACCAAAGGAACTGAGTACCTTGGGCTTTCAGCGACCATCATGCTCTGCAGGTTCCCACTGCACAGTGGAGTGAAACAGTCCCCTTCTGAGCTTGAGCCTAGTGCCACAGAGCCATTGGTGCCATGGTAAATCTGCTACTGAGACCCACGGATGACTTAGGTGGCCAAACACATGTCTTTCCACTGCTTTGTCAGTCTCTGTGAGGCTTAGATGAAAGATGGACACTTGGATCAAAAAAGAAAGCTTCCTGGGCACGTCCAGATGCATAAATGTAGACACTGAAAGATCGTAGGGACCATCAGGGTTAGGTGCAGCTAAAGGTAGTTTTTGTGGATTGCAGTGGTACCACATGCTTTTGTGAATCCTTATCCATTGGGAAGTATCTAACAGTTGCCACTGGCTACGTCTACACGTGAAGCCTACATCGAAGTAGCCTATTTCGATGAATAACGTCTACACGTCCTCCAGGGCTGGCAACGTCGATGTTCAACATCGACGTTGCGCAGCACCACATCGAAATAGGCGCTGCGAGGGAACGTCTACACACCACAGTAGCACACATCGAAATAAGGGTGCCAGGCACAGCTGCAGACAGGGTCACAGGGCGGACTCAACAGCCAGCCGCTCCCTTAAAGGGCCCCTCCCAGACACACTTGCACTAAACAGCACAAGATCCACAGAGCCGACAACAAGTTGCAGACCCTGTGCATGCAGCATGAATCCCCCGCTGCAGCAGCAGCAGCCAGAAGCCCTGGGCTAAAGGCTGCTGCCCACGGTGACCATAGAGCCCCCCACGGGCTGGAGAGACAGCGTCTCTCAACCCCCCAGCTGATGGCCGCCATGGAGGACCCCACAATTTCGACGTTGCGGGACGCGGATTGTCTACACGGTCCCTACTTCGACGTGTCGAAGTAGGGCGCTATTCCGATCCCCTCATGAGGTTAGCGACTTCAACGTCTCGCCGCCTAACGTCGAAGTTAACTTCGAAATAGCGCCCGACGCGTGTAGCCGCGACAGGTGCTATTTCGAAGTTAGTGCCGCTACTTCGAAGTAGCGTGCACGTGTAGACACAGCCACTAAGCGCTTCAGTTAACCCCCCAAAAAAAAGTTTATAAATATTTACTGTTATCACTGATACTGCTTTCCTTTCATTCTTTTGGTATTTGAAAATGCCTGGCCCATATTTAGTGAAAGTCCTGGGGGGAAATGTCACTCCCTTCATGAGAACAGGGGAAAACATAAAACATAGGTGTCAGCAGTGGCCCTCGAGAATGGAAATATTTGGACAATGGAAATATTTGGACAATGTTAACCATAAGTATCTCTGGAAGCGTTACCTATAACGTTTAATAATGAAGGTTTAGTTTCCCAACGTTGTAATTTCACACATGAATCTCTTTTGTTACTTCAAAGCTACTCTCTTACTTTGTTCTGCCAAATTGCCATG